>NC_138379.1:38937080-39005595 GCF_054177405.1 Leptonychotes weddellii
ATACATGTCTTTCTCTGTTTGACTTATTTCACTCAACATAATACCCTCCAGTTCCATCCACGTCGTTGCAAATGGCAAGATCTCATTCCTTTTGATGGCTGCATAATATTCCATTGTATATATATACCACATCTTCTTTATCCAGTCATCTGTCGATGGACATCTTGGCTCTTTCCACAGTTTGGCTATTGTGGACATTTGGGCCCATGTTCTTAATACTGTACTAAATGCCCTTGGCACCAATGCCTGGCATGTTCTGGAATATGCAAAAACAGACCAACAAAACAAAAAATGCAAAAACCGAAACCATGTTTAAAACAAGTGCTTAGTAACCTGATAAGCATTGTAAGTCTCCTCCACCATTCCCCTTTCCTTCTCTGGGGGTGGGGGTCCAGGGGAGATAAAAGAAGATCATCATTCCCTGGTTCGCACAGTGGTTGGGACTGCACAACTCTGCTGTAGTTAACAGAGCTCATTAGAAGCCCACGGAAGTGAATTAAAGAAACATGACTTGTACCAGTCTACCTAGCCACATTTTAGGTTCCTGGGGCATATGGGCACAAGCTCATTTAAAAAGCATTTTTAACAAAAGCACACAACAGAAATGTTCAGCATATGTTCGAGTAGGTAGAGATTCATGGAATCCTAAATCAACTTGCTTTTTATAGTCACTCAGAGAGGGGCAAATTAGTGCAAGCCATTCCTTCCATCAGTGCATGCTAAGGAGAGGCCAGGCTGAAGAGCAGGTAGAGATGCCAAACTGAGTGCTGTGCATTGGAGGGTCCCAAGCCTCCGGTCCCCTCAGCCCAACCCCCCCCACACCGTGACAACCTCCTACTCCCCGCCCCCTCTCCCTCCCACACCACTTGAAATACGCCCTTACATGCTCATTCTCACCAAGGCAGTGCCAACTCTAAGAAACTCCCCAAAAACATTTTTTTTTTAAAGATGACATAAATAATACATCTTAATTAGAAAATAAGCTTAGGGGAAAAAAAATTATCCTCACTCCCACTTTCCTAAAGAAAACATTTTGGTGTCTATGCTTCCAGGGTTTTTTGGGGTTGTTGATAACATATATGGTATTATATACACACACATAAATATATGTATGTATATACACATTTATACACATGTACATATATGTATTGACCTGTATGTGTTTACTTCCTTTACCAAACTATGATTATATTCAATGTTTTGTAATTTGCCCCCCACCCCCGTGTAATATCAATATTTCAAATCAATAGTGCATGCGTACATCATCATTTGTAGTAGTTCAATGGTATTCTCTGGTAAGGCTTATCATAATTTATTTAACAATCCAGTGTTGTTGGATGTTTAGGTTGCCTAGCCAGCTGCTGTTGATGACACCTCCAGGCGCATCCTCATACATCCCATCCCGAGCACCTGTCCCATTATTCCTTAAAACAAATTCCCTAGGCACTATGTCTTAAAAACAAATTACTCATTACTGCTGGGTGTTGTAATCACTCCTTAATTGCTTGGTGTGAATTCACCCAAAGGCTCCTTTCTTTATAACAGTGATGAGCCCTGACAAAAAAGGAGGTTTGTTAGAGTTGAGGGTGGGGGGGGGGTGTGAGGGAGAAGAGGGGGACAGGAGAAAGAATGGCTTGGGGATCTAAGATATTACCAGAGGAAAGTAGGACTTGGTGCCATGGGACTAATAGAGAACTGTTAGGTCAGACTGAGGATGTTGGATTAAAAACAAAACAAAACTGCCAGAGAGCAGAGATGGAAAGACTCCAACATTTGCCTCCCTGCTCTGCAATTTCACCAACACTGGATCCTTGGCATAAAACTGTGGGATAGCCATCTTTGTTGGTCTTTTGGAAAATATTTCAGCAATTGAGACCCACAAAAATATTCGTACTATTTGATTCGGTAATCATACTTCTGGAAATACTTCCTAAGGAACGAGCACCAAAGAAAGTGAAAGCCATGTGTACAAAGATGAAGAAACATCTTTATGTACAGAGTTACTTAAACAGAAACTTTTATTCAATGAAAATAGTCAACAGTTAACTAAATTATTGTTCAGCTACCTGATAGAGTAGCATATGGTTATCTGGTACTAGCTGTGTGATCTCAGGCAAATTATTTAACCTCTCTTATCTATTAAATGGTGGTACCAATATTTATTATTGCACGCTTGTTGCCAAGATTAAGCCAGATAAATTTCAAAAGCCCCCATAATGGTACTTGACACATGATAGGTGTTGAATACATTGCAGTGAAATATATGAGGAATATGTTGCACTTTTGGAAATGAATGTGATATAAACAAAAAGGTGCCCACAAAAGCAGACAGATACCCGTCTGTCATGGGGAACCCCTGGATCTGGAACTGCGTATCTTTTTGTCTCAGTGTGGACTTGGTGGCTCTTCAGTTTCAAGACCTGGAGACTCAGTCCTGTCAATGCTCAGGGGTGTCAGGCCCTGAGGACCAGTCCTTACTCTAAATTAACAAAAGCCTGAAGTGGGCACTAGAGTGCCAAAGTACTGATTTACTAAAAGAAATATAAATATCATGTGGAACAGAGATATCTGTCCCAGCATGTGATGCCTTCTCTTCCTAGAGGTGAAGAGCTCAGGGAGCTACAGCAGAATCAGGAGCTGTGATATGGACAAAATCACAGGGAGCCTTAAACCCTAATGAGAGAAACAACCCAAATGTCCATCAACAGAGGAATGAACAAGCAGAATGTGGTCTATACATGCAGTGGAATACTGTTCAGCCTTAAGAAGGAGTAGAATTCTGATTCATGCTACAGCATGGATGAACCTTGAAAACATGCTAAGTGAAATAAAGCAGACCCAAAATGATAAACCTCATAGTATTCCATTTACAAGAGGTACTTAGAATAGGCAAATTCATAGAAATACAAAGTAGAATAGAGGGTACCAAGGGCTGGGGGGGAGAGGGAACAGGGCGTTATTGTTGAACAGGTCCAGAGTGTCAGTTTGGGAGGATGGGAAAGTTCTGGAGCTGGATGGTGGGGATGGTTGCACAACAATGTGAATGTGCTTAACGTCACTGAGCTGGACACTGAAAAGGGCTAAGATGGTGCATTTTGATTAAATATATCACTGAAAACAAATGAATAAAACCCCCAAATCTAACAAGACAGGAAATATAGCATGGGGGTTCAGAACATGGGGCTCTGATGCTCAGCGGTCTGGGCTCACATCTGCTTCTGCCTCTTTGCCAGCCATGTGTCAGGGGGCAAATTACTGATACTCTCTCTTACGCACCTGCAAAATGGGTAATACTTCTTCCTAGAGCAGTCCTGAAGATTACATTGAGTAGACCTAGGTAAATTTCCTAGCCTTAGAATAAAACTGGGCACATAGTGAATCCTACGCAATAGCTAGCAAAAAAAAAAAAAAAAAAAAAAAGTATCTTTCTTGGTTCCTTTTGAGAGATTGTTACTATGAAGATCAGAAATACTGGGGTTGTAGCATTATCTTTGTGTGGCAGATCTACAAGGAGTCAGTCAATCATAAGGTTAGTTTGTAAACACGGAACCAGAAGCAAAGAGTCAGAGAAATTATGTATCCATTAGTATCCAGCTAAGATATTCTGATTTCACCACAGACATTGTTTTGCAGGCAGAACTGGAAACACTCAAAATCCATTGACTAAAGCTCTGTGTCTCCTACAGGGCGGCTGGTCAGAGCAGCTGGGGCTTTCTTATACCACTGTCCTTTGTCTGCCCTTCCCAGGCTGACCAGTTCCTCCCCAAAACAGGCAGACACCCTGTGTCCTTTGGGTGACCTGCCTCCCTCCGGCCTTCATGTAACATGTATTGTCTTTATGCTTTAGTTCCCTGACAGAATTCTATCGCTTTGGAAGGAAACATGGAAAAATGACAGCAGCCTGGTTGCAGAACTGTGGGTGAAATATTTGAGTTCTGTAACTGGAGCTCTCATGGCTGTAAAAATCTTAAACACAGATTTTAAATAAGTCCTCGTTGCCCAGTATTTTCCCATTTGTAAGCGGTTTTCAGTTGCTCAGAGCACTGCGTGCAGCATGAATAATGAATGTGAAAGGGATGCTGGTTCATGCCACTGGGTCCCATATTCATTCCAGCCCATTACCCATCTCTGGGTTGTCCTCAAACACTAAGCGAGCATAATGAGGGGCTTGATGTGGGGTCTGAATGTATGATGAGCCCCATTCGTTGGCTTTTACACTCCAGTAAACAGCCGCTGAACTTCGCCCTCTGAGTGGTGTATTCTTAGTCTTCTATGGCTTGAAGTGACTTAAAAGCCAGCACTGCGGTGTACATGGGCCGTGTGTCTGCATGTCCACGCCCCCTGGACCCGGAGCTGCTGCCACTGCTCCTCGGGTGGGATTCCCGAATGTGGCTCCATCTGAACCAATGGTGCTGTCGAATCTTACCTCACCCTGAACAGGGGCTGGGAAGGGCTGTGTTGGAGTCTCAGATGATCTCTATGCCTTGGGCTTGGCTGCTCCGGAGAGGAAGGCATCAGCCGAGGCTGGGCTCCCTTAAAGCATGGAGTAGCAGACGGTGTCCGTCTGTGATTTACATCCGTCCAATCTGTCCGAGGCAGGGTGCATGGGCCAACTGCTCTGTGTCTGTGTGTCTGAGGGGCTTTTTTTTTTTTTTTCTTTCCCAGAACAACAGCAGGCTGGAAGTGCCGGGAAATGAACCCTCCTGGGAGCAACTGTCAAGCAAGGATTCTTGGTAACTGGGGCATAAATATCCCAGCTCCCTCCCTCCTTTGGTGGGATACTTATGAGGCATGTGTTTTCTATGGTTTCCTGGATTTTTTTTCCTGTGGAATGAAGCTCCAGTTGCCTGTGGAAGTTGCACTCCCTAGGGGCTGCCCCTGTCCTTGCTATGCCACTTTCCCACCCCCCCACTACTGGCCCCAGAACCTCACAAATACACCCACTCTACTTGCATCCCTGTCTCAAGGTCTGCTTTGGGAGAGCCTACAGTAAGATCCACGATGTCGAGAAAAGAGCACAAGATTTAAAAGTAGGAGTCCTGGGCTTTGTCCTGGCTCTGTCACATGTCACATGACTTTAGGTAACTGACTTCCATTTCTCTGAGTTATAGGTCCCTTAACTGTAAAAACTGGAGCACAATAACACCTACTTCATTCACTGGGCCATTTGTAAAGCCTAAGTGAGAACATATAAGAGGAGAAGCTGAATAGGATAAAGTTCCTTAAAGATGTTCATCATATTGTTTTATGTGGCCCCTCTCCTTCCCCTATTGTCTGCAAAGTGCCCCCCAAATATTTCTCTATGCTCTTCTTATCCATATCCATGCTAATAACCTGTGCACAAACCAAGATGATGAGAAACTCCAGCTTTTCAGTATTTTTGCAGCTAATTCTTTATGATTCTGTTTACCCTGCTTTCTTATTACGAAAATTTTCAAATGTAAGGAAAAGCTGAAAGAATAGACCAATAAACTCTGCACTTGGATTCAATAATTATAAACATTGTGCCATATTTGCATTATCTGTTGGTTTACCTGTCTGCCTGTCTATCTATATCTATAATCTATCTATCATCTATTTTTTCTATCTTGCTATACTTTTTGAAATTAATTTCTAGACTCCATGACACTTTATCTCTGCGTACTTCAATCTACACTTCCCAATGAGGCCAACCTTCCACAATACCCTTTGTACACGTAAGCAGGTTAACCTTAAATGTTTAATATCATCTAACATATTACCTATATTCAAATATTCCAATGGTCAATTGTATTAAGAATGCTTTTATAGCATCTTTTTTAAAAAGATTTTTTATTTTATTTATTTGACAGAGAGAAAGAGAGAGAGAGAGAGAGACTATATAAGCAGGGAGAGGGGCAGGCCGAGGGAGAGGGAGAAGCAGACTCCCCGCTGAGCAGAGAGACTGACAAGGGGCTCCATTGATCTCAGGACCCTGGATCATGACCTAAGCCAAAGGCAGACGCCTAACCAACTGAGCCACCCAGGTGCCCCTAGCATCTTTTTTTAAAAAACCAGGATCCACTCGAGGTTCATTGCAGAGTGTCTGTGCTTAGAAAAAACCATGTTGGGTCTGATTGTGTGTGTGAGAGAGAGAGTGTGTGTGTGTGTGTGTGCGTGTGCAGGCATGCTCGCATGTACATAGCTGAAGTGTATGTGTGGTTGTCCCTGAGTATCCTTTTTCAGTGAAGCCAGATCAGTGTTGTAGCTCTTTGGGCCTTGGGTGACAATGGGACAAACCTGAGTCTTGTCTGGACATTTGATCTTGCCCGGCCGGGTGGCCTCTGCCAGGTAGTGCTGGCCAAGCTTGCCTGGCCACCACGTCAGGGCTGCAGCCGCCCTTGGTGGTCACCTGCCAGCCATTCACAGAGAACCACTGCGAGCGACATCAGCTGTCAGCTGAGGAAGAAGGCATCCTGCCCAGTGATTTAGTGAGAGATAAATTTTCTCCTTTTGGGGGAAAAAAAATCAAACTATTTGGCAGGTAGAATGCCTATTGAGACGCGTCAGTATACGTTGTTATTCCAAATTGCCAATGTTCTCCTGTCCTTTCCTGTCTTCAAGGAGATATTGAGATAATGGAGACAAATGATGATGGAATTTTGAGAGCAAGCAAGAGTATGGACCAGAGTAACAGTAAAAAGTTATAAAGTCCTTGATAAATATTTATTAAGTGAAAAATGAATGCATAATAGAAGCAAGCTTTTGTGGAAGGCCTCCTAAGTGCTATCCCCTTGTTTATGCTTCACAGCAACATGCTGAGATAAGGGTTATCATTTCCCTTTTACAAATTAGGAACCTGGGATTGCCAACTGGCTCGGGACCATGTAGCCACGAAGTCGCAGAGCCATGTTTTGAACCCGTGGATCTCTCAGATTGCAACCTCTGTGCTCTTTAAGCAGAGCTCCCAGTGGTAAGTGCTGTGCTCAGTCTGTACCATAAGCATCTCCAGCCACAGATGCCATTGTTGCCTCTTGTCAGCACCCGGCACGGTCCACAGCACCATGTAGGTGTTCGGGTAGTGTTTGTTGAATGAATGTCTAACCCAAGATATGCATACAAAAGGTGAAGATCAGCTAGATTCTTAGGGCCCCCATTAATTTCAGTGACTCCGAAGTCTCCACCCAGTTCCTTTTTCTTTGCCCTCTGTGTCACTGTCTCTGTGTACCCTCCTATATCCCCCAATTCTTCCCCAAATATCCTCCCCAGCCCAAAGCAACATCTTCCTTGCTGCTATTTTCTGCTGAAATGTAAAGTGTGCCAAATGCACTAGGTACTCGTATCCCTAGGTCTCCCATACCTTTTCCTCCAACAAGCCCTTGTAATGAAATGCCTCCCTGCAAAAATTAGAGAGAGGTGTTCTCTGCAGGGTCCAGAAGCTGTGTTCTTGGTTATCTATTTGCCCAGTAGGACCCCTTAGAGACTTACCCGGGAAGAATAAAATGGAAGATGCTGTTATCTCAGATCTGGAAAAGCCACCATAAGAAACAAATCTCTCCCAAGGAATGAATCAGAACCCAGACTCTGCTTCATACGTTAGATCCTGTGAATTCTGCTTTCCCAATGAGTGAAAGATGAATTTCCAATTCATGGAAATAAAATCGGAGAAATCTAACAGCTGCCAATCTGCTCTTATTCCCCCTGGGAGGAGGAGAGGGAGTGTCAGCCTAAGTTTGGTGACCCAGAGGTGGTTTGGAACCCTCTCCCACTTCCCACACTCATCTTCTTCCACCTTAACTCAGACTGAGACACGAGGGACAAAAGGTGCCTGGTGGGGAGGCAGGCAGATGGGGACATGCCTACAGATGCATGTGGGAGGTGACACTAGGCTTCAAGGTTGGGCTTAGCACTTGCCTGGGAAATGAGGAGGAAACCACAGGTATGGAGAGAGGACTACTCTGTAAGCAGAAGCATGAGATGCATGGCCCCTGCCTTTGTGAGCTTACAGGCTATTAGAGACTTTTGGAGGAGACAGAGATCACCAGGCACCTGCAACACCATGGGTTGCAGGGATGCTAAGATGTGGAAGTCAAGGGGGCTATAGAAGGGCATCAGGGAAGCCTTCCCAGAGGAAGCAGCATCTAATCCGGCAGTTGAAAGATGAATAAGCATTAACTGGACCAAGCTAGAGGAGTGGAGCAAAGTGAAAAAATAACGTGATGGAGAAGGGCTGGAATATAAACCGCGAGGCGGTAAGGAACACATGATGAAGCTAGAGAGGAGAGAAGGGGCCCAAACAGTGGCCTGTGGGCTGGAGGCTGGAGGCTTGGAGGACTGTTGGAGGCTGACAAGTGTGCTGTCTGTCCTCAGATTGGAGGACGACAGAGATAAGGAAGGAAATGCGGGGCAGTGGAGTTCCGCATGTGTGCAGGCGCTGTTTAGCTCTCCTCTGCACTGCCTTCCACCCGGCTGATGGTCTCCATCTAGAGCCCCACCCCGACTCTAGCCACCTGCTCAAATCAGATTTAGTGGATTCTTCTTCCATGTGTTTCTGTAGCGTTCTGTGGATAAAGCCATTATGTCCTACTTCACTGTCTCTACACTTATGCACAATTCACTCATTTATTCGTTCAGCAAATGCTTATTGAGCAGCTTCTATACACCAGCCACTGTGCTAGGGGCTGGGATAGAGTGATGAACCTGACAAAGTCCCTGCTGTCAAGGAGCTCAAATTCTTTTCTGTGTGAGTGTGTGTGTGTGTGTGTGTGTGTGTACCCAATATATAAATAAACATACGATTTAATGTCAGAGGAAAGAGAAAATAAAGGTTGAGACAAAGCAGGCTGCTGTTTGAGCTAGGTTGGTCATGAAAGACATTTTTGGTCAAGTGACCTTTGAGCAGAGATTTGAATGAAGTGCAGGAGTAAGCCAGCCTGACATCTGGGGGAGGAGTGTTGTAGGCAGAGGATGTGGTATGCAAATGCCCTGTGGCATTTATGAGGGATATATGAGGAGTAGCAGGAAGTGAAGCAGGCTGACGAGGACTGAATGAAAAGGAACGTGTCAGGGTCAAGGTCAGAGAAGGAGCAGAGAGAAGGGCATAGGATATTGCTTCTTCAGGAACAGAATGAGGGTTTTGGAATTATTCTGCATGGGCAGAGAAGTGTTTGATGCATTTTGTGCAGAGGAGTGACATAATCTGCTTTGTTCTTTAAAAGCCTCGGGCTGGTTTCTGGGGTGAGAATAGACTGTAGGGATGGGGGTTGAGGCAACACTGTGGATGAACTTGATGGCAGGGACCAGGGTAGTAGCCGTGGCGCGGTGAGGAAAGGATGAACTTGTGACATGTTTTCAAGGTAGAGCCGGTAGGATTTCCTGACAGATTGGATATGGGGAGAGAGAATCAGTCAGTCAAAGGAGACTGCAAGAAATTGCAAAACTGAATCTTAATGATCCACTCACATGCCACTCACTACCTCCTTCTAGATCAGTGGTCCTTAGCTGCCCCTCCCCACCCCCACTTCTCTTAAATTCTGGATGCCTTTGAGAATCTGGTAAGGGCTATGGATTCTCCCCCTGAAAAATTTACCATGTGCATATACATAAACAATTTTGTCTATAATTTCAGACGGTCACGGACACTCTGAATCCACTCCCCACACCAACTACCCCTGAATCCAGGGCTCCAAGCCCCTGTCCTAAGCTTTGGGCTCCTTGGAGCTGGCTGTGCCATATTCACCTTCCTTTCCTGAGCAGAGTAACCTGAAGACAGTCATAGCTTAGTAAATGTGCCAGAATAAACACATGAAAAACAGTTCCTTCTTTAACGATTTGTCCTGGTAATAAGGAAGCATGTCCCATTCACACCCCTTCTAGTAACTGGGACTATTCTTGTACTAGAATAATAACCAAACCAAACCAACCAACAAACAAAAGAGCTGGGGCAAGGGGAGAAGGAAAGACGAGGCAAAGGAATTACAGCAGAAAAGCATTTTTAAAAAAATGTTCTTTTCAAAAAGCGTTGGTGGATATACACCAGGGAGGAAAACATGTGAGTAAAAATGTAATCATTCCACTGGTAACGTTGGGACATTTCCCACCTCAGCTGCAGGCAGAGGGAGGGGCTTGCTTCAGAATTTCTGCACAAGGAGAGAGAGATCCCGCTTGCAGCTGAGCTCCAGGCTGGGCACCGGGAGGGAGGAGCACTTTATCCTGAGCATCCTCAGCTCGGAGCCTGGTGGTGGTGGTGGGGGGGGGGGGGGGTTGCTGACAGTGAAAGGCCTGATGCGATCCTATATCAAAGGATTTAGAAACCATAAAAATAAAGTGAAATAAAAGCGGCTCTGAATGGTGCAAATTGGGTTTGTCATTCCTGAATCTGCCCATTTGAATATAACTGATGATTCCCGTTTAGCAGACATGTGTTGGGTCTGGCTCTATCCTGTACCATCTTTCCTTTAATTCTGATAATGGCCAGTTAAATTGGTATTAGTCCTCTTCCCCATTACAGGTGGAAGATGGGAAGCTTGGGGGCGGGGGTGTGAACACTACAAAGTGGAGGAGCAAGAAGCAAGACCCAGATGTTGCCAAGTCTAAGTTCCAGTTCTCCCATTCAAAAGGCGGCTTTCTGAAATGCCTGCATGCTCATCCAGGAGAAAAACAATTAGCCCTCTTTTGTCCTGTGAGTCAGAGGGAGGTTGGAAAGGGCTGTCTGCTCCCCCTTCCTCCCAGCTGACACATCTCACAGAAGAATGTCATGGAAGCCTCAGCCCTGGGGGAGAGCCAGGCTGGGGCGGGAGGCTCCCTGGGAGCTGGCTCTGGCTGCCTGGGTCCTGCTGGTGAGGTCTCTTTTCACCTTGTTCCATAGCTCCTGCTTGAGGAGCCAGCCTAGCTCACTGCTGCCGTCTGGGGACAAAGAATGCTCTCACTGTGCCCTTTCCTCAGATGAGGGGTCTGGCCCAGCAGAGACATAGCAATCTGAACAGAAGAAATCCAGATCCTGTTCATTTTACTACCTGTGCCCCAGGGCTCAAAGATTGGTTATAATTTTGGTCTTCATTTCCCAGACATTTTTGCTTTTCCTCTCAGCGTAAAAAGGCAGCATGGACTTTCTAAATGATGTGAGGCAAAGAGCAGGAGAAGGAGGAGGGGGTACTCTGAAGAGAAAACTACCTAAGTCTCTAATATGTCTCTTCTGAGCTTCTTAGAGCAAAGAGAGCAGAGCTCCCAGACAGGGAAAAAATCTTAAGAGGCTCTTGATAGGAAATGTGCTGGCACTTGTCATCTACCCAATGGCTCCTAATCCTCTTTTCATGAACTGAAATCCCCTTGAATTGGATTATAAAATTCCTCTTGGTAGAAGGCACTTCACTTAAAAAAGCAAAGCCCTTGATTGAGAAAGAAAACAAACATTAATTTGAAATTTTTTTGCCTTCGGGAAGAAGATGTGGGCAGACACGTTGAAGGAGCCTGGCTCCTGCCTTTTGACCTCTGCGTTCCCGGATATGTGGTGAGCACTGAGGTCTCGGGATGGAGGGCATCCCTCCCTCCGCCCTCTTCAACTCAGTCCCATTTCCACGGGAACTGCTACTTGGACTTGTAAAAAATTATTTTAAGCATACAGCAATGGGAAAAGAAAACCTGGTTTGGAAGCCAAAGGGCCCTTTCGAATGACCCATTAATTGAATCAAAGCTTCCCTCAATGCAGGGATAATGGCTTGTAACTGGCTGACGTCTCTGACCTGGAATCGGACTGACAGATGTGAGATGGCAAGTCCAGGGAGAAGAATGGAGGTAAGCCACCAGCTGCAAACGACTGGGGGCAGAGGGGCGTGCACTTGCTAGAGGCACATTTTCCCCGCTGGTTGCAGCTCAGATTACTCTCTTATGGACCCTCTGATCTTTTCCTGGACCTGCAGCCCGCCTCTGACCTTTCTGTCCTCACCAATGACGCGCGCCTGCACTCTTCCGTCTCTTGTCTCTTGCCCGTGTGTGGCAGGAGCGTGCCTCAGGATTTTGAACACGGCTCCAGGGTTAGAGGTGAGCCTGGGGCTCTGCTGTGGCTGGAGGTGGGACGTGGGGTCTGGGAAGAGCCGGGCCTCGGTTAGGGGCAGAAGGGGGCCCCTTACCGTCCATGTCAGCGCCAGGGTACCGCCCGTGGGGTGCATTAAGCATCTCAGCACTCCGCCCGGGGTGGGGTGGGGGGGCCCTACTGTTCCATCACTGTGAGCTTAATGTCGTGCCCGTTTTATAAAGGGCTACCAATTATGTCCCTGCTTTAGGCAGTGTGTTTAGGATCTGCATAACTGTGGCTGTCTCTCAGGAGCCTTTGGATCACAAAGGAACAGGAATGTGAATATCAAGGAGCCGATGGTCAAAGGGTCTCACTCACTCTATATTTCCTTTGAAGATCCGTGCCAACGACTACCCAGCCTTACCCACAGCTTCCTGCCCTCAGCTTGGACCCCAGCCCTGGCAGGGCTTCCTTGGTAAAGAGTGGAAATCACCAACTCATAGTGACCCAGCTTTATCTTGCCTTATCTGGCTAGGGATGAAAATGGTTCTTCCTGTTTCTCAAAAACTTAAAAGTCAAGCAAACAGGATTTCTAAACAAAGAGGCACTTCTAACAGAGGATTTGCTGTCATTACTGGGTCTCTCTTTCAAAGCCTATCCGCAGCCCTTCTCTGGAGAGAGCACATAGATCTGCTTGAGATGGCCAAGGAGCCACCTTGTCTGTGCCCTACAAGAAGGAAAACATTATATGGCAGAGCCAGGAGACTCTGGATCCTAGGCTGGGGAGATTCCCAAGAGTTGCCAACTCAACTGGGACAAAATGGATGAAGAATATAGGTTTAATTTCAATGTATTCATTTATTTTTAAATTTCTTGCATTCTTTTATGAATAGATAATTTGTGCTCATAATGCAAACTTTGAAAGATCCTAAAAAGTAGACAGTGAAAATTAGCTCTTTCTCCCCTTTCCCTGGCCCCAGTTAGTCTCTGTGGAGGCAACAGTGTGTGGGAGAGATTGGAAATAGGAACCAGGAGTCAGGCACTCAGTTCAGAGGCCAGTGGAAGCACCTGGAAGGGTGTGAGGAGGGAGGGCTGGCTTTTAGGGAGGAACAGAAGCAGCTGGTGTGACGTCACTGTGGAGAAAGAATGGGCAGGACTTGGGTGTTGATTGGAACTGAGGAGCAGGAGTGGGGTGCAAAGTGTCAGAAATGGGGATCCCCTGAATAGCGAGTCAGCTGTGGAAAGCAGATGAGAAGACTGGCTGAAAGTACAGTGGAGGGAAGTTGGGGTTCTGGAAAGTGCAGAGGAGGAAAGGGAAGAGCACACCAATGTGGAGTTTTGCTGGGTTTTGAAGGTCAAGTAGGGTTTATCCATGGGTGGACAGGAGAGGGAGGGCATTCTAGAAATGGGAACTGCAGGGTCAAAGGTCAGAAGGTCCGACTGAGGGACAATAAGGGGGATGTTCAACTGTGGGGTGGGTTGCCATATCAGAGTATGCAAAAATAATAGAGTTGGGCCCGATTACAGACAACTTGGAAAATGGTCCCAAGGTACTCGGACTTGAAATGAGACTGCTGAGTAAATTTGAGAAGATGAGGCAAGTAAAGGAAGGGGCTTCTAGAGAGGTTTTACACATATCCTATTCCTTTCTTGTTTGGGCACCTCTTGGTGAAGTTTTTCCATCCCTCTCTCTAAAAGTTAAACCTTAGTCCTGTGCTGTGTATGAACTTCTGCTTTTTTACCAATCCCACCATGTTGTCATTCATTTGTATGCCTGGCTTTCCTGCTAGAGTATTTCTTATTTCTCATTTTTGTATTTCTGGAATCTCCAATAACAGCAACAATAATATTAATTAATATATTATTATATTATTGAGTACACTCTCTTTTGTATCTTACAAATGTTATCTCAAGAAGTCTTTTCAAAGCCCTATGAAGTAGATATCTACTAGTAGCCCCGTTTTAGAGATGAGGAGACTAAGGCACAGGGATGTTACTTGCCCAGGATCATGTTGCTGGTAGCTAGGGGCCAAGATTTGAGTCTGAGTGGTTGAACCACACAACCTACACTCTGTATTATTTTCATAGCAATGATAACATATAGGAGACATTTGCGAAGAACCAGACATGGAGCAAAGTATTTTACTTGTAATAGGTCATATGATCCCTCAACATTGAGGTAGGTCTCATTACTGTTCCCTTTTGGCTGATGACAAAACTGGGTTTTTGTTTTTGTTTATTTTTATTTTTTTAAATTTTGTATTTAAATTCAATTTAATTAACATACAGTGTACTATTAGTTTCAGAGGTAGAGTTTAGTGATTCATCAGTTGTATATAACACCCAGTGCTCATTACAAGTGCCCTCCTTAATGCCCATCACCCAGTTATTGCTTTTGTTTTTTTAAGATTATTTTTATTTTTATTTTTAAGTAATCTCTGCATCCGATGTGAAGCTTGAACTCACAACCCCGAGATCAAGGGTCGCATGCTCTTCTGACTGAACCAGCCGGGTTTCCCGGGGAACTGGATTTTAAGCCATGTCTAAGTCACGGAAGAAGCAAGCAAAGGGGCTGGACCCATGTCCCCAGACTCTCAGATACGGTTCCATACTCCCTTCCAATGCATGGTGCGTGCTCATCAGATATTTATGGAATAAATAAATGGCTGAAGTAGAAGAAGGAGGGAAGAAGGGAGGGAGGAATGGAAGAAGAAATGAAGGGAGGAAAAAGGAAAGAAAGGTATGAGGGAAATAGAGGAAAATAAACCCAACAAGATGTAGCAATCAGCAATCTCGTGAGCTTGGCTGGTGCTGGTAATGCAAAGATTACATTATGTAAAGAGGACTCTGAGAGTAAAACCTCTAAATCAAAGGAAGCTTCATGAATGTGAAACTCCAAACAGGACAAACTGATGGGGAAATCCTTGAGAGAGAAAGGGCGTCCTGGAGCCCAGGTTTATAAGCCAGTGATTGCTTTCCTCCCCGAAGTCCTGACAGACTTCCTTGGAATAGCAAACTGTGATGTGTGGGTTCCTCAAAATCACCCACACCCAAGAGGCACCTCTTTTGAAATATTTCCTGGTGTTTGGTGGTTTGTAAGGGACACCAAAAATCTCCTCTATTATTCCATGACCCAAATGGACCAACAAGATGAATGAGACCTCAAATAGATTTCTTTTTTGCAGAAGGATGGTATTTGGTTTCATAGACATTGCACGCACGTGTGTGTGTGTGTGTGTGTGTGTGTGTGTGTGTGTGTTCTGGGTTTCTCTATTGCTGTGTGCCTCAGGAAGGGGACGTGTGGGTGACCTGGCTGCAACATCTGTCACCCCATCGATCGCCACGGTTGATTTGGCTGATCTGGCTGGCCAGGCGGGTGCCCCCTTCCTCTCTCACTGCTCCATGTGAGTCCCTCCAGAAGCCGGACACTCGGTCGAAGAGGACAGCCTTCCCCGATAGAGGAGGACTGTTCTTCGGTCAAGGGTAGACGAGTAGCTGCGCTCCCCAGCTAGAACTTCCAAACAAGCTCTCAAGGTTCATTTGTAGGAGAACGTAAGATAGTCAAGCTTCCAAGACTGCAGACACATCCAAATGAGACGCTGCGTGTGGCAGTCTGCCTTTCTTAAGGAAAAAAAAAAAAGGAAGGGACAGAATTTCTGCAGGGTAGGCAGACTGGCTGGAGGTACTGTTCTTAGGTTAATCAAGCCATGCCTGGTGGATTTTTCTACCACAGACTAGCTTCCTCAGTTTAGCATATTGATGGGAACCATATTTTCCAAACCCTACATAGGGTCACAGCGTCGGAGAGAGCACTGAGTTTTGCTTTATGAACATAGTCATGTGAACTTCTCACCACAGCACAAAAATGACATCATCTGTCATTAGCCATTTTATGAATTGTCTTTATGGAAGGTAAAATGGCAGGATGTCAGGACCACCCGGGGATACAGGGACAAGTGGTCCTTGCCCCCTGCCCCCAGAGCCAATGGTCTTTAAGGAGAGCAAGGTGCAGCCGCAGGGATGGGGCCTCTCCTGCCCCACAGACACGGCGGGCCTCGGTGACACGGCATGGCTCACGATTCCTGTGGCAGTGAGCTCAGCCTGGGGCTGCCGGCCGGTCTGCTCGCTAGCTGCCAGCCTGTCGGTGGGGGCCGTGGGTCAGCCCTGGGCTGTCACTTGATCCAGAGGGGCCACCGGCAAGGGGAGCCCCCCAGGGCTGCCGCCTGCAGCTGGAGCACGGCAGGAAGCCTGCTCAGCCCAGGCCGCCCTTCCCTCGGTGCCTGGGGAAGCAGCTCCCGCTGATTGGAATTCAGAGCATTGTTGAGAAACCCCTTGTCACACCCACAGCCATCCCGCCCCTGCTCTGGAAGGGGCCTCGCTGCACACACAGGGTGTCTCTGAAGCACTCCAGAGATTTTACTGAATCAATCGCCTTTGTCCGCCACATAATTCCAGCAGAATTAGTCAGCTTTAATGGGTAGCATCTCATCCTACTTCCCTTTCTGCCTAGAAGTACACCCACTGGCTTCTTCCTCCAAGCCTCCTGTTTTTCTGCTCCTGGTTGGTGGCTACTGGGCTGTGCGGTTAACCCATGCAGGGCCACACTGGGTGAGGAGGTGGGGGCAGGGAGGGATATGATGAGGCTTACTAAGGTATGGTGGCAGAAGCCTCCTCATGTTCTATCCCACTGCCTCTTCCCCATGGTACTCCAAGGTAGGAATTATCCACTTTCTAGAAGAAGAAACTGAGGGTCAAGCAAGTTTTGTAATTTGCTCAAGGTCACAAAGCTGGTGAGGGGTAGAGCACAAATTCAAATTGGAGTCTGATTCTATTAACCAGCCAAGCAGGAGGCTTGTTTGGAGGAATCTCTATTCCTCATATTGTTTTTGTTTATTATTTCAAAAAAAAAAAAAAAAAAAGAATTCCTCCCCAAGACCCTCACTTTAGGAAACCTCAGAGACTGCATGACCCTGTTCCCAGTCATGGGGTGATTTTTGGTAAGATGATGACACAGTGTTGCAAATTGCAGACAGGGTGCGGTCACCCGCTTGACCAGCCTGGATGATACAGAGATCCTACAGAAAGCTGGAGATCAGGCGCTTGCCTGCCTTTCAGTGCTCTGAGTGCAGAGAATAGTCACTTACCAGGTTTGTCTGGCTACCTGCTCCTTCACCCCCTGCCCCACCCTCCCCACCTAGCTCTCCTACCCTGGCCCTCAGCTTCTCCACTCTGTGCTCGCTCCCCCACAATCTTCCTACTGGAGCTTTCTAAACCAACGTGGACTCATATAGCATCACCTTCTGTTTAAAGACTGCCATATAATCCAGCAATTTCAGTCTGGGTAGACATCCAAAGGAAATGCCATCAGGATCTTGAAGAGATATCTGCACTCCCATGTTCATTATTCACAACAGCTGAGACATGGAAACAATCCAAATATCCATCAATGGGTGAATAGATAAAGGAAATGCGTTAGGTACATATATCAGACTACCATTCGGCCTGAAGAAAGAAGGGAATTCTGGTATTTGTGACCCCATGGGTGAACCTGGAGGGCATTATGCTAAGTGAACTAAGCCAGACAGAGAAAGACAAATACTGTGTGATCTCACTTGTATCTGGAATCTGAAGTACTGGGACTCACAGAGTAGAGTGGTTGTGGCCAGGGGTTTGGTGGGAGCGGGGAAAGGAGGAAGGTGGGGGCAGTGTGGGGCCATGTGGGTCAAAGAGGACGAACCTTCAGTTACAAGATGAGTAAGTCCTAGAGATCTAATGTACACCGTGGTGACCACGGTTAACGATTCTATATTGTACACTTGAAATTTCTTAAGAGGCTAGATCTCGAGTGTTCTCACTACAGGGAAAGTAGAAGGTAACTAAGTGAGGAGATGGGTATGTTAACTAGCTTGATTGTGGTGGTCATTTCATAATGCGTATCAAAACATCACATTGTACAGATTAAATACATCCAATTTTTGTCAATTATATCTCAATAAACCTTCTATGGCGTTTCCCTCCAGGCACCAGAACGTGCCCCGGTCCCTAATGAGGCAGCAAGTATTCAGGCCTCTAAGCCTTTGTTGGTGTTATTCCTTCTACTGAGAAAGGGCTTCCCTCCTGCTCTGAATGGCAACCTCCTTCAAGAGCTAGTTCAAACACGACTTCCTACGAGGAGACGTGCACTCTCCATAACCCACCGTGGGGTGCTGACCATGCTCCCATCACCCTGAATTAGTGCCTGTCTTCCCCAGTAGGCCTGCAGCACTCAACCACAGGGCAGGATTCGCTGGTGTGTTGCACTGGGGCTGAACTGGGTAGCAAGTCATTTGCACTATTAATAGTAAAAGCACCAAAGTTTTCGAATGAGCTGCTTTTGTTATAAATTGGAATGGATTCAAGGTTATTCTTATAACAATGTCATTTTCACTCACTTGCATGTTTTCCAGAGTAGATGAGAAAGGGGTGGGGTTGCACGTAGCTTTGCTGATAATTGTTCCAAGTGTTAAAGAAAAAAAAATTGAGAAAGGGTCAACCGATCTCGAGGTACATTAGTGGGCTGTGGCTAACCCATGATGCATGGGGAGGGGTGCGTGTCTGCACATGGAATTTATTATTTATGGATGTGTATGTGTGTGGGCACACGCATGTGTTGGGGGCAGGGTGCTTTATATATTCATGCTAAAAAATACCCCTAGGTGAGAGCAACAATTATTTCCACCAGGTTGAAGATTAACTGTGATCAAGATGGAACAACGCAGAAAATACTTGATGTAATGTAAAAAGGAAAAAAAACTAAAATCTCAAACTATGTGTACATTACAGGTACACAAAAAGTCAATGCAAATCTGACAGGAAGGCAAGCTAAGAAACCAATGAGCTGTTATTTGTGAGATGAAAAGGTTTGAGGTGAAGTTTTTTCTTGTAACGGTTTGAGCAGGCTCTTTATCTTGTAGATCCATCTCCTGACGACAGTGTGTGGTCAGCAATGCTGTGACTGTTGTTAGCCCATCTGGCTTGATGTTCCTAGAGTTTCGGGGGGTAAGAGACCACCCCACCTGCAGTCAGTAGACCTTGTGCCCACTCTCCTCAAAAAGGTCGTTGATACAAAATCCTCCATGCTAGTCATCCCTCTCTCACTCAGTCAGTAACCCAAGTATCAGTAATCCAGCCATCCTTTTGCTAACGCTCCATTCTTTCTACCATGTCCTAAGCCTCCTTGCCTTTGACTCAGCTCCTGACCTCCCAAACTCTTACGACTGAGCCCTCTGCAATTGCTGGTTTCACAACCACCAAACCACAGGAGATCTCCCACTTTTTCTCCCAGTGCTCCTCTCCAGTCCCTCATAACGTGGGCTGACTTGCCCTGAGGACACCATATACCTTGCACCCCTCTCCAGTCATGGTTGTTCATCCTCCACACCCAGTCCTAGGGCTGGAAGGTGTTGTCCCTGTCCTTGTTCCCAAATGCTGTTCCCACAATACTGTTTCTCTGCCCTTTGAGGGCCATGCCGTTGAGCAACACTGCTCCCGGGATTCCCTGCCATGTTGCCCCCATCTTCCAGCCTCCATCATTCCTTTCATCCACTGAAGATGTGGGCACCTGCCTTATTGCCTCTTTTTACTCTCCCATCTCTGCTTTTGACCTGGTCCACTTCAGTATCTGTGTGGATGGCTCATCCAACACTGAGGCCCCATCCGTGTCTTTCTTTTCCTTCCCAGTTAAGCTCCTCCAAAGAGTTGTCTCTACTTACTGTCTTCCATTATCCTCATTCCTCTCTCTCCCCTCAGCCATTCCATGCAAGATGCTGGCCCTGCCTGCCACCCAAGCAGCTCCAGTTTAGGTCACCGGTGACCCCTATGTCATCAAATCCAAGGGACATCTGCCCAGCCTCATCTTACTTGCCCTCTCAGCAGCAACTGACACTGTTGACCATTCACTCCTTCTGGAAACACCCTTCCTTTGGCTTTAAAGATGAACTATTCTGGTTTCTTCCCTGGTTTCCCTGTATCCTCTGCAGGTCTACCCTTTTCATTCTCACCGTCAGGTGCTGATGTCCCTCTCCCCTTCTCTATCTACAATCTCTTCCTAGGTGATCGCATCCTTGCCCACAGCTTCAGCCCTCTGGGAAGAACATGGACATTTCTATCTCCACCCCCAGCCTCTTCTCTGGCCCACAGAACCAACTCTTGACCTGATATTTCTATGTGGATGTCTCTAGGGCAACTTAAACAGGCCCCAAGCCAAATCCCGTCTCCCCAAAATGCCTGGTCCTTTTGGTGTTCTCTGTCTTAGAGGGCAACACACTGTCCACATAGTTGTACAAGCCAGAAACCTAAGAGTCATTCTTGGTATCTCCTTATCTTACACACCCTATCTGCAATTTATCACCAAGGAGTATTTCTTTTCCCTTGTCAAAGTTTCTCAAATCCATCTACTGCTCTTGATTTCCAACTCAATGCCCTAGTTCAAGTCAACAGTACCATTTGCAAGGCCCATTGCTATAGCTTGGGCTATCCTAAAATTAATCTGAGTCTCTCCAATCATCTTCACAGAGCACCTATGTGCATCTTTGTGAAATAGTCATCTACATCATCCTCTGCTTAAAATCCATGATGACTTTCCATCTTTTTAGGACAATGACAAAATCATTAATGTGGCCTACAGGTTTCCTTTCATCTTTCCCCTCATCTCATTCATTCTCTCCTTCTAGCCTTCTTTCCCTTCACCATTCTCCCTTGTACTCCTTTGCCCCAGGGCCTTTCACAGCAGTTCCCTTTGCCTGGAACATTCTCCATACCCTTGGCTTAGTTAACTTCTACGTCACACATTAGTGCAGGCATTACTTCCTGGAGGGAAATCTCCCCTGACCTCCCAACAAGAGCAAATTTCCCTTTTAAGGTTCATAACATCATGCATGTATTTCTTCATAGCACTAATAGTAATAGACAGTTATATGTGTCATGATTTGAGTAGTGGCTCTCTCCCACTCTCATTAAAGTTTCATCGGGGGAAGGAATCATGTCTGATTTTGATCAACATTAAATCTCTAGCACATAATGTAGAACATGAGCACCCAATTTAAAATAACAGCTTTAATCACTATTTTTTATAGCCTTATTCTTTTACAGAGCTGTTATAACCATTTGCCACACATGTATTTGTTTGTTTCTCATTTACTAGAGTGAAAGTTCCACAAGGGCAGAGAATTTGTTACATATTTTATTACTAGCACCCGACACAGTGCCTAGCATGTGGTAGTCACTCCACCAGTATTTTGCATAAACACTAAGTGCTTAATAAATGTTTGTTGAAGGAATAAATGTATTCTGCACAATAACAAAATAACCACCCTCCTCAGAAACAGTATGGTATTCAATTAGCTCATCTAGCTATTATGTACTTGCATGCCTATATTTGCCATAAATAAATCCACTACATAAAATTATAGTGATAACTACCAAATTTACCAAAATAGCTACCTTATCCTAATTAAGATATTAATTGAAAATTTACTTTATTCAGCAGTAACTTGTTTATTTGCTTATCTACCATTAAAATAATTGCCTCCAGAAAAGGAACTTCAGATAATGATAAACATCCCATCCATAATTGCAGAGTAATATTTTAAGTAACTCTTGAGTTATTGCTTGTCTCCTCCAGGCTGTGTTCTCCTTTTCATGGGCACTGCCAAATTGCCCTTCCAAAGGGTTTTACTAATATTCGCAGCCACTGGTGGAAATGGAAATGCTCATTTCCCCCAACAAAGAATGGGTTTTCAAAGCACAGAAGTGGCCATAATGAGGGGTAGTTTGAAGGTGGAACACAGAGGCGGCAAAGCCAGATATCTAGGAGCTGAGATCCTAGAGGAGGCCACTGATA
The DNA here is from genome assembly GCF_054177405.1 of Leptonychotes weddellii. NCBI lineage: Eukaryota > Metazoa > Chordata > Mammalia > Carnivora > Phocidae > Leptonychotes > Leptonychotes weddellii. Next base: position 38,958,932 of record NC_138379.1, read on the forward strand.
CCTGCCTTTATGTCTTGTGCCACAGTAGAGCAGGGAAAAGAGAGGCTCAGGATAATGCTCCCACCTTCCCAGATTCTCCAAAGCCTTACCTTGCATCTTCCTTTGGAGATGGTCGAAGAAATCTTGGTCACTTGCGCCACCTGCTGTCCAGATTGGGGAATGGCTTGCCGACGTCCATGCCTCCGGAGGATTTTTGTTTCAAGCAATTTCTACCCAGTTCCCTCCCTGTGCGTGACTTTCTTCTTTCCTCCAACAGCACACCTTCTGAGATATGGATGGAACAAAGGCATGGCTTGGGAGGTTGCCTTTGGGAAAACGGGCTCAGAGCTTCCACCCCTTGTTCTTATTTCTGACAATATTTTAGGTAATTGTTTCAATTCAGCTCGCTGTTAGGCTCTGAGCAGGCCCTGCGGTTACGAAGATGAATGAGATGCGATTTTCCTCCCAAGGATGTCATAGTCTAGTGGGAGTGTCAGGCAGGCAAACGAATAATTAAAATGCCAATGTCACGGTAGAGACAATACGAACCGCAGGGAAAGGTAAAGTGCCCCACGGAATCCATGGCATGCGGAGGGCTTTCAGGGAGGAAATGAGATGGACCTGCGCTCTGAGCGAGGGGCGGGGGCTCGCAGGTGCCAAAGATTACTAATTGGGGCAGACCAAACCGGCAGGGGCCGTTGGGTGGCGCAGCAGGTGAAGCCCCTGACTCTTGGTTTCGGCTTGGGTCTGGAGACAGAGCCCCATGTCGGGCACTGCGCTCAGCATGGAGTCTGCTCGCGATTCTCTCTTCCTCTGCCCCTCCTGCGCCTGCTCTCTCGCTCTCTTTCTAAAATAAATAAATCTCAAAACAAAACAAAACAAAACAACAAAACCTGGCAAGTTGCAAAACTGGGGAGGCCAAATATCTACAGTAGCCTGTTCTGGGAGAAGCAAGAGGTTGATAACTACTATTAGCAGTTTGTTATAGATCCTTTTAGGTTTTTTTTGTTGTTGTTGTTGTTGTTGTTTTTAAGATTTTATTTATTTGTCCGAGAGAGAGACAGCGCAAGCAGGGGGAGCGGCAGGCAGAGGGAGAAGCAGGCTCCCCGCTGAGCAGGGAGCCCGACGCGGGGCTCTATCCCAGGACCCTGGGATCATGACCTGCACCGAAGGCAGACACTTCAGCAACTGAGCCACCCAGGCGTCCCCTTTAAGGCTTTTTGAAATGCCTTTTTATGTGTATATTTGTGGATGGATATTCGTGTGTGTCTAGGACTTCCTTTCATTTCTCTAAACGTTATATTTTAGACATCTCTCCATGTTGGTGAACCAAGACCTACCTTTTATCTTTTATCTTCTGCACAGTGTTCATTTGTGTTGATCCATCCTATCCCTCTTTAGTGGACATTTGAGGTGGTTTGCAGTTTTTCACCTTGTATTCTGTCTTTATAGACATGTGCAGGGATTTCCTGGGAGGGAAGTTGCTGAGTCAAAGGGTAACTACACTTAAACTTTTATCTGACATTACTTACTGACCTTTTAAAATGTTTCTACCAATGTATACTCCTTTTAGAGTAGCTAAAGTAAGTCATGTAAGCTAGTGAGTCCTTCAAATCTTTCCCTGTCTGGTTTAATCCATGTGCATGTTTTGTTCCCTAAAAGAATGATCCTGACAATAATCGTACAAGCATAGAGTGATCTGTTTTTTACGTGGCCAAAGCCACCACCCTCTAACACTGCTGGCATGGCCCCCCTTTTATAGATGATGATGAACCAAAGCTCAGAGGAGTTGGGGTCTTGCCCACAGGGCCCCAGGTAGTGAGGACCAGAACTAGAACTCAGGCCTCCAGAATCCTAAAGCTCTCTCTACTACTCTGTTGCTAGGCAACACTTCTCCCATTCGATTCTTGAGCCAATGTTACTTGTTGCCATGGTGCTGCTGGGACAAGAAGCAGAACGTTGTCATTAAGCAGAGAGCTAGACTCTTAGCTCCTAGCAAAAAAGGGTCTTTATGCCCCTATGTGTGGCCAGAGAGGGGCGGTTGGATGGAGCTGGCTGGTTATCATGTGAGTTTCATGTGGGGCAGATGTTTGTCTTCACCTCTGTCGACGAGGAATGCCTGGGCAGGAGTGCTATGTGGCCCAAGTCCAGTGTGTGCCTTCTCTACTCAGTCTGGAAGGAATAGGGGTGTCCTTGGTAAATAGCGCCATGCTGGAGTCAGCCCTGAGTTCAAATCCTGCCTCTGCCACTTTCCTGTGAGTGACCTACATTTCCTGATTCTCGGTTTCCTCATCTGGAGGGAGACCCGTCGTGCCTACCTCATCAGGTTCTATGTGTGGATTGAATGAGCTCAGGGACACGAATCGCTTAGCCAAGTGTCCAACATTCACCACCGTTTATTAACTCAGCACTTAGTATATGTAACTAATGTGAGTTTGTTATTTTTATTACCCACCCACCCAGTCCTCTTTGGATGCTTTGCAGGAGTCAAAGGGGTTCCAAAACATCTCTAGTATTCCATCACTCAACACTGAGGTGAAGGAGTACAAAAGCTCGTCATGTTCTTATCTTTAGGAACACTCATAAACAGGTTTTCAAAAGATTTGATGTAGTGAAGTTCTGTGCCTCAGAAACGCGTTATCTGCCCTAGGAATGAGTCATCTGTAGTAGGAGGAAAAGTGAAACTGTTTTTCAAAGACGACACAATGGAAATTGCACAATTCAAATTACTGCAATTGCCTTTTCAGCTGAATCCAAGGAAATTTTTTCTTGAATTCATTCACTTGACTTTTTGAACGCCTATTATGTCAGGCTCCATGCAAAGGGTGGAAAGATGAATAGAACACAGCCCTTGTCCCAGGGAGCTCGCAGATTAGCAGGGGAGACATTTAAAATAATTACAGCAATGTGATAGCTGCTGGTGAGGGGGTCTGTGGCTGGTGCTGTGGGGACCCAGAGCAGGGAGCCCTTACCGGGCTGGGGTGGGGTGGGGGAGTATCAGGAAAGCCTTCACGGAGCTGGAAGCAGCTCAGCAGGCAGACAGGAGGCAAAGGCACTCGGCGGGAGAACACGAAGAGGAAGCAGGAGAGAGCGTGGCGTGTTCAGACTGGAGTTCAGGCTGCATGCAGGGTGTGCTAGGGACAGAGGTGCAAGAGGCAAGTGTCTGCACCCCATGTCTCTGCCATGGCCAGGCTTGGCCCTGCACCATAGAACTCACGCCCTTTCTTGTAGTGCTCATGGCTCTAGGCCTGAGCCCCCTGTTCTAACTCTGCTGGTGCAGCGCCCCCCTCCATAAGCACAGAACCCATTTCCGGTTCCGAATATGAATGTCACCGCGGGGCAGCCAGGAGGAGTTGTCTCCATGATGAATAGCACATCAGGTCGCTGACCTGGGAGGAAAAGACATCAGCCATCTGCACACATGGCTTCCACAGGGTCCCGGCGGTACCTGAGAGCGAGGATGCCATTTCTGGTTCTTCCACCCCTGGTTAGGAGGAGACTCCCAAGTTGCCTTTCATCAGTTCTCCTGGGACATCGAATCAGCCAGTGAGTGTGGGGCTCTCCCTGGGAATGAGCCTGCCTTCTCTGTGGGTGTAGCTCCAGGAAGGATTCTGGACGCATCCACGATGAACCATCCCAGACAGACGAGAAGGACAGATGCCAGTGTGTGGCTGCTGGTCTGGCTAGCCAATCTGGACGCCTCCCTGAATGAAGCCACCCTGGCAGCCCCAGGCTGTGGACTACACGACTCGCGGGAACACCATGCCCATGGACTAGGGTGCAATGCAGCCTCTCCACCCCAAGGGCTGGGGCCCGCCCCCATCAGGGCTGGGGTGGTACATATGCGTGTGCATGTGGGGAGAGGAGCAAAGGAATACAGGGGCACGACATACGTACCCCCGACCCTGCCCCCGATGGTGCCTGTGTGGTCAGTGGAGGGCTTCAGGACATCAAGGACTGGGTTGAGCAGACTTCATGTTCTAACACCTGCATTTCCAGCCCACTAGGAATTGCTTTCGAATTCTGTTGAGTCTGGATGGCATGAAGTTTATCACAATCATCCTTATATTTAACCTCAGCTGGATGGAGGCTCAGCTCTTGTCTCCCTCCTGGAGCTCCTAGTCTAGAATAAGATGAGATGAACTGAGGATCTACCCTACCCCTCCCTCACTGTGCACAGAAATGCGTCTTACTGCTAGTAACCTATTATTGTTTTCCTGAATGTATCAGTGGATAGTGTTAGTGAACCTTAAGTTCCCATTGGCTTTGGAAAGCCTCCTGTCAGGCAAATGTATGGGGGGAAGTGAAAAGAAGCCCAAAAGTCCTGTTGCACAAACTCAAAGGAGATCGGTGGAACTCCACCTGCTGTAGGATCGTGGGCAAATGGTGAAAGCGTCCATATTCTCAAACGGATCTAACAATAGTGCCTATCTTAAGGTTGTTTCCAAAATTGAGATAAAACACACGTAAAATACTCAGCACTTTACCTTGCATAAGTCAGCTCTCAGGGTTAGTAGCTATGATGGTATTGCTTTACTTTTATGGACAAAGTGTCTGAGCACTTTTTTTTTTTAAAGATTTTATTTATTTATTTGACAGAGAGAGACACAGCGAGAGCAGGAACACAAGCAGGGGTAGTTGGAGAGGGAGAAGCAGGCTTCCCGCGGAGCAGGGAGCCCGATGCGGGGCTTGATCCCAGGACCCCAGGATCATGACCTGAGCAGACGCTTAACGACTGAGCCACCCAGGCGGCCCTGTCTGAGCATTTCTAAGAAGGAATCAAACATAAGCACAATCTGGGGCAGTGGCCATCATCACTGAGCACAGTCTGGGCTATGTGCTGACTAACCAGATACACCCCCATCCCCATCTCCGATTTAAAAAAAGTGCAGATTCCCATGAATAACCACTTGTTCAAATAAAGCCAGGAATAGAGTCATTGTGGTCGGCATTTCTCAACCATCTCAGAGAGAACGGGTCAGACCAAACCTTGCTTTTCCATTCAAGTCCTGAGCTGAGGTCAGTGAACCCAATGGGTGACCGGCCAGCCAGGGTGAGTCCACAGAAGAACATCAGTCTTTGCATCCACTCTTTTCTTCATGGGAAGACCCAACAGTCTGGAAATTCTGACCATAAGGTTAGCCCTGCACTAATAGGAGGGAAGGGAAATGGGAAGGTATACACTATTTCCTGTCTGAGATCTAAGCAAAGGGCTTTTATTTTAAGATCCTGAAGGTTTAAGAAAGCTTTCTTTGCACCATTCTGGGTTGGAGGGGTTGGAGGTTGAGTTCTTACTGCCAGGACAGTTGTGCTCGATTGTCTATTGGCAGCCGACCACTGTTCCCCATTTCAGCCACTCTACCCTGTAGTGTGAGGGCTGGAAGCCTAGGTACTAGAATATTCCAGAATCCCTCGCCAGGGTTCTGTGTCAGATTCCACTCATCAGAGGTAGTTGTGCAAGATTTGGAATGTGGACAGTAGGTGGAGGCCATCGTGTTGTTCCTCTGGCAGTAACGAGCAGGCGTGTGGCTTGACAGATGTGAGGCATTTCAGAGGTCCGAGCTTGCCTCTGGGGATCCCTGACCCTGGGGCTGCAGTCAGCTGGATCATTGCTGGTTTCCTTTGTCTGCAGTGATTTCCTGCTTCTGAGACCCAGAAGGAGGTCTCCGAGCCGGCCATGGCTTCCCCCAACTTCTGCTCCTTCAGTCCCTTTCGACTTCTGGACTGAATCCCTTCCGCTTAAAATATCCAGAAAGGTATTTCTGGTTCCCTGACCAGTAGGAAGTGGCTAGCTTGAGAAGTCTTATTGGCTGGACTGAGAACTCAGGACTTAGTTTTTTGGTTTGTTTGTTTGTTTGTTTTTCCTGCGTTATTGAGTAGTTCAGGCAATTGAATGATCCTTGAGCCTTATTTCTGCCCCAATGACCTAAAATGGTGCTTCATTTCCAGGAAGTAAAAACAGAAACCAACAGGTCTCTCCATCCAAAGATAGATCCTCAGGCTTTCTGTAAATACCTACTAGGAAACTAATGCTCCATGAATTACTATGATTTGATAATCACCTCATCTGACCCATTACTAATATCCTTTTGGGAAAAAGCTTAATTTAATTTTATGCATAAAGACCATTATAAATGCATTACCAGTTACAGAAATTAAAGAAAAAGTACACCCGTATTTGAAGCATCCTGACAAATCAAGTTGTTTTGATTTTCTAGTTCCTGCTTGTCTTATCCACGGGCATATGTAATTTTATGTATTACTAACTCTTGTGTTAACTATTGTGAAAACACAATTTATGATCTGCGTTTTGCGTGTAACAGTGCGTTAATAAAATTTCTATCTTGTTATACAGACTTCCTGATCATCACGTTGAATTACTTCATTACCTTTAGTTGAGTGAATTGATCATAATTTACTAACCTTTTCCTCCATGGCTGAATATTTAGGCAGGTTCTAATTATTTTGTTAGTATGCTTACTGCTTCAATGAACATCTTCTTGCTTCTGCTGATTAATCTTCTCAGGAAAAATTCCCATGAGTAGAATTTCTAGGCCAGGAAGCCTCATTTACACATCTGGAACGGATTTCCACTCTCATCTCACCTCATCGCCCTAGATTTTATGCTCCATTAGTTACCTGAGTGGGCCAGAAGGAAAATGGGAGGAGTTGGGGAGCCTGGAGTTCTAAAGCCAAGCAGAGACTGGGAAGAGACTCCAGGATCTGGAAAGACACAGACGCAGCGACAAACAGCCCCAAACATTTTACATAATGAATATGTTTATTTCTCACCAAGCGATAGGCAGGGCGAGAGACCTCCGGAGTGTTTCAGGCTATATTCATTCTAAGGCTGCACCTGCCAGGGCTGTTGGCACCCTCCTCGTGCAGCCAGCAGATGGAGCAAGAGAGTGAGTATCACGTAGGGGAGTGTTCAGGGGTCGGACCTGTGAGTGGTCTCCCTTCCGCTCACATTCCATTGTGCAAGTCACAAGTCCTCACTTAACTGCAAGGCAGGCTGGGAAGTGTAGTTTTGGTGTATGCCCAGGAGGAAGAGGGGAGTGTGGATACCGGTGTGCGCAAGTAGTCTCTGCTAGAGCCTTTTTCAAACTTTAGCCAAGCAAGCCTGAGAACAGGAAGGGCCGGGCAGCGGAGCTCTGCTGCTTGCACACACTGTGCATGCAGAGTAATGCAAATAGAATGTGCCGGCCTAGAGGCTGGCAGGGTGGGGCTTTCTTTAATGAATAAACTAATTTTATCCTCATTCTAAAAAAATTTTATTTCATTAAGTCTTTTAATTCCAGAGTAGTTAACATACCCTGTTATATTAGTTTCAGGTACAATACAATGATTTAACAGTTCTATACATTACCCAGTGCTCATCAAGATAAGTGTACTCTTTAATCCCCATCACCTGTTTCACCCATCCCCCCCCCCCCTCCCCTCTGGTGACCGTCAGTTTGTTCTCTACAGTTAAGAGTCTATTTCTGGGTTTTTTTCCTCTCTCTCTTTTTTTTCCTATGCTCGTTTGTTTTCTTAGTTTCCACATATTAGTGAAATATGGTATTTGTCTTTCTCTGACTTATTTCACTTAGCATTATACTCTCTAGCTCCATCCATGTTGTTGCAAATGGCAAGATTTCATTCTTTTTTATGGCTGAGTAGTATTCCATTTTATATATATTCCATATATATATGGAATAATGGAGTAATATTCCATATATGTGTGTGTGTGGGTGTATATATATATATATATATATATATGCCATATCCTCTTTATCCATTCATCTATCGATGGACATTTAGGTTGCTTCCATATTTTGGCTATTGTAAATAATGCTGCGATAAACATAAGGGTGCATATAATCCTTTTGAATTAGTGTTTTTGTGTTTTTTGGGTAAATACCCAATAGTGTGATTACTGGATCGTAGGTTAGTTCTATTTTTAACTTTTTTTTAAAAAATGATTTTATGTATTTATTTGACAGAGACACAGCGAGAGAGGGAACACAAGCAGGGGGAGTGGCAGGCAGAGGGAGAGGGAGAAGCAGGCTTCCTGTGACGCAGGACCCTGGGATCATGACCTGAGCCAAAGGCAGACACTTAATGACTGAGCCACCCAGGTGCCCCTATTTTTAACTTTTAAAGGAAAATCCATACATACTGTTTCCACAGTGGCTGCACCAGTTTGCATTCCCACCAACAGTGTAAGAGTGTTCCCCTTTCTCCACATCCTCCCCAACACTTGTTGTTTCTTACGATTTTGATTTTAGCCATTCTGACAGGTGTGAGGTGATCTCTCACTGTAGTTTGGATTTGCATTTCCCTGATGCTGAGTGATGTTGAGCATCTTCTCATGTGTCTGTTGGCCATCTGCATGTCTTTGGAGAAATGTCTGTTCATGTCTTCTGCCCATTTTTAAATTGGATTATTTGTTTTTTGGCTGTTGAGTTGTAGAAGTTTTGGTTTTTTTTTTAATAAGTTTTGGATACTAACCATTTGTCAGATATGTCATTTGCAAATATTCTCTCCCATTCAGTAGGTTGTCTTTTAGTTTTGTTTGTTGTTTCCTTCACTGTGCAGAAGCCTTTTATTTTGATGAAGTCCCAATAGTTTATTTTTGTTTCTGTTTCCCTTGCCTCAGGAGACATATCTAGGAAAATATTGCTACAGCCCATGTCAGAGAAATTACTGCCTGTGTTCTCTTCCAGGGTTTTTATGGTTTCAGGTCTCACCTTTAGGTCTTTAATCCATTTTGAGTTTATGTTTGCGTATGGTGTAAGAAAGTGGTCCAGTTTCATTCTTCTGCATGTAGCTGTCCAGTTTCCCAGCACCATTTGTTGAACAGACTTTTCCCCATTGCATATTCTTGCCTTTTGTGTTCACAGATGCTGGCAGTTTTAAGCATGGCTACAGGGTCACACAGTTCCTGTGATTTTATTGCCCCCATAGTCAACACAGGAAGAGGAACAAAGGAGTCACCTTTTACTCTTTCCTGGATTTCAGGGGAAGCAGACACTGGTAAGATTACCGCTAACCTCCTACTCCTTTTCCTTCCCTCTCTACAGCCTGGTTCCTTCAGCCCTTAAATTTCATCAGCTCATTCTGGCTCCAGGTCTTTGGTCCCATGTTTCCACTGTCCTCAACTCAGACCTTCTTTCCCTATTTATTGGATGTTTATTATGTGCTGGTCATTGTGTTAAGAACTTAATAAATGTAATGGGAAGAAAAATATATTACTGTAGTTTGAGCTTGTCAACCTAGAAAGGTGGCAGAAACCCATTAAGGGGTAAACACTCTTTTTGTTAGGGACACAACTTAATGGATTTGTTTGGCTATAAATGCAGAAGCTTCGCATAGCAGAATCAAACAGGAAGAGCTTTAGCAACAAACAAAAACTGGGTGGGGATTTTGGAGAAAGGATTGTTCTGTGAAAAGACAAGAGTTTAAGGAGAATTTGGAGCTGTCTTCTGGTGGGTCCTCAAGAAGTTACTGGAGATAAATGTTTCGGTCCTGGCTGTGCTTTAAAAATTACCTGGGGGACTGTGACTTTTAAGACTTTAAAAAATAAAAAACTTGAAATCTAGCATACTTACAGAAAATTATACAAATCATATTTGTGTACAGCCTGATGGATTTTCACAAAGTGAGCATACCTGTGTAATCATCCCTCAGACAAAGAACGTAAATATTACCAGTATCCAGAAGTCACCTTCCTGTCCCCTCCTGGCACAACCCTACTCCTCCAAGATAGACACTATCCCAATCTCTAACACCAGTTTAGTTTTGCCTGCTTTTGAATTTCATAAAAATGGAATAGTAAAGTATGTACACTTTCTTGTTGGACTTCTCTTTTTCAACATTATTTTTGTGAGATTCAGCCACGTTGATAGAAGTAGCATTTATATTCATGTACGGCATGAATATAGCAAGAATGTATAGTATGGATATTCCTCAATATTTTCATCCACATCTGTGTTGTTTCCAATGTTGGTTATTTTTCATATTGCTGTTTGAACACTTTTAAAAAATGCTTAAATTGTGGAAAAATATATATACCATAAAAATTGCCAGTGTAACCATTCTAAGCATATAATTCAGTGGCATTAATTACATTCACTGTCTACTATCTACTTCCAGAACATTCTTTCTTTATAACAACTTTATTGAGATTAATTCACATACCATACAATTAACCTAAAGTGTAAACTTCAGTGGGTTTTTTTGTATATTCACAGACTTGTGAATCATCCCCACAATCAATTTTAGAACATTTTTATCATTCCCCAAAGCAGTCACTCTCCATTTCTGCTCATCAGCCCCTCCCCCCACCCACATATCTGCCCTAGGCAACCACTAACCAACCTACTTTCCTTCTCTATAGATGTATAAATGTTCCTATTCTGGACATTTCGTATAAATAGAATTATATATTGTTAGGTCCTTTGTGACTGGCTTCTTTCACTTGGCAGAACATTCTTAGGCTCATCCACGCTGTAGTGTGCCTCCGTACTTCCTTCCTTTTTATCGCTGAATCATATTCCATGGTAAGGATATAAACACTGTATTCATTCATCAGTTGGCGGACATTTTACAGAGGTCGATGATAAGATCTTGAAAATCAGTTTGTTCCATAACAATATAGATTTAAAAAAAATAACGCCTCCCCCACCCCATTCATACCTGTCCCCAGGGATCTGCAGAGAGAGGGGGCATCCTTGGAAGAAGCAGGGTTGGGGCACTTTGAAGACTAGATTTGGAGCCATGTAGGGAGCTGTGGCTTCTTCAGCGAAAAATGGCCAAACCTGGATCTGCGTCCAGCATCAGGCAGTTGGGTAAAAGTGCAGCCGGTGTATTCCCCTTATCCCTCGCTACTGACATGAGCTTGTTCCATCAACCATGCTATGAAGCCACGGCACAGGGTCTCCATGCAGCCAAGCAAGGATCTTCTTGAATGGCATCCAAGAGAAGGATGTCTGCCTGTGACAAAACCTCGCTGACCTCCAGCCTAATGGCCCCATGCGGACACTCCCCCATGGTACCTGTAGGCCCTTTAAAATAAAAGATGGTTTTCTTAACAGGCTGAAGGCTGGGTGTAGCTTGAAAAAAAACCCCCAAACCCAGCACACATACCTGGGGGAGATGGGATGGCAGGGGACCACATTCCCATTATATAGATGAGAAAACTGACGTTTAGCACGGTTAAGGGATTAGATCAAAATCACAAGGCTAGAAAGTGATGGAGCTGGCATTTGGATCGGTTGCTTTGAGTACCAACCCTTTGTCTTTAGGCCATCCACCACACCACTTGACGAGTTAGTGCTATAGGGAGAGGAAGGGCCCTATACTCTCAATTTTTCACGTGGCCCAGTGCAGTACTACTTTAAGCTCATCTCCACACCGCTGTGTGCTCTTTGAGGCTGACCTTTGTGGATTGCATCAAAGGACTGCTTTGCTTTCTGGCTTCTAGCTGGGTTTGGCCAATGCCAGAAGCCAAAGGGCAGGAGGGGAGTGAGGCTGGGTTACTCATTCCCCTGAGTCTCCTTCTTCCAGGCATGGATCGGCTGTATGTCTGGGCCGCCATCTACAGCTCGGCTCCAATGTCCCTTTCCTACAGTATTCTCTCTGGGTCTGCAACCTTCTCCCTTCCCTTGTCCCTTCAGCCTACGGTGGCAGTGGTCCCTTCCCCTCTTACTCCAGGGTGCTTCACCATGTTTGTGGTTTCCTTTAACCCTCCTAAATATTCCCTTCCCTAAACTCTCTTTATTTAACCTCTAGGGTGGACAGTAACATCAGCTGTTTCCTGGGACCTGAACAATCCAACCCACAGCCTCCGTGCTCACTCAACTTGGCTGAGCCCTGGGATTGGGCCAGATTGAAATCCAGAGGAAGAAAAGAAAGGGAGGGACCAAATTTCCAACCAGGGCATAGAATTTGCTCTGCTGGGAGCAACGCTGTCAAAAAGCCTGACCAGCAACTCAGTGGGTCTCGAGCCCCACCCACCTGGTCCTCGCGGGCACCCTCCCGCCCTCACACAGCTGCAGCCCCTGCCCAGCCCCTTCTAGCCCTGGCCTAGAACTGGGGGGGGGGGGGGGGGTCCCTGCTGTTCTTGCTCAGCAGATGTGGGAAGGGAACAGATGACACAGGAGGACCTAAGGTCTGGGGTTGGAACCTCGGGTGGGTTTTTTTTCCAGAAACTTTTTGCATATACTTTGGTCACAACAGTGTGATATTTTAGATACATTCAATCAAGAATAACATTCAATAGTAAATGAATTTTTGGGTGGCTGGGACCTAACATTGTTTCTAGGGTGACATGTTTCGAATACATGCCAACCAAGTTCCAAAGACAATAAAATGTCCTCATTTACCAGGTGAAGGCAGAACACACGGGACTGACACCCCTGTAATTTACACGGACATAAAGCAGGATCCTTGAGGTTCCTAAATGACACAGACCTGCGTCTACCCTTCTCTCTCTCCCTCTCTCCCTTCCGAGGAGAACTCCCAGCTGCTCTTTGACAGCCATTTCGGGCCCCCACTGGTTTCCTTCGGGCAGATGACTACCCGCACACTGGTTCTCCTCTGGCAGCAGCTGGAAGCACATTGCCTGTTCTGTCTTCTGCGGTTCTGCTGAATTCCTCCAGCAACACCAGTCCCCGGTATTTAAACCCTCACGCCCTGTGAAGTCAGATGTGCCTCGGAAGCGGCCCCAGCCCTGTGATGCAATTCACTAGCCGCGCTTTGATGCTGTGGCCTGCCCATCCAGTGGACCAGGGAGGGGTAGACAGGACTAGAAGGCATGTTTGCCAAGTCCCAAAGCCGCTTTGAGTCAGCATTTGAATGACCGTCTTGTCTTTAGTCTATGTTGTGATCAATTTTGTGTTTGAATGTGTCTGAAATGGCTCTCTGAAATGATAATGGGTATCAGTGAATATCTGGATATATCTGCTTAATGAATTGTCAGGTTATAAGAAGTTGGAGGCACTGTGACATAGAGGAAAAACTGTTAGTTTTCGCATTAGACAACCAGGGTTACAATCTAGGAACTTTTTTTTTTTTAAATATTTTATTTATTTGACAGAGAGAGACGCAGCGAGTGAGGGAACACAAGCAGGGGGAGTGGGAGAGGGAGAAGCAGGTCTCCCGCCGAGCAGGGAGCCTGATGTGGGGCTCGATCCCAGGACCCCAAGATCATGACCCGAGCCGAAGGCAGACGCTCAACGACTGAGCCACCCAGGTGCCCCACAATCTAGGAACTTTAACTGGTTGGCTGTGTGTCCTTGGCAAGGTTACTTAACCTCTCTGAGCATGTTTCCTCAAATGTGAAGTAGAAATGACAACACTTTACTAACCTCATGAGGCTATAGGAAGTATTGAATGGGTCAAGCACGTAAAGCGTCTACTCATTGCCTCGCATAGTTGAAGCTGTTTGTCAATGGCAGACAATATAGTCGGGATGTCCTCTAAAACGTAAAATGAATCTGTGGCTATTGGCCACATGGACTATGAAGAACAGCAGAGGGCAGACTTTACAAAGTTATTCGTGAAACGCTGTCTTTCAAATCCTCTTCCAAGACATAAGCCAGAATTCCAGATATGACTTTCTCAAATGCTTTGGCTGAAAGATGCCTCTATCGTTACTTCTAATTTCTTCACAGAAACTGGAGCTTTCTTGTTTTGCAAGGATCTCCAAGGAGAACATTGGGCAATATTTAGCCAACAAGTTTCATCACCAGGACATGTACGCCTGGTCTCCAGATTCTGGTGGAGCAGTTTTGACATGTTACTCGGACCACTTTTTTGCCTGCCACAGATCAAATGATAAATTGAGGAAATAATAGATGCCAACTCTTTTGACCTCATTTCAAATTGCAGCATGTCAAAATAGCGTGAAGTTTGTGACTAGAAGCATTATGGGATACAGAAAGCCCACTCGGCTGCTGACTGGGGATCAGGTTACATTTAGTTTATAGTTAGGATTGCGGTGGGCATGAACTCCATTCCATGACAAGAGAATAAATGGGCATGTAGTGAAATATTTGTGGAAATCTGAAGAGGTTCTGAAGTGTGAATGATTGCTCCAGTCTACCCCGCTGCCCCCAGTCTCTGGGGGAACTAGCCTCGCTCACCCTCCACAGCCGTAAGCAATACCACTGCTTGACATTTTTAATAATTTGGAAAAATGGCACCTCGAGTTGCCTCAAACTGGCATTTCTTTGGTTCCCAAAGATGAACATTCCCCCCGCCCCCCCACGGATTTGAACATTTTTGAATGCTAACCATGTGCTATGTGATATGCTAGGAAAATGACAGGTTGATAGAATTGGGTCACGTATGTTTTCCAAGGATGATAGCAATGATTTACAAAGAACCCCTTGCAGAAGTTAAGGAAAAAAACACAAACAAACCGTCAGTACTCAAATAGAAGCCTGAGCCAAAGATATGGTCATTGACCAAAGATTGATCAAGATATAATCAAATGTTTCTCCTTTTGTTCTATGATAAACAACATAGTTATAAGGACAGAAAGGCCAAATTGTATTTGTATGTATGGTTCTATCCCCCCAAGCCATGTAATCCAACCCCGCACACCCCGCATCTCTCTCCTCCCCACTTCCCCTGCGCACCAACCCGCCCCCCCCGCCCCCCCGCCCCCACAACCAGCAACAGGTGCAGAGGAAGGCAGTTTTGCTTTGCTGAGCTGGGAGGAAGTAGACCTATGAACCTGAAGGTATCAGGAGCAGTTTCCCCAGCAGGTGGTTGGAGTTGCCCGGAGGGCACAAATATCAGGAAGGGGGTTTTAGAGAAGAAAATGAGAGAGTTGAGTTTTGGAAAGACAGAGGATCTGAAGCAAGTTTTGATGTCTAAACCAGGGCTACACACGCTGGTTGTGAGCTATTTGTTGTCTGTCTGGGCTACACTAATTGCAAAAATCGAGAGCAAGCATTTAGAAACTTGTATGGAAATTTGAAATTGCTGTGATACCCAATGCCTTGTTGAGCAGAGAACAGGGCAAGCCACACGCTAGTCTCTCACGGAGACGCCATGTTACAGCGTGTGATATTCCAAGGTTATTTTATCAACTGTAGCTCAAAAGTATATAAAAATTGGAGAAAATGTAAGATTGTAGAAACGAACTCTTAGTGTTTCTGCACTACTAGAAGCCATTTGGGCCAACTTTTAAAAGATGTGAATTGGGTAACCAGACTTGCATATTCATCTGATATTTTGACAATTTCGGTCATCATGATACTCCCACACAAGGAGATAATGCAGCAGATTTTTTTCAATGGTAGATAAGATCAAGGGGCATTAAAAAAAGGTCGAAGCTTGGAAGAACGGAGTTTCCACAGATTGTTAGGGCATGTTCCATAATGTCATAACAATCATCCACCAAGTGCTGATCTGTTACCACACATCTGTGAAAAGTTATCACTGAATATTTGTCAAATTTGAAAGTATGTTTTCAAATGTTACTTTCTATCAAGTGAAGGCCTATGCAAAGGCAATTCACGGATTTATCATCCACTTCTTTTATCAAAAGGTAATTTGAATTTAACCTCAACTCTAAGGGATATTTCGTTGGAACTGGCAACCGTTGAAGGACTGAAGATGAATTTTGAAAATACATCTTTGCTTGCCTAATTTTACATGAAGTTAAAAACGAATATCATGTGTTCCCTGAAATTGCCTTACATCTCTTCTCCTATATTGTCAACAGACCTCTGGCAGAATGATTTCTCTATTATGAGTGCTAGTAAAACAAAATATAGAGTTTAGGTATACATTATCCCCTTGAGAAATGTGTTGTCAACCTAACCTAGATTAATTAAATTAATGAAGAAGAAGCAAGCTCATTTTTTACATTAAAAAAGCAAGTATTGGGCGCCTGGGTGGCTCAGTCGTTAAGCGTCTGCCTTCGGCTCAGGTCATGATCCCAGGGTCCTGGGGTCAAGTCCCACATCGGGCTCCCTGCTCGGCAGGAAGCCTGCTTCTCCCTCTCCCACTCCCCCTGCTTGTGTTCCTGCTCTCGCTATCTCTCTCTCTGTCAAATAAATAAATAAAAATCTTAAAAAAATAAAAAAATAAAAAATAAAAATAAAAAAGCAAGTATTTACACTGTTGTTCATTTAAGCTGTGAGTATAGAAGTTTAATATGAGTAAATTTTTTGCTATTTTACTTATAATCGTTTATTTAGTTACAATTATGGAATGACTAAACTTCCAAGTGTAATGATGATTTTCTTTGTTAATCCCTATATGCGCAATTTCAATGTTGCTTAATTCTTGTAGTTTTTCATTTCCTATGTTATTTTAGTTCCGATGATATTTATTGAAATTTAATGTTTGTTGAATCTAATAATTAAAATTGGACTTGTATGACATGGATTTTTAAATTTCATTTTTCTAATTGCCCATTTTTATTGCATTTTACCAAAGTATCAGTCCATGATGTGTTGGAGATTTTAAAACCCTGGTCTTTCAGTACAAATGGTTTGAGAAGCCCCCATGACACCACTCGTGAGGGTCCTCATGAGAAACCTCAGTAGAGAGTGTCACTGAAAGCCTACATTAGCCATCAAGGCTTCCGGAAGGCAGTTATATTTTATTTCCATGTAAAGCTGAAGCAGCCAGGTTTAGTGGGATCACACATATTGCTGTTCTTACCTTAGACTGCAGTTAGTATCAATTCCTCAGAATATATCTAAGGAGTGGAAGGCTAATACATAAACTAATTTCAAAGTTGGAAATAATAGGTGCTACAAAATTCGTTTAAAATATTAGAAGCAAGAGACACAGCTCTGAGCCCTGGAAGAATGTGGTCCTGAAGGAGAGAATGATCTGAAGTCGGCCTTGGCACTGGGTCTCACATGATCTGTAACCAGTGAGGACAAACAAGCATCTCCCTTGATGTTGCTTATTCTACTGGCCACCATCGCAATTCCCTTTCTGATGCAACAGCCAAATGTCTCCACATTTCTCCAGAACGATCTCCCACGCTTACTGCCTGCCTTCCTGGCCCCCTTCGGGTCTCCACTGGCCGCTAGTCTCCCCCTCCCAAGCACCCCTCTAGCACCCCAAGTCTTCTGCACAGACCAGCGCTGATGCCCTCTCTTGCCTTCGGTGACCCTCCTTCTGTTCTCCTCCCACTTCTGACTCCTCATCTTTCATCTCCTTCACCCTCTGCCTCTTTTCTCTCTACCTTCTCGCAAGGGATTTTCCCCCCACTCCTCTTCTCCATCCCCCATCCAGGAGCTCATTCAAACTCACAGGTCCCAGTGCCCACCCCTCACATTTATGTAAGGCCCATAGCAGCAGACACAAGGTTTCCAAGATTCTAATTTTAAGTTTCACAGCTCAAATTTTGATAATGATTTTTTAAAAGTTAGTTGGTTTTCTTGAAGTGATAGGCTTACTATATTTATGAATTTTCAAGAAAATATCTGCCAAATACCTAGCTCTGAGTGACAATAGTTTATCAAGCCTTCAGTGGTTCTCCATGGGACAAGCGGCTAATGTAGCTCTTATGTCAAGTCAAGCCATGTATGTGTCCTTTTCCCCGGCATGCCGCATCCTACATGCCTTCTTTAGCAGTGTCATGGCTGAAAATAACTTGCTTTGTCCTTACCTTTAGCCTCAACTATTCCTAGTCTTTGGGCCTTAAACTCTGGTGACTTTATTTTCTGAATCTCGAATCAGAATGCATGGTTTGAATAAGGATTCTTTATTTATTTTAAAGATTTTATTTTTTTATTTGTCAGAGAGAGGACAGAAGCAGGGGGAGTGGCAGGCAGAGGGAAAAGCAGTCTCTCCGCTGAGCAGGGAGCCTGATGCGGGGCTCCCGCCCAGGACCCTGGAAGCGGGACCTGAGGCGAAGACAGAAGCTTAACTGACTGAGCCACCCAGGCGCCCCTTGAAAAAGGATTTTTATGCCAATTTGAGGTACAAAAGGCAGGCCAAAATGTAGGTGTTTCTATGCTTTTGATAGTTTGTGTGATTGACCACACATTTGAACTTGGAACTCTTAAATATCCCTGACATAAACCACCAATGACACAGGTCAGTGCCAAGTGCCTCCAGGAAGGTAATGGCCAATGATGGGACCATGTGGCTGTCCCATTTGAAAATGCTGATGCAACTCCTTGAATGTCAGATCTAGCATCGTCTAATTTAAGCTGACGTTCCATAAAGGGGCTGCTTAGAACTGCCTCATCAACTTTGTCAACAGGCACAAGAAATACCAAGTCAAAGAACGGTCTGATAAAGACCACACCTGTCCTACCCCTTTGCATATGCAAGTGATACACATTTATACTAGAAGTGCTGGGTAGACTGTTTATTTGCCTATTTTGCAGGTGGATCTATAGGATCATGTGGTCACAGGTACCACCTGTTGGGGAGACAAGACTCATAATTAATCCATGATTGGTGGACAGGTGAAAACATGGGGGCATTGTTGAGGGAGGGAACTGATTAAGTCCTTATGCCTCGCCCATCTGGCTGTATTAAAACACATGCAAGCCCCAACATATGGTTACTAGCTTGAGAGAAGGAAGAGGATTACAAGATACAAATGATAAATGGACTCCACAGCTTCCCTTTGTGGCCAGTATGGGAGGAGCTTAATTTTTAAATTTTCTTAAAAATTTTCATGGTGTAAAGGGTGTTTTACCTTTAGTCCCAATTTTGTCACTGGGACATTTGAGGCTCTAGCCAAACATGCCACTGCTTTATTCCCTCAAGCAAAAATCATAAATATTTCTACCCATTTGCCTTTTTTCTTTTTTCAGATTTTATTTATTTATTTATTTGACAGAGAGAGAGAGAGCGAGCACAAGTAGGCAGAGCAGCAGAGGGGGAGGGAGAAGCAGGCTTTCCGCTGAGCAGGGAGCCTGATGCGGGGCTCGATCCTAGGACCCTGGGATCATGACCTGAGCTGAAAGCAGATGCTTAACTGACTGAGCCACCCAGACGCCCCTTTCTTTTTTTTTCTTAAATATTTTATTTTTAAGTAATCTCCTACACCCAATGTAGGGCTCGAACTTGGCAACCCTGAGATCAAGAGTCACATGCCCTACCGACTGAGCCAGTAGAGCTCCCCTGCCTTTTTTCAATATATGCATGTTAATTGATGTTTGATGATGGTTTGGAGATTTATGGAAGAAATATCATATATTTGTATGAGCTATTATTAGTGTATTATTATAATTTCTATTGTGCTACTTATTTGGTATAAGGCAATATTCTAACATCAAGTGACATTTATTTATTTATTTATTTTATAAAGATTTATTTATTTATTTGAGAGAGCATGAGAGGGGAGACAGTCAGAGGGTGAAGCAGACTCCCCGCTGAGCAGGGAGCCCGATGCGGGACTCGATCCTGGGACTCCAGGATCATGACCTGAGCCGAAGGCAGTCGCTTAACCAACTGAGCCACCCAGGCGCCCTCAAGTGACATTTAGTGGGCTACTATGTGTTAGCCATTTTAAGCGCACTGCATGTGTTAACTCATTGAAGTCTTGCAAAATCCTACAAAATAGGAACTATTATAGAGGAAAACACTAAAGCAGAGGGTGATGAAGGGGCCCATCCACGGGCACACCGCTAATAAATGGTGTTACTGAGCCTACCCAACTGTCTGATTCTTCCCCATCTTGCTTTACTGTAGGCAAGATGGGAAGAACATAAGACAAGACCCATGTCTACAGCCAGCTCCATGGTGAACTCATTTGTGACTTTGGATAACGCATATAATCATTTGGTTGTAAGTTTTCTCATTTCTAAAATAGGAATGATAATACCTGTCCTGCTTAACTCATGTGGTTGGTGAGGATTAAAAGACTATGGCCTCCTTGAGAGAAGGAGTTGTAGGATTTATAACTGTAATTTGAGCCCAACCACAGTACTTAACAGAATATTTTTAATGATTACACACATACATCAATGAATGAATGAGCGAGCCAGTGATTATATGAAATGATGGATGTGAAGACACCTTGAAAAACTGTAGACCATATTGTATGGGCTTGTTCTTAACTTGCCTATGAAGTCCTGCATGAAATTTTTTTCATGAAATAATTAAACTTTTAATTTTGCAGTCACTATAGATTCATATGCGATTATAAGAAACAAAACAGAAACCATCCCATGGTTTCCCTCAATGGTAACATCTTGCAAAAACTATAGTATGATATCACAATCAGGATATTAACATTGATACAGTCAAGATAGTGAACATTCCATCCCTACAAGTATCCCTCATGTTGTCATTTTAAGCCACATCCACTTCTCTTCTGCTCCCACACCTCCTTGGCAACTACGAATCTGTTCTCTATTTCTCTAATTTCATCACGTCAAGAATTTTATATAAATGGAATACTACAATATGTGGCCTTTTGAGATTCCCTTTTTCACTCAGCATAATTCTCTGGACTACATCTCATGATTTTAATCTGAATTTCCTAATGGCTAATAATGTTGAATATCTTTTCATGTATTTACTTTCCATCTGTCTCTCATCTTCAGTGAAATGTCCCTTCGTGTTTTTTGCGCATTTTCCAGGTGATTTTTTTTTTTTTAAAGATTTTATTTATTTATTTGACAGAGAGAGACACAGTGAGAGAGGGAACAGAAGCGGGGGGAGAGGGAGAGGGAGAAGCAGGCTTCCCGCCTAGCAGGGAGCCCGATGTGGGGCTCGATCCCAGGACCCTGGGATCACGACCTGAGTCGAAGGCAGAGGCTTAACGACTGAGCCACCCAGGTGCCCCCAGGTGATTTTTTTTAAACTGTTGAGTTTTGAGATTCTTTATATATTCTAGACTAGTCCCTTGTCAGATATGCGGGTTGCAAATATTTCCTCCCAGTCTGTAACTTGTCTTTTCATCCTCTTCAGAGGAGCTTTTCTAGCACAGAAGTTCTTTTTTTTTTTTTTTAAAGATTTTATTTATTTATTTGGTAGAGAGACAGCGAGAGAGGGAACACAAGCAGGGGGAGTGGGAGAGGGAGAAGCAGGCTTCCCGCGGACCAGGGAGCCCGATGCGGGCCTCGATCCCAGGACCCTGAGACCATGACCTGAGCCAAAGGCAGTCTCTTAACGACTGAGCCACCCAGGCGCCCCTAGCACAGAAGTTCTTAATTTAAATGAAATTGGATTTTTTAAGATAGGAAATTTGTGTTGTTTTAAGCCACTCAATTTGTAGTGGTTTGTCACAGCAGCAAAAGAAAATGAATACAACATTTTCCCATCTTTTTACTTTCAACCTGTTTATATCATTCTTTGAAGTGAGTTACTTTTAGGAAGTGTATAGTTGAGCCATGTTTTTAAATCTACTCTGCTAAATTTTGTCTTTTAATTGTTGTGTTTAGGCTATTTATATTATTAATATGTTAGGGCTTAAGTCTGCCTTTTTATTTTTTATTTTCTGTTTGTTCTGGGTTTTTTTTTTTCTAGTTTTTGTTTTCTTTTCCCTGCCTTCCTGTGTATTACTTCGGCATTTCTTTAAATTCCATTTCAATCTGTACTGTTTTTGGGTGCACCTGTTTGATAGCTTTTTTAGTGGTTGTTCTAGGTGTAACATTACATATATAACCTATGGGAGTCTACTGTGTCATTATTTTACCAGTTTGAGTGAAATGTAGAAAACTTACCTCCTTTTACCTTCCTTTATTTTCCCCTGTTTATAATATCATTGCTTTAAATATTTCCTCTAGTATATTTAGGACTGTATCAGACAATGTTATGATTTTGCTCCAACCATCAAAGGTAATTCGGCAGACTAAAGAGAAAATGCAAAATTTATTGTATTTACCTATATTTTGCTTACATATTTACACAAAATACAGAGAAAAATCATACTCTTTTTCCTTCTTGATGTTCTAAGATTCCTTCTATTATTGTTTCCTTTCTGTTTAGAGAATTTCCTTTAGCCATTCTTTGGGTTAAGTGTGCTGGTGACACATTTGTTAGTTTTCCTTCAACAAAGAATGTCTTGATTTTCCCTTCATTCCTAAAGGGTATTTTTGCTGGGTATAAGGTTATGGGTTGACAGTTCTTTTCTGTCAGCACTTGAAAAATATTGTGCTCTTTTATTTTAGCCTTCATAGTTTCTGATGAGAAAGTCACTGTTATTTGAATTCTTTTTCTCTTATAGATGATTTTGTTTTTCTCTCCCTGCTTTCAAAAGTTTTTCTTTGTCTTTAGCTTTCAGCAGTTTGACTATTATGTGTCTTGCTTTGGGTTTTTTTTTTTCCCCAGAAGTTTATCCCAATGGGGTTCACTAAGCTTCTTGCATCTGTGGGTTTATGTCTTTTGCCAAATTTTGGACGTTTTCAGCCATTATTTCTTGGAGTAACTTTCATTCCTACCCTCCCTCATCTCTTCTTATCCAATAACATAAATGTTAGATTTATTTATAATGCCACAGACCCCTATGGGTATGCTAGAAAGGACATTCAATAATTGGTTTTGTCATTTCAAAGTCTTTCACAGATTTTCCTGACAGTTTAACAAATCTTTTTTTTTTTTTAGCCTCCCTCAATGGCAGCCCCTGTGCTAGGTAATGAGGGGCAAAGATGCATTGGGCACACTCTTTGCATGTAGAAAGCATATAGTCCCCTGGGAGAGTCAGACACATAAACAAAATATCCTTATTATGTATATGCTAAATAGAGGTATTCATTTAAACCAAGGATGGGCAAAATTTTTCTGTAAAGGGACAGGTAGTAAGTATTTTAGGCTTTGTAAGGCAAGTGGTCTCCGTGACAACTATTCATTTCTGCCATTGTAGTGTGAAAGCAGCCATAGACAATAGATAAGGCTATGGGTGTGTCTGTGTTCTGATAAAACTTTATTGAATAAAACAGGCAGTGCGCCTTTTTAGTCTACTGATTGAAGCTTGCTGACCCCTGATCTAGCTTTTATTTTATTCCCTTTCTGCCTTTCTATGTAAAAGAAGGTGGTTATAAGAATTAAATTAGTTAATATTTGTAAAGTTCTCAGAACAAGGTCCGGCAAATATTAAGGTTTATAAGATGTTGGTCTTTAGCTCTTGTTTCCCGTCCAGCCCTCTACTCCATTCACATGGCACACCTGCGGGTTAAGTGTAGATCATGATGAGTGTATGCTCAAAGACTGAAAGGGAGGGGCGCCTGGGTGGCTCAGTCGTTAAGCATCTGCCTTCAGCTCAGGTCATGGTCCCAGGGTCTTGGGATTGAGCCCTGCATTGGGCTCCCTGCTCCGCAGGAAGCCTGCTTCTCCCTCTCCCACTCCCCCTGCTTGTGTTCCCTCTCTCGCTGTGTCTCTCTCTGTCAAATAAATAAATAAAATCTTTAAAAATATATAAAAAAGACTGAAAGGGGAACCATTATCAATGTTTGTGCTCATTACTTAGCTGGTCACCTCAACAGTAACAGAAATAAGGAGCTTACCAAGTTCATTGCCACCTGGAGTGTCCATGATTCTGTGAGCATCCCTCTGCTTTCATCTCTAGCAAAGAGGAATGAGGTAGGGGAAAGAGAATTTGTCCTAGAGTTAGAAGATCTAGCTTCACCATTTAACTTCACCTCATTGACCTATATATCCTTGTGTTTAAAAAGATGATCCACCCTTCATGGGATGATTGTAGGAATTAAATAAGATGATGTGTATGAATGGTACTTTGCAAACCATAAAGTACTTTGCAACTGCTGGTGCTTATTGGCATTATTAGGCTGTACGGACTCTCATGAGTTCCTTTCCCACAAAGTTTCCAGCCTCTGTGGTGGGAAGGGTGGCACTTAGAGAGGCACTAAAGATCTGATACCCAAAGAGAAAAGGGAATTATTACTTAGCAAGCCTTTGTTGTACTAAATGGTACCTCTGTGGCTTTCCAAACTTTACATGCTTCAGTGTAGTTGAAGGGGAAACAATTTACCTTTTTCTTGTCCCAGTGTGTTATATAATTGCCTGCAAGTGATAGCAATTGAAAGAAGGCTGAGTTTGCAATGAGACTAACAGATGGCCACTTGGGCAATGTGGCTGATTCTTACAGGCTGGGACCTAAAACAGAAATCCAATCCAGTTTGATGCAATTCACTTCAACTCAGTTCAACTCAACCCAACCCAACCCAACCCAACCCAACCCAACCCAATCCAATTCAACTTGATTTAATGAACTGAGATTTGCTATTTGCCAGATTTTGTGCCAGGTGCAAGGGATACAAAAATGAACATGACACCAGTGCTGCCCTCCTGGAACTAATAAACTCCAAGTTATAGTGTGGGAGGAGCTAGGCTAGAGGAAACCTTAGAGCAGGAGAGGTTTGCAAGGGTGAGAAATAAGTCTGTCTCTTGCTGTTTTTCAGAGTCGCATTCTAGGGGTGGATGACTACCAGCTGGGACTCTGACATTAGCAGGTATCTAGAGAGGTTTTTTTTCCTCCCCAATATGTCCCCACCTTTCTAATGACTATTTTTGTTTCTTCAAATTGAGATGCTGGCCCGATTTTAAAAACACTTATTTTTAACAGCTTCATAAATGAGAGCTTTATGAGGTCAGTTTTGCTGACCATTTCCCTGTTTGAAAAGCAGAAGGAAGCAAGA
This sequence comes from Leptonychotes weddellii, assembly GCF_054177405.1. Lineage (NCBI taxonomy): Eukaryota > Metazoa > Chordata > Mammalia > Carnivora > Phocidae > Leptonychotes > Leptonychotes weddellii. The sequence continues at coordinate 38,983,492 of NC_138379.1, forward strand.
AGGTTTATTGGTCCCAGATTTACTTCTCTCAAGAAAAGTTGTCAAAATGCTTTAAAATGGAAAAAAAAAAAGATTACTGGTTGTCCTGTGTAGTGCGTCCTTTGGGCATATCGACTTTTCATTATATTTAAGCCAATTTACAAATCTTTAGGTCATAGAAAAGTAAATGCAAATTATTCTTCTCTCTAAAATGCAAGTGAATTGTGTGGATGGAGTAGTAATATTTCTTATTGCCTACATACGTGTGATTCTTTGACTTCTCCTTTGAGCCACTTGCCACTTCTTACCTTTATTAATTAGTGAGTTAAATGAAACCTTTAATATGTGTTCATATTAATACAGGCCATTTACAAATTCTTTCTAGTTTTCTATTTATAGTTCTATTTTAAAGAATCATTTATATTTAATTATAGATGCAAGGGACTGTCCTGGGCCGTGAGGCCCAGTTCCCACTATCCGCGCCCAAGCTCACGGTGAGATCTTGGTCGTCACCAGCCTGAGCATCTATCTGACAGACACTCGACCTTAGCCATGGGGATTTGCAGGCAAGGGACTGGAACCTGTGGCACCTAGATGAGGGGCCGAAGTGTGGGGATGTATCACCTTCTTCTCCTCAGATTCAGGTAACAAGAACACAGCTCTATCTCCTGGTTATCACCAGCCATCATGGAGCACATTCTCTTCTACCTTTTTTAAGTTCACTAGCATTTGCTTGATCAAAATCAAAGTGTTACTCTTTCCTCCTGGAATGGCCCCAAAAGAAACAATACTTCTGGGAGGAGTTGTTTTATTCCAACTGTTCCAGGGAAGCAATGGAGGTTCGAGCAGCAGAGTGACCTGAGCTGGTTGATGTTTCTAAAGGGCCAGTTTGGTGTGTGGGGAGTGGGAGGAGGGAATGGAAGTGGGGACTAAGAGAAAAAGGATGCTGGCCTAGATCCCGAGGCAGCAGTAGAAATGGTGAGAAATTATCAGGGTTGGGATATTTAAAGGGAGAATGGGTAGGACTTGCTGGAGAATTGGAAGTGGCGGGTAAGGGAAAGAAAAATCAAGGATGGTTCCATGTTGTTTTTCTTTCCCTGATAAACTGGATGGATAGCCAATTAACCAGGAAGGGGGTGGGCTTTAGAGAGGGCTTAATTTTTATGCCTCCCATGAAGGTAAATGCTGGGAAGGGAGCGATTCATGCCCTGGTTTTTGGGAAAGCAGATTTCAAGCCATTCATAGAAGACTAAGCCTTCTTTCTCCCTTCAGATAAACAATGTTAATTATATGCTAATTGCGGCCAAGTGCATGACAGGCTGCCAAGGGAGCTGCCAATCTCCTAGATGTGAATGGCAGGATGGGGGCCTAGAGATGTGGATTCTGAGGAGAAGGGAGAGTCCTTCAGCACACCTGTCTGGAAGAACTGTTATGGACCCAGAAGGATTGGCAGGTTAATAGGAAGTTTCCAGCCAGTGAAAGCCTTTGGAACAAAGATGGCTACCTTTGGTCAGGGAGCTCCAGGCTTAGAATCCCAGGGGCTGGGATCACATCCTGGTTCCCTTTGCTCTCAGGAAGCCAGTTCCCAACTAGATCTCTTGCTGACACCCTACTCCACTCTGCATTTGGGACTACAAGCTTCACCCCTCCAACCCCAGGGCCTACCCAATGCTTCACATAAGGAGGCATTCAATAAACTTTGTCAAATAAATGAAGCATAGATGCTAGAGAAGTAATCATTTTTTTTTCTCATCAGGGCTAAAAAGTTGGCAAATCAGTGGTTACTGTAGAGATGGTGTACCTTGATTTTAACAACGCATTTTGAGAGAATTCTCCTTATATTTTGAGATTATTATGGAAAGATCTGGAAATAAATATGGGTTGGATGATAAGATAATCTACTTAGAAGAGTTAACTACTGTCGACTTATTGTACAAAAGGGAGACTGATATCCGAATTACTATCACACATGGGAAGCTATCAAGTGACCTCCATACACCTCTGAGTTAACCCATCCTGCCCAACATTTTTAGAAATGACTTGGATAGTTATGTCAAAAATTAAGACTCAGGGGTGCCTGGGTGGCTCAGTTGGTTAAGCGACTGCCTTCAGCTCAGGTCATGATCCTGGAGTCCCAGATCGAGTCCCTCCATCAGGCTCCCTGCTCAGCAGGGAGTCTGCTTCTCCCTCTGATCTTCCTCCCTCTCATGCTCTCTATCTCTCATTCTTTCTATCTCAAATAAATAAATAAAATCTTTAAAAAAAAATTAAGACTCAATAAATTTGCAGCTATTTTAAAATTGAGAAGCCAGGTAAATGCCATCGAGATAAGAATCAAGATTCAAAAATATCTCAATGGATTTTGATTCTGCATGACAGCTAATGAGATTATATAGGATAAGAATAAAACTCTTTTTGGTGTAGCAAACAAATAAATTCAACACGAAGGGAATGAAGGACTTGTGGATTCTCAACAGTTCCTTCCAGAAGATCAGGTGATACCATCTTATCTGGTTCTCTTCAGAGAACGAGAGCGTGGATGTTCAGGTGACCCATTCTTTGCAGAAGCATCTCAAGACTCAAGCCCATGAAAGTTCTCTTGCTCTGGCAACACTCACGATGCCCACAGCCGGCATTTTGTCAGCCACAGGGCATGGTGAGCCACGGTGGACCCAAAAACCCAGGTGTAATTCCTTGGCACTGCGGTCCGGAGCCCTGGTATCTGGACACACCTTCTCCACGCTGCTCACTCCCTGCCTTGATTGACCTTTAAGAAAGACTCTCAGAGGCAGACTGCCTTCTGCAAGGGTAGCTGAAGCCCTTCCCTTTCAGTCAGACCCTTCCCGGCACAGATCAAATCTCAGCTCCCTCCAGGAGCAGAGGAAAAGTCATCTCAAGGGACAAGTGAAAAGTTTCCATGTTAGTCACTTTGAGTTTATAAAAGCAAACAGGCCTGGCCTCTGGGACAAGGAAAACTGGAAGACCTGCTGCTCCTCTCTCCTGAGATGAATGGCTGTGAGGTGTTACAACAGACCCAAACCCCTTCTGGGAAAGGGTGCGCTGTTTATCTTCGGAGCCCGCCAGCCAGCGCGGTGGTGAGTGCTCACCGAGGGCTCCACGCCCTTCCCTTCCGCCTCCCTCCCCCTGAGTCAGGTCCCAGCCTGCAGAGCCAGAGTGGGCCGCTGGACAGAAAGAAATGCTACTTTCCATGGGGTCAGCGCGGGCTTCTGGCCAGCAGGGCAGCACTGTACGGCCTTTGAGACCTGCTTCTGGAGTCTCCGTGGCAGCACTGGGGAAGGCGCTGCCCTCTGCTCTATGGATGCTCTTGTCAGTCAAGGCCAAAGAGACTCCCGCTCAGCAGTCTCTGGTGAAAGGCGCTTTTCAGGCCTGGGGCATTCAGATTCTGAGTGCGCCTCTAGTCTGACAGGAAGGGCCTCCCTCTGCAGTTGGAGCAAATGTCACTGGGAGCCAATCCCACGGCAGGCTGGGCTGGGATGAGGGTCGGAAAAGAGAAGAAAGTCACTGTTGTGTGCATTCTCCCCCCACCCCCCCATGAGTGGCTGACTCATCGATAGGACACTTTCCTGGAATTCCCTCTTCTCACTCACAAAGATTTGCATGACTCTGAACTAAAAAGAAAAAGTAAGGAAGCAAAAAAAAAAAAGAGGAAAATAATAAAAAAAAAAACAACACAGTACTTTGGTCCATCCTCCTTTTTGGGAAGTTAGCTCTAGTTAACACACACTAGAAAGCTGTCTACACTGTGCCCACATAACGGGCGGAAAGTGAACCAGACAACTCTCTCTCTCTCTTTCTCTGTGTGTGTGTGTGAACGAATTACAGTGGGCCAATAGCCAGTTCTGTTTTGTTGTTTTGGTAAAAAGAAAAGAAAATGCCTGATACATGAACCTGAATTAATTACGAATACCTATCTATTCCTGAATACAGATCTCAGAACCAGACAGGCTTGGAAATTCCACTCAGGAGACTTGGCATTCCATGACTTTGGCTAATTCCCATAATCTCTTGGAGGATCAGGTGAGAATTCTTCACCTGAAAATTGGACTAACAAGCCAGGTTCCTAGCCAATGGTGAAGACCAGACGAGATAGCATGTGTAAAATACCCTAGCTCAGTGAGGGACGCGGGGAGGTGAGTCTGGAGAGAGACGCCGGGACTGAGTCTGGCAGCCTTGGAAGCTATAGGAAGTATCTTGTTTTTATCCTGAAAACAATGGGAAATCAAAGAACGTTTTAAAGAGACTCAGGGCTGCGGCATGGAGAAGGGCACAAGGTCAAGATCAGAGGCAAGGAGATGAGCTGGATGTTGCAGTGGTTCAAATGACTCCCCACAGCTTCTGGGCTTTGACCCTCCGTGATTTCCTGGCTTTTGGCACTGAACTTGTCTCAAATTCCGTGAAAGTGTTTTGACCTTCAGTTTCTTAAAATTGGACCCACCATGGTTAAGTTTACTCTTCAGATCAAATTCCAGCTTTGGTTTTATTGTGTTAAGTCAATATTTATTGAGTGCCCCTCATGAGTGTAGAGTTTAATGGAGTTTAGAGACGGCAAGGAGGTTTCAACTACTCGCTGGTAGAACCTGTGTGGGAAGGATTCTAGGGCCTCGCAGTCCAGGAAGCCGGGACTACTGAGCATGTCTGCTATAGCGAGGGGAGAGTCGGCCGCACATTCGTTCCGTCTTTGCCGTCTCTGGTCCAGTGGCTCCCAGCCCCTATATTCCACCCTCGCTCGATCCTGTCCCTGCTCAAACTCTAGAACCTTCGGACAGCTCCCACGAATCTTGGCACAAAAGCAGACTCCTGAAGTTGTTTCCTGCCCAGAAACTATTGGAAAAGAGGCTTTCTTTAACCACTGGGACTGCTCTGCTCAAGCAGCTTGTTAGCTGACAGGGGCCTCCCTGTGGAAAGAGCAATAACGAACACGAAGGAAGGCAGAGTTGATCAGGAGTCATAGTTTGCAGCCCTACATCTAGCAATGCTGGAAGCTCTCATCCAGGGGGGAGGCATGGATGTGTGCCCACGAGCAGGGTGAATGACTACCTCCTGGAAGGACCTGAAGCTCAACCCAAGCAGTCACCACACACACACAGAGTACAGTAATGGTTGGGGCAAGGGAGCTGAGTTAACAACTGACAACTAATGTGGGCTTATGGACTGGTGAGTGTTTCTTGGCAGATTTTCAGAAAAGGTTGGGAAAGGGAACCAAAAGGTTTATCTTGCTATCGTGCCAGATGGGTGCTTGACTTAGTGCTTTTAGGGATATGAAAGAGAAGGGTGATGTAAAACTCTGGTCTGGGGCAGCAAAAAGTGGGTGTGCCTTCCCATGCTCTTTCTTTCCCATCCATAGGGCTGGAAGCAAAGGGCTTTGGGAAGGCAAAGTTACAAGACAGAAGCCTTCTGGCTTCCTGAATCATCCTTTGGATGGGAGCTCCTTAGGAGTCAGCCAACCCACATCAAATTGTGAAGAGAAACACATTTTGTATGCCATACCACTGAATGTTTGAGGTTTCTTTGCTATGTTAGCTTATCCTATATTGATCAATACATTTACAAAGAACACGGGGAAATGGCTAAACTTCCATTGCCCTAGGGTTTAGAAAGGATTATCTGTATACCGCCCATTAGAAAAATCTCTACCACTTACTTGCTCATGCACTATTTATTTTACTGATGGTAATGCAAGGTTAAGCCAGGCCAAGAGTTTGGTGAGATGAACACTTTCGCACACTGTTTACATTGTAAATTTCTGGAAGGTTTTGGAAAGCAAGTTGGTAATATTTATCAGTTGTTTTAAAATATTCATACCCTTTGAGCAAGTAATTCTACTGGTAGGAATCTAGCTAAAGGAAACTATGAGAAATGTACAAGAAATGTGTGTAAAGAATAATGTGCAAAGCCATTTATGGTCATCATGGAAACAACGTAAATTTTCAATAGTATCAGAACAGTGGGAAATTGTGGTACTTGCTTAAAATGGAATATTATGTGTCAATTACATTTGTGCCTATGAAGCCATCTTAATAGCATGGGGAAATGTTTATGTTATAATGTTAGTGAAATATCAGGAAAACCCTACTACTCTGTGTATATATATTTATAGGAAAAGCATAGAAGAAAATGCACCCAGTTTAGCAGTTATAGTGGTTTCTGTCTTACCCATAGGATTATGTGGAATTTCTGTTTTGTTCTGTATACTTTCCAGTTTTTTTTTTAAAGATTTTATTTATTCATTTATTTGAGAGAGTGAGAGAGAAAGAGAGAGCACATGAGAAGGGGGAAGGTCAGAGGGAGAGGCAGACTCCCTACCAAGCAGGAAGCCCGATGCGGGACTCGATCCCGGGACTCCAGGATCATGACCTGAGCCGAAGGCAGTCGCTTAACCAACTGAGCCACCCAGGCGCCCTATACTTTCCAGTTTTAAAGAATGTTGATATATTACTTTTTTATAATGAAGAAAAAAATCACAAAAAGCTTTATTCTAAAATGCTATGCCAAAGTGTTCCCCAATGGGGGAGGTTGCCATTGGGCTTCTCAAAGGTGAGGTTGCACTTCCTGAGATAAATTCACGTGATGGTCTTCACCCAGGAAAGCCTCAGGACCACTACTGAGTGTCTGAGCACGGACTAAAGGCAGGAATTAGGGTAAATGATTTCTGCAAGTTGGGGAGAATTTTGCCATTGAGGCTCAGCCCACCTAACCTCTGACCTGTGCTGGGGAAGAGAGACAGAGGGAGAGAAGGGAGTGCTCGGGGAAAAGGTGGGTGGGTGGGGTGAAAAGCAGCAGCAAGACCGAGAAAGTGCAGAAAGAGAGAAAGAGCATGAAGGCAGCAGAGTTTGGAGGAGAAAAATATAGTTAACGTCTGGCATTGCAGAGAGATGCCAGTAGGGAACCTGGAACAGAATAACCAGAGTTATTGAATGACAGGTAGGAGGTGCTGGAATGATTGCAAATGAAGAGACTGAGAATTCCCTGTAATTATTTCAAAGGCCTGATAGACCTCCAGATAGACGTATGCATTCTGCTCTAATGGATCAAGGTCCGGATTGCCAAATAATAATTTAAAAAGAGATGAGCCTCTGACCATCCAAATATGACCAAAATGAAGATACTCCCTTACCCTAGAAAGAAAGAATTGGATGTTCATATCATATCAGGGTTGTGTGCTTTTCATTACTTGTTTTAAAGTTCCTATAGGGCTCCAGAGATGTGAAAGGAAATATTTGATAGAGAAAAAATCGGATGTAGGCTTTTCCCATAACTAACATACTTAGTACAGCATGGTGAGTTGAGGAGTGGGTGAAACACATGGAGTCAACAGCTTCATCCATGCCTCATTCATTCATTCATTCATTCAGTTACTAACTCATTCATTCTGTGTGTGCTGAGAATCAGTTGAAATGTACAAGGCATTGGAGACACAGAGATGAATCAGTTCTCTCTTTTCAATGAGCCCAGGGTCTAATGGGTAAGGTGACCATGTAAATAGCCCAGTTATTACATGGTGTGAGAACTGTTGTAATGATAGAATGTGCAAAATGTGGAGAGCACACCCTTAATGGGATAGCATATTCATAGACCCACAGGAGTTTCTGGGTCAAGGGAGTAGGAAGGGAATTTCAGGCGATGGCAGGAGCATGCCAGGCAAAGTTGGAGGGGTGAGAGGCAGAGCATGTTTGGGGGACCAAGAGTTCTTGTGGCTGAAGCTTAGCTGTGAGGAGTGACAGCCTCTGACTCTGGAGCTAGACTGGGAATGATCTCCTGCATACAATAGCAGTTCTCAGCCTTGGTTGAGCATTGCTTGGGAAGTTTAAAAAATATTGATGTCAGCCCCACCCAGAAATTCTGATTTCATTGGTTGTGTGAGTGGCTTGAGCATTGAGACCTTAAAAGCTCCTCAGGTGATTCTAATGTGCAGCTAGGCTTGAGAACCATTACTCACTCATGCTCTTGAGAACCATTACTCAAGGAGGTGGAAAGTCCTAGAAAAATTAATCAGTGTATTTTTCATAATATTACTGTGGCATCAATACAGAGGACAGAGACAGGTGGCAAAAAGGCACATTAGAGACTGCGTATAAACGTCAGATAAGAGGGGATGAAGTTCTTTTTTTTTATTTTAGAGAAGGAGAGCACGAGAGCACACGTGAGCAGGGAGAGGAGGAGGGGCAGAGGGAGAGGGAGACAAGCAGACTCCCCACTGAGCGGGGAGCCTGATGCGGGGCTGGATCCCAGGACCCTGAGATCATGACCTGAGCCGAAATCAAGAGTCAGAAACTCAACTGACTGAGCTACTCAGGAGCCCCAAGAGGATGAAGATCTTAAACATGAGGCAGAGGGAAAGGAACAGATCTGAAAGCTATCAGGAAGGGAGAATTGGTGGGCTGGAGTGGGATGAGGGGGAAAGAACAAATTTGGGTATTCTGATTTTCTGGGTGACTGCTGGTGCTTCACTGAGATAGGAAACCCAGGAGATAAAACAGGGTTGGTGCATGCTGAGGCATTTAGGAAGCAGGAGTGGATGTGGGAAGTTCAGTTTGTCTCTTGCTGAGTTTGAGGTGCTTGTCTAAGTTTTCCATCGCTTTATAGGCTTTTCCAGTTGGGTGGATACTGAGGATCAGATTGCTCAATATCCATTCCAATCTTCTTCTAGATGCTTTCTGATAATGCAGAGCTGGAAAGGGCAAGAATCCTATATTTGCGAGACTCCAAAACAGCTCAGGTTCTGCAGGAGATTGAGGCTCTGCCAATCTGAAGTATCCTCGTGAGACTCAACAGGTGGAGGAGGGGGAAATGTGGTAAGGCCATGGTTTTGCTGCTTCGAGTTCCACTGGCAAGCACACTTATGTGGGCATTTGGGCTTTGGGGTTTTCTCTGGCATTTGAACACAGGTCACAACTGCTTGCCTCTTATTTATAAAAGAAAGGGGCACTTAGGACCCCCTCCTTCCCAAATCTTACTATAGGGCAAAGCCCTGGAGTGAAAAATCCTCCTGGGCTGCGAACAAACAGACAATTTAAATATTGGTATTTATGAAGCCTCCTTTCATCGAGACACCGTTGATTTGTTTTGGGGCTCTTTCCTTGCCTAACACATATTTCCACTAAGAGAAAAGTCTGGCTTTAGAAAAATAGATGTTGGTATACGTGGGGGTGTTGTAAGTTCAGATATATTGTAGACTGTGGTGGAGCAGTCTCTCAATCATCTCCCAAATATTGTCAAGGGATAGCTTACTTTTTTTTTTTTTTTAGATTTTTATTTTTATTTATTTGACAGAGAGAGAGACAGAGAGAGAAGGGAACACAGCAGGGGGAGCCAGAAAGGGAGAACAGACTTCCCGCTGAACAGGGAACCGGATATGGGGCTTGATCCCGGGACGCTGGGATCATAACCTGAACTGAGGGCAGACGTTCAAAGACTGAGCCACCCAGGCGCCCCAAGGAATAACTTACTTCTGACAGTAAGACTGTTAGGGTACAGCCGAGTGGGTGGGTGAGAAGTACTGAAAGCAGCTGGACCTCATTTTCTCATACCAATAAACTCAAGGCAAAGCTCTCCTCTCTCTCTCTTTGTTTCTCTCCCTGTCCAATAGAATTAGAAGACTCCACGTTTCTAAAAAGCACGCTGGGAAATACTAATCCCCCAGGAGGTGTGCCTCTCTGCATTGCAGTAAGGGTACAGAGCTTGGTGAGAACTCTTGTTCACTTAGTTTTGATCCATGCCTTATTTGCATATTTTGGATTTCAGGGAAAAGGAAATGATAAGCTTCCCATTTACCTCCCCCAAAACCAAAATTACTTTTCTTTAAAAGTAAAAATGGCATGTGAGAGGTAAGAATTTCATATTTTTCTGAACACTTAGACTCCTTTTTATTTCCTTTTACAAAAAACAAAAAAGATTATTGGATAATACATTTAATACTATGGTCACAGGAAATAAAAATGAAAATCCTCAATTTACATGCTTAGTTTTGTTGCAGAGAGTATTGAGTCATTAGTAAAAAATTGTAGATTAAAACAACGTATTAGGATAAAATACAGCATGTGAAATGGAGTGGAAGTCAAAATTCAAGAAGAGAAAATCACGATGTTAAATATTAGACAAGTGAAAAGATTTGCATATGTGTTTTTTAAGATGGATGGCTGTGGGAATTAAGATTTATGACACTTAGTTTCCACTGGCTACATTAAAAAGAATTATGTGTCAGCTTGATTTTTAAAATGAGTATTTACAATGTATCATAAGTTACTTTATTTCCAGCTATTTAACTCAGGATGAAATATTTCAGATGTCAATTTAAAAATGTGCACATAGGTACATAGTTTTTCAAAATTCTTTTAGAGGGTATGACAGTAAAAGATTAAGTGTGAGGGCCACTTATCCAAGGAGAAGTCCATGGAGTTTTTCCGTAACTTCCACGCCTGCCTCCTTCCACCCCGGCCACCTCACCCGCCCCCGGGGCAGTGTGGAGCCTGAGTGGGATCACAGCACAATTAACTTTAACACTGGCTGGAGGGCCTGGGGGGCTCAGTCGGTTAAGCATCTGCCTTTAGCTCACGTCATGATCCCAGAGTCTCTGCTCAGCGGGGAAGTCTGCTTCTCCCTCTACCTCTGCTTGCTGCTCCCCCTGCTTGTGCTGTCTCTCTGTGTCAAATAAGTCAATAAAAATCTTAAAAAATAACACTGGCTGGAGAAGGAAGCATCAGCCTGCTGCTGAGGATCAGTGTTCAGATCCATCCCAGACGAAAACAGGAGAGATTCAGGTCCTTGGCTGTTTGCATTATTCATGCCTACGGTCCCCTCTGGCGGGCTAATCCAGACTTGACAAAAATTAAAAGTGTGGGCACATCTCGCTGGGATGCGTCACACACATGTCACTCCACCATTTACACACGGCTGATTTTACAGCCATTTAAAACTCTCAGTTACAAGCAGGAACACGCTAGTTTGTGTACTAATTGCTATTTGGGTGAGTGTGAAGTTTAGGAACAGTTGCATGTCATGGAGAAAGTGAAAAATGGATCATCAGCATGCTTTGCTTCACCTTCCTTCTTTGCCTTGGTCCCCATCTCAGTTTCCCTTCTTGATCTGTACTCCTGAGGCCACATCTGGCTCTTGTGAATTCCGATTTTAAAACCCTGGAGGTTTCACTCCCTGAGGGTTTTGGAGTGCTCTCCAGGCCACTTCTGGGCTCCGATGGTCTGTCCGTGATTCGGAAACCCCGCTGAGATCGTGCCCTCTTCGAGTTGTTGTTGGCGAGCCTGCGCCCTCCAGGCGGCTTCCCCAGATGTTGGTGCCTTGGCAACACCCTGGTTTGAACACGATTTTAACAGCGACTGATTCTGTCGGCCGTGGCACTGCTGCAAATGGCTCATCATTTACGGACAAGTTTCAACAGTCGCGGAACCGGATGAGACCATTTTCCCAAACAATAGCATTGTAGTAGAGAGCAGCCAGGGCGTGTTGGGGGACAGCGGGGAGTGAGGCAGGGAGCAAATGGAAGGTGGGATGGACGAGCACTCCACTTTCTGAGATGATTACCTATTTAAGTCTTGAATTCTTTCTGAAGGGAAGGGGGCCGCTTGCACCTCCCTGCAGAGGATTTCTGGTGCCTTTGTAATGCACTCGGGGACAACACTGCGGGTAAAATGGGTGTAGATTGTTAGAGGAGTCATTTCTCAGTTCCAACCCAAGGTTGGGGCGCAGCAGGGACGGGGGGGATGTGGGGTGGGGAGGAAGCACCATCCACAAGCACTGCTGGACACATTCAGGCCCGAGGTAGCAAATTCATCCTTGTTTTTTCATCACTCCATCCTCCCCACCCCCCGCCACCCCCCCACTGGGTCATCAGATGTCCTGCAGCTACCTTGGGCACGTTGGTGGTCCATTCCTTCAGGATTCTGCTCCATGGGGGTGGGGGGAAGCGGGGGTGAGAGGCTACCAAGGGACCTGTGTGCCCAAGGCTGGAATGTTCAGACTCTGTGATGTCAACGTCAAAAACATGTGGCGTTGCTCAAACACCTGTCACTTGCCTTATAGCCTATTGTAAACCAACTCCCCAATTCATTTACTCTGGTTGGAAGTTCAGCTTAGGCTCCTCCTAACAACAAGAAAGCACAGGCCACATGTACTCAGTGGTACTCACAGAAAGGCTACCTTTGCTTGCCTTCATTTCCAAGGATAAGTATTGCTTCTTAAAACTCCGCTTTGTGGCAGGTTCTTTAAAGAGATCAGCGTGGATTCTCATCTTTGGGCTACCAAGCAAATAGTCTTGTTCCCTTTTCTCCAGAAGAAGAGAAAGAAGCTGAGCTTCAGAGAGATTATTTCATTTTCCCCAGGCGAGAGGCTTCTATGGCGCAGAACCGGGCCTGCCTGACCCTGGGGTCTGGGTCCTCTCCATCGCATCTTGCTGCCATTCATGTCGCTTTCCCTGCACTTGGATCATAAATCCACAGTCCCGATTGTGTGCCTTGTGCTTTTGTAGGTTGGCATCTCTGAGTTTTTCCAATAACGGAGTCCTGCGTGTCCTGGAAGCCAGTGGCTCTAGGCTGCAGCTTCTCTCAGTTGCCCTTTTCTGGAATTTCTCCAGCTTTGCCAAGTGTTCCTTGAATTTCAATGGCGAGGCCTAAAACCAATGCCTCAGAGGCCAATGTCCTTTTGTTTGGTGCAGGGACATGGAGATGTTTCTTGCTTGGTTTTTAAATCCCAACATTGACCATTAAATTCCAACATTTCTGAGCTGGAAAGAGGCTTAGGAAGCATCTATCCAGGGGGCCTCAAACTTACGTGTGCCTCAGAATTCCCTGCTGCCATTGCACATTATCTATCTATTGCTGTGGAGCAGCTTAAAACAACAAAAATTTATTATCTCACATAACATCTGAGGGTCAGGCATCCAGGAGTGGCTTATCAGCAGAGTTCTGGCTCAAGGTCTCTGATGAGACTACAATCAAGGTTTTTTTTGGAGGGACTGCAATTCATCTGAAGTCTTAACTAGGGCTACTCCCATGGCTGGCGGTGAGGTCTCTTTCCTCCACCATGTGAGCCTCTCCTAAAGCTGCCCGAATGTCCCAAAAACCTGGCATCTGGCTATCCTGAAGCCAGTGATCCAAGAAAAATCAAGAGGGAAGCCACAATGTATTGTGTAATATAATCTTGGAAGAGACATACCATCACTTCTGATGTATTTTAGTCATCAGACAGACCAATTCTAGTTCAAGGCAGGACAAGACTACACAAGGGTGTGAATTCCAGAAAGTGGGGATCACTGGGGACCATCTTGGAGTTTGGATGTCACAGCTTGTTGAAACAGATTTCTGGGCCCCAAACCTCAGTAGGTTTGGAGTGGGGCCCAACCAAGACTTTTCTAGCAAGTTCCCAGGTCGTGCTGATGCTACTCATCTAGGACATATACTTTGAGAACCACTGATCTATCCTTGATTCTGATTTTGTAGATGATAAAGTTGAGTCTCACAGAGATGGAAGAAAGTGAGGAGCAGGGAAGTATACCAGTAATTAATTATTGAATACCTACTATGTGTCAGGCCCTAGGCAGGAGCCTTTACATACATTTTTCTTGCTTAATAGAACCAACCCTGTGTGTTGCTCATCATTTCACAATGAGGAAGCTATAACTGAGAGAAGGTAAGCAGTGTGCCCAAATTCACACATCTAGTGCACTCACAGGGATAGGACTGGGACCCAGATCCTCTGCCTTTCAAGTCAGAGTGGTTTGTACAATTGAAGAGCCTCAATCTACTATCCTATTTTTTTTTTAAAGATTTTTTTTTTTTTTTATTCATGAGAGACAGAGCAAGAGAGAAAGGCAGAGGGAGAAGCAGGCTCCCAAGGAGCAGGGAGCCTGATGCGGGACTCAATCCCAGGACCCTGAGATCATGACCTGAGCCGAAGGCAGACGCTTAACCATCTGAGCCACCCAGGCGCCCTCTACTATCCTATTAAAAGTGGAATCGTTTTCCCTGAAAATGCATTAGCTGCGTTATTACAGCCCCATCACAGGGCACTGGGGAGTCACCAGTCCAGACACACAGGACTGTACCCATTGCACTTACGGCTCATAGACTAAAAATTAACCTTAGTTTCATTTGAAGACTTAGAGATTCAATATTCATGGTGCTTCCTAAGTCTCCTAGAACATGTTTAAGAAACCCTGGTTCCAGCAGGGATCCCCAGGGTACTCCGATGATGATACCAATTACCCACAGGATGTAACCTCAGTTTCTTCGAGTGCTGAGCTGTGCTGAAGTCAGAGTTCCAACATAACCTTAGGCAGGTCTCTTAAAAGCCTTGTGCCTTCGGTTCATCATGTGTAAAATGGAAATTTTTTAATTTGTGTTTTTTTTGCCCCCCCCCCTTTCTGAGGCTATTGTGAGATTCAAATGAAATAAAATATGCAAAGTCCTTTACAATTGCTAAATGCCTTGCACAGAGGAAATCCTATTTCTGGTACCATGCTCCTCCATCCCAGATCTGCTGAGTTGTCTCTGGTTCTCATCTCTTATTTTTTTTTAAAGATTTTATTTATTCATTTGACAGAGAGAGAGAGAGAGTGAGTGAGCACAAGCAAGGAGAGCGGCAGGCAGTGGGAGAAGCAGCCTCCTCGCTGAGGAGGGAGCCCGATGCAGGACTCGATCCCAGCACCCTGAGATCATGACCTGAGCCAGAGGCAGACGCTTAACTGACTGAGCCACCCAGGTGCCCCATCATCTCCTATTTTTAATAGGATGCTGGACTTTATTAAAAGCCCTTTAAGCATCTATTGAAATGATCATTTGGTTTTTCTTATACAACAGATATTTCTCCAGGCAGAATCGGCTGCTGGAAAAGAATTTTAGAAAACATAAACAAGGAAAAAAGCCAACTCTCACTATATGCAGGGCCCTGTTGTGGATGCCTGTAATGAGTCTGTAAGGGTGAAATCCGTATCTCTGTTTTAGATCTAGAAATGGAGGAAAAGAAACATAAGGTCCTTGTTGTAAGTAGGAGAGGTGGGACTTCGTTAAGTCAAGTCTTTTCTCTGAGCACAGGGCCTGGCTCAGAGAAAATGTTCTGTGAATGGAAACTTTTTAATATTGCTCTGGTGCATCTCTTGGTGATGACCGGACCTACCCTCCCATCAGACCAGACAGGCTTGCTGGAGTCAGATGTAAAGCAGTCATCTGAGGATTTCCAAATCCTTTCTTCTCAGCAGGAAGCACGGTACAAATGACTTTCTCTAGGAGGAGGTCAGATTTCTATTCAGTCTGTTATTGCTGACTTTTTCCTTTATTATAGACCATATTGGCAGCAGAATTTCCCAATGCTGACCATTTGCTAACATTTTAGGACATCTAAAAAGTGCGGTAGTCACTAGGAGGCAGCGTGGGTTAACTAAGAACCAAAGTGTGTGGGGGAAGAATTATCAGTTGTGTAAATTAGAAAAGTGCCATAAATGTCATATCTCTTGATTTCCACAAGAAATTGGAGGTGGGTGGAGAAAAAGTCGCTGGACACAGGGGGCCTCAAACAGCTGGTTGAAAATTATGCCCAAGAAAATACAGATCCAGGGGTCCCTGGGTGGCTCAGTCGTCCAGCGTCTGCCTTCAGCTCAGGTCATGGTCCCAGGGATCTGGGATCGAGCCCCGCATCGGGCTCCCTGCTCGGCAGGAAGCCTGCTTCTCCCTCTCCCACTCCCCCTGCTTGTGTTCCCTCTCACTGTGTCTCTCCCTGCCAAATAAATCAATAAAATCTTAAAAAAGAAAATACAGATCCAGTAACATGTTTTAAGATTCCACTCTTGATCCTGTTCTTCATAAGGGTTTCATTAGTGCTTTGTCAGAGGTTAATGACCTGCTTATCACATTAGAGACATGGATCAACAAGCAATATCTACACACGGTATCATAAAGACAAAATAGAGAACTGGTTTGTCTCTAGCTCAGAAATGACTTGGGCATTTTAGTTAATCATAGCTACAGTCAGTGTTTTTTTTTAAATTCCTTTTAGTGAGTTAAGAAGGTAAGTAGTTACAGGGCTCGAGACAATACACCTTATCATATGGTTCACATAAGTAATCTTGGGCTGTGCTGATGAATCAACGGAAGAAACGTAGTTGAGAATTTTCAACACAGCCCTGCTATATCTGGAGGTTTTGACTGCTGCGTTTCCAGAGGGATAGTGACATATTGTAATATACAGAAAATGGAAAGTGAAAATTTTAGAGACATGAACACTGGGAACTGCTGTAGGACCTGGGACTATTCAGTGTGGAGATGAAAAAGATTTGGGGAGGGGGAGGAGGGTAGTTCTGCTCACATGGCTGCTGGAAGGGTTAGAGCCCCTCGGGGATCACACACACCGTGTGCAGGTCAGTATGGCCTGCATTACTGCTCTTGTTTCTGGATCCACTTTCTCAGCCTCGTCTTTTTCTCTTTTTCTTTGTATCCTCTTTTTAAACACTTTTACTGAGATACATACCTGCAGTCAAGTGCATACGTTATGAGCACAGCTTGATGGATTTTTACATATGTGTAAACCTATGTAACCCCGGCCCAGATCAAGTTTTAGAACAGGTTCCCTTGTGCTCCAGAAGTAACCACTAAGCTGACCTCTGACTATAGATTAGTTTATTTATAATGGAATCATATAAGATATATTCTTTTTGTCTAGGCTTTTGTGACCCACATTATTCTGAAAGCTTCATCCATATCATTGGGGGAAGTGGTAGTTCGTGATTTGTCATTTCTGCATAGTATTTTGTTTGTATAAATATACTATAATTTATTCAGTCCATAGTTGATTGACATTTGAGTGGCTTACAGTTTTGGGCTATTTAGATGTGCCCTCTTTTAAGCTATATTAACTTGTTATAAATATTTATGATTTACTTTATTTTGTATTTTATAATTTACAACTCCTTATAAATATTTATAATTTAGTTTAAGTATATTTGATATTTATAGCAAAATACTTACGTGCTGTGCTAAAAAGTTTGACCTATCCTGGTTCCACACGCAGGAACCAGCAGCTAGTGTATTTCCTGGCACATGATAGGTGCTCAACAAACATCTGATGAGTTTGATAGATTCTTGATTAATTGTTTAGAGCCAATGACTAGAAGTTACAGAGATACACATTTTATTCCCTATAAAGAATAATTTTCTCTTTTTTAAAAAAAAATATTTTATTTATTTATTTATTGGAGAGAGAGAGACAGAGATAGTGAGAGAGAACAGGAGCAGGGAGGAGGGAGAAGCGGGACTCGATCCCAGGACCCCGGGATCATGACCTGAGCCAAAGGCAGACGCTTAACCAACTGAGCCACCCGGGCGCCCCAAGAAGAATTTTCTTAATATTAGCCCTGTTGAAACCTGGAAAGTGATGAATCATAAACAGTAAGTTCCCATTTTTTTGAAGGTGTAAAAGCAGGACATAGGCTCCCCCACCAGGGGACTTGGAGTGGGGGACAGTGTAGGGGCTCTGCCCGGATCTCCCTGGGTCCCCTTTGTCATTTCTTATGTCTCGCTCCCAGCTTCTGTGTTCTTTTGTTTCTAAGGGCCAGCAGTACCATTATTGGGAGCCCAGTTCCCTTGGTTCGCATTCAGATAACCCTAGAGGTGTCATTTGTCTCCCAGGAACCCCCCCCGCCCCCAACCGCTGTGGCATCAGGCTGAGGCTGTGACTTGGTCTCAGGTCTTGCCCTGGGTTGTCCTCTTTCCCTTCCCTTCCTTGCTCCTCCTATTCATTCTCTTACTGCTCTCTCTCGGGAGTGCTTCCTGAATATATCACCTGGACATGAATCCTTGTCTCAGGGTCTGTTTCTAAAGAACCTAACCTAAGACATTTGGTGATGAAGGAATTGATCTGATCAATTCTGATGAATTGATGGAGGACAATTCAGTCCAAATAGTATGGAAAGAGACTGATTAAGCAATTCCACTGTAGCTGTCTTTCAAAAACGTGGATGAGTATTTGTTTCTTGGCCTTTTGGCTAAGATCAAGTGTAGTATCAAAAACCTAGATGATGCACAGTCCTGACCACCTCAAGTCGGGGACTGTTAAAACCTGGAGGGGCTGAGTCACTAGGCAATGCTTGGACCTCAGAGGTGGATGGATCTGCCTGTGGAGAAGGAAAAGAAGCTGGGGCAAGAAAACGGCAATGTGGGGATGACCCTCCAAGAGGACGTAATCAACGGTCCAAATTACAGGATCCAAATCAGGTGTCAAATGCAGACTCCGTCATTTACCTCCCAGGGAAATACTGACTCCTTCGGAAATAGCATCAAGGTACATTGAGTTTAGATCTGGATCCCAGCATGTGGCTGGTTGCCATCATCCAAGGCAAAAACTAGACATAAAGTCTAGTGCTAGCTAGACATAAAGGCCAGGACCAGGGGGATCTTGCGACTTCAGGGACCCAGAGGTGCCTAACTCTCCACAGAGGTCCCCCATGCTGGACTTGTGAGCAAAGCAAAAATTCAAGCTGCTCACGTTGGTGGGGCAGAGATTTCAGCTAGACTCTGCTCTAGTAAGGATTGGACCCGGGGAGCAGAAAACGGGCAGGGGGCTATGTGTTGGGACTCATACGCATTGGGCACAGTACGAGGCACTTTTCATACCTAATCTTTCACCTTCCCAACAACTCTGTGAAGAAAGCATTATTAGCCTCATTTTTCAAACTCAGAGAATGAGGCTCAGAGAGGTTAAATCAAAAGTGCCCTAGGTCATTGGTTCGGGCGGAATTCACACACATCAAACAATAGCTAATTGAACAATGCCCTCTGCGGTCTGGGCCAGGGGAGTGGTGCAAATGATAATTGCCACAGGGGTGTAAACAGAAGAGGCAGAGGGGCCAAACCAGCTTTGTAATAAATGAAAAAGTATCAGTCATCCTCAAGTGTCGCCCCTTAATGCCAGGTTATTGGGAAATAGGGCATTACTTCTCTCAAAGCATTTCTCTAGACCTATATCTTCCAGAAACTTTCTTTAATTATTCATATAAACTCCTCAACTGGCTTGAGGCAGGGGAGGAGGAAGCAAATTCTTTCAGTCCTTTTATCTGTGTTGTGTTATTCAACCCTCTTGATACCAGTGAGGAAGGTATTCATCTTTTTATTTAAGAAATGGGGCTGATGGTGATGCCTGGGTGGCTCAGTCGGGTGAGTGTCTGCTTCGGCTCAGGTCATGATCCCAGGGTCCTGGGATCGAGTCCCACATCCTTGCTCAGCGGGGAGCTGCTTCTCCCTCTGCCGGCCGCTCTCCCTGCTTGTGCTCTCTCTCTCTCTCTTCCTGACAAATAAAAAAAAAAAAAAAGAGAGAGATGGGGCTGATGAACATCAGAGAACGTAAACTTTCCCCAAATTTCAGCCTGTAAATAATTCTATTTTCTCTGATCTGGAGTCTGTGTGGGTTATTCTTCACCCGTGCCTCCCTCTCTGTGACATTCTTGAAACTCTCGTGGAATTTATCAGTATATGCCTGGGTGGTTGTTTGAGTGCTGTAACTGCTTGTCTGCAAACTGAGGGAGGTTAGTCTCTGTTCTGGACATGAACGATTGATCATCCTTGCTGAACGTTTCCTCCACAGGCCACAGCATAGTGGCTCCATGGTTATCATTTAGGTCCTTGGTCGGTGTAGACAACCAAACAAGAAAACTTAGGCTGCAGAGTCTGCTTTCAAATTGAGGATATCCAGATGGATGGTTTATACTTATGAAATACAGGTTATTTCCAAAGTGCCCTGTTGTGAGTGTGTATTACTCTGTCCATCCAGCCTTCCTCCCTTCTTCTAGAAATAGCCCTCCTTCATTTGGAGACCTTCAAGCCCATCAGGCCAACAGGGTTTTGGAGGAGACTGCCATCCTCCCCTTGGCCATGGAAGTTGGTCCAGGGGATGGGCACATGACCCAAACCAGACCAATCAGAACAGTCCCCTGCAATTTTTTTTTAATTGAAGCTGAGAAAATTTTCCTCAGATGGCAAGGCAGAGAAGATGTGAGACTGCAACTTTGGGGACCATAGGTCCACCTTTGGAGAGAGAGCCTGTTTGAGAGGCTGAGGCTAACACATAGAGAGAAGCTGAGAGCACTTGAGTGAGCAATGGAGTATTAATGAAGTCCATGTCCTGGTTCTCTAATTTGGATCACCCCATGGTTATGTGACCCAAAAAAGTACCCTTATTGCCCGAGCTAGTCTGAGTCATGTTTCTGTTACTGGCAACCAAGTCTGGTGTCACACATCCCATCTTTTTTCATTCTTGTTCTCAGCCAAAGACCAAGACAGCACGTGACTCTGAAATGAACAGTTTTGATTTCAGCTGGGACTACGGGATTGCGGCGTCCTCTGAGGCTAGAATGTACCCTGGCTTGCTCCGGACAGCCCTGGTTTATGCTTGCTGTCCCGGAGGAATTATTAGCCATGCTCCCTTTCAGCTCATAAGGGCCTGGCTTAGATGGTCAACCATATAGTTACTTATTTCCGGCTCATCTCAACCCTTCCCTTTTTTTGAAGTCTTTTCTGACACCTGCCCCCACCTTGAGCCATCATCCTCCTGTAAGTGGGACACAGAGACAAAGCACGCCTTACCCATCTGTGTAGCCTGGTGGAGTTCTGTGCAGCACTGTGCACACCATATTGGCTGCACTGAATGTTTATGCCTTAAGGCAACTATTAATCAGACTTACCTAAAAGAAATCAATTTGATTGATCTGCACTACTCAGGACCTGGATTTCTAGTTTTTCAAGTTTAAAGGGAGCTCAACATTTAATGGGATAGATGATGATGATGGAAACGTTGAATGTGTACTTTTATTTAATTCTCTCAGGTAAGCCCTATCTCTATTTTTATAGATTAGGGAATTGATGGGGAAAGAGGTGAAGTGTGTGCCCTTGAGCCTGAGCTCATCACCACACCACTGAAGCCAGGACCGTGTGGTGGGCTCCCTCCTTCCGAGTGCCATTCTGCCCTACTGAGACTGAAAAACTCGACACCACGCTTGCCACACTCTTTCATAGCTAGGGTCCTGGGTGTGATGTAGGCCTCTATCTGATGCTGGGTTATACTGAACTGAATTAATTCCATGGGGTGATTGGCAGGTGCAAAGCATCCATTTTGCTGGTGCAGCTCTTGGAAAGAGCGTGATAGCCCTGGAGACAGCAGATGAAGATTCCCACTTTAGCAGAAATGACTCCCACCTGATAGTGGTGGGAGCCAAAGGCCGCTTGAGACCCAGATCTACAGTGTGGCTTTGGGTGTCATTCCTGGAAGCTCAACATGGAGTCAGTTTCTTCAGTTCTGCCATTGATTCCGTAAATTTAGTACTATGACAGCCAGGTGTAGGGGGAATTCTTTCTGCAAGTGATCCCTGACTATTACACCATGTCCACACACCCCAGGGGGCATGACAGTTAAGTTCAGGGGAGCAAGATGGGTTGATTTTGCTTCTCCCTATATATGCTTTACTTCTCTTCTTCCCTTTAGTAGTGGAAACAGAGCCTGAGGACTCTCATCTAAGCTTCCGGCCCCTCATTTTATAATATGGAGTTTAATACCTGCTCACTTCCTACTGCTATTTGCCTGGAAAGACCATGGTCACTGCCCAGTGTGATTCAGATGGAGTCATATGGAGGAAGAACCAGCATAACCATGACCCATGTTGTATTAATGTAACCATGAGAAAATCATTTGGAGCTTTCTGTCATTGATACATATGTTAGGGTAGAACTTTTATTCTCCTCCTTTGTATCAGGGCCAAGTAAAGGCATATGTCTTCTATTTATTTCCTTGAAATGATTCTTAGATGATCATATTCCTTAGTATAATCACAGCTTGGTTCTATATTCTTACAACCAGGCATTTTTCTTTTCTTTTTGGAGGGAGGTGACTTGGAATCATAGAGAAATATTAATCATTTGGTGTGGTTTTCTTGATTAAAGGAATTGTAAATGGCTATTTGAAAAACTCAAGGAAGGCTCATTCTTGGATTAATATCAGATAGAACTTGTGTCTATAATTCATCTTACAGAGCAACTGGCTATTCTTTAAAAGTTCAAACACAGTAAAATAGGGAAAATGAGAATAATAATCTGTTAAGTCTCAATCAGCAAAATGTCT
>NC_138379.1:39006095-39035593 GCF_054177405.1 Leptonychotes weddellii
AACTACACAATAAATGCTAGCTGTCTTGCGTTCCCGGTAATGTGTTATGTAGGGAATGGGATATGGTCAATTGGCTCAACCCCGTGAGACAACAACCCTCACCCTCATGTCCTCGGAGAAATTAGGAAAAGATAAGGGAAAAATCAAGAGTTATTCAGGCTGCACATATTGAAAATGTACCATCTGAAAAGTTTTGACATCACTACAAGCAAGATAGTGACTACAGCCACCATCCCCAAAGTTTTCTTGCACTCCTTAGGAATTGCCCCTTCTGCCCCTCTCTACTACTCCCATCCTCCTGTTCCCAGGCAACCACTAATATGCTTTCTTTAACTATCCAGATTGTTTTCTTCTTACTGAGTTTTGAGAGTTCTTTACATATTCTGGAAACAAGTCCTTCAGCAGCAATATAATTTGTGAGTGGTTTGTTTGTTTGTTTGTTTTTCCCCCAGTTTGTGTCTTCAGTTTGAGTTTGTCTGACATTTTCTCATGTTCACACTGGGGTTATGGGACTTGAGGGGAATATGGAATATCACAGAGAATATGGAATATCTCATGGCACCTTATTGGGGTACATGCTACAGAGATGACTTATCACTGGGGATGTTGACCCAGATCACTTGGTTAAGGTGGTATCTGCCAGGTTCCTCTAACATGAAGTTACTTTTTACCCACTTCTTTTGAAGTTGGTAAATCTAACCCATACTCAAGAGGATGAGAATTAAGTTTCACCTCCTGGAAGGGAAAATATGTACATATATTATTTAGATTCTTCTGTAAGGAAGTTCATCTCTCCTCCCTATTTGTTCATTCATTTATTTATATCAGTATGAACTCATGAATGTTTTCTGCATTCTTTTGATATGTTCCCATCCTTTTGTTTTTTTACTGCCTTATTTCCTCTGCATTATAAGATGCTCCAAGCTCATCTTGTATTTTTTTCTGACCCAGCCCTAGAGTTAGCTATTTCTCAAGGGTCTTTGCTTCCTTGTATCAGAGAATGGTATTTAGAAATGAAGATCAGGATAATGGCTGTGCTCCTTGCTGGTGGTATTACTGTTTCGAGGCATGGGGGTGGGTGGGTATTGTTTATTTCCTTTGGAAGTTCCTGTATATTTCAGAAGGAGATTGAGCAATTTACAATTAGCCAGTCATATAAGAGAGTTCTACTAAAAGTATGATCCATGAACCATTAGCATGAGTATCACTTGTGAATTTGTTAGAAACACAAATCTTGAGACTTACCTGACTTACTGAATCAGAAACTGAGGGTTGGACCCAAGACTCTGTGTTTTAATAAGCACTGGAGATGATTCTTTTGCACATTACAATTTGAGAACCACTGGTATAAGAAGTAGTTTTAGAAATCCGAGTTAACTGTTGTGTTTTGCACTTATTCCAATACCTCCTACAGGGGGCCTCCAGATAATTGTCAAACTGGCTGGCTTCTTAATCTAGCTAATATCTCAGCCCTTGGATTCTTACTATTCTGATGATGAGGACACATCACACAGGTAAAAATACACAGGCCACATAGAAGAAGCAAAAACAAGAACAAAAGAACCAATTTTCAACCAAATACCAGAAAACCAAATGTTGTAGCATATAAAAAGGAGAATAAGCCATGACCAAGTGGGACTTATCCCAGGAATATAAAGTTGGTTTAACATCTGAAAATAAATTAATTTCATACAATATTAATGGAATAAAGGACAAAACCACATGACTATGTCAATAGATACAGAAAAGCATTTGACAATTTTAGTACCTCTCCATTAATAAAAACACTTAAATTAGGAATAAAAGAGAACTTCCTGACCTAATAAAGAGTGTCTATAAAAAACTCACAAATAACATCATACTTAATGGTAAATGAATGAATGTTTTCTTTTTAATTTACAGACTTATTGTGAAGATTGAATGAGTGATAATGTGTGCAGTGTCCATAACAGAACTAGGCATACACTGTTACAGTTATAGAAATATTTAGTGTAGGGGCGCCTGGGTGACTCAGTTGGTTAAGCATCTGACTCTTGATTTCAGCTCAGGTCATGATCTTGGGGTCTTGAGAGCCCTGCGATGCCTCTGTCCTGAGTGTGGAGCCTCCTTAAGAGTCTCTCTTTCCCTCTCCCTCTGCCCCTCCCCCAGTCCACTTGCACTCGCTCTCTCAAAAAAAAAAAAAAAAAAAGTGTAGCTGCCTTTTTTTTTTAAGACTTTATTTTCAAGTAATCTCTACACCCAATGTGGTGCTCGAACTCACAACCCTGAGATCAAGAGTCGCATGCTCCACCGAATGAGCCAGCCAGATGCCCCTAGTGTAGTTTCTTAATATAGTTTCAACTTACCGTAGTTTCTGACACTTATTAAGGGCATGATTAATATTAGCTGTTATTATTAATGCTATTTCAAAGGAGTCTTATTATCTTGAGGTGACAGAGATGGCATATAGAAGTTTCTACATGTGAAAGGAATCCTTGAGGGACACGGCAGGTGCTATGAGTGTTAAAATTCCATTTGGAATTTTGATAGAAAGGTAATGCTGATTTCCGGCCAAATTCCTCCTCTGGGGGAATACTCTATGGCCAGTTTGTCCTGAGTTCTGCCTGCTGGTACCACTGAGCTGGGGCAGGTTTGGGAGGGGGCATAGCGACAGTATGAGTCCTATAACCAGGAGAAGCTGCCTTCAGGGAGTGAGGCATTAGCCAGCCCCCTCACCTAGCTATAGGGTCTGATTCCCACCTAGCCCAACCCCAGCTCTGAGTTTCAAGTGTTGTTTTCCCAACATAGCTGGCAGCAGCTGTCTTCATATTCCCTGGGCCCCCTCTCCGGTGATACTCCCTTCCACATGACCACTCTCAGCCGAGAGGCACCCAGAGTCCCATCTGTAGGATCTGACTATTCGATATGCTTTTTAACAGATAAGAGGCCAGGTTTTATTTTGGGTTTTTTTTGTTGTTGTTAATTGCATGCCAAGCTGTCACCTAGAGCTTAGTGAACGGTATGAACATACCCATAAATTATCCAGTATTCAAAGGTAATTTTGATATTCCTATCAGGAGCCTCTTTATGCTTAAATGAGCATGCAGTATTTTTGCAAAGGTAAGCATTCCGAGGGAGCAGTTAATTATTTGAAACTGGGGTGCTTGGGTGAGTGCAAACAGCAACTGATAGATCCTAGGAGTGGTTAGCACAGAACATGAATTTACAATCGTTAGTGGAGAACTTGCTTGGGAACGATTCAAAACATAAGGGTGACCCACTGGATATTTCACAATTCAGAAGTGGCTCACTGTGGCAGCCATGCGGTACAAAGGGGATCCTAGGAATTCCTGTGTCTCTGGTGGGAGGCAGGGTTGCCCCCGGGGCAGCACTGTTATTGTGGGGTTAGGGTGGTGGCCTGAGGACAACATTGAATCGCAAGTATTGAGGGAATGGAACCACACTAAAATTCTTCCAGGGCGTGGGAGAAGGGACATTTAATGTCAGGTCCATCTCCTTTTGTGGCTTTCTCTATTCCTTGCAGCTGGACCTGCTGATGGTTCTAACTATAGAGTCAAGCCTGTCCCAAATTCTGAGCCAATCTCAACAGGCAAAGGCAAGGCCTTTCACTCCTTCATCTTTTTATCCTTTCATTTACTCAGTGCAGACATGGTGCCAGGCGTTGTGCAAGGCATGAAGGGATACAGAAGATAGAATAGAAGGCATTATCCCTCCCTGCAAGTAGCTCACTGCCTAGGGCTGGAAATGGACACATAAATCACCCTGATCTTCAGTTTGTTCTCTTAGGTCCTGCGCTGCCCTACAGTTAGTCTCTGCCTGACTCTGGCTTGCTCAACAAATCCAGCCTATGCACCCTCCATTCCAGCCCGACATGACCAGAAAGTGATGGTGCCTTGTGCTGGCTTCCAATTTATGGGACTGTCTCACACATAGCTAAGTGGAGGAGGAAGGTCAGAAGGATGAAGGAGGTAGGACCTAGTGAGAAGGCAAGGTTGATGAGAGCAGGTGCAGGACAGGAATAGAGCATTTGACAGGACAAGGAGGAAGGGGGCAATGCAGCTGGTCTACCCACATCTGCATCTCTATTATCTAAAGTTTAACATGTTAGCTTTGTTAGAAAAAGGGAGTTTTGTATGATTTCCAGTATTTTATAGTGGTCAGGATGAGTGATTTAAAGTCAGTCCAACCTGAATTCAAGACAGTACTTTTCTTAGACTCAGATAAAAGGAGCCCCTGTCCAGTCCCCACACCTCTGGACCTCCCCCCACCAACACACACACAAACACATTTTAGAGTGACTTTCCTAAAATTTTCTAAGTGCCTCTCTGGTGTTTGGGACCAGGCAGAACCAGCAGTACTGTCCAGGTGGGATGCCCTTATCCCAGATGGAACCTGAGTGGGTTTTGTCCTTGTTTCTCCCATTGGGGGCTATCTCTGACCCTCTACCCCACGCATGGGGTCAACCAGATGTCCCCTTTCCTTTTTCCAGGAAAGCTGTCTGGCAATCCAATTACTTCTACTGGCTAACATGGTATTTCTTTCACATGAGATTGAGCTGCCTCAACAGTACCAACGTGCTGATTTTGGTATCTCACTCCTGTACCACAAAGGATTACTTCATGGCTCTGGGGCCTTGGGCTTGCGCTGTGTGTGCCTGTGCTTAGACTCACCTGTCCACGTTCTGACCACAGGGCTGGCTCCAGGCTACATATCCATGGGTGGTGGGGTGGTAGCAGGCTTCCTTTACCCCGTGCACACCTCCTCAGGCTTCACCCTATGTGCAACAACAGACATTTGCTTCCTGGGTGGGACTTGAACTGTATTGGACCATGCAGATATTCCTATGCAGAAGGGACTTTTCTTGCTATGCCAGGATCACCCACCTACCTTAGAAGAAACTATCTTGGCTTTATGATTCCTCTCCTGTTCTAGTCCATACATTGGTTCTGAGAGAGAGTGAGAGAGCAAAAGAGAGAGAGAGAGTGGGAGAGAGAGAGAGAGAGATTAAAATGACCTTAAGGAGTTAAGGTTGGGGGAGAGACAATGGATTTTTATAAGAAAACAATTAAGGAATCAAATTTGTTTTCTTCAGAGAAGAGAAGGCAAATGGGTGGCTTAATCCTTACTTTCAAGTATAGGCAATTATTTTATGCAGGGGATATAAATTATTCTTTATATCTGAAAAGACTAACAAAAACGGCCAAAATTAGATTAGAGCCAGAGAGATTTCAGAATGATAAAGGGTAACCTGAGCAAGTCTTCCTCTTCCTCCCCCTTCTCCAGGACATTTGGAGGGAATTAGACAACCACTCTCTCAACCAGTGTTCTTTGTCAGGGGTTTTTGGGGGGTAGGGTAGGGAGAGTGAGATGCATTTGTGGTCCCAGCTGTTTTTATCCAGATATTCAGCTTCAGTGGAAATGTAGTGTTTAGCTTGTGGCCCTGAAGAGGTGAAAGTCTTAACCCCAGAAGCAACTGAATAGAACTAGGATTTTCAGGGAATATCCTGAGCAGCAGAGCAGTACTTCTGGGCTTATCTCTCCCCTTCTCTCACTATAAAAAGGGATCACAAACTTACTTTTTGCTCTTTTATGTCTAAGAAAAGTTGAGATTTATATGCAAAAATAAGTTCCTTGCAGGATTCATAGTCTGATGACCCCAGACCACAACAGCTAAATTTCTGTACATCATATTCTGGGCACACAAAATATTCCCACCATTTCCCAAATATGCCCTGCTCCTTGGCATCTTCTTTGCTTAAAATGAGTTTCCCTACGCTGCCCCCTCTCTCTTCTGGCCAATTCCTACTCATCCTTTAAGGCTCAGCTTAAATGTCATTGCCTGTGGGAAATGTCTCTCATTGCCTCAGGCTGAGTCAAACTGGGTCCTATTTCTGTGTTGCTGAGTTTCTTTGTCCCACACTATTGTCTCCCTCCTGGAGTGAGCTCATTGTGGATAGGAGTTGTGTTTCCATCTGTCAGTTGGTCAGTCAATAAGCAAATGATTGGTGGGCACCTACTATATCCCAGGCACCATGCCAGGCACTGAAGATCTACCCATTAACAAGATAGATGGAATTACTCCACTCCGGAGCCACTAACAGAAAAAGACAATTTGATGAGTAAAAGTCATGTGGATGAAGAGGGTAGGGAAATGGGTTCTAGACAGAGGGAACAGTAAATTTAAGTACTGGTGGCCAGATAGATTTGGCTGGTACATTTAAGGAAAAGAAAGAAGCTCGGTACTGCTGGAGAATACTATTAGCAAGAGACTGGTGAGAGATGGGGACAGAGAGGGGACCAGGGGCCACATTACTCTGTACCTCTTGAGACTTTTAGGGGAACTAAACTCCATCCTACTAGCAAAGAGGAATGTCTGAAGGGTTTTACGGAGGGAAGAGGCATCTCCTATTTGCACACTAAAAGATGATCCCAGCTGCAATTTGAGGAACAGCTAGGCAGGAGGTGTTGCTGGAGGCAGGGACAGCAGTTGGGAAGGGTTCTGTTGAAATAATGGCCTGCTCCAACGTGGTAACAGCGAGAATGAAGACAAGTGGGTTGTTGGCAAGGTGTCCTGCAGGTGTAGCAGACAGAGTTTAGTGGTTTATTGTTGGTTTACAGGTGGCGTGTAGAGGTGTTGATGGAGAGGAGGACACGATGGAAGCTTCCGGGATCCTTTCTTGGACAATGTTTAATGGAGGTGGTGTTCATTTCCTAGGGCTGCTATCACAAAATACCACAAACTGGATGGCTTAGAACACCAGACATTTATTGTCTCGGTTCTGGAGATGGGAAGTCTGAAACCAAAGTGTTGGCAGTGCTATGCACCTTCTCAAGGCTCTGTGGAAGGATCTGTTCCAGTCTTCTGTCCTGGCTTTTGGTAGCCATAGGTGTTCCCTGGCTGATAGATGGCTGTTTCCTGTATCTCTTCTCATGGTGTTCTTCCCATGTCTGCGTATCCAAATTTCCCCTTTTTATGAGGACATCAGTCATATTGGAATAGGCCCACTCTACTTCAGTATGACTTCATCTTGATTAATAAATCTGTAAATAACCTATTTCCAAATATGGTCACATTACGAGGTACTGGGGATTAGGATTTCAATATATGAATTTCAGGGGGGGCACAATTCAACCCATATAGAGGGGTAGTATCTTTCACTAAGACAAAGAGCTCACGTGGTAAAACAGGTTTGGTGGTAGAGAGATGCGACCTTGAACTTGGGGCACGTTGCATCCAGTGGCCCTGTGGAAAATTCACAAGGAGGTGCCCAGAAAACTATCTGATATATTGGGTTGGTGCTTAGGAGAAGAGGGGTATGGTCTGGGCTAAGCATATAGATTTGAGCGTTCAGCATATAGGGTAGATAAGATGGGTGAACCTTTGGGGAGGGTCAGACCACGTGGGAAAAATGACCAGCTCATCTTTCAATCCCAGCACCTAGCTGAGCCCCTCTGTTGCTCTAAATGTTGAATGAATACGTGCGTGATGAGATAAAAATGTTC
Organism: Leptonychotes weddellii; assembly: GCF_054177405.1. Taxonomy (NCBI): domain Eukaryota; kingdom Metazoa; phylum Chordata; class Mammalia; order Carnivora; family Phocidae; genus Leptonychotes; species Leptonychotes weddellii. The sequence goes on from NC_138379.1 coordinate 39,013,599, forward strand.
CTTCAAATCTCCATTAGTTGGAGATCAGAAGGCTTTGCCCCACTCTGGCTCTATGACAGGAAGGGAATGTACTTTGTAGGAATGAGAAACAAGCATTCTTAGGTTTCACCTTACATTCTCCTCCAGCCTAATTTAGTAAATGTGTTGCAAGCGTTGCACCCAGCATCTCCTAGGGAAAGCCAGGAGGTCGGGGTGAGGGATCCTAGGGTTGTGCCCATCTCCTGGCTTGTAGGAACGGAGCAGCAGAAAAGTGGATGAGCCAGGCTGTGCTTTGCAGCAACATTTAGATCCTTCTTACTTGAAAATCTTCACCTTTGCCATCAGCCCAGCTCCTACTAAACCAAATTTGGTAGTCGAGTTTCCAAATAAAGCCTTTTTCTACACCACCTCCTTTCCCCCCAAATCCTGAGACTGATGGTAATTTGATCTTGGAGGACTCTGGGGCCCAGGGGCTCTCCCACCTGGCTGTGCTGGAAAAGGCGCTGCAGGGGGGCCGTGGGGCGCTGTCACTGGCTGCTGGGCGGTTGGCGGATCCAGCCTTCTTTGTGCCCGTTGCCTGGTGACATTCAGAGGCCCCTATCTCAGAGCCACATGCTGGCCTGCTGTTGGTCCGATGGTGGCATTTGTTGACAATAGACACTTCCCTGGCCCTGGACTCCTTGGGAGCTTGAGTTTCAGGCTACAGTGCTGGTCCAAATGCAGTTCCTTAATCCATTATGTCCCCTGCCGGGAAGGCTGAGCTGCAGCTGCAAGGCCACGGCCAGTGTGCCCGCCCCAGCGCCATGGCAGCGTTCTCTGCGTGGCGGGGCGGGGGGGTGCAGGGGTGCAGCGGGCCTGGGCGTTCTTTGCTGTTCTGCTTGCATGGCAGGACGGCGTTTTCCTCCCTTCTCACCTCTGCCTGGATTTTCCCGGATGACATCTTAAACAAACAGACTTTGCTGGCATAACCACATGGGAGCTGAGCTAGGAAAGGCAGTCACTGGCAGTCAGAGAAGCATGGGTGCTGCATGCCACAGAGTCGGGAAGCCTTCAACCTTCTGCCAGGGTGCCCAGGCAGCTGTGGAGGAGACTTACACCTTCTGGGGACAGAGGTGGGGTCAGGCTGGTGGAGAGAGGGGTGAGAAGAAGACAGAGGTGACTATGGAGGAAGTAAAAGGGCAGGAAGCCAGACAGAAAAGGGATCCTGGAGGCCTCCAAGATGGACCCTGTTGGATCCGTGAGTGAATCCAAGGCCCAGAGGGGTGGTGCCATTTACAGAGGCCAGTTCTCTGCTTGGGTGAGCAGCCGGGTGTCTGGACTCCTCAGGCAGCTCCCCGGGGGCCTCCCCACCTTCTGCCCCAGCCACTCTTTAGAGAATGGGTCAGCTGAAGGTCAGGATGGAGACGAGCTGGGTCAGGGCACCTGCAGTGAGGACCAGAGGTCGCCTAGTTAATGGAAGGAGAGTTCTGGGTGGTTCCTCAATGCACTTAACTCTGATCTTTTAAACCTGGTCTCAGTTGGAGGAATGTAGAGGCCCAGCCTCCTGGCAAAGCCCTGACTTCCACTCCCACGCCCTCATGCCTCTCTGTTCTCCCAACCATAACAAAAGCACTCACCTTTAGGTGGGGAAAGCAGAGGATCTTACAAAGACCAAGCAAGGCTTTGTGTCAGGTATGAGGCAACACTGGGAAACAGGAGGAAGGAGAAGCCTTTCCTTCCTTCTGTTGACCCTTGTAGCCAACTGCCCAACCCTGATCTACACTCCAAGAGGAGGCCCTAAGAGGTTCTCAAGACAGAAGAGGAAGTCCTGGGGGTTCCAAGCTGTGTCTTCCAGATTAACTGATCTATGTCGACAGTGGCCCACACTCTAGAGCAAGTAGGGTTTAGAGCTGGGGCACAAGTGCCAGGACCCCATGGCCATGAAGACATGTATCCCAGTGACCCTTGGGGCTAGGGCCTGCTGGAGCCCAGGGCCTTATTGTCTCTGCCGAAGGGCACCATTGGGTTGGATGCAATGAAAAGCCTCCCCACCACCACCAGGGCTGTGGATCATATTTATGCAGTTCCTGTCATTTCCTGAGGTCATCTTTCTGCCAGCAACAGTTATTCTTCTGGGTTGGTAGTGTGGCACTCCGTTTTCTGTGCATCCAAGAACCAGGGAAACAAGGAGCTGTTTATGTCCAATGCAGGTGCAAGGTGCCTGCTGAGAATACAGTGGTACTTTTCCACTATCAGTTTCCTTACCCATTTGGACTAAGACCCGGCAGGAAATATCTCCTGAAGAGCATACATCTAGGTTTTAGTTCTATTTCTTGTTTTTTGTTTGTTTGTTTTGTTTTGTTTTCAGAAAGAGCTGACTGGCTCTAACTTAAGCATAATCACCCTCCAACATTTTATTCTTGTAGGCATTATTGAGAACAGAAGTGTTGGGATAAGAAATATGGTAAGATATCTGCACCAATACTGAAAGTGGAAAGAAGGTGGACTTCATACAGCATGAACCAGGGACCTTGAAATCAATTCTGAGAAAGAGTCTGAAACAACATTTCTAAGAGAGTGTATTGGGTGGCTAGGGCTGTTTTAACAAAGTACCAGAAACGGGATGGCTTCAAGGACTGAAATTTATTGTCTCCTACTTCTGGGGGCTAGAAATCTGAGATCAGGGTGTTGGCAGAGTGTGTTCCTTCTAGGGTTCTGAGGGAGAATCTGTTCCATGCCTTTCTCCCAGCTTCTGGTGGCTTGCTGGCCATCTTCAACGTTCCCGGTGAAGCACCACCCCTATCTCTGCTTTCATCTTCACGTGATGTTCTCCCTGTGTGTGTGACTGTGTCCAAATTTCCCTTCTTTATGAGGACTCCAGTCATATTGGGTCAGGGGCCCACCTTCCTCCACTCCACTCATCTTAACTAATTATATCCATTGATTTCCAAATAAGGTCACATTCTAAGGTACTGAAAATTAAGACTTCAACATGTGAATTTGGGGGGAACACAACCAGAACAGAGAGCTTCTGAGCATTTGGTAGAAAATCAGTCATCTCTAGAAACATTGGTGCCTGTCAGTCTAACTGGATTTGCTCCTTCAAGGGGTCAAAGATGAGTGACCAGATTTACCTGGAGATGTGGGCAGGGCCCAGGACCCAATCACCCTGATGGCCCCACCAACAGAGAATGACTTTCTCCTGTATCATGTAAGGTCTGACTTCTCGTTTGTTCTGCGGGCTCTCAAATTCACAACTGAAACAGTTTGGCAAGGAAATTAGCCCCCACATGGCTTCGACAACTGGCCTGGTGAGCAAGGAGCTACCATAGTTAACTAGTATGGCTGTCATTATATACCTCGGGAGGCAGTTCTCAGAATCATTTATAATGAAATCTCTAAAGCTTGGAAAACAATCTCCTATCACTTCCCTTGTCATCATACTACTTCCTTTTAATTTCCAAACCTCATTTGCACCTCTTCCCACAGAGTCTGTCTGAATGAAAGCAAATCTCAGTTTTCGCCAGGAATAACAGTGCAAGAGGAGTGTGGGTGGTAGGGCCCTAACGCCCAAGCTTGGGCCTCCATTTCCCGCCATTGTTCCCGGAGTCAGGTTCCCAAACACTCATGTGGGCTGTCCTGGGGGGAGTTTTTCCAGATAAAAATGGCCTGGTTGGCTGCCAGTGACTCAGGCAGGTTCACAGCCCCAAACCTGTTTTATCTCCCATGCTTATCACTTATCATCAGCTGCCAGGAGACAGACAATAGGAGCAAAGAGGCATTTTGGCTGAGCCAGGTCTTAGGTAGCCCCAAGGGTTTTAGAGGCCTCCAGACAACCAGACTCAGGCAATCTGATGGGGTCCCTCTGGGGTCCCTTGCTAGGAGTCTTCTCGTGTTAAAGCAGCATAGATTCAGTGGGGTCTCATGGCAATATAGCATTTCCTTGTGGCCCGTGGTGGCAGAAATGGATCTCTCTGTGTATCTATTTGTCCTCTCCTCAGACCTGCTGTTTCAGGAAGCCTAGGATGACAGTAAGTGTTCAAAGATCCAGGGAAGAAGGAGTTCCAAAGGACGTTTCAGAAAGTTGGGTTGTTTTTTTGTTTGGTTTGGTTTGATTTGGTTTTTCCCCTGAAAACTTAACTTAAAAAAAAAAAAAAAATTGTCCTGATGGTAAAGTTAGTGAAATCTGAGTTTCTAACTCAAAACTCTGGATCGAACTGTCAATTCCCTGTTTTTGATATTGTACTACAGTTATGCAAGTGCATATTTTGGGCAACTTCCTGTGAATCTGTAATTATTTTAAAGTAAAAAAAAAAAGTTCCTTAAAAAGTAATCCTTATGGTTCTCCAAAACCAGTCAATATGCCCTGTCTTTGAAAATCAGCCACAGAGCTTATTTACTTACAGAGCTGAGAGCGCAGGATTTAGGCCAGACAGACTTCAATTCAAATGCAGTTTTCACGCCTACAAGCTGTGTGATTTTGGGCAAGTTACTTAATCCTTCTGAGCTTGGTTTCCTTATCTAGGAGATAAATCTGAGTGCTTCCCTGATGGGGCGAGGGTGGGGACTGAATGAGGTAACTCACGGAAAACACCTAATGGGGTGAATGGTAAAACACTTAGTAAATGTCCCCTTTTAAAACAGTAATCTATTGAATAGAGGAGCCATACATATGTTTTTAGCAAGATCAGAAAGTCATGTATGTGGCTCAAAGAATTTTTCTAGAGGCCTCAATGGTGAGTCAAGAGGGTCCACACCTGGACACGATTCAAACACGAGTCAAATGCCTATGGAAGAATTGTTTGAATTCTGTCCTAATTTTTTTTTTCCCTATAAATTGTCCGGAGTCCCAAGTTTCCTAATGTGGAACTAGATGAAACAATTAACATCATAGAATAAGCACATTCCATTTCCACTGCAAATAGGGATCGGCTACAACCTACCGGCCGGGTGCCTGAGGCTGGATGGGGGAGGGAGCAGCAGGGGCTAAAAGGTGTTGGGCCCTGCCGGTGCCTAACTCCTGTGCGAGAGCTAATGAGGATACACACATGTTTGTGGAATATGCCAGGTACCAGCCCTCCAGGAAGAGAAGGGCTGTGTGGTCCAGGAGAATCCTCTTGGCCACCTCTCAGCACCTCCTGGAGATTTAAGAATAGGTCCTGAAGCCAGCTCTTGGCCCACCCTTTCTAGTCTACCTCCCTGTCCCAAGCCCTATGTTTCAGACATCCTGGTTACCCATCATTTCTCAGACCCACCGCGGTTTCTCCGACCAGGTGGTCTACCCACTCTGGAAGTCCCTCCCTCCACCTGCCCCTTTATTCTCATTCACCTTGGATGGTTCCACCCACCCAGTTTTCAAAGCTTCTATCAAATGCTTAATCTTCCTGGAAGCCTTCTCTGCACCACCATTCAGAGGTCCTCCCTCCTCCAAGGAACAATCCCGGCCCCTGGTTTGTCTGCTTCTCACAGCCTTTACTACATTCATTCAACAAAAATCTACTGTGTTCGGCACACCAAGCCCTGTGCTGGGCTCCAGAGACATGGCAATGGGTAACGGAGTGTGTGTGCATATGCTGGGGGTTGGGGGAGGAGTGCAGGGTGGGATGGGTGTTGAACACACTGTCACACAAATAAATATATTTGCAAATTGTGTTAAGTGCTCTAAGGGAATAAGGGGATTATGAAAGAACTGTGATGTGTGTGTGAAGGGCAAAGACCCTTCTGAGGAATGAACATTTAAACTAAGGCCTGATGGATCAGTTGGAGTTGTCAGTGACCTCAGTGAAGAGGGCAGGTAGGAGCCTTTCGTGAAGGACAGTAGATATGTAGCCCACACAGCTGGAGAAGGATGGGGTGTTTGAAGAACTGAAAGAAGGCCAGTGAGGAAGCAGAGGGAATGAGGGGTATAATGTCCACTCATGGAGGATTATGAGGTTATGCATGGTAAGCATTTTGAAAAATGTCCCAAGTATAATAGAAAGCCATTTTAAAGGCTTTGACACAAAGCCTTTTATTTATTTTTTCTTAAAGATTTTATTTGACACAGAGAGAGATAGAGCACAAGCAGGGGGAGCAGCAGAGGGAGAAGGAGAAGCAGACTCCCCGCTGAACAGGGAGCCCAACACAGGGCTTGATCCCAGGACCCTGGGATCATGATCTGAACTGAAGACAGACACCCAACCGACTGAGCCACCCAGCACCCCTGATATGTAATTTTAAATACTCCTCTGGCTGCTATCCAAAAACAGAAGCAAGAATACAAGAGTGGCTAAGAAGAAGAAATTGTATCCTCTCCATATGAGTGATGGTGTTGAATGTAGGGCTTGTGAGCAGAGGAGAGATCCTAGATCTATTTTGGAGGTCTGGCATTTTATTGGATGTGGAGACTGAGGGAGAGGGAGGTATTACAGGTTACTCCCAGATTAATGGCTTGGATATCTGAGTGGATAATGGGGCCACCCAATGAGAGGAGCCATGCTGAAAGAAGAACAGGTTTATGTGGACATGTCTGAGGTTCAATTTTAGACATAGCATTGCCAGTAGAGATGTCACGTAGGCAGTTAGATAAATTAATCTTGACTTCAGAAGACAGGTCAGGGCTGAAGACATACATTTGGAAAGCCATCAACATATAGACTTAAGCCATGTGAGTGAAGGACCAAGGTGTAGAAAAGAACGCGAAGAAACAGGAAGAGGAGAGGAGGAAAAGAAGGGAAGAACATACAGGATCAAGCTTCAGAGAACCTGAAGATCTACTTTGTATTAGAATAATCTCTCCTCCTTTGATCTTACCTCTACCTCCTTCTCGCAGGGAGAACAGAGGCTTTGGCTTGTTGCAAGAACTGACGTGCTTTAGGTTGCCCTCAAGGAGCCTGTAGTCTAGGAGAAGAGATAGGACACGTACACATGTCCAGGTTAAAAAAGTGATGAATCTATGGCCTGTTTTAGACTTTTTAAGACTGTCAATGGGACAGCAGACAGTTGTCTCGCAGACAACATGTTTTCGATCTCCATAATGGAGTCCCTACTTTGCATTGTGTTTATATTGTATGCTTGCAGTTGTGAAGCCCTTCAGAACACAGACTTTGGTATGATTTCACATCTTGTATACTTCTCAAATCTAGTGTCCTCATTCCTGGGACAGATATCACTGCCCTCTTATTTCGTGCCTTGGGTTCCTGCCATCGCCTCCTTACAGCTCCCTGCCTCAAATCTCTCCCCAGTTGGGTCCATTCTTCACATTGTAGCCAGAGTGATCTTGAACTGCAAATCTGGGGTTGATCCCGTGCTTAAAACCCTCAATAGTGTACCACAACCCCCAGGATGAATCCAACTTCTAAGCCTAGTATTCCAGACTCTCCCTTTATATCTTGCACATTCCATGCTTTAGCTACATTCTCTGTCCTGGCAAGAGGGGGCTGCTTATGGTCTCCTTCCATACACTCAGCCGTTCCCCAGCTCCGGGCCCCTGTTCTGCCCTTGAAAATATGCTTTCTCCCCACCTTCGCCTGACCAACTTCTACTCATTCATCGAGACTGAACCATAGAGATCCATAGGAAGCCTTTGGACCTGCACTCACCCTATTGTATGATCACCGTTTCCTCAGGAGCCGGTTTCCACCAATAGGACTGAATTTCTTAAAGGCAATCAAGGTGTCTTCTTCATCCCGGTACCTCTATTACCTACCACGGTTTCAGGAAAATAACAGTCACTCAGTGAATACTTGTTGAAATAAAATGAATGAGTGGATGATGAATTATAAAGTACTGGGATGTATTGAGTGCCAAATGAGAAGTACAGAAAATAAGCATAAGAGAAAGGAGGAAGTGGTCACTTCCAGTGGAGAGAGACCCAGAAAGCTTCACAGATAAGAAGAATTTCTGCTGGAGCTTGCAGGATGAGATAACACATGTGTTGAAGAAGGGTGAAATCAGTCTGATTTGGCTAGGTAGAAAGAAGTGGGGAGGACATTCCATGGGGGCAGGTGGTGGGGGCAAAGGTTTCTAGGTGGAAAAAACACCAGGCAAGTTTAGGGAACAATCAAGAGACCTGTTTGACTGGAGCAAAAGATTTGCAGCTGGGAAGACAAGTAGGTTTGAGACACAGGTGGGGGCAGGCAATGGACGGTGCAGAGAGCTCTTATACTTTTGTCCAGAGCGGTCCACATACAAGAGCCACAACCCAGCCTCCCCCTGTCCTTCCCAACAAGAAGGTAAAAATTTGAACTTGATTAAGGGGGGGTCTTTGGACAATGCAAGCAAAACAAACATTCGGGGCTGTGAGATAGGGGCAGAGTGGGTGAGGCGTGGGATTAGGTAATTATTTGGTGCCTCTGTAGTGTGAACAAAAGGCCAACGTAACTGACCAGTTTTTATTTTCCTTTGTCTCTTTGGTTTTGCCTGAATCAGAGAGCAGCTGAACTGACCTAGGAAAACAATTATTTTAAGCAGGAAATGCAGCAGGGAGGAGAATGGGAAATCCTAAAATCATGCCAGGAGAGGAAGCAGTCAGTTCTGGTCAGGCTGAGAAGCAGGGGCCTGCTTGCCCCACTGGGCTCCTGACCTGTTCTTGGGAACTTCCTACTTGTGAGGCGCTCAACAGTGCAGGACGGTGACAGCTGGGCACGTGCCATGGGGCCCAACACCAGTGGTATGCTGTATTTGGAGAAGGAAAGCAGAAAATGTATTTGGGCAACACACAGGAGAGCTCTGTCCCCTCACCAACTCCACCTGCATCCTGTGTGTGCGTCGAAGGAGATAGTGAAAAAGAGATTGGAAATGGAGTTCCAAGCCAGCAGCTGGTCCACATCCCTGCTATTTACTGGCTATATGGTCTTTCCAAGCCATTGGAAGTTTCGCAGGCGTGGTCTTCTTTCCTTTCTATCATTCTCATCAGGGCGGTGGGTGAAGGGTTTTCTCCAGATCTCAAGTTCTATGACTCTCCCATGATTTGGCTCTAAAAAACAGTACCAATAGGATGTGTCTAGAGAAAAACAGATTTATTACAAGGTAATGGCAATTATGGAGGCTGGCGAGTCCAACATCCGCAAGGTGGGTTGAGAGGCTAGAGATCCAGGGGAGTTGATGTTGCACTTCTAGTCTGAAGGCTGTCCCCTGTAGAACCAGGAAGAGATGGTGTTGCAGATGAAGTCTGTAGCAAGCTGCTGGAGCTTTCTCTCTTGCTTGGCGGAGGCCAATCTTTTTGTTGTATTCAAGCCTTCAACTGGTTAAACAAGATCCAACCCCATTAGGGAGAGCAATTTGCTTTACTCAAGGTCCACTGATTTAAATATTAATCTCATCTAAAAACACTCTCATAGAAACACCCAGAATAGGATTTGACCAAGTATCTGGGCATCCATGGCTCAGCCAGGTTGACACATAACATTAAACCATTATACCAAATTATCCAGTTTTAGAGTCCTATGCTAGATCTCACTCATCCTTTTGACAAGGAGAACAAAGGCAAAAGAAATGTAGATAAAATTAAATATCCTTACAATTTGCAGCCCTTTGACAAATACTTGAGACAGGCAGAGTATGACACTCCTCAAGGAACTTACAACTGTCTTAATTTTAATGCCTTGCTAGAGGCAAAAAGCAACCTTAGCTTGACAATAGCCAGACCTCCGGGATCCTCTAAGTCTTCTTTAACATATGGACATCCTTTCGGAAACTTCCTTTATCTCTACCCCCCCCCCCCCACTTAATTGTATATAATCAAATGCTCCTCACAATCCCAGTGCAACTCTTTCTGCCCATGGGTCTTGGCCCAGAGCTTCAATAAAAACACCTTTCTGAACCGAAAATATTTCAAGAATTCTTTCTTGACCCTTCACTCTGGCCCACATCACCTCACTTTGACCCAGCCACAAAAGCGCATCCTCCATACCCACCCTGTATTTTCCATCTCTATTCTTTTGCTCACACGTTGCCTTTCACCCCAAATATTCTTCTCCATCTATCTCTTAGTTCCAGTTCTTGAAATCCTACATTTCCTTCACAAGTCACTCATTTACCATGTCCTCTTGGGAGTGCTATCCCATTCTAGTAAGAAACCTCAGATAATTCCACAACTTCTGTATATACCTCAGTTTCCTCTTCTGTGAAATAGGGATGATTGCTAACGTAGTAAGGATTGCATGAGCTAATACACATAAGCTAGTTAGAATGGTGCCTCACTGTCATGGGTGTTGACTTTATATTATTCTTCTTCCACCTGTCCCTCATTTCCTGCTAGAGATGTGTAAAGAATAGTAATGTGGCTGGGAATTTGGCAGTTATCTTAAAGGTAAAATGCGTTGAAAATGGACATTTATGCATAGATATTACTTTTGTTCCTCCCTTTTGTTTGTAACTCAGCGGTCTTGAACTTCCAGTGGTTATAAGAATGACTGCCCAGGGCTGTAAACACACAACAATGTCTGCTCTATTCTCAGGCTTTGAAGGATAACTGTGACCATATGTGATTTTTGTTTTATGCACCGATTCTATGTCGAATTTAAACAGTGACGGTGCTTTTGTGGGTTTGGTTCTAACTACGAAATCCTTTCTCCCTGGGTTATTGATGAAGCCCTGGGTGGGAAGTGACCAGCAAAATGACCACCCTGGGCAAGGTTGAGTTGCTCTTAGTTTTCTCACACTGCCTTTACTTTTTTTTTTTAAGATTTTATCTATTATTTGACAGAGAGAGACACAGCAAGAGAGGGAACACAAGCAGGGGGAGTGGGGGAACACAAGCAGGGGGAGTGGGGGAGGGATAGGCAGGCTTCCCGCGGAGAAAGGAGCCCAATGCGGTGCTCAGTGCTCGGTGCTCCATCCCAGGACCCTGAGATCATGACCTGAGCCGAAGGCAGACGCTTAACAACTGAGCCACCCAGGAGCCCCTCACACTGCCTTTACTTTCAAAGGTGGTCGGTCCACAGTTCTGAAATGCTCCAAGTCCAAACCTTAAAGAGTGGTTTTCTGGTGCAACTACTAGCTTTTTAGCAACTGTATTTCAACAGCCTGTAAGCCATTCACTATTGTGGGGAAATGTAAATGCGGGTCTCTGAGCCCACAAGAGGCAAATGCCTAATCAAGTGCGTGTCACCCAGGCAGGAAAGCCAGAGATGCAAATAGCTGACTTGAGACAAAGGAGCACCTGTTGTTGTGCCTAAATGTCCCCTCTGGACCATGATGGAAAAAGAATGGCCTGGAAGGACCCATGATATACATAGAGTCAGAAGTGGGGGAGAGGAGGGGAGCCCCAGCCTTGGAGGATAAAATTCCCACATGCTTTTATTTACTACATTTTGGGAGATACCAGGAAGTCTGGCCCAGTAGAGACTAAGAACTTGTTAGAGTCCAGTAGCTGTTATTTCCCTATGTTTGCAACTTGTTTTCCCTCTGGCTGTTCTTCTGTTGGGAATAGCAGTTAGCCCTGTGGACCTGTCTTTAAGGGGCGCCAGGAGAGAACACTGGGGTGCCTGCCTCTCTCCTCACCAGGCTCAGGTGGGGAAGAAAAGGGCCTTACCGTACCCAGCAGGTACAGGCAGCCATTCAAAGGCCTAGTCTGAAATACTGCGAGCTGCTGTAAACTAGCAGGGACCGCTTAACTAGCAGGCCTGGGCCTCAAAGTCCCCAGCGAGGCTCCTCAAAGCCACTGCAAGTTTAACATTAAACTTGAAATACCTGTCCCCTGGGCTCCAATATCCCCTCTTCATCTTTTTTTTTAAAGATTTTATTTATTTGAGAGAGAGAGAGTGTGTGTGTGCACGTGCACGCATGAGCGGGAGGGGCAGAAGGAGAGGGAGAAGCAGACTCCCTACTGAGCAGGGAGCCTGGCTGGATCCCAGGACGCTGGGATCATGATCTGAGCTAAAGGCAGACGCTTAATGGACTGAGCTACCCAGGTGCCCCTTAAACTTATTTTTGTACACATGTGTATGGTGTCACCCTTTCTCTAAGCTCATGGAGGGCAGGAAACATCCTTGGTTATGTTACTCCCAGTATCTGCCTATCATAGGGTGTTGCCTACAGAAGGCACACTTAATTATCTACTGCTGTGTAACAAACTACCCCCAAACTTAGCAGCTTGAAACAACAGTGCCTTATTAGTTCTCTTGCTTCTGCCATTGGGGCTGTGTTTGGCTGAGTAATTTGCTCCACATGGCATTGGCTCAGACACTAGTTAAGCTGGGTTCAGCTGGCCACTTTGGCTGTGCTGGAAGGTCCTAAGAGGCTTGGTTCAAATGTCTGGCACTTAGGGGTTCCTCCACATGACCACACGCTCTCTCTGTTCATTCGGTGGTGAAGCTGCAGCTTCTTTACAGTATAGTGGCTTCCAAGAGCAAAAGTAAAAATGGATATATTAGATACATATGTTTAGATACATCACATATGTCATTTCAACATGTTATCGACCAAAAATGATTGATGAGCTATTTTACATTCTCTTTTAAATTTTTGTGCTAAATTTCAAAACTTTGATGTGGCTTTTTTACCTACAGCACATCTCAGTTTGGACTTAGCCACATTTTAGATGCTTAAGAGCGACATGTGCCTAGTAGCTACCATACAGGACAGTGAAGAGCTAGACAATCCCTTAATTTTCCTTTTCTCTAAAGGAAGGATGATGAAGTAGAATAGGCAAGCACTATAATGTATATATTTTAGTGCTACTGTGAGTATAAATGAGACAGAATAAACACTCAGCAAGTACCTTGCATGCAATAAGAGCTTATTAAATGTTTGTCTTAGTCCCTTTGAGCTGTTATTATAAAGGACCATAGATTGGGTGGCTTATAAACAACAGAAATTTATTTCGTATCGTCCGGAGGCAGGAAGTCCAAGATCAAGGTGCTGGCAGATTCAGTGTCTGGGGTGGGCCTGCTTTCTGGGTCATTGACCACAGTCTTTTTGCTGAGTCATCACATGGTAGAAGGGGATGAGGTTGCTTTCTGGGGCCTTTTTCATGTGGGCACTAGTCTCATTCACAAGCCTCCACCACCAGGACCTAATCGCCTCCCAAGGGCCCCATCTCCTAATACTTTGGAGATTAGGTTCAACCTATGAACCCCAGGGGGGGGGAGGCGTGAACATTCAGTCTGATGTTAGTCCCATTTCACTGTCTATTTCATTGCCAGCCAATGAGATGCTCTCAAGCCTGCTCAATCAAGTTACACATTCCTTGAGTTGGAGAGGTGGAGAGCATTTATGATTTGCTTTTACCTGGTGCTCTTAGCCAGGTTTTGCATTCTTTTCATTTCTCAAATTTTCTCAAAATTTCTGTTTCTCTCTGCTTACCTGCTCTGCTTTCTTCTCCCCACTCACCAGCATCCTTTGCATACTCGTGGTTCATCTTGGCTTCCCTAGCCTTTCTTGCCATGACATGACCTTTTGATCAACTATGACTGACTGATAACTGGTTTGGGTTCTCCATATTTCCCAATTCAAATTCCCAGGAGAGGTAATCTGATTGGCCTAGTTCATCTTTACATGCCAGTTCACGTCCTATATCACCTGAGAATTGGCTGCCTGGGGTTCAGGTGCCCATCCTTGGTCTAATCAGCTGTGGCCAGGGATGAGCCTTCTTATGGCACTTCATATGATCACCTGGAAATCAGGGAATGTGGGTGGGGTAGTTTTCCTTAGTGGGGGGTGTGGGCAGACAGGTGCTGATTGATATCACGACACACTGTTTCTCTCTGTCACTGGGATTTCTCATTTGAGCTCATCAGTCTGACGTCACCTGACAGAAGGTAGGTTTCTTCTCTTTACTTGCTACTGTCCTTGACCTTTGGGAGAGCTTCTCCTGAAAGCAATGCGTATTATTAGAGTCTGCAGGATCCCTGCTTGCTGAGGAAGTCTGGTTAGGTACAAAGCAGTTCTCAACCTTCCAGTGGGAGGGTGATGCACGTAGCCTTCCTTTTATAGTTCCTGAAGAACCCATTCTTGGGCCATACACTTAGCACAACAGATTGCTCCAAGTGTTTATTTTGCCTACATCCCCATAAATCAGTGTTTTTCTAAGTGGAATTTGTCCTGTGACCCTCTTGCATTAGAATCAGTTGGAAATGCTCATCTCAACCACAGACCTACAGATGAGAAGCCCAGGGAATGTGGCTTAGGAATCTGCATATTTATTAGCTCCGTAGATAAGTTCAATGCCCAGTGAGTTTGAGAAGCATTGCATTAAGCCACCCTGTGAACCTCATCTATTTCGGATTGTACTGCTCCATTCCCTAGATTTCAAGAAAACCCCTTAGGATGCTTGATTTGTGGAACTAGAATTTTTCTAGAACTTTCCAGATAGTCTAAGGTCCATCCAAGTATCCTCAGAAGCACATATGAACAAACATGAAGGTCCTGGCCACCATCCAGTCTGACCCAAACCCCCAGATCCAATCAGACAGCACCTAAACTTTGCCCCTGACTGACATTTCCCATAGGACAGCAAAGGGATTTACCTGGCAGCTCTTGTGTAATAAATCAGCAGAAATCTTGAGGCACCACCCTGGATAGAGGCCCTCCTGGCTGGCTGCCGGGAGTCAGAGCTCCATGGGATAAGCCCAAAGCAGCCCCAGGCGGGTAGAAAGCAGTGCGTGTGGGGCTGCCTCTCTGCAGAATCACAATGAAGCTAGTGTTTGCATTAGAGCCAGACAATGACTCTGATTCAAAGGACAGGATGCCAAGGCTGAAGGGTGCTCTGGGTAAGGGGGAGGACCTGGGCCCCTTTCTGGGCTCCGTCTCTGCCTGGAAATGATTCTACTTTTGTTTTTAATCCTATGTCTTTTTTTTTTTCATATCTTTAGGAGCTCGAATAAATGGCCATCCATTTCTTCCGGGGTGATGGCATATTTTTCATATTTGACCCAAGCGTTTAGACCTTGAGTGCCCCAGCCAGTCCTTGCTGTATATGAGCAAGAGACACGCATTCTCCAGATTCTAGAGAAAGTGAAGTAATCTCCTTAACAATGGCTCAGAATTGACTTTCAGCCTCTCTCTGCAGCCAACGCTGAGCTCTTGAAATCAATGCACCACTGCAGGCAGGGAATCACAGAGTCCCAGCTCTGGTCACTCCAGATAGTTTAATTTCTACTCTAGGACAAAAACCACCATTTGATTGGTGGACAGTTAATGGATTATGTGCTTCAGAGAGAGCTTTTCCCCTAAGCATCCAATTTAATGGTATCCAGAAAGTCTTCAGAGTAGGTCAAATGTACAGATATGGTTTCCTGCATGGTGTCTCGCTTATTCATTGAACAGAAAACCTACTATCCTCTTTCCAGCCTGGAAGTGGGTGAGTTATATTTAAGTCTCCAGCCCCGTGCTGAATATATCTCACTCTAAAGGATAACCAAAGAGGGAAAAATCAACACAGACCGATGAAAATCAATTTAACAGAAGAGGAGAAAAATGGCCCAATATTCTGGTGTAAAATATAGAATTTTCTCCTTCTGATGTAGATTTTTTTGCTATGGAATAATAATATTTTTAGAAACTACTTGCCTTGTGTTTTCAGTAACTGTTACTGAAATTCTCCTACTAAATAGGAATAAGACTTATTGAGAATACAATCGGCCAAATTAGAAATGACTCCACGGAATTGAAAATGCAGTACAGATCAGCATCCATTTTGGGTCCCGAAAAGTAATAAATATGGCGCTGCAAAAAAAGCGTATTAATGAGAGGATACACTGAAGAAATTACACTGGAAAGCAGAAGAAATGTAAGTATAAAAAACTGAACTGGATAATTATATTTTAAATTGTTTAAATTACTGGAAATGGGGAAACGTAGATCGAGGAAGAACACTTGCTTCCTCATTCCACATAAAGAGGAGTGAAAAGTGAATGTTCACTTTTTAGTAAAACAATAAAGATTCTCTTCCGGTGTCTGTTATCAACTTGCTCTCATTCTGCAAGGCTGCACAGAAGCCAGGAACTACAGTTCCTACAATTGTCTTCTCCATATGGTTCTGGGCTAGAGTTGGTCCAGGAGAGACACTCTCCAGAAGCCTGGTTCATTTTTCCCCTGAGATGGTTGTGACCACAAACTGAAGATTTCACAGTGGCTTCAGACCTTCTGGCTCAGATCAGGTTGGGGGATTCACTGACCGATGTCGCCCTGTCCTTCCAAAGTTGTGCGGACCCCTGGAGTAAACTTCCATTCCTGGGATACCTAGACATTCGTTTTTTCCTGCCCAAGGCCTGACTGTACATTTGAATTTAAGAATTGCTTCCTAATTTAGTCACCACTCATAGCATTTAACGCAGGAAGTCTAGCTTCCAAATTATTGCAGAAGATAAAAGCAAACAAAATATTATCCATTTAGCAAAGGACAAAATAGAAAGGAGACATAATGTAAGGCATGAGGCAAGATGACGGGAGTAACACCCCGCAGAATGGTTGTGTCAACAAACGTCAACACTTTTAAACCCCTTTAAAAATAGGCAAAGGCTCAGGTTAGAGTAAAAGCAGCAAAGCAATCCAGTGACAGCTCACCAAAGAGGTCTTAAAATGATATTGAAAGGTTGAAAAGGATGGGGTGGGGCTCTGTCAGGCCGATGCAAACAAAAAGAAAACAAGAGGATTTAAGGTAGCCAAGATTAAACAGAATAAATTAGAATTTTAAAAATGTTTACACAACTCGTTCACAAATACATTCTCGTAAAAAGTTCAAACAATACAGAAGTCAACAGAGGTAAAGCGAAGCACCGTGAACATTTGGTGCTTATCCTTATAGCTTTTTATCACCTATCTACTGATCGTCTATTTATCTATCCATCTGTCGGTGCTTATCCTTATAGTCTTTTATCACCTATCTATTGATCGTCTATTTATCTATCCATCTGTCGGTACTGGCTCTAAGGTGCATCTATTTTTATTTTATTTTATTTTTTTAAAGGTCTTATTTTTAAGTAATCTCTACACCCAATGTGGGGCTCAAACTCACAACCTTGAGGTCAAGAGTAGCATGCTCCACCCACTGAACCAGCCAGGTGCCCCAGATGCATCTATTTTTCAAAGTACCATTATTGGGATGCTTGGGTAGCTTAGTTGGTTAAGTGTCCAACTCTTGATTTTGGCTCAGGTCATGATCTCAGGGTTGTGAGACTGGCCCTCGTCAGGCTCTGTGCTGGGCGTGGAGCTGCTTAAGATTCTCTCTCTCCTTCCCTCTTCCTCTGCCCCTCCCCCCTCGCTCTCTTAAATAAATAAATAATAAAAGTACCACTATTTCTTGTATATCTAAGAAAAAAAATGGTACCAGTTAAATTATGACATGCCAGAAATTGTGAGATGCGTTCTAATTTCACATAGTAAAAAAAATCTAATTCTTATAATAGATTTATTCTAACATATTTATTTTTGTATAAGAATTGACTTATATAATTTCTCTCTCTCTGCATATATATAACTTCTGTGGTTTTCTTCCTTCTCCTAACGATATAACTTGGGAGATTTTTCTACTTCAGATCATAATTACCCAATTAAATATGGCACAGGGTATTTCATAATTGCAATGTACCATCACTTATTAATTTTTCCTCTAAATGTTAATATTAATATTTAGGTTATTTCCCCCTTTTTCCCAATGACAATGCTACAATGACCACCTTCATATACTCCTATGGAGCCTTTGTATGCACATTTTTCTAGAATAGATAAGTTGTACTCTTCTGAGCACAAGCACCTTTAGAACTTTGGTAGATGCTAGCGGATTGTCCTTCAACAAGACCTATACCAATTTCCTTTCCCATCAATACTTGCTTCCTCATCAAAATGGACATTATTATCATTATTTAAATTTTTGTCAGTCTGTAAGCTGTTTTCCTGTTGACTTTCTTGATTACCAGAGAGGTAAACCACCTTATCATGTTTACTATCCATCACATTTCTTCTTCCATGAAGTGACTTTTTATCCTTTGCTCATTTTTCTATTGGACATTTTTCTTTTACTTTTCCTATGATTCATGGATCTCCTTAGGGTTACGGATAACAGTCCATTGATCTGTTATGTACCTTGCAAACATTTTCTCCCCTTCTGCTGCTTCTATTTTCATTTTGTTATGATGAAGTTAGCCATGCGCATTTTTAAATATAATCAATTATGTCGCTCTTTCTTTCACAGATTTTAGGGTTTGTGTTCTGATGAAAAATTACTTCTTAATTCCAAACTACTTAAAGTATTCTATGTGTTCTCTCAATAAGGAAATGTATTATTTCACTTAAGATGTCTAGAAGTAAGGTGGATTTGAGCATGGTATGAACACTGAGCCATGAGGTTTTCCTGAACTTGACTTCATTGCATCCCACCTTTGGTTCTACCTTTATTTTAGGCTGGTAGCAAGATGGTGAGAGCAAGCACAGATTTCACACACAGAGTTCACAGAAAATCCAGAGGAACAAAAGGGACTGTATTTTCCTGTTTCTCTTCTTTAGAAACATGAAAAAATTTTCCCAAAGCTCTAACACACTTCCCCTCATGTCTTGGCCCAATTACTGCCCAAGGAAATGTGATTACCATGATTGCCTTAAACTAATCCTTTGGGGTAAATAGATTGGGGGAGGGAGGGTCAAATACAATCCTCCCCAAAACTACTTTGTTAAAATTTTAATGCCAAACTCTTTACCTGAAATTAATTTGTGTATGGTGTTAGGTAAGGATCTAACCTAATCTCAGTTGCTTAATCAATATCTAATTCTTTTAATACCATTTATTGATTACGCCATTGTTTTGTTATTGATCTGAAATGCCACTTTTAATACACATGCACACACAGGCACGTATATACATAGGCACAGATGTATGGGGACCTCTGGACACTCTTCTCTTGTAGGTCACTCTATGTCTATTTCTACACCAAAGTCACCAAATCCATTGTGTTTTGCTATGTGGGAAAACAGCCCCACTCACATTATTGTTTTTGTTTTTCAAAAAAAGTTTGTTATTTTCACATAATTTCTTGAGGCATTATTAAATCAGCTTGTCAGGGTAAAAGAACAATCTTCTGTAATTTTAAATAAGATTCCATTAAGTATCTATTACTCTGGGAGAGGATCGCTATCTTCACAACACTGAACCTCCCAATCCAGGGATATTTGGGTCATTTTTTATATCTCAGAAAGATTCTTTCTTCATATTAGGTTATACATAGTTGTTCTTAGGGGTATTAATCTGTTTGGGCTGCCATAACAAAATTCTATAGACTAGGTGGCTTAAACAAAAGAAATTTATTTCTCATAGTTCTGGAGGCTACTAAGTCTGTAATCAAGGTGCTGGCCCATTCAGTTCCTGGTAAGGACTGTCTTCCTGGTTTGCAGTTGGCTGCCTTTTTGCTGTGTTCTCATTTGGCAGACAGAGCAAGAAAGATACCTTTCTCTTTTTATAATGCCACAGTCCTATTGGATTAGGGCCACACCCTTATGATGCATTTGACCTTCATTACCTCCTAAAGAACCTATGTCAGATACAGTCACAGTGGGAGCTAGGGCTCCCACATATGAATGCGGGGGGGACAGTGCGGGGAGACACAATTTAGCCCATAGCGTTTGAAGCTATTGTGAACAGAGAAACGACTGCCAGAGTATATTCAAGAGGAAGCACGGGGGAGAATAAAGTTGATCTCTGCTTGTACCCTATTACTCAATAAAGATGTCAAAGTTTTACATTTTAATGTAGCCATATTTATAACTCTTTTCTTCATGGTAAGTCTTGTCAAGAAATTCTTCCCCACCCCAAGGACGTGAAGATATTCTCACATGTTTTAATAGGTTCCAAGTTTTGTGTTTTACATTGGGTCTTTAATCTTTCTAGAAATTACTTTGGATAGAGGGTGAAGCAGGAATCTAATCTCTTTTTTTTTTTTTTTTTTACATTTAGAAACCCAGTTGTCCCAACACCACTGACTACTCTGTCCTTTCTGCACTGCTCTATGCCCTCTGTTGTGTTATGCTAGACTCCCGCCACTTGTGTTTTAGCGTCCAGGATCTATACTCTTCCTCCAGTGTGTTGGTCTCTTCCTGCATCTAGAGGCAACTTGCCCCATAACAAGGAGGGTTGTGCATGTGTGTGCGCGTGTGTATGTTTGACAGAGAAGGGTGGGGTTCGATCCTGAGGTAGAGTTTTCAGGTCTGAAAGGTTTACTTGGCTATCAAAAGGCTATCCTTTTTCAAGATTTATGATAAAGGCCACATATGCCAAGAACTGTCACTCCGATGCTATAAAAACCTTGGTTTATAACATCCAGATTTCTTGCAAGGAAATGATGTGAGCAAATAAATCAAACTCATTCTTTCGGGGCTTTGTACTCAGAAGTATAATCACAGTTGCCTTGCAATGGTCCAAGCAGGGTGAGTTTGAGGGCAACGGAGAGTTTCCTCTTCATTCCGAGGCACATGTTTATGGATGGTTAGACTGAGTATGATTTCCCCCCCCCTCTTTCTGCTTTTCTGTATTTTCTAAATTTTCTATAGTGTGCATGGGTTGCTTCTACTTATGTACCTGTTAGAAGTGCATTCAGCTACAAGAAGGGAAAACCTAACAGTGGCTTAAACAAGTCAGGAAGTCATTGGGTAGAGAGCCCATGGCTGAGCCAGAACCACAGCGCTGCTGGAGACTCACCCCTTCTGTCTTCGACGTAGGCCTTCATCTTCATGTGTGTATCCTCACTGTCACTGGACAGCCACTGCCCCTCCACGCTTCACGCTCCTGGTGAAAGAAAGGAAGAAAAAAGGAAAGAGAAAGTAGAACACCTTTCTTAGGAAAACAGAAGCTTTTTCAGAAATCCATTATGGCAGTCTGCTAATGTCTCATTGGCCAGGACCGCCCCTAAGTGCAAGGGAGTCTGGGAAGGGGAGAATTTTTATAAGGGTACATTGTTGCAGGGGTTGGTAAAGGATGGCCCCTGGGCCAAATCTGGCCTCATGTGGTTTTTTTTTTTGTTTTTTGTAAATAAAACTTTTTTTTTTTTTTTTTTGCTAAATAAAATCTTATTAGAACACAGCCACACCCATTTGTTTATATAATGTCTATGGCTGCTTTTGCTACAACAGCAGAATTGAGCAGGGGTGACAGATCATATGGCCACAAAGCGGGAAGCGTTGGCCAACTGGGCCTCTCCGGAGGAAGTCTGTGGACCCCTGATCTGAGAGAGAAGAGAAAGAGGGCAGATGTTGGGAGGCAGCTGGTAAGTAAGAAAATCCAACATGATGTCGGCAGCCAGTAGCCCACGAGGAGTGACTCATGGCCCGAGGAGGGCAAGTTGTTTTAACGAACACATCCCACCAAGGAAAGGACTGATGTTCAAAACCCAAAAACCGAAGTTAGAAAAGAACTTACTGGAACAAATACACTTCTGTACAGTGTCCAGGCCCTGCCAGGCACCAGCCCTGATGTCGGAAGGGCAATGGTTTCGTCTCCAACCCTGCTATTTTTTTCATCATTTTCTGCTCATTAGGACAGAAGAGAAATCTCCTCGGGTTTCAGAAGTGCCTGCTTGGGTTCGTGTGGAGGAAAGCAGTAAGGGGAGAAGGCGGTGTGAAGTGATCTCCCTTTCCCTGTCCTCACCCTGCAATGAGAGGGAGGCGTGACTCCGCCCTGGGAGTCACGCTGAGAGGAAAGAGTTCTCATCGTGTCTGAGAGCGGCGTGGTGGCCGAAGAGGAGATCACGGGATCCTGAAGAGTGGGCGCCCCCCGAGCTGCTGCACAAGCCGCCGTGGCCACTGGTGTCTTAGCTGAGGTTCCCTCGTAACTGCTACACATACAAACAGATCACCCGACAGTGAGGGATCAGCCCGAGTCACCGGGCAAATGAATCTTGCTGATCTTCCTTGATCCCAAATGAGAAAAGCAAGTCCATTTTGAGATAAAGAGGACACAAAATTCTCATGACAGTCCCGGGTAAGCTTGACTCCGTGACGAGAATGGAGCAGCCCGCTTCCAGGCCGCCTTGGCTCAGGTTCTTTCTGGAGTGACCATGTATCTGCAGTGACTGTCAGGGCAGCTCTTCACAGTTTGCGTTCCAGATGTCTGATGGAGTGTTCGAGGACCG
>NC_138379.1:39035693-39045392 GCF_054177405.1 Leptonychotes weddellii
GGATCATGACCTGAGCCGAAGGCAGACGCTCAACGACTGAGCCACCCAGGCACCCCAGAGGGATCCATTCTTAAATGCAAATCTGATAAGGCCTCACAGAAAAGGTGCTGCTCCAACCGAGTTTTTTTTTTTTTAATAGATTTTATTTATTTGAGAGAGAGAGAGAGACCGCAGAGGGAGAAGGAGAAGCAGACTCTCCGCTGAGCACAGAGCTCCATGTGGGGCCCGATCCCAGGACCTGGAGATCATAACCCGAGCCGAAGGCCAATGCTTAACTAAGTGAGCCACCCAGGCGCCCCTCCAGCTGAGTTTTGAAGGGCCAGGAATGTGCAGAGAGAGGAAATCGGAGAATGAGTTTACTGTGAAGAGAAAAGGATATTTGCAAATGTCCCGAGGCATGAAACAATGTATGTGACCGGGAAACGGCAAGGAGCCGCACAGGGTAGAGGAGCAGGAAGCGGCTGGAGATGCTGGTCTGGGCCAGATCAAGCAGCGTCCTGGGAGCATCACCCAAGACTCCAAAGTTCGTCTTAAAGCTGAAGAGAACCATTCAAAGTTTGTGAGTAGCGCAGCAACAGGGTGATATTGGAATTTAAGAAAGGTCCCTCTGGTTGCAGAGTGGACAATGGCATGCTGAAGGGATGCTGGAGGCCAGAACCTTTTATGACAATAATTCAGAGGAGAAATCTGAGTGGAGGATGGTGAGGAGCATCTGACTGGAGAGATTTTGAGGAGGTAGCACCTGCAGGAACTGGTGTCTCTTTGGATAGTAGAGTTGAGGAAGGTGCTCTGAAGGAGTCTGGCTTGGGTCGCTAGGTAGATAGTGGTGCCCTACATCAAGCCTGGCCCTGAGGAAGAGGCGCAGGTGCGTGCAGAAAGATGGCGAGTTGAATTTTGGTATGATTTTGCCATCAACCTTCTCAAGCTCTTGGAATGGGTGGGACTTGTACTATCCCCTGCAAAATGAAGAGCAGGTTTCTACCAATGCTAAATTCATTATCTTCTAGTATCCATCGTTGCTGTTGAGAAGTTTTACACTCGTTTGATTTTTATTCCTTTGTCTAGGACTGTTTTATTTCTTCAGAAGTTTTTACAATGTCTTCGGTGTGGGGTTTTGGTTTTCATCCTGTTCGGAGCTCATAGTTCTAAGTCTCAGGACTACCTTTAACTGTAGAAAATATTCTTGTACTGTTTCTATGAATTCTCTGGAGTTTTGAAGACTTCGAATAAAAAAAAAGAATTTAAAACTTCCCCTTGGTAGTTTTTTATACTGATTACATGTTTGAGATGATAATATTTTAGGTATGTCGGAGGAAAAAACATATTAAAATTAGTTTGACCTGATTTCTTTTTTGATGTAGCAATTAGAAAATGTAAAATTAATATGTGACTTACAGTATATATCTATTGCACAACATTATCCTTGATAAAACTTACAAGATGGGGAAAAGTATGTTTTCCAACAGTATTAGGAGACAGGATATTTTTATGGTTTAATATTACCACAAGTCAGCATGCAAACTTGTAAGGGGCAAACCAACATCATGGGCATCCTGATGAGATACACAGTGTCACTCGGTAAGTATTGCTGCCCAACATATGTGGCCAGAATCTAATCAGGAGGAAAATCAGACAACGTCAAACCGAGGGACAGTCTACCCTGTAGTCTCCAAATATATCAATGCCATAAAAGACAAAGAAAGGCTGAGAAACTAGAAAATATACACACGCTTAGGTATTTGGAGATAGAGAATCAGTGTCTGTAACTTACTCTCAAATAGTTCAGCACAAGTTTTTGTAGCTATATATAGAGAAAGCAAGGGGGAATTCACTGAATTCTTTTGGCATCTTTTCCATAAATTTGAGAAATTTTTAGAGTAGAATATTAAACATTTTTTTAAAGATTTTATTTATTTGAGAGAGAGAGCATGAGCGGAGGGGAGGGGCAGAGGGAGAGGGAGAAGCAGATTCCCCGCTGAGCAAGGAACCTGACCCGGAACTGGATCCCAGGACCTGGAGATTATGACCTGAGCCGAAGGCAGACGGTTAACTGACTGAGCCACCCAGGCGCCCCAATATTAAATGATTTTTAAAGATAAAATTTTTTTAAAAACTTATGAGAGGCAGCACTGTGGAAAGTGCCAGAAAGTTCTCATTCTTAGATCCAGGCCAGAGGGGCTCTTGCACTGGACCCTGCACTTCAGAGGGCCCCATCCTGCCCTTCTCTGGCTGTGCCCCTCTCCTCAGGGCCAGGAGATTGCAGGGCCACCAGGATGCATCTACCCAGAGCCCACTAACCCAATTCTAGAGCCTCCAAGAACCCAGAACCTTGCAATTCCCTGCCACGTGACCCTGAACCACTTCTAGATTTCTGTGCCTATTGCCTGGACCCATCTTCCTGAGAGTGGACCACACCGAAGGGGTGCACACCTTAAGGCTCAAGGGACAGATGTTTTCAGGGAGTGTCGCATGAAGCTTGGACATGCAGGCCAGGGTGTCTACACGCACTCAAAAGACGCCCCTTGCAGTTCAGGGTGGAGTGGGGGGTGGGGGGTGTTTAGGGGTAGGGTGGGGGTTAGAGTTGGGGAGAGAAGGCAGCCGTCTGCACCTGCTGTTCAGATGTAGAACTCCAAGGGGTCTGAGAAGTCTGAATTCAGGCCTGGCCTTGTAAGTCATCGTGAAGGTCTGCTTGTCTAAGTCAAATAAAAAAAACCCATTTTTAAATAGTTGGCCAGCTCGATGTGATGTATCACTTTAAAGTATTTAGCCATATGGTATGTGGAGCTGCATTCGTGCTCCTTCCCCAGGCCCTGCCATGCTGGGCACGTGACCGGGGCTGGGAAGCCTAGAGAATTCTACCTACACAGGCTCGGCCCTGCCGCCACCTCTTGGTTCTCATTAAAGGGGGTGGGGGGGGGCACATCCCTAAACAATGGAAAGACCAGACCCTACAACAATATGGGAAGATGGGCAGGAACCTGGATTGAACACAAGGAGAGATGGAGAGAACTCAGAAGGCCCTTGAGCAGTAGCCCCTGAGGGAAAACACACACTGTGCAGGAAAATCTCTCACAAGTATGGACGGGTCGCAATGAGAAGGAAGCACTTTTACTGTGGCAAGGACCTGATGGCCAGGCCCATATGGTGCAGATTATCTGGAAAACTCTTGAGGGGGACCTCCAGTCCTTCCAGCCTCATATCCCAAAGGGGGTTGGAGGTGGGATTAGTATCCTGGATCCCAGCAGTGGGACCAGGAACCCCAGCCTGGGCCGTACCAAGCAGTCTCCTTGGAGACTTAGCAGTGCAGGCCCCCAGGAAGGCCTCAAGGGACAGGGTCATGGAAAGGCTCCAGCCTGGAGGTTCTGACCAGCTCCTTTCAGATGCTGACACCCTCAGGAAGGCCCACACACCCCATGGCTGACATTTCTCCCTCTTCACTTGGCCGGCTGCTTCTCATCACCTGGGTCTGAGCTCCAATGACATCCTCTCAGAAGCTGCCCCAACCACCCAGCTAAGGCCACAGCCTCCAGCCTCAGCCCCACCCCAGGCCATGCTTTCATTCACCCTCTTCTGTGGTCTTCACGGCACTTCAGACTCCTGAGAATGTCTTGTGTATTTATTTGTTGTCTTGCTTCTTATCAGGCTTCCTCCTAGACTAGAACTTTCTGGAAACAGGGAATTTTACCTGTCTTACTTATCACTATAGCCTAGTCCAATACCTGACAAAGTATATTCACAAAGACATTTGTTACAAAATGCAAAAAAAAAAAAAAAAGAAAAGAAAAAAAGTTTCTCTAAAGTTTCTCTCTGTAAGAAGCATAAATAGCAAACCTCACAGGGTCATGGAACATAGCTCAAATAGCTGACAGCAAGCCAGAAATTAATATGCATATTTTATGCTAAAAAGTCAATGTATTCATTTTCTATTGCTGTATAACAAATTACCAGAAACTTGGTGGCTTAAAGCAACCCAAATTTATGACCTCAGTTTCCGTGGAGTCTGGCATGTTTTGGCTGAGTCCCCTGCCCAGAGTCTCATAATGTAATAAAGGTGTCAGAGGCCTGTGTCCTCATCTGAAGGCTTGTCTGGGGAAAGGTATGTTTTCATGCTCTCCCTGGTTGTTGACAGAGTTCAGTTCCTTGTGGTTGTAGGACCTCAGTGTGACCTACTGACTGTCCACCTCAGTCCCTGCTGTCTCGTTAGCTATACAACAGCAATGTTCTTAGCTGCTAGAGGGTGCTCTCAGCTTCTGGTCACGGGGCCCCCTCCACCTCAGCTAGGGAGAACACCTCACACAGCCAATCCTTTCCATGCTTAGAATCTCTCACATTTCCCTCTGCTACCAGCCAGAGAAAATGCTTTGCTTTTAAGGGACCCAGGTGGTGACATCAGGCCCACCTAAATAATCTCCTTATCTTAAGGTCAACTGGCTATGTAACAAGCTAAACCCAGGAGTAAAATCTGTCACCTTCACATTTCTGGGGATTGTTCAGAACACACGCACTAGGGCCAGGAAATCTTTGGGGACATCCTAGAAATCTATCATGGGCAAGTTCATTTTCCTGTCTACTTTATTGCATATTAATTTATTTTGATAAATGTTTATAAATATTTATATTTAAGTACAAATATATGTTATATGTTTACATATATTTATTTATAAATTATATATAATTATATCAAATTATATTATAGTTATATATTATGTTACATCAAAATAATTATATATTGTGATATATATATGCAAATATTGCATATACAAATATATAAATGTGTGTGTATCAGAAAATAAATATCAAAATATGTATTTGCATCTAATTTGTATAGAACAATATTTAAATAAAATTAACTGACTGGGAAAATGTAGGATGGCTCCTTGTGGTGTGACCTACTGTCTGTCCACCATTGCAGAGTCACTTTGAAAAGCCTAGATAGAATAGGTCCATCACAGGGACGCTGTGAGCATCCCATGAGTCAAAGTGTGAGAGAGAAAGGAGAGCAGCCTGTAGCAGGTGCTCCATCTACTTTGGCTAAAGCTGAATCAATAACCTTAGCCTCCGTTACTGGAGAGTGCTCTAGACTGAGGCAGCTGGTGGCAGGACGCTGGAGCCTGCCACAGGCTGAAGGAGGGAGCTTCGGCCACTATAGAGGGTAGGGAAAGCCATCTGAACTTCTGACCTGGAGTCAGACAGACATGAACTTTAATCCTGTCTCTCCCACTTGCCAGCTCTGCAACCTTGGGTAATTCATTTAATTTGTTTTGAGTTTTGGCTTCCCCATCCTAAAATGGGAACAATTAAATACCTGTTAAGTTTGCTAGATCAAATAAAATAATGGTTGAGGAAGTTTTCAGGGCTCAGATTAAAGTAGGTACTCTAGGGAGACGAACCATGGGAGACGATGGACTCTGAAAAACAAACTGAGGGTTCTAGAGGGGAGGGGGGTGGGGGGATGGGTTAGCCTGTTGATGGGTATTAAAGAGGGCACGTTCTGCATGGAGCACTGGGTGTTATGCACAAACAATGAATCATGGAACACTACCTCAAAAACTAATGATGTAATGTATGGTGACTAACATAACAATAAAAAAATTTTTTTAAAAGTTAACAAAAAAATAATTAAAAAAAAATAAAGTAGGTACTCTATAAATGCTTGTGGACTCCAGATCTGGCATTTTGCCCACCAAGCTTAGCTTTTGGGTTAGGGCATTATGCCTCCATGGGACTTCTATTACAAGGCCAATATGTTTCCAGAAGGGTAAGACCTCACTTTGCCTCTGTGTTTGGCACCTGCTGGACAAAGAGAAACTCTTTTGTCCTGAGCAGTCAGCCCTGGTGAGACGAAGGAGGTCCTGGCAGAGAGCTGGTAGCAGAGGAGATGGCCCCCAGGGCAGAGAAGGCTGGGGGTGGCAGGGGCATGCAAGAAAATCTAGATCAAGGGTGGCCGTTCCTGGGGCTCAGGTGTTAGTGGGCAAATCCAGCAGTCCCTGGGAGCCCTGGAGGCTGTGGGAATCTCTACACATACCCTTCCTGAGAAGGAGTGGGGTTGCTGCCCCGCAGGCCAGAAGCACATTCTGGCATCCCAAATGTCCAGTCATTCCACTCAACAGTCCTCCCTCCCTTGCCCTAATTCCCTCCCTATTCACTCACTCTCTATCTGCCGTCCTAGCAGATTCACTCTGACCTACAAATCCAGCTGCCCTCCTTTGCGGAGCTCTCACAACACTTGTACATAATTGTAACCTAAAGTGATCCATTTTTCCAGAGGTTCCAGTGCTCTTACAGCAGCAAGCAGCCTGGGGTGGGAGTGAATTGGGGAGGGGAATGTCACCTGGGAAAGACTTCCAGGGGCTCTTGAAGGCTGAGGGGCTTGGATAGCTGTGGAGTTGGGGGAGGACTTCTAGAGGGAGTAGGAGCTGTCTACAAATACCCTGGCTCTCCTTCTGGGCACATGCTCCAATGGCATCTCCCTGCTACTGCTGTAGAACCAGGGAGAGAAAGAGGAGACAAAGGGATGGGAGGGAAGAGGGTATGTGAGAAGAAGGAAATATTTAGAAGTGTCTTCTCAATCTTCTTATATAGACTGTGCTGTGAAGGAAGAAAAGGTCTGTGAGGAGTGTGGTGCTGGTGATGTGCAGAGGTAGCCGTGTGTGTGTGTGTGTGTGTGTGTGTAAGAGAGGGGGCAGGGGGAGAGAGACTGGTTAGCCAGAGTCATCAAAAGTGGGTCAAACAAGAACCAGGCTGACTAGCAGGCAGGCAGTCAAGAGTTACTTTGTGTTGAGATAAGACACCTGTCCTGTGCAGGCCATTTGTGGGTGCCAATGCAAGGTCTGGATCCAGGTGCTGTTGCTCCAGCTTATGTGTTTTCTAACCACCTCCTGCCTGATGAAAGTCCAAACTCCAACTAGGAAGGATTTACAAGGTCCCTATGCTCCAACTACAGAGGCATCTTTGCTAGAATCAGGGCTTGTTGAGTTATGGAGCCAAAGGGGATCAAGACTCCCCAGACTAGTAGGATGTATTAGGCCTTCTTCTAAGCACTTTGGATCCCATCAATGCCACCAAACACCTCTCTTGTTGGTAACAGACTCTCAGAAAGAGGAAGAGACAACCCTCACCCCCCCCCACACACAAGACTCACCGAGAATTAGTAGCCCAATAGGAATCCTCAGGGACCAGCCCTAAGATTGTTTGGAATCAGAAACAGGTCCCAGGTAGAGCAATTGTCCCAACACCTTGCTCATCTGCATGTGTTCTGACTTGAATAGCACACTCTATAATTAACCATGCTGAGTGTATTGGCGTTAGCAAATCAGCTAATCAAGTCAGAGGGTGATTAGTTGTAAAAAAAAAAAATCCCAGGTTTGCAAATTCTTTAGCTCCTTTTTGTAGCTTTCACTCCAACAGTTGCCTGGCCTGGGTGTTTTGACTTGCCCTCCAAACAACCTAGAGAGGAGACGTGTGGGTGATCCAACAAGGAGGAGGAAGGGAAAAGGGAGGTGGAAGAGAGGGTGGGAGGAAAAGGTGTGACCGGAGGTTAGTTGTGTTTCTGAACAAATAATCAGGATGTTGCATAAGTTGTGAGGAACTGTGGGATGGGAAACCTAGAGTCTCCAATCAGCATAAAAGAGTGAAGGAAGGGAAAGAAAGAGGATCCCAAAGGATCTGGCACTGGGACACTTGGAGGGTCTTGTGATTTCCTCTAATTCTTACCATCCTGCTCTGAACTTGAAGCATTCTGGTGACCTTGACAACAGGGAGAAGAGGGGAGGGAAGGAGCTCAGACTGGGCAAAGAATGTGAAGTAGAGAGGACAACCAAGAAAGTGACCTGCCCTCTGAAACTGCTCAGAGGAAAGCACCTGAGCAATGCAGGTGTGCCCCACACAGTCCTGGATGGAAGCTTATTAAAGAGGGAGGAGCCGGGCTGCCAGTCCTGGGCATTGAGGAGCTATCTGGAGCCCACCGAGGAAGTATTAGGGTCTATGTTTTATATGATGAAGGAAGCCATCTTCAACTCCAGCTCCAAGAAGGAAGTGACCCTTCACAATTAAAGAGGGGTAAACCAGCACACTGGGGTGGCTCAGTCAGTTAAGCATCCAACTCTTAGTTTCAGCTCAGGTCATGATCTCAGGGTCATGAGATAGAGCCCTATGCCAGGCTCCGTGCTCAGCATGGAGTCTGCTTGAGTTTCTTACCCGCTCCCTCTCCCTTCCCCTCTGTTCCCCCCACCTCATGCTCTCTCTCTCTCTAAAACAAATAAATTAATTGGGGTGCCTGGGTGTCTCAGTCATTAAGCATCTGCCTTCGGCTCAGGTCATGATCCCAGGGTCCTGGGATCGAGCCCCACATCGGGTCTGCTCTGTGGGAAGCCTGCTTCTCCCTCTCCCACTCCCCCTGCTTGTGTTCCCTCTCTTGCTATGTCTCTCTCTGTCAAATAAATAAATAAAATCTTAAAAAAAATAAAACAAATAAATTAAATTTAAAAAAAGAGGGGTAAACCCCCTACCCGTTGCCCCCATTGCCATTATGTATCCCACAACACAGTCCACAGAGACAATGGAGACTAAAAGCCAGCATAGACTTAGCAAGAGGCAGCGTTCCACAGCGGTCTTGAGCATAACGAGCAATAATCAAAGAGTACTCTTTTAGTCGGACTAAGTTTCTGAAGCATAAACTGACCATGCACATGCTTCAAACTAAGTGGGTCAAGAGCAGTGAAAGGCATACAGGAGAGGGTCAACCCCTCCTTCTCCCATGGAGCCTCAGGATACCCCAGCAATGGGCAGCTGGGCCCCCTCATCTCCCTCTTGCAGGTCCAGACCATGTAGTAATCCTAACCCAGACAAGACATGGGTCATTGTCCTTGGCCCCCTTATCCATGATCTTGTGACTTGGTGACAGTTGGACCCCATCTCGAGTACCACTCTTCTCTTCCTAACGTCATACATTCCTTCCTCCAAGCAATTCTGTGTCCTTTGGGCTACCATGTTGAAGCAGTCCACAAGACTGACTTCATATTCTTCCCTCCCAAAGTCCTGGATCAATTACACTGCCTGCTGCTCCATTCCCTACCCTGAACCCCAGGATCTGCATATGTTCACCCATCTCCTTCTCAGGGATGGGTTCTGATTTTCTGCCTCCCTAGGGTTCAGCCACTACCTGGGTCCCCACTGTTCTTTATCTCCTCTGTCCTGGGTGCTTGCCATTCCTCAATGCTATGTCTGTCAAAGAGAAAACCTCCCTCAGGCCCAAGTTTGTCCAGGGGATTTTCCCCCTCATTTGACCATTCTAGAACCAAAGACTTGCTTCTTAAACTCAGGTAAGGAATCCATTGCAGCACTCATATTTAACAATATAGAATGTTGGAAACAAGACTTGAAATGTCAGGAAGAGAACATTGACATTTCTGAGAATGACTGCATTCATTCTCTCTAAGGAGAATCACAGCTAAGAACATAAAGGACATAGAGTAGCCTGGGTTTCTCATTTCATTGGCAGTTGATAGACTTTTGGCCTTTGGCCTTATTTTGGGACATCCTCCCAGTGAATTCTGATGTGATGAGGGTGCCCTACACCTGGTTTTCATTTTAGCTCCATTCTCTTCTGGACCTGCCTAGGCCTCAGGGTTTGGATAATAGATTTTGAGGGTACATCCATCTGTCTATTCATTGATCCATGCATTCGATATATAATTCCAA
>NC_138379.1:39045892-39071788 GCF_054177405.1 Leptonychotes weddellii
GCAACAGTCTAAGTCATCAACAAAAGATACCATGAAAGCATTTGAAGCAGTGGGATGAAAAGGTATCTGTCCATTCCAGGGCACATAGTTTTGCACTCACATATTCCTCATTCCTCCCTTCTCTATGTAGTTCACACTGTCCGCGACTAGTATTCAGGACCCAGCGGGGAGTCTGAAGGGCTCCAAGGTGAGCAGGACAGAGTCTGTGCTCCCAGGTACTGGGCAGAGTGGTCTGGTGGTCCAGCCACCGCTTGGTCACTGAAGATGCAGATGCTGCTCAGGACTCCCATCTAAAGGCGCTAGGCATGCCCACAAACCAGGGAAGAGGACAAGGGAAGGAAAGAGGATGGAAGGGGAAAGAGGACTCAAGAAACGAGAATGAGGACACCCAGCAATGGGCCTCCCTGCAAATAGGGCAGAGACAAACCTAGGATAAGGGGATGTGGAAGCACACTAAAGCCAAGCTGCTTCTCCATCCATTCTGTTCCACACGTTCAAGTCTTGTGGATGGACAGGGCTGGGCAGATGGTCATATTGATGCTACCTGCTCAGCACTTGGCCAAGTTCTCATCAGCCCCTCAAGGCTTCACGAGGCTCTAATTACACTTCCCACCAGAAATACATTTCACAGATGGGGATAGTGATAAGAGCAACTAGCTTTGGCCTGTGTCAAAATTGCCTCTGATGGCAGCCTCTCAAATCACAGTGCTCCCCGTCATCCTGAGGAAGATGAGCAGAAGGGATTTGTCAGGTCACGAAGACTGGGGCAAAAAAGGGGCACAAAGCACGTGCCTAATATGCCCTTCCTCTTGTCTCAAAGTAGATTAAATATGGCCATAAAGACTGGCCAGAGAGGGCCCTGTCTCGGCTAGAAATTGGAAGATTCCAGTTCAAGGGCTGGCTCTGCCTCAAGTTCCTCACGTGAAACATTAAACTAAAGTAAAAATGAACACACTTGTCACCACCATCGGCAACATCATCCCACAGCTTTGGGATTTCCCTGTACGCAGGGCTTTTAGCACCTGCTCCAGGCATGTCTCTCCTGCCAGTCTGAGCCTCTGGAACTGCATCAGCCCAGACACGAGATGACCAGCAGCCTGATGCAGATCAGCTGTGCGAGGGTGCAATCAGCTGCGAACGTGCTTTACACAACCAGGCGGCCTGTGAGTCCTCTGACTCGTGCTCGCCTGCTTCACTCACCTAAGGGCCAGAAGGGTTTCTGCGGGCCTCACCTGTGTTTCCCCAGGAAAGCCCCCTCTCCTGGAACGTAAGCTTCCCCCCAGGGCACAGAGCTTACGGCTGTATGCACGATATGGGGCACAGAGGAGACAATCCATGAATATCTGATGAATGAATGAATTTCTCTTTCACATGGCCGGGCCCGTAAGCGTCAGCCTGGAACCATGCTCTCTACAGAACCTTGCCTCCCCTGTCTACTCCAACAGGACACACTCGGCCTCTGCTTAATATCCTCCTTAATCTTCAAGATTAATTAATCAAACAGAAGAGTCACCATAAGAGTTTCTAAAAAAAATACTTGTGCCTAGACCCCACTTCCAGCAACTTGGTTGAGGGTAAGACCCTAGCATGGGTATATTTTTGAAATACCCATGAAACACCAGTGATTCTAAAAAAAAAAGAAAGAAAGAAACATCGGTGATTCTAATATGCAGGTGAGGCTAAAAACCTAACATAAACTGCTCTAGACAGGGGAAAGATTGTTCCCCAAGGACAAGACGAGCATGGGGTAGGAACACTGGACAAGGCAGGGGTCAGGAGGTAGGGGGAGGGCGCCCAAGCTTACTGGGATTCCTGCAGAGTTGAAGTTCTTTAAGTCTTGTTAATCAAAAGTCAAAGTAAAAATAGGGGCTTTTTCTTCCCAAGTAGGAACCCGAGCTACCTGAAGCTGCTGCAGGAGGGCCCATTGCCTTTCTTTCCACAGATACCAGAAAGACACACACTTTCTCAAACACCTACTTAGTCATTCACTCAGGACTGTTCACAATCTACCCTGCCCACTTGTGGCCCCCAAACAGGGACCATAATATTGATGGGGTTCATCTGGCTAAGGTCCTCCTCTTTAACAATACCTAGAGGGATTCTATACCAAGGACCATAAATTGGAGACAACAAAACTATCTGTTGTTAAGGAATGAACCCACACTGTGGGATGAGCTATGTATGGTGTTTACAAATATTGCACACCCCCGGACACACACCACCCCCCAACGATAAGGTGTAACTATGGTGTAAATCTGGTGTTAACGCCTATAAACCAGCTTATTGAATGGGCTAAATTCCATGGTTGTATTAACAGGAAAGAGTATTTTTTTTCTCTTACCACTGTCTTCAGCCGCACTGCCTCTCCCTTCATGGGCTTCTGGTCACTTTTGCGAATGTAAAGGATCTACTCCGATTTCAAACAAAACA
Source organism: Leptonychotes weddellii (assembly GCF_054177405.1). Classification (NCBI taxonomy): domain Eukaryota; kingdom Metazoa; phylum Chordata; class Mammalia; order Carnivora; family Phocidae; genus Leptonychotes; species Leptonychotes weddellii. The sequence goes on from NC_138379.1 coordinate 39,048,323, forward strand.
ATCATACACCCACTTCAAGACAACTCCCTCTTACTTTTCGTTCTCTAAAATGCAGGCTTGGGGGTGCCTGGGTGGCTCAGTTGGTAAAGCTTCTGACTCTTGGTTTCTGCTCAGGTCATGATCTCAGGGTTGTGAGATCGAGCCCTACGGTGGGCTCGGTCGGTGCTGAGTTCAGAGTCTGCTGGAGATTCTTTCCCTCTCCCTCTCCATCTGGCCCTGTCCCTGCTTGAGCATGCAAGTGCGTGCGCGTGTGCTCTCTCTCAAATAAATAAATAAAATCTTTAAAAAATAAAATAAAAAGCAGGCTTGACCTGCGCTCAGGGGTAAGCAGTGGGGAGGAGAGAGGCTGTGTTTCTTCATTCTTTCTCCTCTTCCTTCCCACTTCCTGCTGCACATTCCTCTGGGGTTGGGCAGGGGAAGAGAGTGTCTTTATGCTTACCTGTCCTCTCTCTTGAGTGTCCGCACCCTCTGGGAGCTGGAGGTCTTCACGGGCTGGCCCCGCTGCAGGTTCTCCCGGGGGGATGCACTCCCTCTGGTCGACATCTTGCAACCTCCTTAGCAGCTTTCTGCAACAACCTGCTCTGCAGCTTTTTCCTGTCACCTCTACACTGGCTGGTGACTCTCTCTGGCAGGGTCCCAACCCCATGTTTCCAGCCTAATCTTCCCCACTGTATGTTTATTCCAAAGGAAAAATCACACTTCCCTTTCACACCCTTAGCTGGTGTTTTTCTGCTCACTCTCTTTTCCGTGCCTTAGTGGGTGACTTCAGCCACTCTGTTACCTTCCAGATTTAGCAGGGGGCAAGGCTGGGAGGAGGCACCGGTCTCTATGTTCAAATACACCTCCAAACTCCGAGGGAACAAACATCACTTCCAGTGTCACACGATAGACCCACACTTTTCTGTAGCTCATCTGGACTGTGAGTTATGAGCCTTCCTTTCCCCCCCCCCCAATGTGCTTCACCTGTGTCCCTTCACTTGGTTTAGGGTAATGGGAACAAGAAGGGAAACAGCGTAGCCCTCCCTGCACAGCTGACAACTCCTTACCTCGATGACCCTCCTCGAGAGCCCCCTTCGAATTTCTTGTTTGCTGGATAAACCTGGCTAGGTCAATGGCTGCTAAAGCTATTTTTGTTAACCCTTGAGAAGACCTGCATGGATACGTTTAGCACTTCTCTCCAGAGAGTGCGGTACTTCTCACCTCTGTCATCACGTTAGGATTTCCGTGCCAACACGGTGGATCAATAGGAGGAGTTCCATTTAATATCATTTTATGTTACCAAATCCAACCCCCTGGCACCCTCGAAAGGGAAAAACCGGTGGCTGTAAGAGTGCTGACCCGCCCAGGCCTTCCTCCATGATCATACGTGGCTTATGCTGTGTCTGTGGACACATCAGAAACACACAGTGATCTGGGTCCCCGACAGCCACTGCCGGTCTGTGCCACGCTGGGCACCATCCTGACCTGGGAGCTGCTGCCCAGACTTCTCAACCACATAGATGGGTGTGATTCTATTACTCTTGCTCGAACATTTCTATTCTTTTTTTTTTTTTAAAGATTTTATTTATTTTTTTGACAGAGAGAGACACAGTCAGAGAGGGAACACAAGCAGGGGGAGTGGAAGAGGGAGAAGCAGGCTTCCCGCGGAGCAAGGAGCCCGACGTGGGACTCGATCCCAGGACCCCGGGATCATGACCTGAGCCGAAGGCAGACACTTAACCGACTGAGCCACTCAGGCGCCCCGAACATTTCTATTCTTAATTGCTAATTGTCTCATCGTAGATATGTTAGAGTTGTTAGCTCTCTCTTTGTAATAGGCCTTAATAGATCTTGGATTTAGCAAAAAAAAAAAAAAAAAAAAAGATGTTCTGGACTGAATGCTGCCTACAATCCTTTTGCCAACTACTCAGAAACCTGTCTCTCTGTGGCTGTTTCCTGAGTCACCATCCCAAATGTCAACCAGCTACAACACCTGTGTGGCCCACTTCCTGTCTCATTGTTTTGCTGATTGTGTATTTCATGCTTACTTTTTGGTGGGTTACATGCGTTGTGCTTTTCTCTTTTTGGCTTCCCCATTCTCTTCTAGGATGACTATCTCTTTCTGTTTTTCCTTTTTCCCATCTGGGCTGGTGTCCAACACAACCAAATATGTTTCTGAGCCCTGGCTATAAGCTCAAAGTGGTTACATCCGTGGGTCCCAAATCCTCTATGGTTTTGCTCCTTCTGGCTGGATCGGGCTCCTTATGCCCAGCTTTGGGCCACTTATTCGCTGCAATCACTTTGGCAAAGGCCGTTGATGTCCCACCCACATCTCCTCTACTCTTCCCATCCCCAAGCGTGCCAGCCTATTTCCAAGTGCAGCACCTGGCCCCTGTGCCTGGAGGCTTGCACCAGCTGCTGAGCACACCTGGAGCCGGTTAGGTGCTGGGGATGAACACCCTCCTTCTCCCCCAGGAGCAGCTCTCACCCAGTCACGGATGGGAACCCATTTAACCTTGTTCCTTCTGTAGTGAACTCCCAAATGCATATTCTACACTGGCTCCCAGAGGTGCTCAGCAGGATGAAGCTTCAGTTGCCACACCTTTATTGGCTGCCTCCCTTCCCTGTCTGACTTTTCTTACCCCCCGCATTACCCTGCCACCCCTGCTACCCCACCAGCAATCACAGTGGTGTCTGAGGATGTGCTTCCAGGGCAATCCAGACTAAGAAAGTGTCCGAGCCAGAAGTGAAAATATGGTGAGCAGATCGAAGGACCACCAGAGTCTGACAAGACTGAGAAGGCCTTGAGGTGTAGGCCAAGTCTGGACTGCATCTCTCAATATAAGGCTGTGTGTCAATGGGACACCTTTAACAGAGCGAACCTAGAAGCAGGCACCCAGGAAAGGGTGCTCTTCCTCCTCCTCCTTTGTTCACGCTCTCACCTCCTGCCCCTCTTTGTGCGCTGCCTCCCACCTTCAGAGCACGACCCCAGGCTCTGTAACTCAGCCCATCCTTCGCCCCTTCGCAGCCCCCACCGCCAGTCGCCCCGGAAACAGGTGTCTGTCTCCTTTCTCCCTCAGGAGCAGCCAGCATGACGTCATCGGTAAGCACGCCCCGAAGTGCCAACCATTGGCTCAGGTCTTTTGGAAGGAAGGCAGGTAAATGATTCGCTGATGGAAGAATCTGGTCTTAGGAAATAAATCCAAAGTCGAATCGTGGCTTTTTTTTTTTTTTTTAGACCATGGGAAATCTCTTCTCTCTCCGTCAGCTGTGTCGAGAGAGCAACTAACTCGTTACTTAATATTGGCAAAAGTGATTTAAAAGGGCTTTAGCTGGAAGCCAGTAAAATTGCCTCCTACAGCAGTGATGGGGCCGGAGAAGGGAGCCAGCCCACCCTCCCAGCCTGCTGGCATCACACGGGCTGCTCTTTTCCTCTATGCATGAGTTCGTGCAGAAAGCTTAAGTGTTCTAAGATGCCCTCTGACGGGGGTAGAGGTGGCCTGAAGGGCTCGTTCCTGCAGGCAGATCCCAGCCATTGAGAGCCACTACTACTGACTGTGTGACATTGCAGCCCTCCGGGGATGGGCTGAAGGAAAGGTGGAAGTATGCTTGTGACAGCTCAGCCCCGGACAGCTCCCCACTGAGCAGCTGGTGTGGGACATCCAGCCACTGCATGTGCGTGTGCGTGTGCGTGTGCGCTTTCCGGGAGGGGCGCTGGGCTGTGGCTTCCACTTCCGCTCCCAGAATGAGCCTGGGGCCCGGGGACTGTCGTGAGGGGAGACCCTGCAGCAGCATGCCTCCCGGCCCCATCTGCATGGGGTGGGTCTGTCCTCAGAGCCCAGGAGCTGGAGGGACGCATTGCCTGCATGTTTTGTTGACACACTCGGATTTTCTCTGCCAGGCAGAATGATTTATGTGTACGTCTTCATTGAGGGCAATTATTTTTTAGCACCTTGCTGGGCATGCTAGGTGATCTCATCATGGGGAAGAGCCCAGGAGTGCCTGTCTCACTTGGAACAAAGGTGTGAAAGAGCCTCCCTTCTCCTGTCTCATTCAGAAATTGTCTTTCTCTGGCACCTTCATGCAGAGATGAGGAGCTTGTCTTCTTTTCTCCCGAGACACACTGGTTTGCCCACAAAACTCATCAAGGATGACATTTAAAAAGCACCTCCCCAGGGCACTGGATGGCTCTAGTCGGTTGAGCGTCTGACTCTTGGTTTAGGCTCAGATCATGATCTTGGGGTCATGGGATCGAGCCCCCTGTGGGGCTCTGTGCTCAGCGCGGAGTCTGCTTCTCTCCTTCTCCCTCTCCCTCTGGTCCTCCCCCTCCCCTCTCTCAAGATAAATAAATAAATAGATCTTTTTAAAAAAAAAAAACTCTCTTTTGGAGACAGGTTTTCTTTTTTAAAGAGAAAGGAAAAAAAATTTCAGCTCTCCCGCTTTTAAAATAAAAGCAAGTAGCGTAAAACTTTATTCAGTTAGTAAACCTAATGCTAGATAGGTTTTAGATTTCCAGATAGATAGTTGAGTCAGGGAAAAGGAAAATGAGCAAAAATGGAGACATCAGGACATAGAATGGGCCCCAACAGCAAAGAATCCCTGAGAAAGGGGAGAGACAGACAGACAGAGGGGAAAGACAGCAGAGGCAGCAGGCAGGGAAATGGTGAGAGGCGAACAGACAGTAAGTGCCGGGGGAGGGAGAGACAGCAGAGAGAGAGGGCACATGCCCCTCCCAAGGGCCCCTGGTTCTCCTTTCCCAACATCAATTTCTCCAACTAGGGTCTATTCTGGCTCCTTCCACCTCCTCGATTCCCCCACCATTCCTCACTCAACTCACTGGATCCCCCCCCACCCACTGAGCCTGCTCCTTCTACAGGGCAGAGGTACTTCCTCCTTGAATCAAGGCCAGATCTGACAGGGTGGCCCCCTCCCACATCCTCTCCTTCCATGACTTCAAGACTTTGCACTGTGCAGGCTGCCGACGGGACACGGACGCCCACCCGGAGCTGGGTGTGCAGGCTACTGCAAGGGGGGCACACGCCTCTCCCTCTTGCAGTTTTCACATCCAGAAACTGGCAGTAAGAATCCTACCTAGCCTGCTCCCAACACTGGATTTGGAGGTTTGGGGGACATGTGTAGGGGTGCATGCACGTGTCTACGTGTGATAAGAGATAAGGAACATGAAGGCTCATGATGACCTCGAAAATGAGGCACAATAGGAGTTCTTGCTTTCTTGTGCTCCTTCTGTCACTTTTCTCTGTCCCCGCTGCTCGCTCTTCTTTCTCTCCTCCCCTAGGAACAGGCCCTCCCCAAGGCTTTTGTCTTTGCTCTTTTCAGTTCCTAACTTCTCCTCACTTCCCGGTCTTCCATGGACTCAGCCGCTGCCCACTACCACGGCCGGCTCCCAGGATGCCCTGTCTCCGGAGCCGCGAGCCAGGCTGTGCTGCCGGCGGGCTGTGTGGGGCTGTGGGCCCAGCGCGCCCCCCGAGGCCTGCGGACTCCCTTCTCCTGGAGGAGCTGGAGAGACGCTCTTCCTGTGGATAGACAGACCCAGGTTTGACTCCTCGCAGTGCTGCGCCGTGTTGCCTTGCAGGACGTCCCCACAAAATGGGAATAATAAAACCCAGTGGAGAAATAGGATGAGGCTTCCCACCAATGAAATATTAAGTGACCGAACGGCGAGGTGAGGCTGCGAGGGCCCGTCTGGGCTGGAGGTTCTGCAGACACTTTCTCAAGCACCAGTGAGCGTGGGGCCACAGGAGGACGAGGCTCCCAGGGGCAGGGAACAAGCTGACAAAAAAGCAGAGAGCTTCAGAGCACAGATGTAAGAGCCAAATCGTGGCTTCACCACTTCCTAGCTGTGCTGCTTTGGGAAAGTTACTTAATTTCTCTGTGCCTCCGTTTTTGCTTTGTTTGGTTTGGTTTGGTTTTTTTGGGGGGGTGGGGTCTGTAAATGAGTTGTCGTGAGAATAAATCATCAGCTAAATCAGATAAATTCATGTAGGCTGCTTACAACAGTGCCTGGCATGAAGAAAGCACCACTTCGGTATTTTATTTAACAAGTGCTATGCTAGCTAAGAGTGACATGATTGATCCAAGTTTGCACATTCATTTCTTACTCCGGAGGCTTGGGGGGACTCTGTGGCAGCTCAAAACTAAGGGGCCTGAGGACAATCCCCACCGGGCCTGGTGCCAAGTCTTGCCTCACCTTCCTCCATGCTGGCATCATCTCTGTGAAGTGAAACCAGGTATTTATTGCTCTCCACCCCGACCCCCGCCTTGGAGCACTGGTGCAAGGCACCCAGGCCTGTGACATCACCAGGAGAGACAGACGTGCTTGTTTGGGCAAGGGGATGACGTCAATGGAGGGATGAAATGTGCCTCCAGGTCCCTGTTTCTCCTGCCAGGTAATTTGAGCACGTGGCATCGTGGGTCACTCCTGGCCAGGCAGGCAGGGGGAGGGGAAGTGGGACTGAGGAGATAAGGGTGGTGTGGGGGGGCTCAGTGCCTGTGCAGGGGCATACTTGGTCCTCAGGGCAGGGAGGAGAGAGACGAGCAGAGTTTTATTCAAGAGAGCTCTCTCTTGCTCTTGGATGGAAACGGGGCTTAGGGCAGGGCAAGATGGGAAGTGAGGAGAGCAGGTCCACGGCTGTCATGGGCAGAAGGGACAGAGAACTGAGTCTAGGTGGTGGCAGTGAGGGAGGAGCAGAAGGCGCAGGTGAGCTCAACTGTAAAGGAAGAATTGGCCAGACTCGGTGACCACTTAGGTGCCATCAGTGGGGAGGAGTAGAGCATCCCGGGTGGCAGGCGGTCTCCAGAATAGCAGATGGGAAAGTGCTTTATTGACCGCGGACGAGCTCCACGCTGTCAAAGGTGTCATTTCACATAGGAAGACCCCCCAAAGAAAAGGGAAAAATTGTAGTGTTTGTTGCTGCCCTTAAACATAGACTGCACCCCATACTAGGAGCTGGAAGATCCAGAGAGCAGGCAGATGGGGCCCTGATTTTGAGGTGCCCACATTTGAGCAGGGGAGGCAGGTCCTCTGGCTGAAGAGGCCCCATACTTCCTGCCTCAGCCAGGCTGGGTCACAAACCAGGGAGGACCTGAGCTGCCCCTAGGGCAGGGACCTCCAGGCCAGCCTGAGTGGCCACCTCCTCTACATCTCTCACCCTTCCTCAGAGCACCAGGGTAATACGGAGCTTCAGATTGCAGTTACTGGCTTACCAAGACATTTGTCAGCTGGTTGCTTCATCTGTAAAATGGGGATGATGGTAAGAGGAGGAATAAGTTAAGAAATACATGTACATTTCCAAGTACAATGTTGGCACGTAGTAAGTGCTCAACTAAATGAGGTACTCTATCACTATGATGGCTTATTATGAACCTTATCACATCCCCATCTGGTCTTTTCTCCCCTTGCCTTCAATACCTCCAACACTTGCCAGTCCCTCACGTCCCCTCTAAAGACTCATCTAAGAGGGTTAATCCTCCTCCTCATAGACCTGAGGACTCAGTGGCAGTGTGAACACACCGTCCCAGGTTCATTGTGGATCTACTTCCTTCTTTGAGTGGATCTGCCAAGGAAGGAGACAGAATCAGGAAGGAGAGAGAAGCTCCCGGGTACTGAGGCCTCTGCTCAACACCAAGCACGTCACCACACCGCTTGGTGGAGTCCTCACAGTCCCAGGAGAAGGTATCATTGCCACACTTTATAGAAAATGTGAAATGAAGTATAGAAAGGTCAAGTGGCGTGATTGAAGGTCACACAGAAATAACCACGGAGATTAGGATCAAATAGGGGGCTGTCTGACTCAAACATCTGGGCCCTTCTGAACCCCACGATCTCATAAAACCTCCCATGCCTGGCTGCGTAGGAGTGGCCATCCCTTTGATTAATAGCTCAGAGAAGGAAAGTAAGTCATTCAGTTCCATGTGGTCTTCCAGACGGAGTCACCGAGGAACAAAGTGTCCTTTAGACCTAGAGAACCCAGACTGCGGGGTGTGCATCCCGTTCCTTCTGGGTGTGGCCTGGACACAGCGATGCTTTGAAATACAAAGACTGTGAAAGGCATCAGGCAGGGGATGTGGGTGAGCAGACACTTATCTGGGCCACGTCTTCAGTACACCTGGGGCTCCGGCCCAGGCCATGCCACAGGCAGGCTGAGAAGCAGGAGCAATTGCAAGTCATAAGCCCTCGTAAGGGGCACAGCACACACACTCTGCCCTGACTGACGGGAGACAAAACCTCATCCACTCCCGCAATCCTTCCTAGCTTCCAGCCCTGGGAGGAGACCTCCGCGGTTACCAGAGCCTGCATCCTGCCTGCAGCTGAGACACCTCTTTCCCATCTATGATCTCATTTGACCATAGGTAGAGGTGGAGTCGAGAGTGCTGGGTTCAAATCCAAGCTCTGCCATTTACTAGCCGTTGGTTGTGAGTCATTTATTCCTCCCACTACAGCCTTGTGAGATTTTCACTGGGTAGCTGAGGAAACTGGGCTCACAGAGGGTACGAGGGTAAATGATGGTAAAGGGTTTTACATCCAGGTTTGTGTGATTCCAAATCCAAGGCTCTTTCCAAAAGAACCTCTGGTCCATGGAAAAAGGGAAACCTCAGAAAGGAGAGCATCTTTGCTGCTTCTCCTACTACCATCTGGAACACAACCAAGCAACTGAACTCACCCACCGGCCAACCCAACATGTTCGGCAGAAGGTCAAAGCTCTCTCTGTCCCATTTAGGTTGTATCAGTAAAGACTCCTCTGCCTGTATGAGATTGTACCTCCTGTGTGGGACCCCTTGCCATCTTCTGGACAGCACAGACTAGCTATGGGAAGGCCTCAGCCTTAGGAGATGCAGCCTCTCTCTGGGGTGCAAATGCTGACCAGGAATTCAAGATGGCAGGACGTGAAGAGTGGGGCTGAGGCAATCCATGTGCCCCTGAGGATGATCCCAGTAGGGCACTGGGTGGCTGAGGACCATGCACAAGGCCCATAGAAATGGGAAGCCTTCATCTCTGAGAAATTCCTGCCTTGTTTTCTGTATGCATTAAAGGATCAAGTCATTATGACTTCTGGAGACCAGGCTGTTGACCAGCACTTTGTGAAGCTGTGCTCTTAGGATGGACCCTCTGGCTTATCTTCCTTGGCCTTCTTTTTCTAGGAGGGGATGGAGCCACACTTTGTATTACTTGGTTGCAGAGTTCAAAGAGAAGTAGCTTATTACTCATTCATTCATTCATTCCCCCTGCCAGGCACCGGGGATACGATGTAACAAGACAGAGCATGACCTCTGCCCTTCCAGGCTTAGTGAAGTGACATGAGATTTGGGGCAGGTGGACCAGGACTCTGCTCCCAGCCCCAGGATTTACTCCCTGGATGATCTTACCTGTTCCTAAACCCTCTGAACCTCAGTTCCTTTCGGTGTCAGATCTGTGTAATGATGCCTCCCTCCTGTGACTCAAGTGAGTGAAAGGATTTAATCAAGCAAATGCAAAAGTCAGAGAGATCATATAAATTTTGGTTATGACTGTGAATAATGTCACTATTATTATTATAGCTATACTTTTCCACTCAGGGGTTTTTCTCTGCCTGATCTGTTTATTATGCCAGAATCTGGTTAAATTTACTTTGACAGCAGACTCTGATAATATTGATTGATCTACTCTGCATCATTAGCCTCCTTCTTTTTTAAGTATTAAAATTCATGTACTATAAAATTTGCCCATTGAGAGTATACAGTTCAATGGTTTTTAGTCTATTCACAGGGTTGTAGAACCACCGCCAAATCTAATTTTAGAAAATTTCCTTCCCCCTAAAAGAAACCCCAGTCCCTCCCATCAACCCACCATAAGCAATCAGGAATCTTTCTGTCTCCAGAGATTTGTCTATTCTGGACTTTTCACATAAATGGAATTGTCTTTCGTGACTGGCTTCTTTTCCTTAGCATAGTGCTTTCTCAGTTTCTGTTGTAGCATGTACTAATAGATCCTTTCTTTTTATTGCTAAATAATACTCCATTTCATAGATAAAGCAAATTTTATTTGGTAATCATCTGTTAAGAGACATTGGGTTATTTCCACCCAATGTGTTGGGTTATTTTGGCTGTTCAGAAAAATGCTGCTATGCACATTAGAGTATAAGCTTCTATGTAGACCTATGTTTTCCTTTCTCCTGGATATATACCAGGGCAGGAAACTGCTGGTTCCGTGTTTAACATTTGGAGGAACTGCCGGACTGTTTTCCAAAGCAGCTGCACCATTTTACATTCCCACCAGCAGTGTTCGAGGTTCTGATTGGTCCACACCCTCACCAACACTTATTACTATCTTTTTGCTTAAAGTTATCCTGGTAGATGAGAAGTGATATCACTTTAGAGCTGTGGTTTGCATTTCCCTAATGACCAACGATGGTTCACATCTTTTCATGTGTTTATTGGCCATCTGTATGTCTCAGAGAAATGTCTATTGAAAGCCTTTGCCCGATTTTAGATTGGGTCATTTGTCTTTTTATTATGAGTGGAGAGTTCTTTATACATTTTGAATATAAGCCCCTTATCAAATATATGATTTGCAAATATTTTTCTCCCATTCTGTGACTTGTCTTTTTACTTTTTGGTGGTATTGTTTGTAGCACAAAAGTTTTAAATTTTGATGAAGTCAATATCTGTTTTTTCTTTCGTTGCTTATGTTTTTGGTGTCATGTAAGATCTACTTAAATGGGCTCTGCTTTTTAAATTTTTGTGTGCCTATTATTTAAACAAGACGTTGATACTAAATATCCAGCATTATTTCCAAATCAGGAAAAAAAATCAATGAATCATCACTATAACCTTAAACAAGTTACAATAATTCAGTAAGCCCAATTGAAACCTTCTTGCTGTAGAAGAAATGGGGAAAGGATGGCGTTTTCAAGGTAGCAGGATGGCACTTGAGGTGACCTAGTAATGCACCTGCTCCCCTCACCACCACCAATGCAAGATATTTGCAGGGGGGCTTTCTTTAAGGGAGAAAAGAGTGAAAATGTCCTGAGACTGAGATATGAAGAGGCAAAGCAAGGCTCTTATGTGTGCTGCATTTACATCCAAGGGCCAAACAAAACTAAGTCTGGATACTGAGGTCCCCAGGAGGGCCTGTGGGGATGAGGAAGCTTTTCAAGATGGCTGACAGGACACCAGGACCTTTGAACATACTCTTCCCTCTGCCTGGGAAGTTCCTTGCCCCCAGTCCTTCACCCAGCCAACTGGTACACCTCTTTTCACTCCTATTTCATTTGTTGGTTCCTCAGGAAAACCTTCCCTCACCCCTACCCACCCTGCCCCCTCTAAGATCTGGTACCTCTTGAATACATTTCATAGCTACCTATACTTCTCCTTTGTGATACTTTCCACAATTTTTAATTATATATTCATTCTAAATACATATTTTATCACCTGTCTTTTTAATAGGCTGCAAACTCCATTAGCACAGGGCTAGTGTTTGTTTTGCTCACAATTACAGGCTTATCACAAAGTATGACACCAAGTAGATTCTCATTAAATATTTGTAGAATGAATGCATGAATGAAAGAATGAATGATTATAGGAACTGGAAATCCCTACCAAATGGCCCATTTGTTTTCAGAGGGGTTTGTTTTCAGGGTCCCTATGGGATGAGAGTACTGTAAGAAGGTCAGTCCTCTGTAGACAGAGCAGGAAAAAAGCCCCCTTTCTGTTAGGTGGTTTCAGGGGTACAGGACCTGCTCTGCCGTGGGGACTGACAGGATCCTCGAGATGGGGCAGGGAGAATGTAGAAGCATCGCTGATCTTTCCTTGTCTTCACTCCACTTCCCCTCATGCTGGTTTCAGTCTCCTCTGGTGGCCCCACAGCCACAGGTTAGCAGACAGAAAGAGGACCTCTTCCCAACAGAGCCAGTTAGAGACCGAGAACTGGGTCTCACCGGACAGCCAGGAGTATATGTCCATCTCTAAATCAATCCCTTGGAATAAAATAATGAACTACACTGGTTGGTGGGGCCTGAATCCTAGGCCTGCTCGGGAACCAGAAGGAAGCTCGCGTACTGAGAGTGGGGATGGGGTGCTGCCCCCAAAGAAAACAGAGGTGTTATGATCAGCTGCAGGGTGAGTGAAGGTGGGAGACGCAGAGGTATGATTGTTCCTCGCAATGATTATCTGAGGCACACATCTGGTCTTGTTGCTTCTCTGCCTTCAGGACACAGTGAGCCAGGCCCTCACTATGTGGCCACAGCCTACATCTCTAAAATGACTCCCTGCCACCCCCATGCCCTTCACATTTCCTGACTTCCACCCTCCATTGGGGGGGGGGGGCGTCCCTCCATCTTCCTTCAGGAACAATGCAAAAGCTCCCTCCTGAATGGAGAGACACTCTGTCAATCCTCCCAGTCCTCACAGAGCTGGGTGTTCCTTCCTCCAGGCTCCACCTAATACTGAGAGCCCTCTTGTGCCCCTTTGCACTTACCTCCTCCTCGTCCTGACCCTGCAAAAGGCCTCCCGACACACACTAGTCGCTTGGTGAATGTTGGTTGGATTAATTAACCTGCCAGGCACAGGGAGGTACTGGAGAATGTCCTGAGGCCCGGCTCCTCTGGCTATAATTTTAGTACAGACTGGCTTAATTAGGGCATTTGTGTTGGGAAGAAAACAAAACAAAAAACAGGCTCTACTTGTTTTTCTCTGATTCACTGAAGAGAAAAGCGATTTCATTTTTTTTTTTTTTTAAAGATTTTATTTATTTATTTGAGACAGAGAGCACATGAGAGGGGGGAGGGTCAGAGGGAGGAGCAGACTCCCTGCAGAGCAGGGAGCCCGATGCGGGACTTGATCCTGGGACTCCAGGATCATGACCTGAGCCGAAGGCAGTCGCTTAACCAACTGAGCCACCCAGGCGCCCCGCGATTTCATTTTTTTCAGTTACTGTGCATCCTCCGCTCATGCACCAAGACCCTATATGTTCCCCGAGAGACTCCCACGTCTGCCAGTGGGCATTTCCCAGGCCCAGCCAGCCTACCACTCCAGGGGCCTGCTCCTGTGATCTTGGGCACCAGTGCAGGGCTTAAAACCCATGCAGCAGGCCCCCTGGGGGAGGTGCTCTCCCCTGCTCTCAGGGCAGCCTGCGTGTCTGTCTGCCAAGTTTTTGCCCACCCAGCATCTGTCAGTCTGTCTGTCTGTCTCCAGGTCTGAAGCTGCCTGCTCCCAGTAGCAGCCCCTACCCCCACGGCCCTGCACCCCCCACCCCCAGGTATTACAGAGGGAGGTGAGAATGCTTGTATCTCTCACCCAGGCATCGTGCAAGTAGCTATTACTGTCTATTTTACCAGAGATGGAAACGGAGTCTCAAAATGGCAAAACAACTTGCCTGTTGTGCTTTTGTCTACATAGCTAGACATTACACTTCACATTATGTAACTGCACATTAACTAGACTTTGGAGAAATGGGGGGGCAGCCGTGTCTGGTGGGCTTGTGGGTCTCTGCTTGAGACAGCACAGGCCACCCACCACGGCCAGCGATAACACCCCACTCCTCTGACCTCTCTGCCTCATCCTTGTTCATTCATTCTGGAATGTTTATTTGCTAGGCACTCTAATAAGCTCTGGGATATAGCAATCAACAAGACAGGCATCAGACCCTACCTTCCAGGAGGTATGACAGACAATAAATACAGAAATAAGTACATAATATAGTTTTAGATAGTTGATAATTTGCCAGGCAAAAGATAATCAGGGATTGTTATGATTCTAGATCTTAAATTGGTTGGTGGGTTCCTAAGTGTTTGTTATGCTTCATAACTTACCTATTCCTTTCATATATTCTTTGTACCTTCTTTGCATTTGAAATATCATTTAAAAGTTCTGCTTACAAAAAGATTGGGTTTAAGGGCACAGAGAGTGATCATGATGGGGAGTGGGGGTGTCTCAGATGAAGTCACCAGGGAAGGCCTCTCCTCAGGCATTTATTGCAGCTGAAATCAGGAGGAGAGGGAGCCTGCAGAGTACAGGTCCCAGGGAGGAGCCATGGGGCATCAGGAGGGTAGGGCAAAGACCCTGCCAGAATGACTTGGGGAGTCCTAGAAACACAGAGTCTGGCAAGCCTGGAGCCCAAGGACTGAGAGCTCTGGACAAAGGAAAGAAAGGAGCTGGGCCACGTAGAAAGCACGGACCTTGGACGTTGGGCATATGGATTTTATTCTGAATGTAATGGGAAGTGGGTTTCATTTTTAAAAGGTTAGTCTCTTGGGAGCACTGAGGGAAACCACAGCTGCTCTCCTTATCCTCCCACCTCAAGAGGTCAGGACTTATGTGGAGATGCCAGAGTCTAGCCCTGCCCCTCTTTCCAGACTCATCAACTCCCAGAGCATGAACTCTGTTTTTACAGTGCAAGGAGGCAGAACAAGTAAAGGTTTAACTTCATGCTGCATTTACAGGTGACAATTAAATCCATGTTGCTAATAAGTTCCAAGTTCAAGTATGTCTGTAAAATGATGACATTGACTGTCAGTGTCTTCACCAAACCATTTTGCCCCCTTGGTTAGTTTAATAACCTCACTCCTGCCATCTTTGACCCAGCAATTCTCCAGCCATGTCTGCCTGGCCCCCAGCCTTTGGGGAAGAGAAGAGAATGGTGAGGGGCAGTGAATAGAGTCTGGGTATATGATCTGGAGACCTGGCTTTAGCATCCGCCATGTCTCTTACCAGCTGAGTGACTTTGGACAAATGACTTAGCCTACTCTGAACTTATTCTCTCATCTATAAAACCAGAATAAATCCTCCCTCACAGAAATAAAGTATGGGGGAAATGTCTAGCACAGTGACAGGGTTGAAAGAGGAGATCTGTAAAAATGAGTTGAGTTCAATTTTCATTACATTCATAAATTAAAAATTCTAAACCTATTAAATAAATTTGACCCACGTTAGTGCTGCCTTATTGATCAATCAGTTTTTCTTTTCTTTTTTTTCAATGACTGTACATACTCATTATGGAGTATTTGTATTTGTAAAATACTAAATAGCATAAAGAAGGAAATTCAAACCATAATTCCACTACTCAGAGCTAATTACACTTAAAATACCCATGTGTTTTCTTCTAGGCTTTTTTTCTCTGTACATATTTTCATATTTGGATAGTACTGTTTATTCTATTTTATATCTGGCTCTTTTCATCAAGTACTTCATTTTATCAATTTCCTAAGTCACTAAAATATTCTTTGAAAACACGAGAAGTAAGCAAACAGAAAGATCTCTGCTCCGTAGGGGTCAAGGGCGGATGTAGCAGCAACAGATCTCAGGCTACTTCGGGGCCACAGCGGTAGCTGGGACTCGGGTGGAGATGGTGGAAAGTATTCTGATTCAGAGTGGTTTTGGAGATGGATCTGATATGAGCCGTTAATTCCTAGTGTTTAGACGGAGACTTTGGGTGAAGAGTGGTGCCATTTACTGAGACAGGGAACAGCAGGAGCCACAGATCTGGGAGAACGTCCTCGGCTATGGGATGGCCCAGCCTTTTGGGTCTTCCAGGAGACTTCGATGGTGGGAGTGGGTGGTCCAGGCAGATCTGGCTAAGCGCTCAGAAGCAGCTAACACATGATCCTTGAGATGTTGTAAAATGCTTGACCAAAGAGCACCCGTGAGCAATTCAGAGACAGCCCCACTGACTGCCAGTTACATTGGGAAACTCAGGTCCACCTTTTCTGGAGAGGAAACTCACAGACACATCTCTCCAGCAGTTAAATGCTGACACAGTGTGTGTTCCTCATTCCTCAGATAATTACTGACTGCTTCCTAAGTGTCCAATGCTATTCGAAACACTGGGTACACAGCAGTGATCAGATAGAGTTCCCTACCCTTATGGAGCTTATTTCTAGCGGGCAAGTCAATAAGTAATATATAGTGTGTTCAATTGTGGTAAGTGCTATGGGGAAAAATAAAATAGAGAAAGGGGCTTGAGGTGTGAAGAGGGTGGGATTGCAATTTTAATTAGCATGGTTAGGAAGGCCTCACCAGTAATGTGATGTCTGAGCCACATGGGGATGAGAGTCTAAGGAATGATAAATAACCAGGGCACCTTGGGCCTCTTGCAGTGACTGGTATAAAAAGGACTAATGAGGTAAGTTCTGATGGTCTCAAAGCAGACAATGGTGGTAAAGCTGCAATGTTGGAGCCAGACAGGCTGTATTAACCTAGGGTTTTTCAAGAGAAACAGAACCAATAGGATATATCCTACTTTATTTTTATCTATCTATCCGTACATGCTCGCGTGTGCGCGTGTGCAGGAAGAGATTTATTATAAGGTATCGACTCGCTTGATTATGGAAGCTGAGAGGGCCCACAATCTGCTGTCTGCAGACTGGAGACTCAGGAAAGCCAGAGAGCCAATAGTATAGATCCCAGTCTAGGTCTGCAGGCCTGAAAACCAGGAGCGTTGAAGGCAGATCTCTGATGCAGCTCACGCAGTCAGGCAGAAAACAAAGTCGACTTTCCTCTGCCTTTTTGTTCCATTCAGGAGTCTCAAGGTATTGGATGAAGCCAAGACACACATTGGGGAGGGCTATCTGCTCTACTCAGTCTACAGATTCAAATGTTAATCTCTTCCAAAAACACCCTCACAGATACACCCAGAAGTAATGTTTGACCAGCTATCTGGGCATCTCGTGAGCCAGTCAAGTTGACATATAAAATTAATTCTCACACAGGAGTAGGGAAGAGGGGCTGTTGGGAGCACACAGATCTCTTGACTGCTCTCTGGACTCCTGAGGATGGTGGTACGGAGGACTGGAGGAGGGCCCCTCACAAAGAACAAGGGTTCCTGTAGGGTGCTCTCTTGATTTCCGCTGATGGCAGCCTGAGAGGCTAGGGGAGGCATCTTTCTTGTGCAGAGGTCTGTGGAGAGAACTCAGGATGGGAATCCGAGTGAGAACTCTATTGTATTGGATGTTGTGAATTTTATTGTGTTGGGTGCAGGATATTTTCATATTCCTGTGACTATTTTTGAGCTTTGTTTTAGGATACAGTTAAGTTACTTGGAAACAGTTTGATCCTTTCAGGTCTTGCTTTTATGATTCATTAGAGGGCACTATCCAGTCTAGGGATAATCTCCACAACTGAGGCAAGACCTTCTGGAATATTCTACCTGATGCCCCATGAATTATGAGTTTTCCCTGTGTGGCTTATGGAAGCAGGACTATTTCTGTCCCTAGATGTGCACTAGGAACTATTCCTTTAATCTTTTTGAATGCTTCCTTCTCTGATCTTTGGTGGTTCTGTCACACATGTGTGCTCATCATAACCTGCTAAAAACTTGAGAGGGCCTCTATGTGGATCTCAGGGTCTTTCTCTCCGCGTAGCTCTCTCCTGTCTGGTACTTTTCCTGATGCATATTCTAGCTGTCTTCCTCTCCCAACTCAGGGAGTCTGCTGGACTTTGCTTGGGATCCCCCTGTCTGAGCTATGGCCTAGAAACTCTCAAGTAAGCTTGGGCAACTATAGGGCTCACCGTTTGTTTCTTGTATCTCTGGGACCACTGTCTTTTTTTGTTTCCTATCCATATCTTGAAAATTTTTGTTTCCTACATTTCGTCTTTTCTTAGTTGTTTCAGGCTGGAGGGTGTATCCAGTCCCAATTATTATGCCACTTGGGTCAAAAGTGGAGTCTCTCTCCATTTTATTTCCCTTTGTCTACAATGAGATTTGTGTTTGGAAGATTCCTTAGAAATTACCCATAAGCTGTCAAAAGGCTCATGTCACTCTCCATTAATCCAGATCACTTAAATAATAAGACAGCATTTGATTTAAGAAATAAAATAAACAGGGGCGCCTGGGTGGCTCAGTCATTAAGCATCTGCCTTCGGCTCAGGTCATGGTCCCAGGGTCCTGGGATCGAGCCCCGCATCGGGCTCTCTGCTCAATAGGAAGCCTTCTTCTCCCTCTCCCACTCCCCCCTGCTTGTGTTCCCTCTCTCACTACATCTCTCTCTGTCAAATAAATAAATAAAATCTTAAAAAAAAAAAAGAAATAAAATAAACAAACGGAAAAACTCACTTGACTCTTCTGGGAGCATGAGGAATTTTAAATTTTTTTTTAAGATTATTTATTTATTTATTTGAGAGAGAGAATGAGAGAGAGAGCGAGCACATGAGAGGGGGGAGGGTCAGAGGGAGAAGCAGACTCCCCGCCGAGCAGGGAGCCCGATGCGGGACTCGATCCCGGGACTCCAGGATCATGACCTGAGCTGGAAGGCAGTTGCTCAACCAACTGAGCCACCCAGGCGCCCAACATGAGGAATTTTAAAAAGGGCACAACACTTGGCTACTGACCTCCAGAAACTCACACTCTCATGGAGCCATGGCTATACTAATGAGTGGCTCTAGCAAGACTAACTACGCAGTCATCCAGACTGTTCGGAAGTTGATGTAGCACCTCTCCTTGTAGCCTGTGGGCTGAGAGAAGGGCAGGGTGGGGCCAGAAAGGGGCACACAACCAGCATGTTCATCCCAAAATTGGAGTTTTCAAAAGACTGATAAATGGCGAGGCATAAATTTATCTGTAATGCTTATCTTCAGAGATTTAGAGCAGGGGCTTGAAAGACACTAATACAGATGTAATCTTAGTTTCAAATAGTCCAAGGTGGCAGCTGGGTTTGGAGAATGTGAGATTAAAGTCTTCCTGGGGCCCCTGACAGTGCCATCAACATTCCTGCCCGTGGGCAGCTGCAGAGCTAGTGGTTAGGGTGGTTCACGGAGTGGCAGGTGGCAACTTGGAACATGTGTGGGTGTTCGGCTCTTAGGGAAGACAGCCTTGGGGTGAAATCCCAACATCACCATTTACTTTTTCTCTGAGCTGAGGCCCATCAGTAGTTCTCTCTCAACCTCAGTTCCCCCAGGCTATATTTTTCTATGACTGTTGAAATCACTACGTACTCAAGTAATACAGTTACATCAGTAATATCTCCCTTTTAGAAATCCCAGTCAGGGGCGCCTGGGTGGCTCAGTCATTAAGCGTCTGCCTTCAGCTCAGGTCATGATCCCAGGGTCCTGGGATCGAGCCCCGCATCGGGCTCCCTGCTCAGCGGGAAGCCTGCTTCTCCCTCTCCCACTCCCCCTGCTTATGTTCCCTCTCTCACTGTCTCTCTGTCTGTCAAATAAATAAAATCTTTACAAACAAACAAACAAACAAACAAAAGAAATCCCAATCAAACCATCTACCTTCTGTTAGCAGCCCTGTCCCACACTAGTATAGCATTGTTTAGCTTTCAGCGTTCTTATTAAAAAAAAAAAAAAAATCTGGGTTTGGCAGGCTCGGGCATCTTAGCTGAATTTGTGTGTTCCACAATCTCTGCAAACTTTTCTTTGCAGACTTGGTTTGGGTTACTTCTAGTGATGGTGATTCTCACGTGTGACACTTCTGTCTATCTAATTCCACTTTGGGAGATGCCTGTCCCCAAAGACTGACTGGGCAGATCTTCATTATAGTGCTTGTCACATTGCTTTGGGAATTATTTGCTATTTTTAGTGACTGCTCCAGTAGAAGATGAAAACCTTAAAAGCTAGGACTAAATAGTATTCACCTTGATATTCCTGACACCTGCTATATTGAAGAAAAGGTAATAAGACCCCTTTGAATGAATGGACTAACGGAAGAGTAAATGGACATATCTGGTAAGGATACACCTGAAGTAGATCAGAGGCTGAAGACTAGCTAACTAAGAGCCCTATTGAGAAGAATAATTTAAGTGAGGCTAGTCAGAACCCAAAGAACACATAAGGCATCCTTTCTGGAAAGCAGCTCTGAAAAACGCAGATGGTAGCGTGAAAGGAGCATGGACTTCACTATCAGATTGACTTCGGTTCAAATCCTACATCATCTGTGGTTAAATGTGGGACCTTGGACATGTTAAATCATCTGAGCATTCCTTGTATTTAAAAAATAAAAAGGGAGAAATAATAATAATAGTAACAATAAAAACAACATAGTGATTATTAATGCTCTTTACCAAATATTTTTGGTTCTTCTTTGGGTACTTGGTGAGACTACACTTCCCTTCTCCCTTGATTTCAGGCCTGGTCATACAATTAACTTTGGCCAATGAAATATGGAAGCTTTTAAGCTAGTATAAGATTTGCTACTGTTTCTTCCTCTTACCCTAAAGACTGGGAACTTTTCAGAGGTGACATCTTCATCTTCTAGGTCTCTGAGTGGATATGAAGTGTAACAGATCCCTCCACTGACCTAAAAAAAAATTACCTTTTGTTGTTTTGAGCAACTAAGATTGGGGGGTTGTTTGCTATTACAGCTTAACCAAACTCAGTCTTACTGATAGAAATATTCATAGGTTGTTGAGATAAGTAAGTGAGATATTCTTAAAATGTCTGTGTCAGGGGCGCTCGGGTGGCTCAGTTGGTTAAATGTCTGCCTTTGGCTCAGGTCATGATCCTGGAGTGCTGAGATCGAGCCCCATGTCAGGCTCCCTGCTCAGCAGGGAGTCTGCTTCTCTCTCTCCCTCTCTTCCTCCTCTTGCTCATGCTCACTCTTTCTCTCAAACAAATAAATAAATAAAATCTTTAAAAAAATAAAATGTGTCAATTTTTAAGTCTTTGTGGGCTCGATGTGGCTGAGTTGAAAATGTAAAAAAGTCACAAATTGTTTAGTTTGGATATGGGAATCTTTTTTGCTGAGGCAATAGCAGTGTGAAGTCTATCAATAAGAGAACTCTCAGCCTCAACAATTCTCAATTATTTGAGCTGCTTACAGCCTTATTGGGACGAATACACATGCACACGCACATGCACACACGCGCGCACACGCGCATATATTAAGTAAAGAGCAAGCCAGTATATACCAAAGAGTAGATTCCTAGTGCCAGCAATCAGCTTCCAGCAAGATCTAATTAGGTGTGAACTATGTGGCAAAGGGACCTAGTGCAGGGAGAGGCCAGTTGTAGCTGGAGGAGATGGGAAAGGAGTTGGAGTGAAGTCTTGAAGATGGGTAGGGCTACAAACAGATGGAGGATAGAGAAGACTGTGAGTTTCTAAAAACTGTAAGACACGTCTAAAACATCTAAGTCTTGCTCTTCTCATTGCAATCTTCTCATTAGAAGTTATATCTCCATATGAAAAGCTGCATTTTTACCTTTCTTTCCAGGGAATACGTTATCACCAAAGCGGTTCTTGGCACATATGAGAGACTCAATAAATATTTGTTGGTTAAATGTATGAATTACCGGGCTTTATAGAAAGACCAGACCTGGGTTCAGATCTCAGCAGTCTTTCTTACTATGTGACCTTGTAAAGGCTACTTATCATCTCTATGGTTTCCTTTCCATACCAGAACATACTTTTATGTTGAGATGTATCACTGCTTCTCACGGTGGCTCCTCAGTGAAAAGACCAGGGCGAGCACCTTCTGTTGCAACACTGCTCTCCTGACGATCACAGTCCGACACCTTTCACAAAGTGGATGTGCATTCTTGGCG
Organism: Leptonychotes weddellii; assembly: GCF_054177405.1. Lineage (NCBI taxonomy): Eukaryota > Metazoa > Chordata > Mammalia > Carnivora > Phocidae > Leptonychotes > Leptonychotes weddellii. The sequence continues at coordinate 39,069,775 of NC_138379.1, forward strand.
TGAAGGGAGTTTACTGATATATCACTATCATAAAAATATGCTGCTAATATCATCATGCCTACAGCATCTTCCTTTTATTGGATATTTTCTTCAGGATCAGTTTCAAAATTAGGACTCACTGAGTCAAAGGCAATGAACATATCCAGGGAAAACTCAACATCTCAGAGGGGCGGTCCGGGAGGCAGTCCCACCCAGCGGCAGGATGGAGCATAATTAGAAGAGCCCAGTTCAGCTGATGAACTTCGATCGGACGGAAAGTCCTGCTGGGGCTTGTCAGCAGATTCTGCTTTGCAAAGTGGTTTTCTGGTAAAAACTCTTTCCTAGTTCTAAATTAATCTAAATTAGTCTTTCATCCCGCCGCTCTCTCTCACCTCCCAAACCTACCCCCATCACCTCTGGAGTTGCTTCAGTCCCAGATTAGCAAGCGATACCATCTGAGGGTGGTACAGCTGGCTGGGGTGTTGACTAATTATTTCCTGGGCGGTGTGTGGGCCCGTCCTCACTCCTCAGATGCCAGAGTTCCTTTTGATATCTTTCTGCACTAAAGCTTTCCAGTGTGCTTATCAGGTAAATTATGGATACTGCTTCAAGTTCCAGCAAAAAAAGGTAAAATCCATAGTACTGCAACAAAGGATGGCATTTCCAAGAGTGAGACGTAAGCGCACAGGACTCTTCTTGAAACCAAATCGTGCGTGCGTGCATGTGTGTACACGTGTGTTTCTCTCAGGGTTTTTACTTCCCAGAGTATTCAGGTCATTCACCAATATTTCGTGTCCAAAAGCATGATCTTCTCCTTTCTCGTATTTGATCTTTCCCAGAGTTCTCTAATTGGTGAGCAGTACCATCCATCCCTCCAGTTGGGCAAAGGCAGACACCTGGGAGCTATTCTTTTTTTTTTTTTTTTAAATTTTATTTATTTATTTGACAGAGAGAGACACAGCGAGAGAGGGAACACAAGCAGGGAGAGTGGGAGAGGGAGAAGCAGGCTTCCCACAGAGCGGGGAGCCCAATGTGGGGCTCGATCCCAGGACCCTGGGATCATGACCTGAGCCGAAGGCAGACGCTCAACGACTGAGCCAACCTGGGAGCTATTCTTGATGCCTCCTTTTCCTTCAACACCTCCATCCTCTCCTCATTCAATCTATCCAATCTGTAGCATTTCATCTACTAACCCATCTCCGAATCAGGCCACGTTCTCTCTCTCCACTGCCACCACACTTGTTCAAATCACCGTCACCTCTCCCCCGGAACCCGTGGTAACTGGGGTCCCTATAATGTCTTGCGATAGAAGAGATGCGCAGCCCAGATCCCCTTCAAGGGAAGACTTATTGACCAGCTGTGGGGTGTGTTGACAGCAGACGGCCTCCCACTGTTCCCGCAGAGTCTGCCACAGCTGCCAACAGCCATCTCACCGGGGGTCATGCCTTTCCCAGGGCATCCCGTATAGGTGACCGGCCACAGTGGGAAGTGCGAATGCATGGTCCTCTTAGCCAGCTGTGGCACAACTTTGGTTGACGGCACTGTAGAGCCCTCCAGTAGGTTGGCCGAGCCCTTGTCAGCAGAGGCTCTATCACGCTGTCTCCTCCTGGAGAACTCAGCCTGCAACACCCCTCATGCTGTCTCCACCCCGCATGCTGCAGCCATGGTGATGTGGGTGCGGTGTGAGTGAACGATAGCAGGTAACTTCCTCAGTACTGCTCCATTGCCTTAAGGCTAACGCCCCCGATCCTGAACATGGGTATGGGGGCCCTTCCTACTTGCTCTCTCATCTTGCACTCCTCCCTTGCTCTCCACTCTACAGCTCGGCCACACTGGCTCTGAAAGGTCCCTGGGGCTGCTGGAATCAAGTACCACAGGCCCGGTGCCTTACACAACAGAACCTCATTGTCTCACAGTCCTGCAGGCTGGACGTCCACAAACATGGCCCCCAAACCGTGAGGGAATCCTTCCTTGCCTCTGCCTAGCTTTTGGCGGTTTGCTGCCATCTTGGCACTCCTTGGCTTGCAGAGGCATC
>NC_138379.1:39072288-39102954 GCF_054177405.1 Leptonychotes weddellii
TTTGACTTATTTCACTCAACATAATACCCTCCAGTTCCATCCACGTCGTTGCAAATGGCAAGATCTCATTCCTTTTGATGGCTGCATAATATTCCATTGTATATATATACCACATCTTCTTTATCCATTCATCTGTCGATGGACATCTTGGCTCTTTCCACAGTTTGGCTATTGTGGACATTGCTGCTATAAACATCGGCACAACCCTATTTCTAAACAAGGTCATATTCTGAGGTACCCGGGCTTAGGACCTCAACATCTTTATTTATTTATTTATTTATTTTAATTTATTTTTTTTTAAGATTTTATTTATTTATTTGAGAGAGAGAATGAGAGAGAGCAAGCACATGAGAGGGGAGAGGGTCAGAGGGAGAAGCAGACTCCCCGCCGAGCAGGGAGCCCGATGCGGGACTCGATCCCGGGACTCCAGGATCATGACCTGAGCCGAAGGCAGTTGCTTAACCAACTGAGCCACCCAGGCGCCCTCAACATCTTTTTTTATTTAATATATCTTTGTTGAGGGGACACGGTTTAATCCATAACAGTGGCATTCATTCAGTCCCTGAAAGAAGCCACACTCATCCTGCTTCAGGCCTTTTGTATATCCTGTCCACAGCCTCCTGTCTCCTACCCAAGCCTGTCATCCTCTTGATCCCAGTTGAAAACTCATTCTCCTTAGGCAGACTTTTCTATTTCACCTCCCCCTGCAAGCTAGGTCAGCTCTTTCCACTCACAGCACTTTGTATTTTTTTTCCCCACAGCCTTTACGACTACTTGTAATTATACATGTGTCTGAGTAAATATCTTGACAATGGCTGGCTGCTCCACTAGCCCACAAACCCCATGAAAGGGGAGACTGTCTGTCTTGCACACTATGTATCTCCGACGCTGAGCATGGTGCCTACACATGGTAGGCACACCATACACATGTATGAAATCAGTGATTAGGTTTTCTCTCTCCTGCCAGTTTTAAGTCTCAGGTGTCCTCGTTTCCAGGAGATATGGTACTGGGCCCACCCAGTTAAGACAACACCTTGCGAGGAAATGAGGAAGACGAAGAGAGTAAGTCCCAGCTAATGGTGCTTGAAGTTGACCGCTAAGATACTCCCGTGAAAGAGAGCATATTCCTAGCAGACAAAGCCTTCTTCCAGGGACCTGTTGCAAATCTGCTACCCAACATGGAAAATGGGCAAGAACTATATGACCCTGCTGAGTTGTGAACTTTCTTGAAACCAGGACCCTGCAGAAACCCAGGCTCCTGCCAGAAAGCTTAATGAATAACAAGGGGCAATATACTGTTCCCTAAATTTTCCACCTAGAGGAGAGAGGGTGCTTCATTCATGCAGGTGACATTTGGAAAGGTAGAGCAGTGGAAACAGTCCAAGTACATGAAAATAGGAGGTTGAGGTTGGAGGAGGTGGAGAAGAAAGTTCCAATTAAGATGTTATTAAAATATATCTATTAAATAAAGGGTGACTGCCAGTCAGCTGATTATTTATTGAATAGAGGAGCGAGTAGTTCTTATGTGATGAGGCTCATTTCAGCTCTTTATGTGCTATGCTTTCTGAAGCTTCTTTTTTTCCCCTTGAAGATACCCTTTGGGTGAGGTACTGTTCCCTCTTGTCTTTCCACTCAGTGGTTCTTATCTCCCTTTGTGGTCGGCTATAGCCACTGTCATCCCATCCTTGGTGGGTACCAAGATTTCTCAGGGACAAAGACATTTTCTAGTTGGAGGTATTCCCATCACACAGTCACACATCACACAGAGAAGCAGGTCTAAGAAGAATAATTCATATTTTGAATTCTTTAAAATTGTTCTTCTTTCTAACCTTCCCAAGTACATGACCTTTATCACAAAATGCCTCCAGAAGATTAATGTAAAAACGGAGAGAATGTAAAAAGAATTAACAAGGAAGTAATCAGCTCCAGCAATCACAATTTAGGCAGCAGGACAATAGCTTTGCAACCAAGGCTACTGTCTTGCGAGATGGTTTTCCAAATTCTTTTGTCTCTCTCCCTAGGTATCAGCATCTCAGAGAGTGCTTCCATGGGATGGAGAAGAGACTCTTGCCCTGATGGGAGCCAGCTGCACTCCGTGCAAGAAGAAATGGAGCAGAAGCAAAAGACAAGCCCTCCACTTTCTGGTCCAGGGAATAGCAGGGGACAGAAGGAGCATGTGGAGGTAGCAGAACAAAGCTGTTGTTCTAGCCCGTTACCTCCTGGGGGACTTAGGAGAGCCATGTATTAGATAAGTCTAGGAGAGCGAAGAAGACTGGCTCTTTTCTGCAACCTATTGAAGAGTGGGAGGAGGAGGCTAAATCCCAGGCTGTATACACTGAGCCGGCGGACCGAACTCTCACCCGATGGCCCAGCAGAGTCAGGGAGAGGCAGGCCCTGTGGCTCAACTTTCCCAAGTCATCTTTGTCCCCAGTGTGGTATAGACAGGTTTCAGAAATACCTGGGAGTCCAGTGGAGGAGTTTTCTAGAAGGATCACCACGGCAAGGATGAGGGATCCTGGTACTTAGGCTACTGAGGGAAACACTCAAGCCAAAGCCAAAGCCAAATGGGAGTCTCATCAGAGGAGTTTCCGATGTCTGAGAGAGCCAAGGTAAGGGGGAGTCAGCCAGAGGGTCTTGAAAGCCCTGACTAAGCTGAGTCCAAGGGAGGCGAGGGGGATGTGACAAGGAACAAAGACCCTGACTCTTCCCTATGGCCGTGAGGTTGCATAAACCACCACCACCTCTCATAGATACGTCTGGACACATCTTTGGGAACAAAAGAGACAGAGGAAGAATTTTATCTGAGGGACTGAGCAATTTTATCCCAAAGAGGGTAATCTAAATAAACTTTAATTTTAGGTTTAATATTGAGTTATGCTTAAATTTGAACACTTACCTTTTCTCTTTGCTAGCCAGTTGGCTGTGGGCTTGAAGCAGGAAAGGCCATTTTAGATATAAGAAAAATAAAGGATATTTTCTCTGTGCATCCAAGTTAAAGTGTAGAGTTAATATTCTGTTTCTGACACAAAGGAATAAAGGAACCATGAAATCACTTGTCAAAAATCTCAGCAATGTTTAAAAAACCAAGCAACCAGTTGCTGCAGGGTCGGATGGGTCACATTCCAAAAGCCCCCACCAATGGGGCTGACTGCAGTTTTCACAACTGCAGAGAATATAGGAAGAAATTCAAGGAGTGACCGGGATGGTGGGTTCCTCTGGCAATTATTCTGTTCTCCTCTTTAGAGAGAGGAGCCCATACTCCACCCTCAGTCAGAACCACCGTCTAAGGAGTAGCTCAACTAGGCTACCCACGGTGGGAACCAGGTCACTTCCATGAACATGGGACCTGCTCATTCACTTCCCCTCCTTGGCAATATCGACTGGGGTTATATCAGCAAAATGGTTTGTTTAAAATGACTGAGCCCACTGTATGTGATAAACTATATACACATTACATTACAAAACTATTAACTTAAGCATATATTTATAGTAGGAAAACATAGTATACAATTAACACAACTACATGAGTCTGCTGTTCGCTACCTGTCCCTCCCCACAAGGACAAGCCACGGTGACTTTGTCAGTCTCTTCCTGTTTCTGTTCTATATTCCTTTATTGGGTTATCCTTGTGATTCCTCCATGGATTTCTTGCATGTTATGCTGGGCCCTGTTCTACCATGATCCTGTCTGGTTCCCAAGGGCATGTCCTCTCACTGTATGAGAACTGAGACAATCATAATCAGTGAGCTCTGTGTCCTTCCACCTGCAAAGTCTTCATCTTCTGTAACTCTGGCCAGCCCTGGTTTTGTTTCTATTTGTACAACACACTGATGTGTAAGCTATAGTTCTTACCTGGTCAGGTGCCTATTGCCAAAGGTCAGCGAATGTCCTCTTGCCATCGGTGCTGAACAGAGCCTTCTTTCAAACTCCTACTAGAAAGAGGAGAACTCCCAGGCGAGGTGCTTCCATTCCCCCATTCCATTACTCAGAAGTTTTTACTCTGAATAGCGTCTCTGTCCCACCAGTAAGTGTCCTGCCAGATACAGCATGGGGACTCAAAGTTGCCCACTTGCTCCCTCAGTGTTTTCCTGCTTAGTCTATAATTCTCTCTGCATATGTAGATGAAGCCCATTCTTACCCTTTACACTTACCCACATGCTTGTTATTCGCAATGTTGAGCACTTGATAGTATCATTAGAAAACTCTGCAAGAGTACAGTCCAACTCGAGGGGAAATTCCTTGGGGACAGGGACGTTGCTTTCTACTTCCTTCAGTTCCCTCAGTGCCCAGCAAAAAAGTGACTACTTTGATCTGAGATCACTTCACATTCAATTAATATTTGATAGTTAACCAGTGTTTACCAAATGTTCCAACAGGCCTGAGCCTTTCTTATACATTATCTTACGTAGTCTTCACCACAACCTTGTGAATTATGGACTATCACATATTCCAAAATACTGATTGAGAGAAGTCAAGCAACTTGCCCAATGACTCAGCTAGAAGGCGGTAATCCCGGAATTGGAACACACTCTCCTCCTATTTCAGTGCTGTTTCCTACACTACACCTGTTTCTCCAGTGGTCATTCTAGGCTTAAAGAACAGGGGCCCCGAGTTCAGCAGACTTGACCACTCAAGAGAAAGTCCTTGAGGAGGAGAAGAACTTGGTTTCATGGAGCAGGGCCTGGAGGCCTGGGCTCATGAGAGGCACCATCTCAGCAGGTTCCCAGGTGTTGGAGAACCATCCACAGAGTAGCATCTGATGCATGTGTAAGGGTCATCTGGGCTAATCTCACGGCTCCTGCCAGGGGTAGGATAGAGAGGGATGGGGGCTGGCCTGGTGGGGTCCTCTTACCCACAGGCCAAGGCTAAGGCTTTGGCATTAGCCCTTTCCATTAAGAGAATGATATAGAATTCAGTCTCCTACCACAAGGAGGTTGTAGTCGGGTGACAAGCCTGTCCTTGACCGTGATCTAGCAGAACCCTAGGTACCATCCCTTGAGCAAGCAACGGGGCTAACCAGGCTTAGCAGGAGTTGGCAGGGCTGAAGATAGCTAGGACCCAAGTAGCTCTCTCCTCTCCCCCTAGAATACGAGCTCCATGAGAGCTGGGACCTTGAATGTCTTGTTCACAGCTGTGCCTGAGTGAACTGGCAGAATCCAGAGCGGGTTGTGACCTCTCTGGGATGTGCACGGGGGCCAGGCCTGGCCCGACAGCGGGACCTGCCTCAGGCAGCTTGTGGCTGGGAGGCCCGACCTTGGTGTGGCTTCTGCCTCTCCAGCTCGGGTCGGGGTGGCTGGTAAGCAGAAAGGCCTGGGAGCCAGGGAGAGAGCCATCGTTCTGAGGCTATAGAGAGTTGCTCCTACTCAAACTAAGAACAACTCAGCAACCCCACAGACCTGTCTTGAACTATGCCTGGCATAGAGTAGGTACCCAATAGATATTGTTAAAAGGCATGATTGGATGGTTGAGCAAAAGAACCAAGAGGCATGGTGTGTCTTGTGTTTACAAAACCCCATCTGCAAGGGATGCTTACACACAGGCCTTCTTTTTAAAAAGGCCTCCCCTTATGCCTTGCCAGTCCCAATTCTTTCTTCAACACATACTGTTTCCTGAAAAAACATCTCTGAATGATCTCTAAGCATTGGCCTTATGCTGGCACCTTCTTTTCCAAAGGCAAGAAAAACTGGTCTATCAAGTTTCTTAGTTTGAGTAGGAGCAACTCTCTATAGCCTCAGAACGATGGCTCTCTCCCCGGCTCCCAGGCCTTTCTGCTCACCAGCCACCCCGACCCGAGCTGGAGAGGCAGAAGCCACACCAAGGTCAGGCCTCCCAGCCACAAGCTGCCTGAGGCAGGTCCCGCTGTCGGGCCAGGCCTGGTCCCCGTGCACATCCGAGAGAGGTCACAAGCCGCTCTGGATTCTGCCATTCTCATATATTCTCCTTCATGATCCTTTGTCTGAGGGAGTCTATAGTAGGTGGTCAAGAGTCTCCCTGGATATTTGAGCACAGCAAAGTCTCTTTTACTTGGCTAAGCCTGTTTTCTTATTTATAAAATTAGAATAACAATAGTATTTGCCTTAGAGGCTCTTAGGAGAACTAAATAAGAGAATATATATAAAGTGTTTAGTACAGTGCCTGGCACATAGTAAGAGCTCAATAAATGATAGCCATTATTATTCCTGTTTGGCATGGTTCGTTTGGGTGCTTTCATTGTAACAAACAAGCGCAATCCACAATCTGAAATAAATGGAAAAGCTCACTCATCCTTACTGAAGCACACAACAAAACTGTGTCAGGCCCTAGATGGGTCTAGGTGGGACTGGGAAGAAAGATGGGACTCAGGACACCTGAGCTAAGTCTTTAAGTTCTCTGGTCTTCACTTATGTTGATCCCTGGAATGAATCACACATACTGTCGGTTTGCCTGTCTCACTTTTAGTCTCTAAAACTCAGTCAAATGTAACCTCCAAGATGCTTTCCCTGCCTGCATGCATCCCAGGCTGGATTCCTCTGGAGACAAATTTTCAGACTAGCCTGGAGGAAATTTATAAGGCAGTGCTCTTGGGATTGATACCTGTGGAAGGGAGGAGGAGGAAGCAAATTGGGTAGAGGGAGAGGTTGAGCAGCAATGCAGTCCCAACAGAAGCCTCAGCAACCCCACAGACCTGTCCCAAATTGCAGTGAGGGGGCCAAGCCTTTGTGTTCCCAAGTTGGATCAGTCGTTGGGTGCAAGCTGCCTCTGGAAGGTGAAACCTTGGGCAAGATAGTTTCCTTCAGCCAAGATAATTCCCAAAGAGGGCTGTCAGCTGAAGGTGATCTTCTGGAAGACGGTACAGCTGGGGGGGATGAGTCCTTCCTTCCTGAAAGGGGTTTTGATTGTACAACATAGCACCCACCAACATCCTCCAACCTAGATATATCGGTAATGAAGAGATGTCAATTTCCATCTGCTTGACTCCTATCTCTCAACTGGTATATTACACGGGTGAGAAAAGAGGAAAGGAATTTATTAGGCTCCTGAACTCTCGACCCCATTACAATCTGCATTATCCAGATTGGGAGGGTCTCCTAGTTCACAGCTCTGAGTCCTTTCTTAATTGCTAAGCACTTCTGCCGTCAAGGCTAGAAGTCAACAAATGTAGAGGAATTTATGATAAATGAAGTGAGTCAAAAAATGCAAACTAGTAATTATGGAACAAGGGACGGGGGGAGTAGTCAGGGATTGAGTTTATCTCCAGATTGGCCTAGGTCTAGTTTAAGACAATTTTTGATGTTTCTGTGGCTTTTTTGAAGAGGGCGGGTGTAAGCAGATTACAGTCTCACCTGAAAGAGCAGGGTGTTGTTTCCTGGAGCAGTCAAGTGGATCCACCGCCGTGATCCGTTGGCACCATCTCTCTTAACAAAATGTAGCTGGTGGTTCTGCTGTCTGTTGGTGTGCTCCAACAAGGTGAAACCTGAGACATACTGAGCATAAATGCCTATTTGAATGAGTTCTGGGATCACACAGTGGATTTGCAAACATGTCTTCAATTAAAGGCTACTCTCAGGAAATTACAGTTGCCTTTCCACCCTAGAAAGAAAATACCCCCAAATCCAACTCCAAACCAAGAACTGAACTTGTATTTCAGGCTTATAAGAGATTTTTATCAAAGGTTTCTGAGCCCGCAGGATATTTTTCAGATTTCTCATTATGCCCATTAAAAACTTCTATGAATTTTAAGAATTGTAAGTAAATCCTAAACTCCTTTTCGTAGGTTTGTTTATGGTAATGATACAGGTGAAGCAATTCTGATGCTATTGGATATGTATTGTAAGATTGAGAAGTGAGAACACATTGCTGTTGAGATCCAGGGTTTTCACTACAAAAGAAAGAACATACAAATACAGATGGATATGAGTATGAGGGGATGGATGCACTAATTAACTAGATGCTGGAAATCCTTTCCTGATATATATCAAATCACCATATTGTACGCTTTAAATATCTCACAATTTAGTCAATTAAGCCTTGATAAAGCTAAGAGAGAAGGATTGGGGTGTATCTCAAGGACACAGGAGCCAGAGAAGAGGAACTCCCACTGGCTAAATCAGTTAAGTACAGTAATGAATAATAAAGCATTGGAAAACATAGGAATTCATATGTTCTGCCCTTTAATGAACAGATACATAAATAAATGGAGAAGGGAGGGCTCTTGCTGGAGAACCAGCTCGTAAATACAGAGGGAGGGCTGTAGCTGGAAAATGCTCACTTTGCAACCGCCCACGATAAAGATAGGATTAGGCCAAGAACCAATAATGGAAGCAAAATCTTGGGGAAATTTTGACTAAGAGCAGAATATTTGAGCTATCTTAAAGTGTTTTCCCCACAGATGTTCATTAGTTGCAAGGAAGAAAAAATAGTAATTATAGAGTGGAGAATTGAACAACACCTCCACCAGATGATGAAAGTTAACATCACCAAGAGGGACAGATGGACAGACATCATGAGAAGGACATGGTACCGCCTATGCAGTGTCCTGGCCAACCATGGGCAACCGCAGTCTCATCATGAGGAAACATCAGATAAACCTAACATGAAGGCTGTCCTAGTAACACCAAGGGGAGAGGGTTTGAATTCTTCCAAAATGCCAATATCATAAACGACAAAGAAAAGCTATGGGTAAAGACCAAAGACCAAAGACAGACGATAACAAGCATGAGGGAAGATGTATGGAACACTCCTTCACAGTTGGTGAAATGTAAAATGGAGCAGCTGCTTTGGAAAAGAGCCTGGCGGCCCCTCAGATTTTAAATGTTGAGTTACGGTGTCACCAAGTAACACTTTCTACATGTATAACCGAAAGAAATGAAAACATATGTCCATATAAAAACTTGTGCATGAACGTCAACAACAGCATTATTCATAATAGCCAAAAAGTGAATAATAGGTGAACATCCATGAACTAATGAACAGATGTACAAAAAGGGGTATAGCCATACAATGAGAAAGAATGAAGACACATGTGGTCACATGGATGACCCTTGAAAACATTATGTCAAGGGAAAGAAACAGGTCCTAAAAGCCCACATGCCATATGATTCCATTTACATGAAATGTCCAGAACAGGCAAATCTCTAGGGACAGAAGGTGCATTGGTGGTTGCCTAGGACTAGGGGAGAAGTGGGGGTGATGGCTAACAGGTGAAGGGTTTATTTGGGGACAATAAAAATGTCTTAACTTAGGTTGTGGTGATGGTTGCATGATTCTGGGAATATGCTAAAAACAATTGAATTGTATGCTTTCAATGGATGAATTTTATAGTATGTGAATTATATCTCAATAAAAATGGTTTTAAAAGTTTGGTGGGTTTTTTTTTTTTACATTTAAGATAAAATTATCTGGGTAGCAACAAACTTTAGTAGTATGATTTATCTCTATAAAGAGCAAATTTTAAAAATAAATAAAACACACACAAGAATGGATTGAGAAGCGTGGAGGCCATTTGTGAACTTGTCAGGAGCAGCTCTGGTGGAGAGATACAGGCAGAAAGCAGAATGGACTGGGTCAGGAGAACAGGAAGTGAGGAAGCAGACAGAGCACACTGCAGGGCACACAATTCTTTCAAGGAGCTTCCATGTGGAAGGAAGTTGAGGGATGGCATGAGCGCTACAAAGGCATGTGGGGCTGGAGCATTGAGTGCTGATGGGAAGGGTCTGCTGGGACAGCCCCAGTGGGAGTAGCAGGAACTGAAAGAAGATAATCCATACAGCATACATACAGATCCAAGAGAAGTTATAGGACCCAGAATCCATGTGATACTGAGAAGCACACTTTCTCCATTGAAGAGGAAAAAGAACAGGCTAGAGGCTGGTATAGACAGGTCTGTGGCGTGGCCGTGGTAAGATGAGGAAGTTCCTAACGGCTGGCTTCTAACTGTGGAGAAGGAGAGAGGATGGGAGATTTGAGGAGATTTTATATCCCAAGTCAGTTCCATAGGAGCTGTGTGATCTTGGCGAATGTAGTGAGCATCTCTGAGCCGTTTTCCTCCTTTGTAAAGTAAATAATACCTTGGAGTGTCCTTGTGAGGATAAATTGAGATAACTGATAAAACATAGAACAAAGTGACTTTCACACACTTTATCCTTGCTCAGTTTGCTACCACGACCAAGTCCAAGCAGAAATGAGTTTCTTAAAGGCAACCATCTTGTTTTATTAACCCTCATGTTGCCGCTCCCTATGACAATTCCTGGCACATTGAGTAGATGCTCAGTAAGTATTTGCTTTCTACCTTCACATCGAATTCTTCTCCACCAAGTAGCTGTCAGGCTAGGGATTTTCACCAGTGTCCTTTCCCTTCTCCTCAAGGTACACTGGAAGGGGGTGGAGAAGTTCCTGAAGCTGAGAGAGGTCAAGTCATCCAGCCACTAATGATAAAGGTGAACCTCCAAGCCAACCCTTCATTGCAACATCGGTGTCTTCCCATTATCCCCCAGCTACCTCGTTTTGCTTTTGTCTTTTGTGTGGTTTTCCCCTCCCCACAGGCTGGTTTCTAAGCCAGTCTCTGAGATACTGCCTAGAGAACTGGGGGTAAGCCTCACGAGGGTGTGAAGCCTGGTGGTCTGCTCGCCTCTCCTAACTGCTCCCCCAACCAGCATTGCCCTCCTTCTTCCCCCACTGCCTACCCCCCGGGCCTGACGAAAGTGTCTAGCACTATGATGAGAAGGTGTCAAGGCTTCGTTCTAGTTATTTTCAAGACCCCAATATATAAAGAGAATAAATGATCATCCTAAAGGCTAGTAAATGATCACTGAGCAAGCGAAGTTCACCATCCAGTTTTGGCGTGATTGAAAAGGCCCCGGAGAGCTGAGTTGCCCAAATTGACTGCAGCCAGAAAAGGAAGAGTAGCAAGATCAAGGGAAAAACTGAATCTTTTGCTTTATATGTTCTGCCCTTTTTTAATTTCTTAACATTTTAATGAAAAATTTTGAACATACAATTACAGTGGTATAATTGTATCATGACCTAGTAGAAAAACCAGTATAATGAACCCATGTACCCAGCAATTAGCAAGATTTTGCTGCATTGGCTGCATCTATCTTTTTTTAATGCAATTCCTGACTTCCTGTTATTTCACTCCCCACCCCAGTATGCATTTTTTTAATTTTTAATTTTAATTTTAATTTTTTTTACCTAGACACAGGACCATTTTTACACCAGCAAGCTTGACAATCTCCTGATATCACCTAACACCAAATCTATATTCAAATTTCTCTGTCTTGCTTTTTTTCTTTCTTGATTTTTTTTTTTTAACAATTGGTATATTTGAATCACAATTCCAAACCCACACGCTGCATTTGGCCGTTATGTCTCTTAAACCTTTTTAAGCTAGGGAGTTTCTCTTTCCCAAGTGTCTCCTTGATTTTTGATACCAACGCCTTGAGAGAACTAGATCCACTGTCCTAAGAATGTCCCTCCCATTCTTAGTCTGTTTCCTTGTGATGAAATTTGACTTGCTCACTCCCTGCACCTAACCCTCTCACTCCACCCCACCTCCGAACTAGAAGTTGGCACTAAACATTTGACTCCTTTGGGTTTTTGGTGATGATTCTTTGAGATGGTGCTGTGTGTTTCACATCGTACCATATCAGGAGGCAACAGTGCTGACCGTCCCGCTCTTGCCCATGCTGAGGTTGATCAGTGGATTCAGGTGGTTGGCCTGTCCTTTTCTGGGGAATAGCGACCACAAAACTCATTACCAAAAGTCTAATCAGGAGTATTCTTTAGGAGTGCCTGGGTGGTGCCGATCGTTGGGCATCCGACTCTTGGTTTCTGCTCAGGTAGTGATCTCAGGGTCGTGAAATTGAGCCCCGCCTCGGGTTCTGCACTCAGCGCGGAGTCTGCTTGAGATTCTCTCTCTCCCTCTCCCTCTGTCCCTCCTTCTGGTTCTCTCTCTCTCTCTCTCAAAATAAATAAATAAATCTCAAAAAAAAGAGTATTCTTTAATGCACTTAGGAACCATTACCTGAGTCCCAACTGTGTACCAAGCCACTCCATTGAGGAGATACAGAAATAAATTAGAAAAAACTCCCCTCCCCCCTCAACTGAGAAAACTCACTGGGATGAGGGAAACAAAATGTGAACTTCCCTGGCCTCACCCCATGAATGGCTTCTTCCTCTGTAAGCCTATAAACACTTACAAAACACAGCCTGGGGGCCAGCAAGCACTAACATTGTCTTCTAAGACATCATCTTGCTTGAAGCCTGCATGCTTCCCAGACTCCTGGTCATGATGAGCTTCTTTGTTCTCCCTACGGGAACTGGGAGATGTCTCTAAGAGCCACAAGGTGCCCAGGCCACCCTAGTTGAATCCTGAAAAGTTTGACTTCAAAACTCAATTGGCAATTGGGTTTTTTGCTTTGTGTGTCAGATTTTTAAAAGTAAACAATTTCACCTCCCATGGAGTGAAAAGATCTTGAGTGCAGTTGCTTTAAAATGTGTATGTCGTAAGTGTCACGAAGCTGCTCGGGAATAGGGAGACTTAAGTCTGTACTTGGCAAAATGAGAATTTTAGAATTGGGTCAACTCAGCTTTTATGTGCTGTCCAAGTGCCTCGCCCTTCCACGGCTCTCACTCTTCTCAAAGCCCTCAACAAGACTTCTCTGCTGGAATTCAAGAGTAGTTTGTATTCTGCTCTTGGGTGGGGAAAAATGAAAACCGGGAGTCCAACTCGCTGCTTAGTGCCCATAGCTCAGAGAAAGTCTGTTGAGTGTATTCTGGGGTTCTGCATCCATTAAAAGAGGCTCTGCTGAGTCACCTGGGGCCAGGTACACTTCCTGAGTGAAGAGAGTGGGAGCAGCTGAAGGCTTCTTTGTTTCCACGGCAGCGTGAACACTCTACTCGGGGCCACTTTTTTCTCTGAGTATTTTTATTATGGACACATACACCTTTAAAACGTGATGAGAGCACCCTTTATTGCAAAAACTCCCTCTGTTTGCATTTCTAGCAACGTTTCCTAGCCAGCTCTGGAGCTGGAACAAATTCTTTCCCTCACCTGCCCCTCCTTCTCCATTTCTCCTCCTGAATGCGCAGAGCCAGCCCTGGAGACTGAAACAACATATGACACATCCTCCCCGCGTGTTGACAGAGGGGGCTGCAGCCTCTCTTTGGCGGCCCCACCCACCGCCTTGGGGACCTCCTCCAAGGAGAGTGCACCGGGACCTTGCCAGGGGTCAGGGCCTCCCCCACAGGTTAGCTTGATCAGAGTTCCCTTGACCAAGTTCCCTTGACAGTTGCCCTGGAGCCTGAAGAAAACAAAGGTGAGGCTTTGCCTTCCTCACCTGCGCTGGAGCCCAACCAGCAACCAAAGACCAGCGGCTCCCATATTGGTTGCATCATCCTGTCACCTAGTTTCACACAGTCTCTTTCTTCTGTTTTGTTAACTTACATAACTTTGGCTCATGTACCAAATAACTCACTGGGAGGACGCTGAACTTGTGTGGGGATTTATTGAGAACATTCTGAAGAACATCCAAAATAAGGGAAATGAAAGTCCCAATTGCTGGGGGCGTAGGGTTAAGATGAGAGCTGGATGGTTTTGCATGTGTGTGGGTATCTGACTTACGTTATAGATGCACATGCCGTGTATCCCTCCAACGGCACTGAAGGAATAGACAGTTGTAGGGTTGGGAAATCATCAGAGTCACAGAAGGTCTTCTCCACCAGCTGGTCGCTTGTTTATTCTCTTACAATAAGACATTCTGATTTATTTGCAGGTTCTTACATTTGGGCCATAAATTAATACTTCATTCAAACAAATTTTTAAACTCTTTTACAAGTCAAACATTCTCCCACTGAATCATATGTGTACCCTTTGCATTAGGAAGAGGAAGCAAAAGAGGGAAAAGACTTATAAATCTAAGGCATTACTGAGGATCTTCCACATACTCAATCCTTTTCTAGAGAGGCAGGATGGTCTAGCTCTCTCTACTGAACCTGGGTTCAGATCCTAAGCCAGATGCTTCTCCGTCCTCTGCAGGTGAGCCTTGGAGACTCCAGCTCCTCGTGTATAAATTGAGGAAGATGACAGAACTCATAAAGATACGAAGAAACTTTAAAAAGACAGCATGGGGGCACGTGGGTGGCTCAGTTGGTTAAGTGTCCGACTCTTGATTTCAGCTGGTGTCATGATCTCGGGGTCGTGGGATTGAGCCCCGCCTCAGGCCTGCTTGAGATTCTCTCCCACTCCCTCTACCTATACCCATACCCCCTACCCCCACTCGTGTGCTGTCTCTCTCTCTCTCTCTCTTTTCTGGAGAGAGAGAGAGAGAACATGGGTGTAATATTAGCCCATAGTGGGTGCTTATTACAGGTTAGTCTTCTCTTCTATGTCACTGAAAATTTGGAAGCTTTTTTTAGAACTCCTTAAATCAGTACAACTTGAGAACATGAGCTTTGAGGTCCACTCCCTGAGCTTCAATCTTGCTTCTCTCTCTTCTAAGCCCTATGACCTTGAACATGTTTCTTAACTTTGCTATGCCCCAGTTCCCGTACCTGGAAAGTGGGGATAGTGGCAACTTATTTCATAGGGTTGTTGTGAAGCTTGAGACAGCAGTCCATGGCACAGAGTAAATGCTCCATAAATATTAGGTAAGACTTTCTAGAAGCAGAGAAGTGTGAGTTGGAGCAAAATTACACTTTCTATTTGACTTTGTCATTATGAAAAAACTTTCTCAACTGGAAAAAACAAAAGTAGTGTCACTTTGCCCTAAGAGGAGCAAAAGTCGCCCATTAAGGAGCTACTTTGAGTTGAAATGTGCTATCAGGAAGCCTTACTTTTGATGGAGTGTGGAAAGTTCTGTACAGCAGGCAACCTGTGAAATGAAATAGGTTACGTTTCTGTGAACTCTTCCTACTCCAAGCAGGTTAGTGCCCCTTGGGGCTCTCCAGGGACAAAGCATGCTTTTGTTGGGGATTGACATTTAAAAGTGTTTGATTGTTCAGTACATGTTGTTTGAAGAGTTGCTTTACTAAAATTTAATGGCAAATTCCACTCTGGATTTCCTGCCAAGAAATCTATAAAGCTTTGTTTGAGACTGAAAGCATTCAGAAGTTTTTTAAAAAAAGCTGGGAGGTGCTGGGTGTACATTAAAAAGGAAAAGAAAAAAAGGAGGAGGAGGAGAGAAGTCCTGTGGATGCAGGATGAGTGTTTGATTTAAGAACTGGCTGGTCAGCTCCAGAGTCAAGCAATTAAGAAAGGTTTAAAAGGGCCAAGATGAAGAGGGGCCAAGGCGAGCAAACAGCTCCATCCACGCCCAACCCAGAAAATAGCCTGGGCTGTGCTCTGACCTTCTCATTCAACAGCTTTGTTCCTGTTCTGAGCCGACGTGATGAGAGAGCAGCATCGTTGCGTTCTTACCAGAACGTGACATTATATAACATCTGCTCCGTGTGGCCGGCTCCGGGCATCGCGGGTTAATATCCAAGACTGGCATTGCGGTGTTAGGCTCTGGAAGTAAACATGTAGCGGTTCTCATGCCAGTGTTCACACTTGGCACCTGGTTGAAGAGCTTCAGGCTTATGTCCCCCGGGTTGTGGAAACCACCCTATATTCATGTTGGAATAAGGCAGGTTAAAAATAAAATGAAAGTGTCTGCTAATAGAGGGCTTTTTAAAGATGGATAAGTATCATATATATAATGTGAAGTGACACGTACTGTTGCAAAAGGGCATATATAACTCCAGGAAGCAATTTAGGTGAATTTTAAAATAAGACTATATTACATATTATTTACAGAAGCAAACACATGTCAGCAAGTACAAAAACATGCCCAGAAATCCTGCATACCAACCTCAGGACAGTTAATTAGCTCTAGAGAAGGATGAAAGGATGAAGGAAGGGAGGCAGAGGGATGGGAGTTGGGTCTTAGTTATATCTGAACTATTTTTTTTCTTCAAGTCCAAAATGAAGGGATCTGAGTCTAATATGTCAAATGTGACC
This sequence comes from Leptonychotes weddellii, assembly GCF_054177405.1. NCBI lineage: Eukaryota > Metazoa > Chordata > Mammalia > Carnivora > Phocidae > Leptonychotes > Leptonychotes weddellii. The sequence goes on from NC_138379.1 coordinate 39,088,265, forward strand.
GTCTATTAAACCTAGGTGATGGGTGCATGGATATCTGTTATAGATTTTGTACTTTTCTGTTTTTCATAATTTAAAAGTTTAAGTTAGAAAACAGTGGTATATCCCTATAGTGGAATATCATGCAGCCATTAAAAAGAATTTAAAAATTGTATAGGTTGTCAGAAGAGTATGTGCAAGCGGTGTTTTAGATCAAAATAACAGGTTGCTGTATAGTATGAAAGCATAATCTATTTTTGCTTAATATAATATACATACACACATACACACACTCTAGTTCAAACCTTTCCCCTGGGCTATGCCCTCATATTCAGGGCCTGCAGTCTCCATTTGGATGTCACTCAAGCAATCCAAAAAATGAGTGGGTCTATAACCAACCTCTTGACCTTTCCCTCCAGACACTGTCATCTCCTTCTCTTCCCCATCTCAGCACATGACACCATCAGCCATGGGTTGCTCAGGTGACAATCCCAGGAGTCAATGACAAGTTCTCCCTGGCCCTCAAGCCCTATAGGTCCCACCTGCCCATTCTCTAATCCCCGGCTCCCCTCCCAGTCCCCAGTCCCTCAGTCCCCCAGCAGGAGCCTGCAGGGCTCTCCCAACCAGCTCTCCAGGTGTCGACTGCTGCTCCCTACAAGCCATTCTCCATCTAGCAGCCAGTGGTCCCATAAATCACCCCCTACCTAAACCCCAGGAATGTTCCCAATGCTCTCAACTCCTTCATTAGGAGTCGGGATCTCCCACCCTCCCCTGCCTCATCGGGTATCATCTCCTCCTCCACCGCTGCACTCCAGCTGTTCAGGAGTACGTCCATGCTCCCACCACGGTGGGAGCATGCTTGATTCCTTGTCCTTTTGTAATCAGAAATAACCCATTAATGTAATTAAAATGTCCACACTGAGAGACGATCAGATCAACTTAGCTAACTTATTTGTTTTATTTGTTTAATATACTATTTATTTACTTAATTCAGCAAACACTTACTGAATACCAACTGTGTTCCCAGACCTGCCGTCGATGTTATGTAATCTTTGTTCAATTTCCACACCCGAGCCCAATTGCTTCAAGGTTTACATAAGGGCTTTCATTTTGATTATGGCGTTCCTTCGTACGGGAACATCTGTACTGAGCCTAGCTCTGCTCTGCGATGGGTGAGACTCAGCGGAAATGCAAACACACAACAGAGGAACTCTATTATAATAAACCACCCACTTGGGGGGACAAGGCTTAAGTGGTTCCCATTGCCATCATTTTCCTCGCACTAGAGACAAGTACAAGTCCAGAACACAAGTGATTTTCACTACATTCCCACTGACCACTGGTTCTGAGAGTCCTGCATCAACCCTGTTGTAAACTCTCCCCTGTTACTAACTTCTTGTGTCTGGAGGGTTTGCTGGGCACCTCACTGAGGAGCTTCGGAGTTGGAGCCCAGTGTGAGCAGTTTCTGGGATACCCAGACAAGTGCCCAGCACACTGTGCACCTTGCCTCTGAGAGCTTTCTTGTCTCCTTGTGCACAGTTGAGATAAATGACTCATTTCAAAATCCTCAGGGCAGAATCTGCAAGGAAAACATGTGTTTGTAAGACCTGAACTCTCTAAGTTGGTTATTGATATGAACTCAAGCCAGTTTCCTTTTTGTTACCCAAAAAGACCTGAGTGTACAAGAAAATACTCAGCAAACATCTGACTAATTATGACATGAATGGAGGTAGGTAGTTTAGCACAGTGTTTAAAGCATGGGCTGTAGAGTTAGAGAACACTTGCTCAATATGCTCTTTCCTTCATGCCCTGCCCTTTGCTTCCAGACAAACTCCTACTCATCCATCAACACCCACCTTAAATATCACTTCTGGAAAATTTCCCCAGTGTAATCCATCTGAGTAGGCCGTTCTTTTTTTCTAGGTTCCCAGAGCATGTTTATCACGTCTAGGTTATATATTGCCTTACAAGTATTTGTTTGCTTATATATGTCTCTCCCATTGAATAACAGGGTCCTCCAAGGCCAGAACCATACCTTACTTGGTTTAGCATGAGGTCTGTCATTCATAATAGTGGTCAAATATGCACACTCCATTGTCATTCAGACCCAGGTTTGAATCCTGCTCCACTTCTTACTATCTGACCATGTGAAGTTACATAATCTCTATATACCTCAATTTCCTCATCGAAAAGACACTTACCCATAGGTTGTTGAGAACATTAAATTAGGCATTGCACATAAATGTTCGACATGACAACTGATCATGCTGAAGGACCTTTAACTCTCATTTTTTTTTTTTAAGATTTTATTTATTTATTTGAGAGAGAGAGAATGAGAGACAGAGAGCATGAGAGGGAGGAGGGTCAGAGGGAGAAGCAGACTCCCCGCCGAGCAGGGAGCCCGATGCGGGACTCGATCCCGGGACTCCGGGATCATGACCTGAGCCGAAGGCAGTCGCTTAACCAACTGAGCCACCCAGGCGCCCTAACTCTCATTTTTATGATTAACTGCATCAATGTTTGCTGGCCAAACTAATAAATGAATGACCCAAACTTCTGATCACAGCCCCTTTATGTCAACCAAAGAAGGCATCATGGATGAAGTGTAGGAGGAGATGTCCTTGACATAGGGTTCACTTTTCCATAAAAATACAGCTAAGAACACCCAGGTATTTTACATGATCACTTGTGAAGTTTGCCTGCTGAGACAAAATGGCCTAACCTTTCCAAAACGGCTCCCTGAGTTAGGGTAAAAATGAAACTCAATTTAAATGCTGAAGGTCTTATAATGTGCATTTCATAGTCTACCTGTTTGGGCAAGTGATTTTCTCTGGGAGCCTGCAAGAGACAGCTTAATTAGTGGTCATTAGAATAGATGCAGCTGATTACACATCACTTGAAAGCATTTCGGGTCTTTTTTTTTTTTTTTTTTTCACTTTGTAATCTACTCTTATCCTTCCCTGGCAACTTTTCTGCTTACTTCTGATTGAAGTTTAAGAGATAGATACGTTTTCATAAAAATGTATAGCCTGTGATTCTGCCTTGGGCCCTTCACCTTTGCTTAATTATGGTACTAGCAGCATCAATTCCTGGGGGACCTACTGTGTGCTGGCCAGAGCGTGCCTAGTGCCACATATAACTTTCTCTCTCCTTTTCCTGCAGCTTATCACCGTCTAACATAGCAGATAACTTGTTCCTTCACTATGTCACTATTGATCATCTGTCTCTCCTGCCTTCCCACCCCTCGCCTCCTAGGAAGGTAAGAGCCCAAGGTCAGGGACCTTTGTTTTGTTTCCTGTATCCTAAGAAATTAGAACAATGCCTGACACACAGCAGATGCTCCATAAACATTTGTTGAATGAACACATCTTCATACAACCCTGAGGTACCAGGTGTCACCTTCATTTTGAGGCTAGAAAAACTGAGGCCCAAAAATAGAAAATGACAAGCCCAGCATCACACAGTTAATAAGTAGCAGCTGTGACCCTTACTGCTCAGGGTCTGAGCTGTACAGGACTTCGGTATGTCTGACTCTAAATCCTATACTTTCTCCACTGGGGGATGCTTTGTTGGAACTGGCTGTCTTCTGGAACACAGGCATCCTCTGGGCTTGGGCTGGCTTGAGATGGGATATAAGATCAGGAGCGCAAGTGATGGTGTTGTCAGATCTAGACAAGGAGACAGGGTCAGCGTGCTGGCCACACAGAGGGGGCTTGGAGCCAGGTGGCAGACCATAACGCTCTCTGGCTCTGTGCTCCAAGAGAACTTTCTGGTCTTCTCAGAACCCCATTGTTCCTGTGTGTCAAAAGTTAATAAAATCTCCTCTGCCCCTTACAGACCTTCTAAACTTTCTATGAAGATTCACGATGTGTGAGCAGAGATTCCGGTTCTTTGGAGAAAGGAGCTCTTTAAATGCCAGGTATTATTAAGTATTATTATAATGAACATTTACTGCTGTTCATTCCCTTTGATATTCTGTACAAGGTCCCTCGGTTCCTGGACCTCTCTAGTCAAAAATGAAACCTATGTCATCCCCAGTTCCTTTCCTTTTGTATACTGAGAGTTAAGAAAATATTGGGTGAGTTCCATATTTCCATTCTGGGTGTGGATTTTGATGAATGAGCCAAGTTAAGAGACCATGACCTATTGTGGGAGGTTTGATACCCTCTCCTCTTCACATGGTGTACTTATTGGGCAAGACCTTTTAATTCCATAGCTTCAGCTGCTGGTCACATGGAGATGGCTGGCCAATCAGTATCACCCTCCCCAACTTTGCCTTCCAAACTCTAAACCTGTTTTTGCAACTGCCTTCCACATACCTCCACCGGGTTGCCTGAAAAACATCCCATATCCAGCATGTCCAAAGAGCAACTTACCATCTTATCCCCAGTCCATACACACCTCTCAACTTTTTGTCCAAATGAATGGTATCTGTCATCTTTTACTCCTGTTCAATTCTCTAATCCTCACTGCCCACCTCCAGGCATCCAGCTCCATCTGTTCCAGATCAGAAATGCCTCACATCTGTTTCCTCCTCTTCATGTCCATAGATACTGTGCTAGTTCAGACCCCAAGCCATTGCTTACCTCCTCCCTGGTCTTTCTGCACGTGATTTCTTCCCTTCACACGGGGCCACCACAGCTATCTTTTGACATGACAAATCTGATGATGGTACACACTCCAACTCTAGGATCTCCAGAGCTGGTCCCATTCTCATGCTAACATCATGTGCCCCATCGTGTGCTATCATGTCCTCCCCACCAACTTCATGCATACCCTACATTTCACACCATGGTGGGCTTATTTCTCCATGCCTTCATACTCTCTGTTCCCCTTGTCTGGAATGCCTTTCCCCCTCTTTGCCACCCATCCCATTCACATACATCTTTTAGGTGTCTTCTCCTCTGCTTTTCCAAATCCCTCCAGGTGGAGTAACATTCTCCTCTTCTATAGCCCTCTGTAAATGCCGTCCTAAATTAGTAAGGGTTATCCGGAAAAATAGAACCAATAGGAGATATATATGGGAAGAGATTTATTATAAGGAATTGGCTCATGTTGTATGGAGGTTGAGAGGTCCCACAGTCTGCTGTCTGTGTGCTGCGGACTTAAGAAAGCCAAGTAGAGTGACTCATTCTGAGTCTGAAAAGCCTGAGAACCAGGAACAGCAAGGACAGAATGAGATAGATGTCCCAGGTTAAGCAATCATGCAGGAAGGGATGAATTCTTTCTTCCTCCAACTTGTTGTTTTATTCAGGCACTCAACAGACTAGCTGATGCCCACCCACATTGGGAAGGGCAGTCTGCCTTACTAAGTGCACCAATTGAATGTTAGTTTCATCTGGAAATATCCTCCTCACAGACACACCCAGAAATAACATTTAGCCAAATACCTGGGCAGCTTGCGTTCCAGTCAAGTTGACACATAAAATTAACCATCACACCTTTCAAAACAATTCTAGTAATAGCAGTTCTTTAGCACAGGCTTTACGACAGGCACTTTTCTGGCCTCTTTATATACTCACCTAATCTTTGCAACAACCAGAGGGTAATTATTATCTTAATCCTCATTTTATGGATCAAGAGCCTGAGACCAGAGTTAAGTCCCTTGTCCAACATCACCCAGCTAGGAAACAGAATTGCCCATTCTGATAGAGAGTCTGTGCCAGAGTCCATGCACTTGACCACTCCCCTTTCTGTCCCCCACTGAGAGGTTTATGTTCCTGTCTAGACTGTAAGTTTCTTTGTTTCTCCAACTCAAAACCTGGATAATTATCATTAACACCTATTCCTCAAGCTTTGGGGAAGCAGTAGCAAAGCTTAGAAAGTGGATACAGGGCGCCTGGGTGGCTCAGTCGTTAAGCGTCTGCCTTCGGCTCAGGTCATGATCCCAGGGTCCTGGGATCGAGTCCCGCATCAGGCTCCCTGCTCAGCGGGAAGCCTGCTTCTCTCTCTCCCTCTCCCACTCCCCTTGCTTGTGTTCCCTCTCTCGCTGTGTCTCTCTCTGTCAAATTAATAAATAAAATCTTAAAAAAAAAAAAGAAAGTGGATACAGATGTAGATGATAAAATGCTAATGGAATAGTAAGCTATTATGATTATCACCTTCAACCACTGCAGCAACTCTCCTGACCCTCATTGATCCTTCCATCCCATCCTCCTCTTTGCCATGAGGTTAGTCTTCTAGAACAGAGATGAAATAATATCATTCTGCTGCCTAAAGTCCTTCAGTGACTCTGTATTGTCTAAAGGATGCTATCTAGGCTCTTTTTTTTAAAGGTTTTATTTATTTGAGAGAAAGAACACAAGTGAGGGGTGGGGGGAAGGGCAGGGGGAGGGAGAGGGATGGGGAAAGAATCTCTAGCAGACTCCCCGCTGAGCAAGGAGCTGGACGTAGGGGCTCCATCTTAGGACCCTGGGATCATGACGTGAGCGGAAATCAAGGGTCGGGAACTTAACCGACTGAGCCCCCCCAGGGGCCCCTATCCAAGCTCTTTATCTAGAAATATTGGCCTTTCCTAACCTGGCCCTGCTATGCCCTGCAGTATTTTCTCTACTATTCCCTTGCAGGTAACTTACACTCTGCATAAAAAATCAACAGTCATTTTCTGAACACACTCATGACCGAGTCCCTCCCATGTTGTTGCCCAGTCTGTTCCTATAACTTGAAATTCCCTCTCTCTTTACCTATTCAATGAACAGCTACTCATCTAGTAAGACTCTATGATACCTCTCTGCGAAGCCTTCCCTGACATCCTCAGACAGGATTAGGTCCATTTCCTTTATGCTGGCACGGCGCCTGGACACAGTGTGTCACCTATCACCCCACCAAAAAGGAAGTATCACTAATTCAATGCAATTCAATTAATTTTTGTAGCCAGGTGTCAGCTGGGTATCCCTCTTTCACGGATCCATGAGTCCCCAAGGGCTGCCATAACAAAGCTGTACCAACTGGGTGGCTTAAAACAACAAAAACCATTGTCTCAAAGTTCTGGGGCCAGATGTCTGAAATCATGGTGTCGGTAGGGCCATGCTCCCTCTGACAGGTCTAGGGGAGGTCCTTCTTTCCTCTTACAGCCTCTGGTGTCCATCGGCACTCCCTGATGTTCCATGGCTTGTAGACGCATCACTCTGATCCCATGGTCATCCTCCATGGTCATCACATCATCTCCCTTCTGCACATGCCTGTCTCTGTCCAACTTTCCCTTTTTTATAGGAACACCTTTTTACAGGGTGGGTTAGGGCCCACCCTAATGATCTCATTTTAACTTCATCACTTCTGTAAAGACCGTATTTTCAAATAAGGTTACATCCTGAGGTACTAGGGGTTAGGACTTCAACCTATATTTTTTGAGGGGACATAATTCACCTCATAACCATGGGAAATTGTGCTTCATCCAGAAACGAATTTTTGACCCTCAGGCAGTCTGAAGTCTTCCACCAAAGTTCTGTGATCCTCGTGGCTTACTTCCTGCTGTTTCTCCCTATCTCGTCTCCTGTGTTTAGACTATTTCAGTTCCCATACACAGCCCTCATAATTGCATGCCTTCAATATTTTCAACAACTAATCCAACAAGATCAGGAATTCCAAGCATTTAGCAACTTCCCTTCAGATGGAAAGATCTCATCAAGCACCTGTCATATTTTTCACTCCATCTTTTTCCAGAACCTTGGCCAACTTCCAACCCAGGATCTTTCCAAGAGATCTTCTTCAGTGCCTCCAGCTCTCTGGAAGACACCGTCCAGTTCTCGCTCCCAACCCTATGTGGATTGCTTCCCTCACTGGGACCACCCCTGGCAAACCAGGCTGGCTTCCCCAGGATTCTAGCAAAGAAAAATTGTCTCCACTTGTTGCATTTTTATTGATCACTGATATGCTGGCATTAAGTTAGATGCTGGTGATACAACAGAAAGCAAATAGATATCCCCTGTCTACATGGGTGTACAGTCTGCTGGGGAAGATAGATATTAAGAGTATGGCTGCAAGTGCAATGAGTGTGATGACAGAAGGGCATGTAGAACCACAATAACAGTGCTGCAGCTTTCTAATGAGGATATACTGTGTGCCAGGCACTGTTCTAGACTCTGAGAAATTCTCATGGAGCTTACATTCTAATGGGAGACACAGACAATAAAAATGTCAGGTAGTAGTAAATGCTATAAAGGAAAATCAATCAGGATAAGGGGATAAAGCAGTCTGGGGCTGTATTGGTTAGGATGAGGTTCAATTGCACAGAACAGGCAAAATAAATAAGGATGGCTTAATATGAGGTTTGTTTGTTTCTCTGAAATGAAGAAATACAGAGGTAGGCAGTCCAGCACTTTTAGAATAGTTTCCAGGCTCCCTGTTCTTCTCTGTCATTTTTAATGGGTCTTATATCTTCTGGATTCCTTCATCATTCAAAATGGCTGCAAGAGCTCCATCCATCACATCTGAGGCCCAGAAATGAAGCTGGAGAACAGGCGTGAGGGCAAATAGAAGGCACCTCTCAGCTAAGTCTCCTCTTTTAAGGCTATTTGCCAGAAACCTCACCCAACCTGTTCCTCTTACATTTTAATAGCCACCCCTAAATGTAAGGGAGACTGGCAAATGCAATCCATCAGCTGTATACGATGCTATCCAGAATATAACCAGAGTTGATTCATCAGGAAGAAGGAAAAATGGTTTTGGATAGACAACTCACCATATCTACTGGGGCCCATCAAAGACTTTCCAGAAAAAGGAGGCTTAGGCTAGCAGCCAAAAAATGAGTAAGAGTGCCCAGACCAGGAGGAGATCAAGGGGAAGAACACTGCTGCAGAGAAAGGAACAACAGCCCTGATGGTTGGGCTGGGTCCAAGTTTACCTTTGTTCCACTGTGTCCAGCTCAGAACCGGGCACAGTGCTCATCTCAAGAAATATTTATTAACTAAATATTGGCCTCAGATTGAGTGCTTACATCACCCAACATGTAATCTCTGCCACAAGAGGAATGCCCCCCAAACAGAGTCTCTCAGTTATTTCCATTCTGCCTAGAGCAAAACAGATGACTCTTGGTGAAAAATCATCTGGTGTCTAGCTACAGACAGGGCTGTGCACACAGGTACCCAGAAATCAAAATAGGAAGCACGTATTGCAATAAAACCTGACCATAACTTCCTAATGAATCAGAAACAGTGCTTCACAGACCAATGCATCTCACACATTAAGTACCCTTTGTTGTTTATAGCTGTAAAATCTGCTGAGGTTGAGTTTAAGGTAAGGGAATAAGAAGAAACCTGCCCAGCCCTTCCTGTTGATGAAATTCCAATGGAGCCTGGTTCTCAGGTTCAGTGATTATTGAGCCAAGTCTGCAAGGTCTAACACTGGGCCGATCTCTACTCTGCTGGCAGACCTGGAAAGGTTGGATGGAGCAGCACAGAGGGCAGACCAAATGAATATGCCTTGCTCAGAGCCTGGCACATGCTAGATCTTCAATAAATATCAGCTCCCCGAATGGCTGGGACATTTGAGAAAAGGTGTGTAGAAGTATGACATTTGATTAAGTCATAAAGGGTAAATAGAGGTTCTTGCAAGGGTGGGAAGAAGGGACAGACATGTGGGATGAAAGGATCAGTGCATGCAAAGGGAGAGGGGTGTGAACAGCAAAACTCAAGCAGTTCAAATAGTCCCAGGGGAGGGTGGAGGTAGGAGATGAGTCTGTTAAGATGCCTTGTGCAGGGCAGGGCTAAGATGTTTGCACTTTCTCCAGTGGGTAACAGGGAACTTTTGAAGAATTCTGAGCAGGGAAGGGACATGATCAGAGTCACAGGGTCATTCATCCCTCTCCTCCCCAATCAGTGCTCCAATGCAAGCCTTCCCTATAATCACAATATTGCTTCCATTGATTTACCTTTCTCTGTTCCTTCACCCCAAGACCTTTCCTCTCACTCTCCCAACTCCTGACCCTGTTACGGATATATCAACATACATGTAGGCATACCTCCCAACACCTTTGGCCTCCCAGCTTTGATGACCTTGGCCTTGGGCCATTCTCTTTAGCCATCTATTGCCAGAGCCACATCAAGGACCTTTTCCACCTCGAGAAACTCAAAGCCCAGGTTTTCCCTTCCTTTGCCATCCTTTGAGCAGCTAGAGGAATCTAATCACACTGCTCAATGCTCCTCAATGATTCCCAAGGCATTGCTAATAAAAATCCAAACTCCTTCCTGTGGCCTTCTGGACTCCACATGTTCCGGCCCCTGACTACTTCTCCAATCACATCTCGGGCCACCCTCCTCCTCACCTTCCATTCTTCCTTCCTGAGACTACAATCACACCTCCACCCTCATCATATCAGACTTCTCAAATGAATTCTCATCCCCTGTTGTCCCCACTTTCCATTTCCCACTCACTCCTCAAGCCACGAAATGTGGCTTCATCCCCCACCAATCCACTGCTGCTCCTCTGTCCAAGGTTATATTTATAAATTGACAAATCACATGGGTCCAGGTGGCCACCCTTGCCTTGAAACTCACTCCTCCCAAACATGGTCTCCACAATGTTACTTTCTCTTTCTTTTCTCACTTCTGTGTTATTTCTTAGTCTTTGTGATTTTCTCTTCCTCTGTCTACTATTTCAGTATTGGTCTTGTCCAGAGTTCTGTCTTCAGTCCCCTTCTATTCCCACTCTGCACTCTTCCTTAAGCATCTGATCCCTGTCTATGGCTTCCCCTCCCCCCCATCAGATGACCCCCACAGGCACCTCAACTCCACTGAGTGCAAATTGAGTTCACCACCTCCCATTCCCACCCCTTGTCAAGACCCATTTCACACCATCCAAGGAAATAACCCACCCTTATCCTTCCATTTGCCCAAGCTGGAAACCTGGGAGTCAATTTAGGTTACTCTTACTCCCTCATCCTCTACCAATGATTAATCACTATATGTGAGTGAGTCTAGCTCTTTTTTTTCCCAGAATTTTATTTTATTTAAATTCAATTAATTAATATATAGTGTATCATTAGTTTCAGAGGTAGAGTTCAGTTATTCATCAGTTGCATATAACACCCAGTGCTCATTACATCACGTGCCCTCCTTAATGTCCATCACCCAGTGACCCCATTCCCCCACATACCTCCCCTCCAGCAACCCTCAGTTTGTTTCCTATAGTTAAGAGTCTCTTATGGTTTGTCTTCCTCTCTGATTGTGTCTTATTTTATTTTTCCCTCCCTTCTCCTAGTTAGTCTAGCTTCTAAGTGTGTCAGATCTCTGCTTTCCCCCGTCCCTAATTCAGTCTCTCCTCATTTCTCTTTCAAACTGTTAACCTGCCTGATTGTTATGTTCTCTGCTTTTGTTTTTAATTTCTCATCTTCACTGGACTATGAGGGACCACATCTTAATAAATTTCTTATCCTCTGGGTCTGCCTTAGTGCTGACACATAGTATTTACTTATAGTAGGTGTTTCTGACTGTATGAATGAAGTGAGTACATGAATGTGTGAATAAAAAAGGAACAAATGAGACAAGGCACTTGACACCGTCCAGCTCAAAATAATATGTTTACAATATTAAAATTCACAGATCACTGGGGTGCCTGGATGGCTCAGTTGGTTGAACGACCGATTCTTGATTTTGGCTCATCCTGATCTCAGGGTTATGAGATGGAGCCCCACATCAAGCTCCATGCTCAGCAGGGAGTCAGCTTGAGACTCTCTCTCCCTCTGCCCTTCCGCCCCCAAAGGAAGTAAATAAATCTTTAAAATTCACAGATCATTTGAACAACAACCCTATGAAATGCTTATTATTATTCCTTAACTTCTCTGGTTAAATAATTTGACCAAAACCATAGAATTAGTGAGTCACAGGGTTAGTCTGTGGAAAAGCCTGGATTTGAAACTGTGGGTCCAAGTTTTAAACTTTCCACCAAATTATAGAGCTTTGCTCAGTGACTGTATTCTTCCATAAAGCTGGTATTAGCCAAATTGATTATCTACTCTACTTAGCAGCACTGTTTCTAAATGACACATTTTTGCCCTCAGAAAATGAAATGTATTCATTTTTTCAAAGCACAAAAATTTGTCTTCCTTGTTGTTGTTCCAGAGAATGTGTGATCATGTACAATTTCAGGCAGAGATTTTAGGTCTGGTATGTATATTCAAAATTTAGTACCACTCACCAAAGGCAGGACGATTTATATACTCCTCTGTGGCTTGAGACGTTCACTTCCTTGGTGATTCTGGCGTCGCTTAGAAAGGCTGAAATAGATAAAACATCACCCAAATAGAGTTAATATCCTGCACCATGTTTCCCCAAGCCTCCCTGTCCTCCCATATGCCCTATCTCAGTGAATAGCCACCCATTTCCCAGGCCAGAAACCTGGTCATCATCTGAGTCCTTCTGATTCCTCCCTTTGTTCACCTAACCAAGCACCAAGCCAATCCATTCCACCTCGTCAGTGTCCCATGGGTCTGTTATCTCTCCATTCCAGTGATGACAGCCTTCACTTGGGCATCCACATAAATCTTACCTGCATGAGGAATTAGCCCCCTGACACCTCTGCCCACTTCCAGTTTTGCACACACCAAGCCACCGTCCACACTCTAACCCAACTCATGATTCAGGTAGGCAAATCTGCTCGGTCAGGTTTCTGCCTTTAAACTTCCAGTGTCTTCCCGTTTGCCTCAAGATTAAGTCTGAAGTCTTCATCATGGCACACAAGGCCCACATGGCCGCCACCAATCTCCCCACTTTCTACCTCTCGATTCTGAACTTGTTCTCTCTTCCTCTGCACATTGCACTTACTGGTCCTTCCCTCCCTCGCTTCAACTTAACCACCTCCAACCAGGCCTTCAAATCACAGCTTACGCATCATCTGCTCCCAGTATCTGTGGCTCCCACAATCTGGGTTAGATGCCTTCGTCTACCATGGAAGCCATAACACCTTCCCATATACTATTGTGATGTCTATTTGCTCTTCTATCCTTCACTACCACACTCCTTACTCAGTGAGCTCTGGGACAACCTGGGATGTATCTTGTTCTTCTCTCTGCCTCTAGCTCCTGAGCCAGTGGATGCTCATAAGCTTGTTGAATAAATGAATTTCTGTCCTCACCTCTCTCAACTCCTCCTTTCTCCCAACTTGTGGAGGAGACACAAGTAAAATACCCAACATGGTCAATGTTATAAGAATCATAACAGAGTTGTGTAATAAGGTACCCTGGGAGAAAGGAGAAGGGAACCATAGCAGCTTCGGATGTCTCAGTGGAAGGCATGGCAGATACAGGTCTGAAATATTAACTTTTTGAAAAATAGCAAATGGAAAGAATATCCAAACTTCCAGCCTTGAAGATCAGCTTAAGAATAATTTATAACACCAGACCGTGGTCCTTATGCTTTTTCCATATAAGGACCCCTTCTAATATTAAAAAGTTTAGATGTAACAGCATGTAACAGCAGTTGTTGCAAAAAATCCTAAAGCTCCTCTAAGTTCAGTAAGGATTTGAAGACTCTGATTGCATGCATTACAATGCCATTTACAAAAATTCCCAAACTAGCAGTACATTCATGTGAAAGGTGCCCACAGACTGTGCCTACTATGTAGGGTATGGATTTGTGGACCCCCTGTAAAAACTTTACAGCTCCTCTTTTACAGGACCCCACAATTTTGACCCACTGATGCTAATGCCAGCCCTTTATGCCCCCTGCTACCATTTCCCCCTGGATTTGGACTGACTCAAGAAACTCACTGACATGGAAGACATGGTTGGAAAATGGAGACCTAACTGACAAGACCCTCATAACTAAGTATTTCTATTCAGGCATTAAAAGGTTAATTCAAAGTATAAGAACTTGTATTTTAACCCAGAATGAGCAGATTAAATATTTTCCTTTAGGCAACGAATCATGGGGTCACTCTACTGGAAAACCTGCTTTGCTGCCACATGATGAGATGAGAAGACCATCTATTCCAGTGAGCATGGATCACTTTATTAATCCCTCAAGGCATGGCCCGTTGGTTGCCTGGGGCTCACACTGAGCCTACTCCAGTTATTCAAGTGCACCCTTTGCTCTCACCACTTTTAGGTCTTGTTTTCAGCAGCCATGTTCAATCAGGACATGGTAAACAATCCCCCCACAGTGCTTTGCTCATACTTTAATTATGACATCTTATTCATTCTTTTTTAAAAGGATTTTTTAATTCATTTATTGTTAGAGAGAGAGAGAGACAGTGTGAGCAGTGGGAGTGGCAGAGGGAGAGTGAGAGGAAGAGAAGCGACTCCCCACTAAGTGCGGAGCCTGCCATGGGGCTCAATCTCACGACCCTGAGATCATGACCTGAGCTGAAACCAAGAATTTGAAGTTTCACTGACTGACCCACCCATTCTTTTTTTAGAGTAACTTAAGTTCTTTGCACTTATTTCAAATTCAAATGATCCACAAGTTTATATTTAAAAAAAAAATAGTTTCCCACATCACTGCTTGATCCCATTTCCCAAATACAACCACAGATAATAATATAACACAGTCTTTTGTTCTGTTTGGCTTATTAAAAAGAAAAACACATAAACCATACCATACATACTGTTCTACAACCCGATTTTTCCTTTTTGTTTCCTCTTTTACAATTTTTTTTACTTTTTTAAAAAAAGACTTTATTTATTTATTTTGAGAGAGAATGAGAGAACATAAGCCAGGGGAGGAGCAGAGGGAGAGGGAGAGAGAGTATCTCAAGCAGGCTCCCCACTGAGTGCAGAGCCC
>NC_138379.1:39103454-39111468 GCF_054177405.1 Leptonychotes weddellii
AAACAATAATCTCTTAATAATTGTCTATTTTCTATTTTCTTTGATTGTCCTTAAAATTTTTTTAACCTTTGGTTTATTTGAATTAACATCCAAATAAAGTCCATAACTGGTTGATATGTCTCAGTTCCCTTTAATTCATAATAGTTACAATAATTATATCTCCACTCCCTCTTTTAGGCTATTTATATGAGGGCTTTTGTCCTGTAGAATTTCCCACCATCTGGATTTGGCTGATTACACACTCAGAATATCATTCCACATTCTATTCTCCCTGTTTCCTGTAACCTCCTCAATAGAACTAAACTCTTGATTAGATTCAGATGCCATTATTTGGGCTGGAATATTTGATAGGTGGGGCTGAATGCTTCCTATTTTATCATACTGGGAGGCACATTGTAACTGAATGTTCCATGGATGTCAGTGTTATCAGCTGATCAACCAATACAGCTTCCCATTAACCTGACACCTGCTCATTTTAGTACCTATCAATGACCACTATCTAGATGCATTAATTTATTGGGGCTTGGTTACATACAGGTAATCATTCCTTCTGCATTTGTTAGTTAAAATTCTTTTGTAAAGAATTAGTTTCCCTCCTAGACCAATTCAATGACTTAGAAACATGGTGTGTACAAACAAGAATAAATGTTCTCTTTATTACAATTTCCAGAAGGCCTACTTGGCATCATAGTAATTTCCAAAGGCGATTAATAGTTAATTTCTTTTTTTTGCAGTAGCATGGTGAACCCCTAGATTTTTATATTTTTGATGTTCTTCAATCCATTGCAGTTGTTATTCTCACTGATACTCATGTTTTCTCATCTTTAGCCATTGGAGCCCCTCCAGGTTGCCCCTGAGTTTAGAAAAAACAACGAAGTCTTTACACGTCCTGCTTTCTAGTACACACAAGAGGTGGCAAGCCCATCTTATCTATTTCTTGCTGTGGATTTAGAATCAGTGATTACTTCAAGGAGCCCTTATGTTTTTAATAGAAAATGGTATTTAGATACCACGATATAGGTGCTAGTGGGTACTCCTTGCTACTAGGTAGTAATGGATTTCAGACCTTTTCAGTGGACAAAGCTAAGAAATGTGTAATTTTTAGAGTTATAAAAATAAGTAAGGAGCTTATACTATTTCCACTGACTTGCTTCTTTGTTTAACAATATATTAGATACCTTTCCACGTCAGTGATGCAGATCCACATTATCTTAGTAACTGTATATTATCCATAATATGATTATAATATGTCCTATTTAGGATGGTTTCTAATTTTTCACTATTATAAATATTGCTGTAATTAACATCATGAGCTTACATCCTTGCCCACTTGTGCAAATATTCAGTAGATATCTAAAAGTGGAATCAGCACCTGAAAAGTATGAATCCAAAGGGCTTCATCAATTTAAAATCCCACTATTAGTATCATAGAGAGTATTTTTAGTGATTGAACACTACCTGCTTTCCTGATCCCTGTTTTTGAAGGCCTAAATCCTAGGCCCGGTACATAGTAGGAACATACTAGTTATGTGTTGACCCAGACCGAGAGAGTCCAGGCCCACAGAAGTATATGTAAAAAAGAAAAAGTCTAGGCTAATGCCTCTGTAACAATTCCAAGGGACACTTGGGAAAATTCTACGCCTCTTGTCCAAGGAGAATGACATGAAGCAGGCCTAAGCCCAACCCACAGACTGGAGCCAAGTTTGGTTGAATCTAGCCTGGATCAACTAACCCCCATCTGACTCACAGATGCATGAGAGAGAATAAATTATTATTTTAAGCCACATGAACTTGGGGTGATTTGCTGTATTTTATTATTACCTTATTCTTGGTATTCTTGGTATTAATATTGGTATTATTGGTATTATTACCTTATTCTATAATAATATTTTATTTTATTATTACCTTATTCATCATAAAGATGTCAATTCTGCTCAAGAAAATGTATGCACATTTAATGCAATCCCAACAAAATATACTGAGAAGGGTTATTATTAGCTAAATGAGATTTTCTATAACTGAAATTGTAGATGACATCAAAATGAAAAGGGAGAGAGAGCAGAGAAGTGAGAGTAGTGTATTAAGGTTCTTGTCTTGCTCAGGAAAAAGAAGCATAAGTATGGCTCCTAGTAAGTCTGGAGAAACAGAAGAACAAAATTAAATGTACAATTTTCAAACCAGCCAAAGAAAATTCTATCCATCCAATGAAAGAAGGAAAAGGGTAGGTAATCCTGATAAGTGACATAGTGGAAATTGCAGGGTAAGGACCAATGACCTCCAAAAACTCACTCATCAATGAAAACAACAAGAATATACTAGCAAAAAACTATCAAGGACTTAAATATAAGAGGTCAAACTATAAAACTCTTAGAAGAAAACAGAAAAAAAGCTTCATGACCTTGGATTTATAAGGATTTCTCAGATACAACCCCAAAGCACAGGCAGCAAAAGAAAAAAATAGATAGGCTGGACTTCAGGAAAATTTTAAAAACTTACGTGCCTCATAGACACTATGAACAAAGGCAACCAATGGAATGGGAGACAATATTTGCAAATCATATATCTGTTAAGGGATTAATATTCAGATTATATAAAGAACTCTTGCAACTCAACAACAAGAATAAGAACAACAACAAAATTCAATCAAAGCGGGCAAAGGGCTTGAAAAGACATTTCTCCAAAGAAGATAATAGAAGTTGCCAGGAGCTGGGGGGAGGAGAGAATAGGGAGTTATTCTCTAATGGATACAGAGTTTCTGTTTGGGATGATCAAAAAGGTTCTAGAAACAGCAGTGATGACTGTACAACATTGTGAATGTACTTCATGCCAATGAATTGTATACTTAACAAGTGTTAAATGGTAGATTTTATGTTATCTATATTTTACCATAATAAAAAAATTGAAAGGAAACAAAAAACAATGTATCTACTCTTTTATTTCTGCTAGAAAACCAACCCAGTGGCAATGAGCATCCCTACTACCAGACTGTGGTTTCTAAATATCACTTGCCATTGAAAAAACATCAAGTCTCTGTGTAGTGATGGCTGATTTCAGGTCTGGGACAGTGAAGGTACAGTATGAGCCTGGAACATACTTTTTTTTTTTTTTTTAAAGATCTTATTTATTTATTCATGAGAGACAGAGAGAGAGACAGAGGCAGAGGGAGAAGCAGGCTCCCCGTGGAGCAGGGAGCCCGATGCGGGACTCGATCCCAGGGCCCTGGGATCATGACCTGAGCCGAAGGCAGACGCTCAACCGACTGAGCCACCCAGGCGTCCCAAGCCTGGAACGTCTTGACACACTAGAAAGCAAAGGAAGCTCTGAAAGACTATGAAAAATATCCAGGAAAAGGATCCAGGAGCCAACCTAAAGACGCTCCCACTGGCCAAAGATGGGACAATAATTACAATGGTTTGAAACACATTAAATATTTTAAATTTGAAATTTCATAATGATCCCCCAAAAGATGAACAAAGAAGAAAAAACCTACTAGTCACCTTGGAGAATGCTAGAGATCAACCACATTATTTTGGACACTAGGTAAGAATGTTGCTTTTATTTTATATTTCAGGATTATCAGGATTTAAACTGTCCTTCGGAGTGACACTTGATAAAGGGAAGAGTCTTTCTATAGAAGTACTCTAGTTAATTGATGATGAAGAAATGAGAGAAGGAGGAGGAAGAAGGGAGGGGAGGAAAAAGTATGAGAGAAAGAAAGAAAGAAAAAGTATGAGGCTAAAAGAAGAAAATACAGAAGCCTATCTTTGTGACTTTATTTCTTAAATAAGAACCTTAAACCACAAACCATAGGGGGATGTGGGAGTGCTACATTTAACTATATTATAATTAGACAATTTTCAACAATAGCCACCATAGACACAGTTAAGATGGAGTCAAATTAGGATAAGATATTTATACTTCCTCTATAGTTAACAAGATACTAATGTTCAGGACATGTAGGAATTCCTGCAAATCTGCCTGAAAAGGGAGACCCTCAGGAAAAATGGCTGGTAACAACAGGCAATAAACAGAAGGGGAACCCAAAGGATAATAAGCATATGAACATCAATTTCACTAGAATGCAAAGAAATGCAAATTAGAGCCAATTTGTAAAAAGTAGGAAGCTGGATAATATCAAATGCTGGAGAGGCTGTGGGGAAAATGGGGAATCTTCACAGCCAGTAAGAGCCTAACCTGGTGAAGCCATTTGGGAGAGTGATCAGCAGTGCAGTACTCAAAATTCTGGATTTTAAACCTCAAAGTCTCACATAGCACCACTGGTTTCTGCCTGTGTTCCTTGTAACACTGTTTGAGAAAGCAAGGAATTGGTAATAACCTAGGTTTCCTTCGCCAAAGAAATGTAGACATTAGTGATGGAATACCACGCAGGTCAGAAAATAATGAGCCAGATTTACACATTACAATGTGGCGTGCTCCCACAAACATTATGTCATGAAAAAAAAGGAAATATAGTGAGATTTATAGTCCAATAAAGGCCATGTATATTAGATATAAGCACACAATCATTTCATTCTACTTTTCTTTAAAAGATTTTATTTATTTGAGTGAGTGTGTGTGCACGTGAGCAGGCGGCAGGTGGAGGGGGCAGAGGGGGAAGCAGACTCCCCACTCAGCAGGGAGCCCAATGCGGGCCCAGGACCCTGGGATCATGACCTGAGCTGAAGACAGATGCTTAACCAACTGAGCCACCCAGGTGCCCCTCGTTCTACTTTTCAAGGATACATATACACACATGAGCTAGCACATTGCTCAACTTCAGGGTTACCATTCACATAGTTTCCCATGTGAATGGTACCCTCTGGAGCACAACCGCAGACCACACCATGAATGGTGCCCCCTGGAGGTGTGCAACATGACAGCCCTGAATATGTAAGGTGGTTTGGAAGGTCGTGGATTAAATACACTAGAATAACAGCTGATGGTGGGAGGAAGAAGCGAAATGGGGGTGGGAATGCGGGACAAAGGGAAACATGAAGTAAAACAAGAAGAAACGGGCCCTTGCACAACCAGAGGGTGGCGGTGTGACCTGAACGAAGAGACAGGATCCATTTACTTCTGTGGTTTGAAGGCAGGGGAGGGTGAGACTTGGAGAGTGGTCTTGAGCTGGATAACCAACAATCTGATCAATTCTGCTAAGAAATGTGGATTTTATCCTGAAAGCTATGGGGAATCCTGGAGGTGTCTGAGACAGAAAAAAACTGTCAAGGGAATGGAGGAGAGGGGCAGAGGCTGGGGCAGCGGCCCTTCAAAGCCATCCATGCTTGGGCTACACGTGTTCAGGGACGTGAGTGTGGCCACAGATGCCCCAAATCAAGTGTGCATGCCTAACTCCACAGGCACAGAAGTGCTCAGAAGGCCCAGCATTCCCTCCCTTGACACTACCACCCCCCTTCTCTTCATGTGCCCGGTCTCAACCGGAAATGAGGTGTGGTTAAAAATGCTGGGGGTTGGGGGGGGCAGTTTCAGCACAGGCATGGTTGGTACCACCTTCCAGATGTGACTGTGAATAGCACACAGCTGATGGCCGAGGAGTCTCCATTGCTGACTATCCACCTGTGCCCATAGGGCATTCAGTTAAAAATTCCATGCTGATACATAGGGCGTTAATTTGCGGGGAGAAATTTTTTTTTTTCCACGGCAAGGACTTCATCTCTGACAGATAGACGCCCAGATATTTACACAGGAATTTCTCCTCCTATATCTTTTCCTAATTCCCCACCTAATAGATGTTTACTGGCTCCATGATTTTGAGAGTCACTCCACCTTCCTGGTGGAAATACTTGGACAAGACTTGATCATCTCTGAGGCCCTTCCAGTGCCAACACTCTAGAACGTGTGAGGAATCTCTTCTCCTGACACGCTGACCCCTTCATGGGTATGACGTGCCTGGCGTATGGAGCAAAATGGGCACAGGATTTAGAGTCAGGCTAGGGTTAAAGTCCTGCTTCTGCTACTTACCAGCTAGATGGACTTAGTGTCTTTATCTGTAAAAATTGGAGGTTAGGGTGGTGCCTGGGTGGCTCAGCAGATTAAGCATCTGCCTTCGGCTCAGGTCATGATCCCAGGGTCCTGGGATCGAGCCCCACATCAAGCTACCCGCTCGGCGGGGAGCCTGCTTCTCCCTCTCCTTCTGCCCCTTCCCACTGCTCATGCTCTCTCTCTCTCTTAAATAAATAAAGTATTTTTAAAAAATTGGAGGTTAGAGAGTTCTATCTCACAAGATGAATGCAGAGGAAATGCATGTGACGATACTCAGCACAAGGATCTGGCATTTGGAAAGTACTCAGCAAAAAATTTCTCCTCGTCCTCCTTTCTTTCTGTTTAGGACAATCCATTTCACAAACATTTCCACACAGGAAATTTTACAAATTTTCATGGCCAAATTTTCCCTTTCCAAGAATTTAAAGATGAGCTCAGGTGTTATTTCATAGGTAGAAAGAAATTCCTGGAAAAGTCAAAACTGTTCTTTAGAGGCTGTTAATAGTGGCCTAATGTATTTATTTTGATTTAATTTTTAATAGGAGTGGGTAGGGAGAAGCACAAAATCAAATACACGTTATAACATCATCTTCTAAGAATAACCTTTTCTCATGGACTAAAGATGAAAAAAAGTTAAAGAACATTTACTTTTTATAAATCTGTTTCTCTTACGTGTTAATTCTCCTGCTCTTGCTCATGTGGAGTTTCTGCCCCTCCTGCTCAGATTGTTGGCAAGCTCTGATAGGAGACAAGATCGCTATTACAAAGCAGGTGCTCTGGGAAGACAAGGAAAACAGGAAGGAGAGAAAGCACCACATCCTCTTAACACTTCTGGTCAGACAATCCACATTTCTGTTGTAAGATTATTTTAAGCCAGTGGTTGCCAGCCCTGCATTCCAAGAGCCACAAAGTACTAATTAATTAATTCTGGTTAAAATGTTTTCTTAACAAAATGTAGTATCTAATGAAAGCCAAGGTGTGGGGAAATAGGCCCCATCACCCATAGCAGGTTGTTACTAGAACAAATCTTTCGAAAAGCAATTTGGCAATTAAGTATCAAGTCCTTAAATGTTTGTACTCTTTGACCTGGGAAGTCTCTTTCCATTTTACTGGGGAAAATGTACACATGCCCAAAGAAGCCTATCACAGCGTTATGTTATAACAGTAAAAAATTATCAGGGACAACCTACTTACATGAGAAGAGTTACAGGCACAATGGAGCATCCAACAGACAGGTGGAGCCTTTACAAGGTCAAAACCTGAGCATAAAAGCATCTATACAATCTCATTTAAATTATTTTCTTAAAAAAGAAGCAAAATATGAAACCTTCACAATTCAAAAGTTCAGGAAGGAAAATATGTCAAGTTTTAGCAGTGATAAGGATCTTGAGTGACTTTTCTTTCTTTTTACTGTTGCTATTTTCAGGTTCATCCTAAGGACCATAGTATATAACTTGTCTAATTAGCAAATTATCATCATCACGTTTTATAAGCAAACACACAGAGATACCAGATGAAATCTTTCAGGTTTGGGAGATGGCTGAGAAAGAGATACTTAAGATCAAAGCCATGATACATTCTATCAGTTTCCAACAAGGATGGGGCCTCGTCTTGTCCTCTGCGAGCTTGCCGGTTCCTCCCCAGGATTTCTGTTCTGCTCAGACACCAGGAGAGGGGTCACTTCTCCCAGGGGCTCTGACATCTTTAGTGCTGAGGCTTTCACCTCGATGTATTCATTCTCATTCTTAGTGCCAGGATGATTATTTTTTAAGTGAAATGATGTTTTTTCAACATCTAGAATCTATTAGGCACTTTCTAGGCACAGGTGTTGTGTTGGTCCTTTTTATATCCATATTCCGCCTCTCTCAGGCTTGCGAAAGCTCTTAGTAAAAGGCGCTATTGTCTCCTTTCTATTTTGGCACCCCTTCACCCTGCCCCCCCGCCCTTCTCCTTTCTCCTACCCACACAGAGAGTGCCTTTTGGGGACATAATTGATTTGGATGAAAGGAGAAAT
>NC_138379.1:39111568-39246012 GCF_054177405.1 Leptonychotes weddellii
GAGGAGGGTTGTCCCCAAAAAGGACATAGCTCAAATGGTTTGAGGGGGTCAGGTGGGCAGGTCCCCGTTAGCAACAAGCAGACAGAGAATCTCTCAAAGGAAAGAAATTTCTTGATAAAGCAAGACCTTTTAAGTTATCTTCACATGTGGTGTTGAAACTGGAGCCAGCCCCTCCATGGTTAAGCTGATACCAGGCTTCTGCAGCAGGCTGGTACCACACACACACCCCATTGTTAATACCTCCTCAGGACAGATTAGATCCCACATTCCTCAGAAGTCCTGAGCTCCAGAGGGAACAGGGCCAACAGGCTCCTTCCACGGGGCAACAACTAGCTACAACTGATAACTTTTCATTGAAATAACTGGAACAATTACACTGGGTCCCCACCAGGGCTCCATCACCAGCTATTAAGAGAGAGGGGTTGCACTCGTATCTCTGGGTGTGTGCAAAGGCATGAGCCAGACAAGAATAATTCAAGTCACCTTTAAGCTCACTTTTCTATGCATTTATCTGTGGCTACATGCCCTGGTTAATCAAATTGCTCACCCAAGGTGTACTAGTAGATTGTTTTATTTTACGTTTTCTTTTGGGGGCCTTATCTAGTAAACGTTGATATTTGCACTCTCAATTTAGGCTTGGACAAGTAACTAATTAATCTCTGACCAAAGCTACTGAAGTTAGACTTGGGTTGGGGTAAAAATACCTTGAGGTCATGGTTGGTTTTAATCATATAGCTTAGTTCAAAAGCTGAACACTAACAAAGATCTTTGCTTTCAAGTCTCCGTTTCAACCAGAGTGCTCATTAGATAGCAACTTTAGTTGCACTTCACTTGAATTCTGCAACTTCCCTTTTATTTTTCTTGGAGTAACAGTGATTCAGTGGATGAAGCGACAACATGAATGAAAAGAAAGGACAGCAGAGGTCCCTTTGCAGGGGCAAATCCCAAAGGGTCTCGATTAAACAGTAACCAGGGATTATGTCTGCCAGGCTTCTCTATCTCAAAAGTGTTATGTTTGGCTTTTGTAATAATAAAAGGTTATTTTAGGGAAAGGATTCTATTTTAACACATACTGTATTTGCAAGGAGGAAATGCAGGGTTAGACCTCCACACAGCTCAGCCTTTGAAAGAAATTAAAAGATGAGCAGTTTAGCAGAGGGGTAATTCCCCAGTCTGCAGGAAGGTAAAGAGCCAGGATTTGGGTGCCTGCGGGTTTTATCAGAGATGTAAGTAAGGCTGAGACCAACACCAGCACTCCTCTTTGGCTAGTTTTAACACGTTCACAGTCACAATTAACATTCAAGGAATTTCCTTTTCATCCAAGAGTTTCTTTCAAAAGCACTTTACGCCGCAAACTAAAGTTCTAGCTGCCATCAGTCTTTCCCATACAGAAGATTGCTGAAATCTTCATAATACTTTTTTTCTTTTCTTTTTTTTTTTTTTTGAAAATGGGTTCGGACCACGTCAGTTTCCCTGGGGCTTTTGTTTTCCAGGACAGGTGGTTCTCACCACCTCCCTCCTTCCTTCCCCAGAAAGAGCTTGGAATGGAGACCTGGCCTCCCTGTCCCGCACCCCTCTATACTCACTGGGGAACCAGAGGAGCGCCCTCGCAGGACCGGTGTCCCCAGCTCCCCCGCCCCCGCCCGCCCGGTGGGAGCGCTGCTACCTGGCAGGGCTCCCCGGCCCACCCCCAGCCTGGTTTCAAGTCCCTGAGCCGGCCATGCCAGTGCTTTCTGCGAGGAAGGGAGAAGGATCGTCCCCCTCTCCCACCCTGCTCCTCTTACACAAGAGATTCGCACACAGGCACTGAGTCCGAGTCCTGGCTGTGCATAGAGCTCAGCCCGGTATCCGAGTCCTCGTCGTTGCCAGGACAGCTCTTGGCCAGTCCGCGGGCCTGATCCACCCACACCTCGGCGCAGCCCTGGGGCCGGGGTTCCCGGGAGGGTCCGCCAGAGCCGAGAGTCCCATCGGGCGCTACCGTCAGCTCCAACGTGTGCAAAGTCTGGAGAAGGCCCTGCAGCTCGCACTCCTTGCTGTCCCACTGCTGCTGGCTGTAATCCAAATCCAACTTGACGGCCTCCAGGTCCGTGTTGAGCCGGAGCCCGATGTACAGGCTGGTGCTGAGCTGCGTCCTGACCCGCTCCTGCTCCAGCAGCAGCTCGCCGTCGAGGCCGCCGTCAGGCTCCAGGGGCTCCTCCCGCGCCGCGAGCTCCTCCTGGCGCCTCCGCATCCACCTCTGGTTCAGCTCCTCCTGAATCTCGGCTGAGAGGCGCTCGAGCAACTCCTCCTGCTGGGCTCGCTGCTCCTGCAGGCGCAGCAGGTCGTCGCACCGCCGGGCCAGCTCCTCCAGCGCGGCCGCCTGCGCCTCGCCGTCCAGGGGAGCCGCAGCCGCCTCCGGCTCCTCTCCCGGGCTGGGCCCGTCGACCTCGATGCCGGCGCCCACCAAGTAAGTGTCCTGCACGTAGTTGACTCCGTGTCGCCGCACGCGGTCCAGGTGCACCTTGGCCTCATAGCGATCGATCTCGCGATCCAGCTCCCGGAGCCGCTGCACCTGCTGACGGATGGTGTGGTCCTGTGAGAGCACCAAATGCACCAGCGTCTCCATGCGCTCCACCGCTGCGCTCTCCGCGGCCCGCGGCGAAGACGAGCACGACGAGGCGGTGGACGACGAAGCGGACGAACAGGGCGACGACGGCTGCTGCTGGCGCCGCCGGTTGAGCTTGGCCAGCTTGCGGAAGGCCTTGCGCACCACCCGCCGCTGCTTCTCCTGGGTCAGAGCCAGGCTGGGCCGCGCCGGGACCCCCCGGGCCGAGCAGGGGCGCTCGCGACTGAGTACCACGCGCGCCTCGGCGCTGCGGGGGCCCGCGTTGGGTAGTGACGCCTCGCTGCGCACCAGCACGAAGCGCACATTCTCTTGCTCGTCGCCCCAGGCGGCCCAGAGGCGCAAGATGCGCGTCTTGTTCGGCAGGATGCGCTCAAAGCCCCGCCACTTCTCCACGATGCAATAGCACTGCGGGGGCCCGCACAGCATGCCTTGCGGCAGCGCCTCGCCGTCGTCCTCGTCGTCCTCGTCCAGGAGTTCCCGCAGCTCCTCCCGGCCTGGCGAGTCGCCGGCCGCCCCCCGCCGCCGGCCCCGCCGCTGCCTCCGTCGCCGCCGGCAGCCGTCCTCCAACAGCACCCGCACCACGTCCGAGCAGGTGGTGCGGCGAGAGAGACCAGACACCAGCTTCTCCTCCTGGCAGATCCACACCGAGATCTTCTTCTCCGAAGGATCCATGGCGCAACCGGGACGCAGGTGGCGGGTCGGGCTGGGCCCCGGCGGGGCGGCGGGGGCGGCGGGCAGCCCAGCAGCTCTGCGACGGTTTAGGAGCCTGGGAGCCTCTCCCCGTCAGCACTGGCCCTTCTGCCCGGTTGCGCACGGAACCGGCCGCGGCGCTCGGCCCGGACGGCGCGCTCTCCCGGGGCCGTGCGCCCGGGATCCGGCTCTCGCCTCTCTGGCTTTGCCCAAGGTTCCCGGGGCCTCCAGGCTTTGCTCCTCCCCACGTGGCTCCTCCCCCGCCCGCCCCCAGCGCCCAGAACTGCGGCCGGAGCGCGGGAGGCGCAGCGCCCAGAGCCGCCCCTCGCAGCCTCGCCGCTCCCCGAGCGCCCAGTCCAAGCCCTCTCGCCTCTCTCCCGCTGCCCGCGGCGGGAATCTCGGCCCCTTCCGCGGACGCGCCGCACGGTTTCGCGTCGGCACGAGGGAGGACTCGGAGACCCTGCTGCTCAAGGGCTGGAGCCCGTGCCTAGGCGGGGATCAGCGCTGCGTCTCCCTCGGCCCACTGGCTTCCCTCCTTGCGTGTAGAGCTAGCTGTACGCACCTTGACTTTATCACCTTTCGCGGCACCCCCCCCCCCCCCCCCCCGGTCCTTCAAGGCCGCGCCGTCTGGGGAGTGTCTTTTGCGCAGACGAGGAAACCAAGATGCGCGGCGTCTCTAATAGAGACGCTCCGACCGCATCGCGTGACCTCCAGCTGGGAGCTGTAAGCGCCGCGTGCCTGGAACGCGGAAGGCCTTCCAGCCCTCCTCATCAGGAAGCAGTATTTACACATTTAAGGAGAAGTAGACGGGCCGTGAGCTCCTCGAGCAAGTGTAGAGATGGAGAGGTCTAGGCGTGAGTGGGATCTTCAGAGACCGCTCCAGGTTCCCCGCATGCAGGGTCAATGTCGGTGGCTCCCCACATAGCCTTGGCTTCGCACAGCCTTCTTGGCCGGAGGCGCCTAATTCTAGCAAGATTTCGGGGCCTAAACCCCAGTCACGAGCTCTTTAGGAGAGCCTCCCACCTTCAGGACCGTGGCAGTTTCTGGCATATCCAGTATCCAGATGTGGTCAAGAAGAGAAAAGAAACAAGTTTCACAGCCCCAGAAATCCAAGAGCATGGCGTAAATGAACTTTTTTCATCCTCACATGTTGGTGATGATCGTCTTTTGGTTGCCAGACTTGCCCTCAGCCTGTCCTTGTAAGCACAGGTCTGATAAGGTCCCTCCCTTACTGCAAGACCTTGGATGGCTGCCTTTGCCTCCTGAATAAAGTGCTTTTATTCATTCACTCATGCACTCGGTAAATACTGAGTACCCACTGGCTCCAGACACAGTGCAAGGAGTTCACAGTCTAGGGAAGAGCCCAGCTGAGTAAACGTGACCAACACAGGGTCTCCTGGGCTCTGGTAAGGGAAGTATGAGGTGCTAGGGGGATGCTGGAGTAGTATCTACCCAGCCTGAGAAAGCCAAGGAAGACTCCCCTGGCGAGGTGGCATCTTAGGCAAGGCCAAAATCACCATTTGGGTCAGCCAAAGGAAAAACAGAGGGAAGAGGCAAGCAGCATCCCAGGCAGAAGGAGCAGGATGTGGAAAGGCAGGAAATTGAGAGCATGGCAGTTACTCGAGCTACAGGGAGCTGAAGTGAGAGGAGGGTGGAAGAACAAGCTTGGATGAGTGAACAGGAGCTGGATCAGGAAGGGTCTCTAATACCTTGCATGGGGATTTGAACCTACTCTAAGGGCCATGAGAAGCCATAGAATGTGGATTCTGAGTTCAGACTATCTGAGTGAAAATCTTCGCCCTGTCACTAGCTTGGTAACCTTAGGAAAAGTATTTTGCCTTTCTGAGCTTCAGTTTTTTCACCTGTGAAATGGTGATAATAAAATACCCACCTAGTAGGACTCTTATAAGGATTAGATGCTGAGACCTGGCAAGTCCATGAAGGAAGTTTTGTTGGAGGGTTAGAAACCACGGGATGTATTAGTTTTCCAGTGCTGTGGAACAAATCACCGTAAATTTAGTGGCTTAAAATAACACATGCCTATGAGTTCGTAGTTCTGGAAATCAGAAGTCCAGTATGGCATGGCTGGCTTCGCAGCTCAGGGTCTCCCAAGGCTATAGGCAGGCTGTTGCCTGGCTTGCGTTCTCATGTGGAGGCTCTGGGAGGGAACCCATTTACATGCTCGCTCAGGTTGTTGGTAGAATCCAGTTCCTTGCAGTTGGAGGAGGGAGGTCCCTGTTTCCTTGCTGGCTGGCTGCTGGAGCTCGCTTTCCACTCCTGGAAGCCTTTCTTAGGTCCTTTCTGCATGACCCCCTTCATCTTCAAGCCAGCAACAGCATGTCGAATCCTTCGAAACCTCCCTGGCTTTGAGTATCTGTGACTTGCCCTTTCCTCACTGGAGAAACTCCCTGCCTTTAAAGGGCTCACTTCATTAGGTGGATTCACCTGGATAATTTCCCCGTTTTAAGGTCGACTGATTAGTAGCCTTAACTGTATCTGCAGAATTCCTTGTGCTGCGCAACATAACGTAACATCAGAAACAAAGAGTAACACCAGAAGGATGGAGATCATGGGGCCATCTTAGCCTTCTGCCTACCACAGAATGTAACATCATCTTTTCATTTTGAAAAATCACTCTGTTTGCATTGGACGTGGTGGTGGGGGCGGGGGAGATGAGAGGCAAGGAGGCCCTTTAGAGAACCTGTCATCTCCCTTCAAGAAGGAGGCGGTGGCCTGCTCTGAGCGAAGGGGCAGTGAGAGGACCGGACAAAAGTGAGCACTGTTGGGGAGGCAGGGCTTGGTAACAGATCGAGGCGGATTTCTGTCTCCCTAGCGTGGTATTGAAGGTCTCTGATAGTCTGGCCTAGCCCACTACCCCAATTCCTCCCTCACATGTTTAGATCCCTACCTCCTCCCCCCCCTCACATGTGATGGCTTGAGCTTTGTTATCAGCCACTATCACTACTGGATTTGAAGCTCTACAAAGGTAGGGATCATATCTGTTTTGCTCACTTTTGAATCCTCTGCACTTAGTACAGTGCATGGCACAGTCTAGGTTTTCTCAGTAGCTGTCAAATACATGGATGAACAAATGAATGAATCCTGCATTCTAGCAAGTCAACACCTTCCAGATCTCCTGATCTCCAAATATGTCTGTGCGGCTGCTTGCCACACAGCTCCACTTAGGTGTCCCCCAAACACCCCAAACATCTGTCAAAAAAGATAAGCCAAACCCGAACCTTTCTTCCCGAGCCTGCTCTGCCTCCTGATCCTCTGTCTCAGAGAATTAATGGCCCCACATTCAGCACGCGAGATCTGAAACTGAGGAACACTCTCCATCGCTCACCATTTACCTCCTTTCCTACAAGATATTGAAGTTCTATGAGGTCACGGATTTTCTCTGCTTTTTTCTGCACACAATAGACACTTGGCAAATGTTTGTGGAATGGATGAATGAATGAATAATTGCCTTAGATCAGACCCTCCGTAATTCTTATCTGGAACCTGCACTTTCTTCACTAGTTTCCTTGTCTCTGGTCTTGCCTTTCTCCCGTACCCCCTACTGACCAATGTTGGATGACCCCCATTAACCTCAGCAGAGACTTGGGGTCTGATGTCTGCTCTTCCCCCAGCCTGTCCATTCCAGCAACCCCCTTGTTCATACAGTCCTCTCTGACCCCCTGGCTAATTCCTACCTACCCTCCAAGTTTCAGCTGAATGATCACCTCCTCCTAAAAGTCAACAACATCCTCTCCAAGAAATAATCCAAGCAAAACTGCTTTGGGATGATTAATCCACATCAGTAGGTGGGAATAATTGAATTTATGATACACTTTTGGCAGGAAGAAGACTGGGCTGCAGGGGAGGGTGAAGAGTGAACTTAACATTCAGACTGTGGTCACCTAAACACCTTCATACTCACAGAGAAGATGCCTCCCAGCACATCTTGGATATTCTGCTCTTAATCCTCAGGGTTGCGCTTTCCAGCACGGTAGCCACTGGACATAGGTGGCTGTTGAGCCCTGGAAATGTGGTTATCTGAACTGAGATGTGCTGTGAGTGTAAAATACACATTAGATGTCAAGGACTCAGTACAAAAAGATTTTTAATACCTCATTAATAATATGCTATATTTTTTACTTTTTTAAAAATATTTTATTTATTTGACAGAGAGAGAGAGACAGAGAGAGAGGGAACACAAGCAGGGGGAGTGGGAGAGGGAGAAGCAGGCTTCCCGCCGAGCAGGGAACTTGATGTGGGACTCGATCCCAGGACCCTGGGATCATAACCTGAGCCGAAGGCAGCCGCTTAGCCGACTGAGCCACCCATGTGCCGCCAATAATATGCTATATTGACTCCATGTTAAAATGACACTGTTTTGGAAATATTAGATTAAATCCTTAAAATTAGTTTTCTTGTTTCTTTTTACTGATTCTTTCATGTAGCTACCAGAAATTTAAAAATACTTATGTAGCTCACATTGTATTTCCATTAGACAATGCTGTCTATGGGAAGACCCTCAATCTTGGAGCAGATTGTTTGAGCCTCTCCAGGTGGAGTTACCCTAAGTGTCCTAAACAAAGTGCGTATCTGTCTTGGGTTATGGTCATCTCCAGAGAAAGCCATTGCATACCTTTTCTGGATAGTTGGAAAGTTTCTCTTTGCTTTATGATGTCCCCCAGAAAAGCTTCTTGCTGTCACATAAGCCAGTTCCCTTAGGCAGCCTAAGAAGCCCATTCTTAAGTCCTGCCCTGCAGCTGGATCCTATTGAAAGCACACACTGTTGCTTCCTGGACAGCAGCTCAGCATCCTGCCTCATCTACCAGCCCCAGTGGAAGACGCATAGATTCAGGCAGTGCTCTGATCCAGAAATAGGAGAAAATATACAAAAAGATATTTATAACCTAGGGGAAGCATTCCTAAAAAGGACATTAAAAAGCAAAATTCATAAAACAAGAGCTCAATAAATGTGACCACATCAAAATCTGAAACTTCTGACTGAAAAAATACATGAGGATATCATAAATAAGGGGATAGGTGGCCAACAAACATGAAATAATGGCCAACCAGACCAGAAATCAGGAAAATATAAATTTAAGTAAAACAAGATCCACTTTCTCTGCTGGTAGACCAGCAAAACTTTTTAAATCAATAATAACACTGTTGGCAAAGACAAGGAGATACATTCTCTCATACACCACTGGTGTAAATCAATACATCTATTTTGAGACAATTTGGTCCTATCTATTAAAAATAAAAATAGGCATACCCCATGCCACAGCAATTTCACTTTGTAGTATCTACCTTAGAGAAACATACATATGCCCAGGAGGCATGCATGGGGATGTGTGCACTGTACCATTTTTGTTTTAGCAAAACCATGGATACAATTCAAGTGTCCACCAGTAAGGGATTGCCTGAATGGACAGGGGTCACCCATAGTTTGGAAGGCCTGGCAACAGCTAGAGCCAGTAAAGTAGATTTATATGCACAGGCAATAACAGATCTCTAAGATGTGTTGTTCTGTGCAAAAGGAAAGTTTCAGAGTGATGTATATGCTGGGATCCCATTTCTGTTTAAAGACCATATGCACAAAACACACATACACGTACATAAAACCACACTGTATGTTTTCCAAGGGTACGGGTATCTGGATGTACATGCGTACAGCCAGGTACCAAAGGATATTCACCAACTGAAAGCAGTGGATCTGTCCTGAAGTAGTAAGATATTTGCAGAGGAAGAGGAACAAAGAGGAATTTAGCTTCACCCGTAATGATTTTACAAGAATAATTCAGGGCGCCTGGGTGGCTCAGTCGGTTAAGCGACTGCCTTCGTCTCAGGTCATGATCCTGGAGTCCCGGGATCGAGTCCCGCATCGGGCTCCCTGCTCAGCGGGGGGTCTGCTTCTCCCTCTGACCCTCCTCCCTCTCATGCTCTCTCTATCTCATTCTCTCTGTCTCTCAAATAAATAAAATCTTAAAAAAATAATAAAAATAAAATAAATAAATAAATAAATAAAAAGAATATATAGGGGTGCCTGGGTGGCTCAGTCGGTTAAGCGACTGCCTTCGGCTCAGGTCATGATCCTGGAGTCCCGGGATCGAGTCCCGCATCGGGCTCCCTGCTCGGCGGGGAGTCTGCTTCTCCCTCTGACCCTCCTCCCTCTCGTGCTCTCTCTATCTCATTCTCTCTCTCAAATAAATAAATAAAAAAATCTTTAAAAAAATTAAAAAAAAAAAAGAATAATTCAGCCACATATTACCTAATTATGCAATTACAGTGTGTTTTACTTTTTTTAAGATTTTATTTATTTATTTATTTGAGAGAGAGAGAGAGAGCACAAGCTGAGGGAGAAGCAGGCTCCCCGCTGAGCAGAATGCGGGATGGTGACCTGAGCTGAAGGCAGACACTTAACCAACTGAGCCACCCAGCCATCCCTACAGTGTGTGATTTTAAAAAGTGAAAGGGCTCAGGTTGGATCAGTGAGTTCTGGTTCTCCTTTAGACCTTTTCTTCACCTGCCAGGGTCTCCTGGCTGTGGATGCAGCCCGGGAAATGGTGGCTTCTCTGTTCCCTGTAATCTGAAGGAAGTTATATAACCTACTCGTTTATCTCAAAGGGTCATGAAGATTAAGTGTACTTCTGGGGGCATGTGGGCGGCTCAGTGGGTTAAGCGTCTGCCTTCAGCTCAGGTCATGATCCCAAGGTCCTGGGATCGAGTCCTGTGTCCTCCTCGGGCTCCCTGCTCAGAGGAGAGTCTGCTTTTCCCTCTCCCTCTGCCCCTCTCCCCACTCATGTTCTCGCTCTAATAATAAATAAATAAATAAATAAATAAATAAATAAATATCAAATAAATACATAAAATCTTAAAAAAAAAAGATTATAGGTACTGCTGGCTGAGGAGGAGTCCAGTTGAGCACCTGGTTTAAAGAATGTGCTTCACGCTGGATTTTTTTTGGTCTCTTCTAGGCAAGCTTCTAAGAAGGCAACACAGTAGACCTTCTAAGAAGTTCTCACAGTGGTGGCAGAGCCCTTTGCTAAATGTCCCATTGTTGGATCTCACGGATGGCATGTCATTCAACTCTGGTTTTTTAATCATTTATCGTCCTTACACCTAGGAGAGGTAAGACATAGCGCCCTTGCCCATGAGAAACTGAGACCAAAGGGCAGGGATTGGCCAGTTTCCCAGCTCACAGAGCTCTGTAGGAGCTGGTATTTTGTCTGGAATTTCTACCTGTCCAATCTGTCAGTCACGGTTCATGGCAGCTGTGGAGTACCCCAAACAGGAACTTCCGCCCTTAATTACACTGAGCCGTGTAGAAATGTGACCGGACCCTACCGCCTGAATCAGTTCCTCGCAATGATTAACCACAGAAAAGAATCTGGCAAATTGTGTTTATGGAAATGTGTGGTCGACTTCAAATGCATTGGGGGGAGTCTGGGAACTGCCACACTCCACCAAGGGAACTCATTCCTCACCAGACTGAGCTGGGGCAGAGAAGCTGGTGTCATCCTTGGGGACATGAAGTCAACCAGTCACCTGCTCAGAATTGCCTGTGGTGTTTATTAAAATGCAGATTCCTGGGCTTCTCTCTACCCCTATTGAATTGGTGTCTCTGGAGGCAGGCCCAGGAATTTGCATTTAAAGCTATCCCCCCTGCCCCCAGACACCCGGGTGGCTCAGTGGTTAAGCTTCTGCCTTCGACTCAGGTCATGGGATTGAGCCTCAGCGGGGAGCCTGGTTCTCCCTCTGCCTGCTGCTCCCCCAGCTTGTGGTCTCTCTCTCTGTCTCTCTGACAAATAAATAAACAAAATCTTTAAAAAAAAATAAATAAATAAAACTATCCCCCTGGGGATTCTTATACACACTAGAAGTTGACCCGGACTGCACTAGGAGGAAAAACACAGAGACAAGAATGCGCTTAGCAAGAATGCTCTTTAGCCATCTTGGCTCCAAAGACAGTAATGATATATGAAGGACATACATAACACAATAGGATGTTGGCAACATATGACAGGTGAGAAAGAGATGCCCCTGGGAAGAGGGAGGAAGGATGAAACAGGACAGGGTGGGGGAGGAGCCGCTCATTCACTGTACTCCACAATCTTGTATCTTCGCTGGAAGCCTGTATCTTCAGTTGGAAACCTAGGTTACAAGGTGATAACATAAAAACGTTCAGGTAAGAGAGTCTAAAGTAGCAGTGACTTCAGTCATCTGAAAGACATTCTGGAAGATATTTAGCATTCTTAGTTTTTGTTCCAACAAAACCAGCCTAGTTCCTGATTCACAAATCATCCTGGGAATATATGACTTACAGTCAGAGAGAAGTCTCTTGAGCAAAAAAAGCATGGTTCACTCAATGGTCTGTGACATCACCTTTGAACACTATGTCAAAAGGGGTTTTGTTTGATTAATTTTCATTATCTGTTGTTACCCAATTAATGAAAGGTGATACTATTAATGAGTGTGTGAACGAGACAGTGTCTTCGTTGCTACATCTGAAACATTCCCCAGCCTTTTCACCGTAGAATCGCCCTGACCCAAAGTGGGGCCTTTCTTCATTGTAGAGAGATACACACTCTTTCTCTCCAACCGTCCCAACTCCAAATTATTATGTGTCAGCTGCTCACCAGCCAGGACACAATATGAAGCCTGTGCTTGAGTTACTGCCATTTTATGTGAGCAAAATGCTAGCTTTCTTTTTTCAGTGAAGTCGATTGAGTTGGGAGAAGTTTCAATACCACAGTTCTTGGTTTGAAAGCATGATTGTTTTCGTAGCTGGCATCAATTGCGGAGAACTCGCCAACTCGCTTTAAGAAATAATGTTTAGAAGTAGTTAAAATTTGATTAAATGGAACCTTTGATACAAATAACTTTCAGACAATGAAACTATCTTCACAAGGAGATGTTCCTTTCCCCACTGAGGAAGAAACAGAGACATGTTTCCATTGTCACTGTGGCCTGTCCGGATTGAAAAGGAAGGCTGTGGGATAGATAAGCAAAAATAGGTTACATCTGAGTAACCTAGCAGTCTCTCCCTGCTGGCCGAAGAAGCTCCTCTTTGTCTCACTCCTGAAGCACGGCCTTGTTTTCTTGGATCTGTGCTGAGTTAAACCTGGATTAAACTATGGATCCCTTACACTTGATTTTGTGATTGCAAGACCTACACAGATGCAAACCTAGAACACAATTGAACCCTTAATAGCTTAAATCTCTGTGAACAGGAAAGAAGCTACTTGATCTTCCGAAAGATTGTCTCGTTGCTTTCTCTTTTATATCTATGGATATTTTATATCTGTTGTCAAACTATAAAACGAAATCACTGAATTCTCAGTGAGTATTTGCTACCTTAAATATACATTAAAGAATTTCACAAAACTGTGTCATTAAAAGTATTTGATCCATATGATTCAGAAACTTCATTTCTCAGAATGTGTATATCCAAAAGAATTGAAGACAGGTCTTGAAAAGATCTATTATGCCTATATTCATAGCAGCATTATTTCCATTATTTACATCTGTCCATCGACAGATGATGGATAAACAAAACGTAGTATATACATACAGTTCAGCCTTAAAAAAAGAAGGAAATGCTGACATGCTATAACATGGATGAATTTTGTGAATACTAAGTGAAATAAGCCAGCCATAAAAAAGAAATACTGTATGATTCCACTTATATGAGGTACCTGGAGTAGTCAGATTCATAGAAAGTAGAAGGGTGCTTACCAAGGGGCTGTGGGGGCGGGTATGGGTATGAAGTTTCATTTTGCAAGATGAGAAGAGTTCTGGAGATGAACAGTGGTGAGGATTGCAACACAGTGTGAATGTATTTAATGTCACTGAGCTGTACATTTAAAAATAGTTAAGATAGGAGGGGCTCCTGGGTGGCTCAGTCTGTTGAGCCTCTGACTCTTGGTTTCAGTTCAGGTCATGATCTCATGTGGTGAGATCGAGCCCCTCGTCGGGCTCCAGGCTCAGCGTGGAGTCGGCTTGAGATTCTCTCTGTCCCTCCGCCTCTACTCCTCCCCTGCTCTCAATCTCTCTCTCTCTCTAAAAATAAAATCTTTAAAAAAAAAAGTTAAGAAAGTAAATTTTATGTTATGTACATGTTACCAGAACTAAAAAAAAAAAAAACAATTTTCCTAAGTATTTCAGGTTTTTATGTCAAAGCTCTTACTTATTAAGAGAAACTTCCACTTTTTCAAAACGTAAAATGTTTTCCACATGACTTTCAAAGTGAATACAGTATTTTGTTAATTCCCTGGGTCTTTCAGGAAACGAAATTTCTCATCACTGTTCATTTGAAGAAAGCCTTTGTCTCCCTATTGCTTTCATGCCCTTTCCCCCTGGCTCCAAGTATAGTCAGATTTCTTAGCTATTTGTGGTGATGTGTGGCTTCATTGGCCTGGTCTTTATCAGAAACTGAGGTAGATGGTTGCAAGCTCTGGTAAGCTTGAAAAATGATAGCTGGGTGCTGATCCATCTTTACGTTGAGAAGCCTGTAACTATAAAGCATATTCTTAATAAAGATTAATGTCCTACCTAGTTCACAGAGCTGTGCACAGAACAAATAGCACAAGGCCTGCAGAAGCGCCTGAAGACGGTTGACATGTTATCCTAGTAGATATTTGCTTATTAAGCAGTAGCAAGGACCAGAGCTGAACGGACCCAAAGACATTACTTTTATCTGTTTCCTGGAGTTCTAGGTTTCTAAGCAGGGCTCTTAGGAGCAACAGAAGACAGGGCTTTAAATCCCCACTCCCGTGTCACCGAGTGAAGAAGCTCCATTTGTGTATATGTTGTATATTGGGGTTCTGTTCACCCCCAAAATGTTTGAAATTCACTGGTCACGAAAGTGTGTTGCTTGACTGTGCACCTTTCTTTCTCTCCTTCCTGCTTTCCCACTGTTCCAGTTCCACGTGGGAACCCATGCAGCGGTCCGGAG
Organism: Leptonychotes weddellii; assembly: GCF_054177405.1. Taxonomy (NCBI): domain Eukaryota; kingdom Metazoa; phylum Chordata; class Mammalia; order Carnivora; family Phocidae; genus Leptonychotes; species Leptonychotes weddellii. The sequence continues at coordinate 39,125,815 of NC_138379.1, forward strand.
GCTGAATCCACCCTCAGCCGTGGGAATGGACCTAGTACCACATGACCTAGGCCTGGCCAATCAGCACATTCCATCCCCTGTGGCAGTGATTGGTTCAGGGAGGGTCATGTGACCTCAGTAGCTGTGGTCAGAGTACATCTCAGGACTTCTGCTGGTAACGCCCTTTGGCACAAAGATCTTCCCTTTGCACTGTCCCTGAGTGAGGGCTTGCAGCCCCGGGGAACAGCTGGAAGCCCTTTTACCATCAAAGAGTTGGCCGAGGTCTCACCAAGGAAGCAGAGCCAAGAAATGGTGAGGGGGGAAATTAGTTCCCAGTTAAGGTGTTCGAGCTAGCCCCGAAGCTCTTCAGATCTTCTTGGGCTTTTCAATGACATGAGCCAGTAAGTCCCCTTTATAATTTAAGCCAGTACTTTTCTGTTACCTAGAACCAAAAATATCCTGATACGTCATCCATCCATGTGAGCTGGCCTCTTCATTTTGCAGAGAGGGAAACGGAGTCCCACCGAGGCCACCTGGTGAGTAAGAGGCATGGCCGTCCCGGTCCCAGGCCTTTTCCTTTCTGCTCTTGTAGTCGTTGAAAGCATGTTTGTGATGACTTTGGCAGCAGTGAATATAATGTTAGTTTTCCTTATTACTAAGCACTAATTGGATGTGCTCCAAAGTGCTGGAACTAATTTTTCTCACTTTGGACTTCTGGCAATGAGTCTCATTGCTCTATGGCCACCCCGTGTCTTATGGGTCCTGATGATTCATTAGAAAGAAGAAAGGATCAAGTAGTTGGAACAAGGTGTGGCAACCTCATTGAAGAATTTTATTCAATTTATAGCTAGTTTACCAGCAACTTATGATGCTTTGCCATTTTCTTATAAACTTGACATGTACTTTCACTTCTTGCTCATCATCCCTATTACCATTTCTTAGCTTTCAAAAGCACATCCTCACTGCCTTGTCTTCTTATCTTTGGGGCCTCCTCTACAGCTAGAATTTCCAGAATTTCCAGGCTCTTCCTCTGTAAACTGTGAAAATTGTATCATTTTTATCCGTGCACATCCATTCCTCTCACCCAAACATTGATCTTATTTTTCCTTGGGACTGTGTTATTTATCCCTAACCCTAAAATTACTTAAGAAAATGTTCATTAGGGACGCCTGGGTGGCTCAGCCGGTTAAGCGTCTGCCTTCGGCTCAGGTCATGATCCCAGGGTCCTGGGATCGAGTTCTGCATCGGGCTCCCTGCTCCGCGGGGAGCCTGCTTCTCCCTCTGCCTCTGTCTCTCTCTCTGTCTCTCATGAATAAATAAATAAATAAATAAATAAATAAATAAATAAATAAATAAAATCTTAAAAAAAAAAGAAAATGTTCATTAACTCTTCAAAGAAATGTCTTGTGATGGGGAGAAAAGAGAGAGGAACCCACATTTATTGTGCTAGGAGAGGTCTTTGATGCCTTATAGATATTCTCACAACCATCCAATGAGAAGTAGGTAGTAGTGTCTCAATTTGAAATGAAGAAACTAAGGGGTGAGTTGAAGGGTTAAGATTCAAACCTAGGTGTGTGCAGTTCCAAAGACATTTCCTTTCATTGCTGTATTGGGCTGTAGGCTTTGCCCTCTTTTTTGCCAGCTCCAAATAATACTGACCACTTGGATCTAGTGTTGAGAAGACTGAGGCCTTATCCAGGTCTAGAGGAAAAGACAATAGAGATGTCAAGCTTGTTGAAGGGGAGAGTGACAGCCCACACACCACATATTTCACATCTCTGCATGCCTATGTCACAGCCAGTTCTAGAAGTTTCCCCAGAAGGACAGGTGCACCAGGGAGTCAAACTATAAAGTTTGTAAACTATAATGTATTAAAAGGAAAATGATTTTGCGTGAAGAAAAGTTTGCATTTGAAGTCTGTATCTGAGAAAACTAGAAGTCAGGGAGCTAATCATTGTTGCCTGGAGGCGTAACATGAGTCTGGGCAGGTGAGAAGTTTGGGCCCTTGAATGACCAGTGCACTTTTGTATGGGACATACTGGGGCAGCATGCCAACCTCCTCTCACAGACTGACACTGACACCCTGAAATATGTGACTGTCACCCTCCAGAGTGACTCATTTAGGAGGAACCAGTTCACATACCACTGCGCAGGCTGATTCACAGGGTCTTTCTGTCAGAGCATACAATGTGACACATAAACAGCAGTGACAAACGGTCAACTTCTTTTTCTGAGGAGACAGGGATACCAGGAAAGGAGAGAGGGTATCAAACCAGCAGAAAGAGAAGCCACGTTCTAGCTGCCGCTTTGAAGACATGCTCATCGTGCGTATACCTTAGCTGTGTGTGAGCCAACACCACCGGAAGTAATATGCCAGATGGTTCCAAACATGGTGATCCTCACATGGGGTTATTCAAGATATTCAAAAAGGAAGAGGCTGAATCTGGTGACAGAAGTCATTCCATGGGAGAATGAAGGAATGAGGAAGTGATGTAGTGGAAATTAGTACAAATTATGGATTCAGAAGAGCTGAGCCATATTTGTCTCATTTCCTTATCTGAGGAGTAGCTATGATTTTCAGTTGTCTAGGGAAGAATCTTTTTTTTTTTTTTAAAGATTTTATTTATTTATTTGACAGAGAGAGAGATAGTGAGAGCAGGAACACAAGCAGGGGGAGTGGGAGAGCGAGAAGCAGGCTTCCCGCCGAGCAGGGAGCCTGATGTGGGACTCGATCCCAGGACCCTGGGATCATGACCTGAGCCGAAGGCAGACGCTTAACCATCTGAGCCACCCAGGAGCCCCGGGAAGAATCTTTGTTTGTAAAAGGCAAGGAGGCAGATTTAGGGTTCAGTGAGAGGTGGGGGTATTTGGGGCTGAAGAAAGCCAGTGTAGGAATGATGGGCTTCACCAGAGGACAAGGGGCATTGTCTGAGGGACAGCACTGAGTGTGATTGGGAGGCTGAGCAGTTAGAACTTCTCCATTGGAGCAGACTGGGGGTTTATCTGAACACGAGGGAAGGAGGTCATCCCCAAGAATGCATACCAGTGTGTTTGAAGACAGACTTTAGACAAATTAAAGACCAGGTATTTGCAGAGCGTTTAGTATGATCTCTGGATCCCAGAGCTCTGATTCCCAGCCCTGGCTGTACCCAGAATCACCTGGGAATTTTTCAGACCTACCAGTGCACGGACCCCTCTCTCAGAGATTCGGTTCAATTGTCTGAAGTGGGGCCTGGGTATCAGTATTTTCTTTTTTTTTTTTTTAAAGATTTTATTTATTATTTGACAGAGAGAATGAGAGAGAGAGAGCACATGAGAGGGGGGAGGGTCAGAGGGAGAAGCAGACTCCCTGCCGAGCAGGGAGCCCGATGCGGGACTCGATCCCGGGACTCCGGGATCATGACCTGAGCCGAAGGCAGTCACTCAACCGACTGAGCCACCCAGGCGCCCCATGGGTATCAGTATTTTCAAAAAGCTCTCCAAGTGGCTCTAAGGTTCTATGAACATTAAAAATCTGACTCTATGCGTAAGTCAACATAGGTAAATTTTCAGGATTCCATGGCTAAACTATGAAATTTTGAAGGAACTCAAGAGAGACATTTGGGGATTATTGATCCACACCGTATGCCTCCTTGATTTCTCACCAGTCCCTAGTCTCAGGGCCTGGCAGATTGTCACCACTGTGACAGGGTGACTTCCATCCATGAGAGGGTCCCTAGAGGGGTTGCGAAGTGTACCCAGGGAGCTGTACTGCGTCAGCTCTGAATATGGATGAAATCTCGGTACCTGAGTGGTCTGACACTGTGGAGGAGGAGAAACCACGCTGGAGGGCCTGGGGCAGTGGGAAGAGCAAAGGTTAGGAGTCGAAGTCCTGTCTTTCACTCTTGACTCTGAAACTCCACCATCCTGTAATCCTGGGCAGTGGCTTCACCTCTCTGGGTCGGAGCTCTGTCACCTGTCAACTTCAGTCTTAAATTTGCTGCTACACCCGTGACTCTCTGATTCTAACTCCATTTCTAAGGCCCCTGCCAATTTGAGGTCTCGGGGTCACTTGAGTTTCTGGATTTGGGGGCAAAACGGTGAGGGAAGAGGAAAGTGTAATACGGAAGAAGGCAGAAAAGTGGACAAAGGTTATTTGAGCTTTTAAGAGACATCAACAAAGCAGGGGGAGGGGCCAAAGGAGAGGAAGAGAATCCCAAGCAGAGTCTGCACCCTGCTCAGAGCCCGATGTGGGGCTCGATCTCACGACCCCGAGATCATGACCCATGGCGAAACCAAGAGTCAGACGCTCAAAGAACTGAGCCATCCAGGTGCCCCCTTATATATGTTATAAATATAAGGGAAGGAAGAGAAGCGAGAGAAGAAATAAGGGTGTGTATATATAGGTGTGTACATAGCATGTTAAGAAAGAAATCATGCATAGTCGTGACAGTCCTTGTTTCTGTAGCTGATAACTAGGCAGGATTGATATTTATAACTTCCTTCCTCTGCTACTCATTCCATGTTTCCTTCCTGTGTCCTCAGGCAGGATATCAGCTGGTGTGGGCTCTTTACATGGTGGAGTGCCCTCAACTTTCATTTCTAAAGGGTCTGAATCTTCAGTGGTTCTGCCTGTTTTTTCACTAAGTATTACTTTTGGACATGGAAGTACTAAGAGGTGCCCCAAGAATCCCATGGGTTTCAGACATGGTTCTCTATGCCCTCACTGGGTAGCAGCCATCCAACTTGTCCTTGGTTACTAGAACCTACCACCCCAGCAGGGAGCGTAACTGCCTTCTTTGCCATTCGGTTTAGGGACTCGATGAGCCCATGATGGTTGACTTCAATGGAACCCGTTGTATCTCCTGGTGGAAGCCTTCTTCCCTGGGGTACTCAGACCTCCAAAACAACAGAACAAAGTTCTGTGAGTCCGTGCTTCTACCCCTGGATACTTGGACCTGTGTATTTTATCCGTGGGAAAAACAGAAAGAGATATTGGTTGCTGATTCAGTGTATACCACACCCTGTAAAATAGAACCCGCAACTTTCACAATGTTGTCTCCCACTTGTTGCCAGAGATAGGTTTTCGATAGGCTATTCCACCGTCTAGCTGGCCTGCTGCTCCTTATGAGGTAAGAACCGTAGACCCCATGGGCACAGGACTGTTGCCTCACTTCTTTTGCTGTGAAATGTGTTCCTTGATCAGAAGTAATGCTATGGGGAAAACCGTGACAGTGAATAATGTATTTTGCAAGTTCATGGAGTCGAGACTTGTAGCTCAGTATTGGCTATAATTTGTAACAGCTGGAAGGCATCACGGCCGCTGGGCCTGAAAGGGCAAGAGAAGAAAGGGTTTCCGGGCCAGGTGAGAGCTAGAGACAGCAGGAGCTGTGGCCATGAAGGGACCCAGATATTGCCAGAGGCATAGCACCCACGCAGAGACAAATCAGGAAAAAAAATACTCCAACCTCATCTTCTCCTGCCCCTTGATCTCTAGCCAGTGCCTCCCTTTGTCTAAACCCAAAGGAAACCAGAAAGCAAAGGGCTGCAGTGATGCCTTTCAGAGGAGTTAGGCATCCAGGGCCCAGAGCAGGGCAAAGAAAGGCAGATAGTGGACTTGGAGTGATGGGGGGAGGGGGGCTTGTGTAACCAACACGTAGAAAGAATAATTCAGGCAAAAGAAATCTGGAAGGGATCTCTTGCAGCTTTGAAGTCCTAAGTGAGAAATGGAAGGGTTTAGGATCCCAATGAGCGTGCTCATTTCTTCTTCCGGTGGTAATAGATTGTCAGAGAGATGGCATGAACAGAGTCTGGCATGAAGGTAGCGCTCAATCATTGGTTGTTAATAATAAAACTGCAATTTAAGTAAGGAAGAGGAAACATACATATCCAAAAAAACAGGATGATAATGATATGAAATGACAATGAGGTTCTAAGAGGCAAGTTCTCCCTGTCTTCTCGATCCTAGCATCCCAGGCACCCAGCCTGGTCCTGGCAGTGAGCAATCACCCAGGGCTGATACATAAATAAAAGTGGCATGGAAACCATCTTAAAGGTAGAGAGAAGAGGTCTGGAGCTGCTGGCCACACATGGGATGGAGTTAACAAACAGGCCAAACTTGGAGTTTTGATCTAAGGATGCACACATTATCTCACTCACATCCTTGGGATGTGGGGAAATGGAATTAGAGTTTAATAGTGTTAGAGAAGCCTGAGCCTGTTCAAGGTGAAAGAGTGAAGGAAAGGGATGGACAGAGAGCCCCTGCAAGTGAAAGTCTGAACACACCTGTTTCTGAGAGTGAGTACCCGGGTGGAGGAGCCAGGCAAGAGCATGGAAGGGCTATGTGGGGGCACCTTGGGGCCATTGGCTTGAGGAGGCTGTGAACTGAGATTGCCTTAATACTAGCTAACATTTATTAAATGTTCACTATAGACCGGCTGATTTCTCTAAACAATCTTTTTAGGTCCAACCTCAACCTAAGGTTAATACTATCGTCCATATTATAGAGATGTGTCTTTTTAAGTCTACACTCTTAATTACTTCTTCTGGTCCCCAGAGTGCAAGATGTTGTCCCATGATCCTGGCCTCCTGCTACTCATACTCTGTGTTTTCCCCTTCCCCACTATTTGTGTGACCAACAGAATATGATAAAAGTAGAGGTGTCTGGCACTCAGTTGGTGGAGCATGTGACTCCTGATCTTAGGGTTGTGAGTTCAAGTTCCATGTTGGGCATAGAGGTTACATAAAAAATGTTAAAAAATAATATGATAGAAGTAATGGTATGACACCTCCAAGTCTAGGTCATAAAACACATTGCAGTTTCTGCCTCTTCCTCTTAAATCACTTGCTCTGGGGAAAGTAGCCACCATGTTGTGAGAAAAGACCCAGTTGATGAGGAACTGAGACATACATCCAACATTGGGCAAGGAAGTAAGGCCTTGGAAGTCGATCTTCCAGCCCCAGTCAAGCCTTCAGATAACTGTATCTGTGGAGTCATGCAGCTTTATGAGATACTGTAAGCAAGAACCACCCACCCAAACCACTCCCAAATCTCTGCCCCACAGAAACTGTGAGCTAATAAATGTTTGTTGTTTTAAGCCACTAGGCTTTTAGGCAATTTGTTATGCAGAAATAGATAAGTAATATAAGATTATACTAGCAACACTAGCTCAGAAACCTCCTTTCTCAAAATTCCAAAGTTTCTAATCTGGGCCTTGAGAGATGAGTAGGACTTCATCTGGTAAGTAGGGCATCCAACACAGTAGGCGCAAAAATTAGAGAGGACAATGCAGCACTTGGGAGCTTGTGAATAGTATGGTTCTGCCATGAAAAGAATATGTTTAGGAGCAGAAAGAAATGGGTGGGCAGGCTGTCAGAGGCTAGATTATGAGTCTGTTGTTTACGTCATCATAAGATGTCTGGACTCTATCCTATAGGTAATAAAGAGCTGCTGACCAATAGCGTTAATGGACCAAGGCAGTGAGAAGGACAGATTTTTTTTTTTAAATGGTGTAAGGAAAATAAATGACCCAATTTTTAAAAGAGCAAAAGATCTGAAGTTATTTCACTAAGAATATACGGGAACAGCAAGCAAATAAGCATATGAAAAAAATAAGCAGCATTAGCCATTAGGGAGATGCAAATTAAAATCACAGTTAGATACCAATACACACCTATGAGATGAGCGAAGCTTTTAAAAAATGTTTTAAAGTCTGAAAATGCAAGTGCTGGCAATGATGTGGCGAAACCGGAAGTCTCCTACAACAGCTGCACTCAAGGTATTATTTACCCAAGGCAAACGAAAAGTTACGTTCACACAAAACCCTGCACAGAAAGGTGTATAATGGCTTTATTCATAATCACCAAAAACTGGAAACGGCCCCAGTGGCCTCCAGCTGATGCATGGATGAAGCAACAGTGGAACTACCGTGTGCACAGCAACAAAGAAGAATCTACTGATTCCCGCAGCAACGTGGTCGAGAACCAAACGAAGTCAAAGTAATATGGTTTGTAGATCTAAAGTGGCCAAATGATCCTGTCTTTTTTGAAAATCCCATGTTTAACACCTTAAGAGAAATGATAACTCTATTTATTCTTGCACGGTTGCCCTACGTCTGGTAGACACAATCCATGTTGGACGAGTGTGCCAGAAGTTCTAGAGCTGCTCTTCTCCATTTCTAACATACAGTATAAAATGAAATACAAAGGATTTGGATTTTGTCATTCCAGTATGTATCTATATCATCAATATGTGGTTTTCTGGATGTGTACATGTAAGTGTGAATTGGAATGATTTCTGACAGCATTCATTTGTCATTGTAAGTGAACAACCGTGAATGCAAAGGATTTTTATCGAATCAGACCTAATGCATTGTCCTTCATTCTTGAATACTGCCTACTCTCAATTGTTAAAATTTCTTTATCACATACCCCAAGTTCTGCTCATGATGCTACATATGAGAAAAAAGAGAAGTCATTTGAAATCTGATGTTTAGCCCACATTTCCCTCCCCCTCCCCAATCCGAAAATGAGGGGAGGCCAGAGGGATAGATACTTATTAGGAGGCTTATTGCACTCATCCTGGCGGGAGATGGGGGCAGCCTGGAGCTGGGCAGGGATGTGGGGGTGGAGAGGAGCTAACAATATGGAATAGAATCAGCAGAAAACCTTGGGGCTCTACAGAAGGTGTGTGTGGGAGAGAGACAGAGACAGAGAGTAGTCCTGGCACCACGGACACCGATTTGTTGGTCCTTTTATTCTCAAGACAGAGGAAAAGACCTGGAATGAATACATTAAAAGAATCTATAAAGAAAATATTTTAAAAAAAAAGAATTTTTTTTTTTCTTTTCTGTACAAGGGGGATGTTTAAGCTCTCCTCACCATGGGTTTTCAAGTATGAAAGAGTTCTTGCCCGCTGTCGAGGTCAGTGGACTGCAGAGACCAGGATGAGAGGGAAGGGGCTCAGGCTGCAACAAGAGCTCGGGGTTCACCTGAGGCTTCCTTACCCCAAGGGCTGCCAGGCACCTGGAGAGGAGAAGGAGTTTCTGGAAACCTACAGTGATACGGACACAGTGGCTTCTCGGGGAGAACAACCGTCCGAAGGAGGGGGTGGGCGGAAGGCTCCTCTGGGGTCCCTCAGCTGCTCTGATGTCTGGGGTCTGTGGGCAGACGGAGCTCCCTCTAATCTTGGACTTGGACTTGGAGGGGAGTGGTCCTCTAGCCGCCGCCAGCAGAATGTTGTCCCCACACTTCAGAGCGGCCTCTTGTGATTCCAAGCGCTCTTTTGCCTTCTCAAGCTCCTTTGTCAACAGTCTCCAGGAAGGATTCCAGGCTGCTGTCGACCGAAATGAACGGAAGCTCACGTTTTATTTGTGCCTGCTTAACCATTGCCTTGATCACCACTCCAACACTGCCTTTGTTTCGAAAGGTTACCGGTGGGAAAACTGTCCTTTCTTTGTTGAAATTCACAGCGAGGCAGAGAGAGTCCACTGATAAGCGGAACCTTAAAACTCGCATTGAGCCAGAACTTTGCTCCAGCATGTGTGAGTGAGCCATGAGGGAGTCAGATGGAGCGATACCAGCTATCATTGCAGGGTTGGACATTTCTAAAAACATTGTGACACCTCCGTACACTCACCCCCCTCCCCCTGGGCCTGTAAGACAGACTCAGCTGCCAAAACAGGCAGCTCAAAAGAAACTGAAGCTTGGGGTGCCTGGGTGGCTCAGTCGTTAAGTGTCTGCCTTCAGCTCAGGTCATGATCCCAGGGTCCTGGGATCGAGCCCCACATTGGGCTCCCTGCTCAGTGGGAAGCCTGCTTCTCCCTCTCCCACTCCCCCTGCTTGTGTTCCCTCTCTGTCAAGTAAATAAATAAAATCTTTAAAAAAAAAAAACAAAAAACTGAAGCTTAAAAAGAAAAAAAAAAACAAAAACCCTTTTGGGTTCAGCAGAGGTGGCAGGGCAGGTGTAAAACAAGAGGGAAGGCAGGATGGGCCCCCTCACCTCTCCCTCTGGGTTTTTTCCATGGCGTTTATCACCTGGCTTTATTTTGTCCATGCATTTGTTTCTATTATTGTCTGTCTCCTCTCCTAAAATGAGAGCTCCTTGGGAGCAGAGCTATGTTCGGTCCTGTTCATCATTGCGTCTCCAGAGCCTTGACTGGCAGCGGGCATTCAGTAACTATCTGCTGACTGCATGGGCGAATGAATGAAGGTGACCCCAAAGGCGGACTTGGGAAAGTGGGCCTGGACAGAGGCTTCCTGCTCAGCGCCATCCGGCCCACGGAGCTGGAATGCATTCACCCCCTTGGAGACTCATCCAGGGAGACAAACATCCCCGAGTGCGCCAGCCATCGGGAGTTGCTGGCTGGGGGTTAGTGGCCGTCCGTATCTGACCCGGATCCCAGCCCGAGTGCTTCCCAAGGACGCAGCACTAGGATCCCCAGCATGAAGACATGGGCGTTAGAAGCAGGGGGACCCTGGAGAGGAGGATAGCCTTGATGAGTCCCCCCGCTGGCCTGGGCTGAGGACCAGAGGGGAAAGCTCCAGCAGTCAGAGCAGCCTGGCGGGAGAGTGCCCGGGGGGACCTGTACCTACGTATTCACGAGGGCTTCCGACAGCTGGGCTCGTGCCTTGGAAAGAAGATACAATTTGTTTCTCCTTCTCTGTCTTCTACATCCCTTGGCCCCAGGCTCTGTAGTCCTGGAACTTGGGTCAGATCGAGTTTCTTCATTCATTTCCTTATGAATTCATTTAGCCAATGGTTACCGAGCACAAATTAGCACTGGAAAGGGTGCCTCTGTGTCCTCAAGAGGTTTAACTTGCGAATTCCAAACGCTTTTGTGATCTGCTGGGTAAAACGGTGCTTTCTAAGAAAATGACATTCTGACACTGAATTGCATGTTCAAATCACCTTGTGGGTCACTTGCCATTATTAAATTGGGATTTGTCTGCCTTGCCTTACACTGTTAAAGGATTCTTTCCCAGGCTGGTCGGATGCTCCTTGAGGACAGGCTCCAGTCTAACCCCTGTAGTATATATCAGCGCCACTTCGGGGGCCTAATTTTGCTGCTTTTGTTGGTGCTTTATGGTTCGTCTCTGTCATTTCTGTGTGACTGTTTCCTTGTGTGTCCTATTATTTTGATTGTGGGCTGACGTTCAGGGGTGTTTGTGCGGTTTCCGTGTAGCCTGGGTTGCAAGTGTGTCTTCAAAGTGGTTTTTGCATTTGCTTCTGGCAGCCTTGTTACCAGCTCAAGATGTTTCTCGTGTAGAATTACTGGGGACTCGCTGCCACTCAGGTAGTATAAATCTGAGCCTCAAACTCCAGTAGGTATAACCCTTTAGTTACAATTGGCTTCTGGTTACAAATTCTCAGAGGGCATTTTTTTTTTTCTTACCCAGAGCCCATGACAGGTGGGCTGAATTTCCCGGAACGTGCCCTTAAAAGGGATTGGCTCTCTGCAGGGTCCTCATCTAGGGCCTTGTCTCTGTCCCTGAATGGGTAGTGGAACCCAAGCTTGACAACATTACCCCCAAGGATTGCCAAAGTATCTGATACCACTTGAAACTCCCTTGTTTGGCTTTCACTGCATTTCTGGTGTATTGCAAAATGGACGTCTGTATTTACCCTATGACGGTGCTCTAATCGTTCATAATTCGCAATAGACATACTGTTTCAAAACTAAATCAATAGATTTTCAAAATGTGCTATGTGTGAGGCTCCCCACGGGACACAAAGAGGGAGAAAATACTGAGCCACGCACTCTCAGGCAGCCGTATGTATGCTGTCTTACCTGATTCTCACGACAATCTTACAAGATAGTTATTATCCCCATTTTACAGATGAGGAAACAGAGGCAGATCCAGTACCTTACTCAGAGTCACATATCTAGTCAATAGGAGAACCAGCATTAAACTCATGTCTGTCTGACTGCAAAGTCTATGCTCTCCCACTGTGTCAGGCTGAGGGTTCATACGAGAGAAAACATGCCCAGAAAAAAGCTAAATACAATATAAAACTAGAAAAATAAAACACTAAAAACCACATTGCAAGAGTTGTTCCAAGGAAATAAGGACGTGAGTAATTGCTGGTGGTATGGGCCAGGGGGCTATGCCTTCAGAGGGACCCTAGCGGGCTGGCAGGGGCAGAGCCTCGGTGGAGGCCTTGAAGACAGTGTCTCAGTGGAGAAGTGCAGAAGCACATTCCCGACAAAGAGGAGAGCAAAGAAGAGGCCCGGAGGTGAAAAAGCACATGCATGTTGTGGTCTCCCTGAGCAGATAGGGCATAGTTGTGCAGAAGGATGGCTGGGACATAAGACAGCAGAAGTTTGAGGCCAAGTATGGAGGGCCTTGATTGCTAACAGATTTGGACCATATTGAGTAGGTAATAAAGAGCCTTTGAAGGCTTTTAGCTGGAGAAGATGTAGCCAAGGCCGTGGTTGAGGACTATGTGAGGGGAAGTCATGTACAAGACTGGCTGGGAAGGAATGGAGAAAGGAGAGAAACTAGTGGGTCTGGATTAAGGGAAAACGGTGAAAAGCAAATGGAAAGGATGAATAAATAGGCATTTCTCCCACTAAGGGTGCCAAGGCAAGTTGTTCTCAATTAAGCACCAATTCAGTGGGAATTTGAGCTCTTACCAGGGTCTGTAGCACTGCCACGTTCTGTGGTCTCAGCCCCAGCCAGACCACTGGGGCCGAGTCCCTGGGGCCAGAGCTGGTCCAGTGAGAAATTAGCCAAAGTTACCTGGAGAAAGGATGTCAGTGTAGGCTACATCCTGGGAAACACACACTGACTGTCAATGCTGAGTTCTGAGTTCTGAGTTCTATCTCTAAGCTCATGGGTGAGTGTGACACAGGGAATAGAAAGCAAAGAAAAAAGGTAGAAAACTAGGTATTGACACATTATAAGCAAATGGGTCTGGAAGCCAAGAATGGAGACTGAGTCTTGTTTTCATTGGTCTTAGGTTGCCTAGAACATTGTGGGTCTGTTTAGTTGAAAGATATAAGGCCAGAATGAGCAGCTTTAACATGTGAGCTAGAAGGGAATATAGAGAAAGCATTCCCTTCTCTAAACTTCCATGTCTCTGTTAGGGCACTTACTGCAACACATTGCGGTCACCTCGCTGTATTCTGCCTTCCCCACTAGACCACATGCTCTCTGCAGCAGGGACTGGGTCCTATTATCTATATTCCTGGCACTTGGCACAAAGGCTGGCACAGAGCAGATGCCCAAGTAAGAGTTGAGGATCTTTTGGACCAGGGTAGGAGCAGTGGGAATGGTGAGGACTGGTCAGTTCCTAAATACATTTTGAAGGTAAAGCTAATGCAGTTTTCCTAGTTTAGATGTGGAGTATGCAAGCAAGAGTGGAGTGAGGAAGGATTCAAGGTTTTTGGCTTAGGAAACAGGAAGGATAAAGTTAGAATCATCTAAGATGGAGAAAGTTGCAAGTAGAACAGGTTTCAGTGAAAAAATCAGGTGGCAAGTTTGTGCATGCTGATTTTGGGTGTCCATCAGATATCCAAGTAGAGGTGTCGAGTGACAGTTGGTTTCTCAAGTTTGAAATCTGAGAGAGGTTTGGACCAAAAATATAAATTTGGGAGTCATCTGCATCAAAATGGTATGAAAAACCTTGAACATGGGCATTATCACCAGGGGAGTGTGCACAGAAAAAAGAAGAGGCCCAAGGTATGAGCCCTGGAATATGGCCATGCTGAAAATCCGGGGAGAAGAGAACACACTAACAAGTAAGACTGATAAAGAGCAACCAAGGAGATTGAGGAACAAAAGACAATCCATCAAACAAACAAATAACAACAACCACCACCACAACAAAAACAAATGAGAGGAAGGGGAGTCCCGGAAGTCAAGTTGAGAAAGCATATCAGGGAGGAGGGAGACATCAAGTGTGTCAAATGCTGGTGCTGAGTCAAGTAAAATGAGGAGTGAAAAATGCCCATTGGGTTTATTTATTTTTTTTAGGATTTTACTTATTTGAGAGAGAGCGAGCAAGAGAGAGAGCATGAGCAGGGGAGAGGGGCAGAGGGAGAGAGAGAAGCAGGCTCCCTGATGAGCAGGGAGCCCGATGGGGGACTCAATCCCAGGACCCTGGGATCATGACCTGAGCCGAAGGCAGACCCTTAACTGACTGAGCCACCCAGGCATCCCTGCCCGTTGGGTTTAGCACGTGGAAGAACACGTGGTCTCGTGGGGAAGACAGATATGAAACAAAATCACTGTCATGTGGAGATGCTTGTCACCATGAGGAGACTCAGGTGGTTTTGTGGGGCTTAGTGCCTGGGTGGGGTGAGTGAGAAAGAATAGGAGGAGTTGCATTAGAGATGACAAGTACGGACATTTCGTTACAGAAGTGCTGGAAGGAGAAGCAAAATGATGGGGCAGTAGCTGATGGGGGAAATGGGATCAAGAGGAGCCATTTGTTTGTTCATTTGTTTGTTAAGATGGAAAAAATGTCAGCCTGTTTTCATACTGATCCAGCATAATTGAAAAGGCTAAGATCTTGGACCTAAGGTCAAATCTCCAGTCTTCCATCTTCTAGTAATGACTCTGTTATGAACTGAATGTTTGTGTCCCTCCCAGATTCACATATAGAAACCCTGCCCCCACTGTGATGGGACTAGGAGGTGGGGCCTTTGGGAAATGATTAGTATTAGATGAGGTCGTGAGGGTAGAGCCCCCTATGAATGGGATTCGTGTTCTTACAAGAGTCACTAGAGAGCTTGCTTTCTCTCTCCGCTCTCCAGATGGGAAGACAAGGTGAGAAGTCTGAAGTCTGCAACTCTATAGAGGGCTCTCACCAGAACCAGTTCACAGAGACCCCAGACTCTAGAACTGTGAGGAAGAAGCTTCTGTTGTTTAAGCCACCCAATCTGTGGCACTTTGTTATAGCAGCTCCACATTCTGAGCTCCTCAAGGGTGAGGACAAAATGTCTTTCCTTGATTCTTTTTTTTTTTTTTTAAGATGTTATTTATTTATTTGTCAGAGAGAGAGAGAAACAGAGAGCGAGCATAAGCAGGGGGAGCGGCAGGCAGAGGCAGAGGGAGAAGCAGGATCCCCACTGAGCAAGGAGCCCGATTCAGGACTTGATCCTGGGACTCCAGGATCATGACCTGAGCCAAAGGCAGTCGCTTAACCAACCGAGCCACCCAGGCACCCCCCCTTGGTTCTTGACAACTGATATATAGTAGACACTCCTCACTGTTTACCAAATAAATGGCTGTGCATACAATACTTTGTAACTTCTTTGAGCCACAGAATGGCTCATCTGTTAAATGAAGGAAATAGCATCAACATCAGAGGGTTGAATAAAAGAAGGCACACACCATGCACAGAAATGGACCTGGTACTTAGTAGATGCTTAGTGAGTGTGGCTTTTGTTATTAGTTCAGTGCCTTCATTTTACACATCAGGCATCCGAGGCCCAGAAAATAGTTGGCTCAAGATGGCACAGCTAGTCTTCGGATTCACATTCCTTAAGTCTTTCCACATAACCAGAGGACTCACCCACAATGCCTGAAGAAATGGATGTGACTGTGTTCGGGGTGGACTGATGAGAAGCCTGCATATTAGGAATTAAGAGCAGCTCTGCAATCTCCCTATGCCTCTGTGAACCAACATAGGCCTCCCTGCCTAATTTTTCAGGATGCTCAGCAAAGGTGATCCTCACACAATGCTCTGTATTTTTCTCATAGCTTTTTCTTGTTTTACCAGAATTCTGTTTTAAATGTGTTGGGTGGCAATTCTTGTTATTCTCTTCATGCCCAAGTCAGGGGACAAAGCTATGCTACACACCCATTTTGTTCATTATTAGTCATCATGTAATTATAAATTCTAGATAGCTGGTACTATTAGTTACCAGGTGATAATACAGATGTAGATCCAAAATATGTTTCTAGGCAATATTAGTATAAAATTTAATAACCTTGGAAATAGCCTCTCTCACCATACTTGCAATAGATGAATAGCCTGTCCTTGCCAGGATGAATGGAGAATGTTTACTTTTGTCAACCTTTATTAGTGGAGTACTATATGCTGTTATTCCTTTAATAAGACAGTAAATCTCCAGCCCAGTTTATAGTTTGTCTTTCATCCAAAGACCTCAAAGTAACTTTGCTAACACTGGGTCATTATTAATCATCCAGCTTGTCCAGAGAGGCAAGTGGTGGTTGTTTCAGAGGGAGAAACTGAGGATTCAAGAAGGTTATGCAACTTGACTTCTTAGGGTCATGAACAGGGTCAGAAAAAACAGCTGGGCACAGAGCCCAGATTCCTGTCTCGAAGATTGAGGACCCAGCCTTCCCCCAAAGCTCTCTAAATATTTTTTTTTTAATAGAAAATGCAGTTTTCTACCTTGATCTATTAAGCAGAAATAAACCTAAACTCTTCTTCAATTACTTGGGCGGGAAAACAAAGTTTATTTCTGAAGTTACTTCAAGTCATAAAAAGCTTGATTCACTATTCTAAATAATCACATTGAAATAGGTAAATAGCTTTGCAGTCATAATGATAGCTTGGATTTAAATGGTGCCTGCGCTCTGTAAAGCGCCACCGTTCACAGGCTTCTGAAACCCTTCAGTCATTGGGGTTGCCCCTCTTTGGGACCTCAAATATCCCACCCACCTCTCCTCCCCTTTCCCGCTTCCTTTACTCACACTCCCTTCCCTCAAACTATTTCTTCCTATGCACCCAGAGTTCTCAAGATAAGAGGAACTCCTTGCTTTGGCTGGATATGAAAAAAAGACTTCCAGGCCCTCTGGAATAGGTGTGGAATCCCATAGAATGGGATTTTCCAAGATTTTCTTAGTGGAAGTGAGTCTAGAGCCCATCTTGCTTGGAGGTAAAGGATCAAAGTTACAAAGACTGACTGGAATTCATCAAACATTCAAGCAGTCCTCTAAAGATCCCCCGACCACCCTCCCTTATATTTACATTGGGATTTTAAAGATTTTATTTATTCATTTATTTGAGACAGAGAGAGAGAGAGAGCACATGAGAGGGGGGAGGGTCAGAGGGAGAAGCAGACTCCCTGCCGAGCAGGGAGCCCGATGCGGGACTCGATCCCGGGACTCCAGGATCATGACCTGAGCCGAAGGCAGTCGCTTAACCAACTGAGCCACCCAGGCGCCCCTACATTGGGATTTTATAACTCCTCTGGCCAAGGGAAGGAAAGGCAGTTGAGAACAGTATTCCTCCACCTCTCCCTTGACGTGCTGAGAGACTTTGGAGGTCACACCATCCAGGCTGCCACAACAGAAAAATTAAGTGGTGTGGCATTGGCTTAGTAGGGGTCAGCCAACTTTTGGTAAAGACCCAGGTGATGAATATGTTCAGCTTTACAAACCTTATGGTTTCTTTTGTAACTGCTCAGTTCTACCACTGTAGCATGAAACCAGCCATAGAGAATATGTAAACAAATGAACACGGCTATGTTCCAATAAAACTTTATTTACAAAAACAGGAAGTGTGCTGGACTTGGCCTGTTCACCAACTTCTGGTCTAAGGAAAAAGTTTGGATAACAGAATGTTAACTTTGTGTTGCCCTTGACTGCATTTGAAAATTTCAATAAAGAGATGGGTTCCAAAAGCATTGGCTGGTTTGCTAATAGAAGTTAAAGAAAGGGGTCAAAATCTGGGACCCCAATTTTCCATACAATTTAAATGGGCTAAGAATGCTGTGTGGCCTCCAAAGCCCATCAAGAGGAGGAAGATAAATGCACGAGGAGGAAGCTCCTGGAGAGCGGAGCAGGGGCAGGGGCAGGGGCAGGGGCAGGGATGAGAGGGTTAATCATTGAATAAAGACCTGAAAAGAGTGAAGGACAAGCTAGGTGGATCGATGGGGGGAAGAATAGAATTACAAGCAAGTACAAAGGCCCTGAGGCAGGAGTGTGCCTCATACCTTCAAGAAACCACAGGGATGCCAGTGTGGATGCAGCAGAGGAAACAAGGGGTGGAGGGGTAGAAAGAGATGCCACCAGAGAGGGAGAGCAGATGGGCATGGGGGGTCCTAGAGGATAAATCACACAGGGCCTTGTAGGTAATTTTGAAGATGGTGACTCTTCTCAATGAGCTGGGAAGCCATAGAAGGTGTTGAGAGTGTGAACAGGAACACTCTCTGACTTATGGTTTTAAGTAGATCATTCTGGTTGCTGGGTTAAGAAAAAAAGTGGGTGGGGGGGCAGGACTGGGGAGGATGTAAGTAAGAAAACAGCCAGGAGTCTATTACAGTTATCTGGGCAAGGGATTATTCACTCATTCATTCATTCATTCATTCATTCATGGAGCAAGCATTTCTTGGCCACCTCTTGAGAAGATATCACTGCAGATAATATTTCCTGTGTCACACCAATACTGTGGGAGATTTCCCTTAAACAACAATGTTGTATTCACACTATGAGAAAAAAAGCTTAAATGTGGTAATACGTTGTGAGTTCTTTGAGATCTAAAGGTTTGAAAGATCATGAGAAAGTTTTTCATTTTTAACTTTTGAGGAAATTTTTTTAAAGATTTATTTATTTATTTTGGAGAGAAAGAGAGAGATCAGGGGGAGGGGCAGAGGGAGAGAGAGAATCCTAGGCAGACTCCACACTGAATGTGAAGCCCGCTGTGGGGCTCGATCCCACAACCCTGAGATCACATCCTGAGCCGAAACTAAAAGACAGACACTTAACCGACTGTGCCACCCAGGCATCCCAGCCCTTGTATACTTTTATCTAGAAGCACTAATTGTTAATATTTTGTCATATTTGTTCATATATATATATATATACACACATATATGTATATACATACATAATAAACATCCCTACATGTACACATGCACACATAGACAATCCATATGTGCATACATACACACACATATATGTGCATTGTTCATATTTCTTTCTGAACCATTTGAGGATTAGTTGCTACATTATGTCCCTTCTCTATGCATTGTGCCCCTTTAGATTTAATACCGCAGTGTATATTTCCCAAGAACATGGATATTATTATCTTATATAAACACAGTATGGGGCGCCTGGGTGGCTCAGTCGTTAAACGTCTGCCTTCAGCTCAGGTCATGATCCCAGGGTCCTGGGATCGAGCCCCGCATCGGGCTCCCTGCTCAGCGGGAAGCCTGCTTCTCCCTCTCCCACTCCCCCTGCTTGTGTTCTCTCTCTCACTGTCTCTCTCTCCCTGTCAAATAAATAAATAAAATTTTTTAAAAAAATTAATTAATTAAAAAATAAACACAGTATAATGATAAAATTCAGGAAGTGTGACATCACTACAGACTATTATCTAATCTATAGTCCATATTCAATATTGTCAGTTGTTTTAATAATGGCTTTTATAGATTTTTTTTCCCCAGTTCAGGGTTCAATCTAAAATCACACATTGCATTTGTTTACAGCTTTGACTTCCTGGAAGGGGAGAGTCATGATCTCAGGGTTGTGAGATTGAGCCCCGCGTCGGGCTGTACTCCCAGAGTGGAGTCTGCCTAAGACTCTCTCCCTCTCCCTCTGCACCCCCACCTCTCTCTTTCTCTCTCTCTCTCAAATAAATAAATCTTTTTTTTAAAAAGTATACAATGGCTTTATATATTATTCTTGAAATTCCTATGCGAAGTACGAAATTGTTTCCCCCCAAATTTTTAAAAACATTTTATAAACACTACAAAGTCAAGTTTACCCCCTGAAAGTTTAGCTAGTGAAGCTGTAGACTTCCAAAGGAAGAAGTAGAAATATTTCTACCCCCACAGGACATTACAATGTTCATATGAAAGGAAGGATTCTGAGTCTTTTCTGCTTGAACGCTTCCTTTTCCAACCAGAAGCTGAAAAACCTTCTCTCCCTACTGGGTCCCAGCGTCTCATAATCATCTCAACCACTTGACATCACTAGTTCTCAAACTTGGCTGCACCTTAGAATCACCTGAAAAGCTTGAAAAAATGATTGATGCTTGGGGTCCTACCTCCAGAGAGTCTGAATCATTGAGTATTGGGTGTGGGTGGCCTAGGCATCAAGATTTAAAAAAAACTCCTTCATGTGATTCTTTCATGCAGCCAGTTTGGAGAACCCACTAAGCTATGCCATGTTACTGCCTGCTCTGAGCTGAGCTCATCCGCCGGTCTCTGGCTTTGTTCTTTGGCTGCGGTGAGTACCTTTCTTTGACTGATGGCTTTGCAGTCCCATCTGGGACACAGGACGGCAAGGGGCTTGGAAGTGTCCATTCCCGGAGGGCTCCAGCACCACCAAGATGCTCATCTGTTTTAGGATTTCTATAGTCATGCTCAGCGCTAGGGGAGTGGGTGGGGGTTGTGCGTTACTGTGGGAAGGTGACCCTCTGCAAGAGCGACCAGGGCACAGGGAGTCCGGAGGGTGCTTTCAGGACCTTTTCTTTCAGGTGACATCCCTGTTCTATCCTGAAAGCCTGTGTCTGTTTCTCTAACAGACACTCGCCAGCAACTGACGATCACGGGACAGGTCGCTGAACAACACACCAAGTGGGCGAGCGGGTGATTCCCAGATCGTTCTATGCTCTTTGTTCTCTCTGCCCGGTAAGCCAGCCTCCTTCTGCATCCTACTAAAGAAAGTTCTTTTTGCAGCCTTGGAATGCCAGCTCAGAACAGCCTGTGGCATGACCCTCTACAGGTACTTTTCATCTCTAATCGCCCCTGCTCCCCTATTAAAAGATACATTTTTCAAAGCAATGGGAGCAAGTTACTCATTCAAATGCTGTTAACAAATAACAGGATTTAAGTGTGTAATAGGTAGTCACTCAGCTTTGAAAATTTGCCCTGAAGAGTTAAAATTTCTGCTTCATTGGGAAGGGAGGGGGCGAGAATGTCCTTGTGGGAGGAATTTCCAGCCCTGGAATTTAATGTCTGATCTCCCTCCCCTGCATTTGAGCTGGAAGGCGAGATGCAGCGTGAGATTGCAGGAGAGGGCGGCCTGGGGACAGTTTGGGGGCCTGCAGGTGCGGCGAGGACTGGCCCCCCACCCAAGCAGGCAGACACCCGCCAGGACTTGCCAGAGCCCATGGCAGGGGAGTCGCCTTGTAAATTACTCCCTGCAGGGTCATTCCGTGTTGGATGGGATCACAGAGGGGTGGAGGTGCTGCAGCCTCAGCTTCAGGCGGAAGGCTTCTTGGAGAAAGTCCATCGAGGAAAGGCTGAGCTGGTGCAGTGATGACCCTCCATGAGCTCCCAGCAAACTGGGGAGGGGCTACGCCTACACCTTCTCACTGTCCCTGCTGTCTCCAGAGCAGCCCAGCGCCAGGAGACTGCACCCCCTCCCCCCCATTTTAATGATCATTTTTCTTTTAATAGAGATTTCCTGAAATTCTATAGTATGAGGACACGACACTGAAGTCCTCAACTAGGACACATCCTCCACCATGGGGCCAGCCATACCCTCCGGGGAGGCTGCAGAGTCTGGGCCACATAGCACGTGCTCAGTAAAGGGCTGTAGTTTAAAAAACTATGCAGGCCCCCCCGAGTGGTATTAAGAGGTAAACTGTGAGTCCCCAAATGGGGTCAGTAATAAGACAACAAGCACGGTAAGGACAAAACTCCACACGAGGGCAAGAAAGGGACCTCACCTGTGCTGGTCAGCCACCCAGGAATCTCAGGTTTGGCTCTCCTGTGGACAGGTCCAAGTTGAAAAGAGTTCTCATGGTATAGGAATTCAGAAAATATTGATTAAAGGAAGAAACAATAAATTAGAGGTGGGAGGGGGGTGCAATGACGAAGGCAAGTGTCTCCTGAGTCTGGAAGCAGAGAGCTGGGGAGGCAGCCCAGTGCACAGAGTGCCGCTCAAACCCCATTTGGAGCTTCAAAGAGGGTTGCAGGCAAGGGATGGGGGAGGGGAAAGAAGCCTAATGAGAAAGAGCAGGAAGAGAAGAGTCAAGGGTCAAATTCTCAAATTCTTCTTTAGTAGTGGTGAGAATAGCAGGCTCTCCTCAGGGGAAATTCAGTCCCCCTTAATGTCCCATCACGGATTTGACCTCATCAGCCCATCCCCAAGCCTGCCCAGGCCACCCACCAACAGAGACTCACAGGTGATAGCTTGAGAGCGAATGCATTCAAGACCCAGCCCAGTACTTTACATATCTCATCTCCCAATCTAGACTATCTATGCCCTAGTTCCCTATGGTCCCAACAACCTGGCTTGCTCTGCATAAATCCCCCGTCCATGTTCTTGTCTTGGATCCAGGTGACACTGATCGACATTTTCGTGATAATATTTTAATTACAGTTGTATTTACCTGTTGATTTTCATACCAAGCGTCATCCTGAGGATTGGAGGCAGCTTCTAAAGTTTCAATATGGTAATGACTTTAACAAATCTGGCTTTGTTTCAAAATAGCTATGCCGGTATCCACAAAACGTAGATGATTTTTTTTTTTTTTAGTTTAATTGTGAAAACACATACACAGTGCCTTTGAAATCTGGCTCCCGGTTTTAAGACATGTGCACTTACTTACCATCCCAAGAAGGTGACAGACGGTATGGGGCATCCCAGCCAGCTCCGCGTCAGTGCGGTCTGGGGCAGGCTGGGCTCTCCCACAACTATGGGCTGGGTTTGGATCTGGAGTTTGGGATGTCCAGAGGAGTGACCTCCTTGATTTTCTTTCTTTCGTTAAATGAAGACGAAAAAAGAGGTGCAGAGGTTGTGTTGGAGAGAGAGGTTTGGTTCAAGCCGGAGGGGCACCAGAGCGGGAGGGATCTTCCTGGTATCCTGCCAGCCCAGAACCTTCCTCAGCCCCACGCGCCTCCTGTCCTGCAGGGAGTCGGTCAATCCCGGAGGGACCTGCAATCCTTTGCTGAAAGGCCTCTTGGCCACAGCCCAGCTCAACGGAGGAGGGTCCAGCTTTGTCCTTGGAGGGCATGCTGTATGCGGTCCCACCCTTGGGTACCCTCATGCTGTGGGAACCCGGCAGGCTCCCCTTCCCACCTTCACCCAGGTGGCTTTGGGGCTTGCAACAGGTCTGGCTTCTCTGGTGTTGCCTCGGGGCCGCTTTACCTCGGAGCAAGGAGGGGGCCTTCTGTTTCCGGGGTGGGGGGCGGGGGGGGGCCTCGGGGCCGGAGCAGCTCCCTCCTCACTCAAAGGGCCACAGAGAGGGCAATGGGCACCAAAAAGGGGCGTTTTTCTTATTTTGTTGTTGTTGTTTGTAAATTTAAAATGTATACCTTTCTTCTGGAAACACCTGGGAGGCCTTACAGAAAGCAGGACACAGGAGAAAGTATGTACATATCTCAGGAAGTGGCTTCCTTGGCCGGAGCAGCATATTTGCTGTGGGCATGGAGCTTCCGTTCGTGGGTCCCGTCAATGCCGGGCATCCGTTGCCCCTGTTGCTTGTAACGGCACCACAATGACAAATGTCGCCACCTCGATCTCACAAAGACAGTAAGGCTCAGAGAAATGCAAGGCATTGCCCAAAGACGCCCAGCTAGTCAGCGGCCAGAGCAGGGTCGGAATCCAGAGTGGGCGCGTCTGGAGCCCTCAGCCCAGCCACCGCGGAGGGTGCCTCGTCTACGCTGTCACGGCCTTAACCGTTCAGCCTTGCACGCCCTGGCTACCGAGGAAAGCTAGGTTAGATGCAGGCTCAATGAATCTCCCCCCTCAGGTGGCGAAGGAGCACAGTGTGGGGTTTCTGGCTTTGTTGGGCTTTAACTGCGAGTGGGCAGCGATGCCGCCCGTCGGGCATGCCTTCCCCAGCTGTGGCAGCCGCCTGATCCTGGTGTGCGTTTGCGTTGACAATCCCTGCCTCACAATTCCATTAACTGTGACAAATCTCCACGCTCTCTCTTATTTTGACACCTGTGTGCTTTCGGGCCGGCCTCGGGAGGCTGCAGGGTCCGCTGAGGAGCTGCTCACTGCAATCCAGTTCCACGGAGCTACTCGAAACTGTTCGGGAAAGCGGAAGCGCGCTCACCCAACACGGTTTTCCTTGGGCCTGAATCACGGCCGCGCTCCTCATTAGAACAACGGGGCTCCACCAGACGGCAGGGAGAGCCGTTGGGTTATTGTAAAGAAAGAAGGGGGGCGGGGGGAAGAGGTTAAAAAGTCGTTTCTTGGCTTGGTGGGACATGCAGCCCAGGTCACAGCCCTTGGGCGGATGTGAGTTTTCCTGTTTGCTGGCCTCCCGGGGAGCGAGAGTCGGGGCACAGCCCTAGGGAACTTCTTTCCACCTGACAAAGCAAAGGCCTAAAGAAAGGTACTTTCCTTTTTTTTTTTTTTTTTTATTCTTTTGTAGGGGCAGAAAGAACTTGTGAAAAGAGTGTCCCTTTCTGAAAGCGGGTAGATGAGGGTTCAAATCCACATTTTCTCAATTCCTAGCTGTATCACAGTGGGCAGGTGACATCAGGTTAACATTTTCGAATGCAGTTTCCCATCGGTTACATGCAGATGAAAATAGAGCCCTGGCTGGCGAGCTCTGAGGATTCGAGGCAACCCAGGGAAGAGCCCCCGCCTGACCCCACAGCGGTCTGGCTGTTGGCGGGAGCAGCGAGGTGGGGGGGACTTGTCCTCCCCAGTAAACGGAACTGCTCTGATTCACAGGCCCCACACCACCTTGCCGGGGCTGGGGCTCAGGAGCGTAGAGTTTCTGGGTTTCAGTGAAAACAAAAACGGACAGATAAGCAACCAACAGCACCCCCCACCCCTGTCGCCTGCCCACCCGCCCCACGAAGCTTGGGAGAAGTGGATTTCAGTCCTAGGCCTCTCGGGCAAGGAGGCCTGAAAGTGGCACTTTACTGCCCTCTGCTGTCCGCCCGGAAAACTCCCCGCGTGCGGCCGGCACCTTGGCCAGCCTTAAAATCCCAAGGAGCTTGGCCCCCAGCACTCGCCCAACCCTTCTGAAAGGTGCACCCCAAAGACCAGGGTAGCACCAGGACCAGCTATATAATCTGAGGGATCCAGTGAAAATGCAGGGCACCTTGTTAGAAAGTGTATTAAGGATTTCAAGACGGTGACAACAGAGCATTACTCCAAATGCCGGGCACTTACTTTTGAGGGGGGTGCACTGTACAAACGCGCATGTCCCCTGCCCCTGAAGCTGGCTTTCCTTCATTACTGCCTGCTCCTGACATTGAACTTCTGGATCTATGGCATAGTCTCAATAGTTCTCTGGGGAACAGAAATTTAGTAGAAGTTGTTTGGGGAGAAGGGGTGGGAAGAGGGCCTCCCCTCGCAAGCCAGACCAGTGGGGGGTGAGTTTCTCTTGGCTCTCACGCAGCCACACATCTCATCTCTCCCCTGTGCACTGCTGGAGTGTGAGGAAGCCAGGAAAACAGCACGCCTTGTCCTGGCCTTGGGAACCAGTTCAGACTCAGGAATTGGACAGATGGAGAGTCAAATATCAACATTATTACAGAACACACTATACTGGAGGACAGAGCTTACCTATAACTAAAGCGTGTGCTAAAATCCACCCTCACACTCCCCCAGCAGAGACCCACCCAAATGAGAACGTGGAGTGGTTGCTGTCACCCACGAATCGGGGAATTCCCTGTACATCCATGCGCACAAGGAAGGAGTAGAGCAAGGCACCAAGAGCAATTAGAGAAAAATCCCTGTCTATGGAAACCAGAGCCGTAGAGGGAAAGTGTGTCTCTGTATTAGTTAGGGACTGACCAGGAAAATAGAAACAACTTCGAGTACTTACAACAAAGGGAATTTGAGGCTGGAACTGGTTTCACAGGTGGTAGAGGTGCTGAGAAGTTAAAGCACAAGGTCAACAGGAAGAGGAAGTCACTCCCACTTTTCAGATGGAGGGGTGAAGGAGTAAGTTGGGGTGGTGGGAGGCGGCAGACCACTGGGTCCCTCAGACAGGAGCTGGAGCCATGGGGGAAATATGGCTGTGGCTCTTCCTGAAATGGAAACGGGGGAAAACGATGGCCCCTCCCTTCTTCCCCTCCTTCTAGGACCTTCCATTGGACACACTCAGCTGAGAGGCACCTGATGCAGGAGCCTGGAGAAGATAATCCACAGGGATCCGTTCCCCTGCATCTCCCTCGCCATTCTAGAGCGCAGGAAGGCCCTGGACAGAACGCTCCCTTGACAGTTATAAACTCAAATGATTGCCCATTGCCTGTTGGGTAAGAGAATTTTGCCCCATGCCATGAAAGGTCTCTCACAGGCCAGACCACTTTATAAACCACATGTCCTCCTACCCCCTTTTCCTTGTTCTGTCAGCTTACTTCATAATTCTTAGCTTGCTTCCTCTCCTGGAACGTCCTTTGTCCACACCATCCCCTTCTCTCTCCTCCTCCTCCTTCCCTGTCCACTGCCCTGCATTCTCCTCCTTCCATGCTTCTCCTACTTTTCCTTCCCGTCTTCCTTGTTTCCATCCTTTCCTTTTGCATACTTTCTCCCTCCTGTCTTTCTTTCCTGCATATTAATGAGCAGATTGAAGTCGAGATGTTTGCGTTTATTAGCTGTTACTGTTTTCCAATAAATAGTTCTTAAAAATCAAGTATTAAAACATACTGTACCCATTAACCTCCACCCCCCACAACCGCCACACCTAGTAGACCCCAAATCCAGATGTAACCGATGGAAACCAGGCCAGACACTCTTTACCAAGCCACGGGATGGCATCTTGATTTCTCAGCAGGATTGGGAAACCCATACAAAAGCTCAAAACCCGCTCCCCCCCAAATAAGCCTCTTGATATTTGCCCCTAGAACATCAGTCAGCCTTCTGTTTGCAGTAATGATTGCCCCAGATTTTACTGGACTGACATCACACAAAATGGAAGCTCTGAAAGCACTGGAGAGTGAAGGGAAGCAGGTAGATTTTGGTGGGAAGTCCATGGAGAGAGAGAGAGAAGTTAGAGGAAGTGAGCTCCCCATTTCTTCTGGTTCTAGTCCAGGCCAGGTGCAGGCCACATTGTGTAGGCCAGTGTTGGTGCTGGTGGAAAAGGAGCCATCTTTTTGGCCTCTGAAAATAGAAGCAGCTACAGCTGCCAAAGGGAGGAGAGGGAATCCTGGAAGGGAAAGAGCGGGAGAGGGGATACCCCAGTTCTATCTGGTTCCATCTCTGGCCCACCCCTGGACCACGCTTACAGAGAACAGATGCAAAGCGTCTCAGCTAAAGGCAAAAGAGTCATTGGGGCTGCCGCCCAAGACACAGCTTTTAGTTAGAGTCCAATCCAGGAAAACAGCTATTAAAACAAAATGAAATAAAAGCTATTAGGGAAAAAAAAATCAGAAATTAGAGCCTCCACAATTAACATTAATAATATATATAATCCAAATTACCCAACATAGGAAGAGCCAGAAAAATGGGATATACTCTTGAGTGAAAAGACATTATGTGAAAGGAATCAAACACGAAGAACTACATGCTGAATGATTCTGTGAAATTTTAAAAAAGGCAATGTTACAGGGAGAGAAAGCAGACCTGTGCTGGCCCGAGGCTGGGTCAGAGGAGGGTATTGATTGCAGAGGGATATGGGAAACTTTTTGGGAGTGATGGATATGTTCTATATCTTGATTGTGATGATAGTTATACAACTGTATATAGTTGTCCTAACGCACCAAATTCTACACTAAAAATGAGGGGATTTTACTGTATTGTAAATTGTATCTCAATAAAATTGGAGAAAAAGTAAACAAACAAATAAAATCACAGCCAGTGGGCTCTGTCTCATAGCTGCAAGATATTGGCCCATATTTTCAAGTGTCCTTTGTATTCGTATCATGGTCCATTATATTGTATTGTAAATTGTATCTCAATAAAATTGGAGAAAAAATAAACAAACAAATAAAATCACAGCCAGTGGGCTCTGTCTCATAGCTGCAAGATATTGGCCCATATTTTCAAGTGTCCTTTGTATTCATATCATGGTCCATTATATAAATGAACCATAATTCATTTTTAATTCTACTGTTGCTGGGTATTTGCATATTTTCTTCTCCTCCTCCTTCCCCTCTTCCTCCCCTTTTTCCTTCTCCTCTTCCTTCTTTTTTTCTGATTGGACCCATGGGGCTATAACATTCTTGTACAGTGCCTGCAACACTTTTGAAAGTATTTGTTATAAACAGAGGTATCAGTTTTGTTGGGTTGTAGATGATACATGCTAACCTTTCTTAAGTAATGCTGGATTGTTTTCTAAAATGGTTGTACCAGGGGCGCCTGGCTGGCTCAGTTGGTTAAGCGTCTGCCTTCAGCTCAGGTCAGGATCCTGGGGTCCTGTGATCAAGCCCCGCATCAGGCTCCCTGCTCAGGAGGGAGCCTGCTTCTCTCTCTCTCTGCTGCTCCCCCTGCTTGTGCTCTCTCTCTGTGTCAAATAAATAAATAAAATCTTTAAAAAAATAAAAATAAATAAAAATAAAATGGTTGTACCAATTTATACTTCTACCAGCATGTCTGAAAGCTCCATTGCTCCATATTTTTGCCCACACTTGGTAGTATCAGATTTGAAAATTTTAAATCTGCTGGGCAAATCTTGTTTTAACTTGCATGTCTCTTATTACTAATAGAGCTGAGTATATTTCCATATGTTTATTAGCCATGCAGATTTCTTTTGGGGGGAAGTGACCAAGTCTTTCTCCATTTTTGACTGGGTTATTTTGCATAGTGATTCATAATGTCCTTTGTATATTATTTGTATGTTATTATCCCTTATCGTCATAATTACAAATATCTTTTAGTTTATGGCAGTTATTTTCACTATCTTTATAATTAACAGAATTTATGAATTATAATTAGTCTATCAATTTTTCCCCTTTGGGCCTTTTTTTAAAATCTCTTTTAAGAACACCTTGCCTAATCAAAAGTTTTGAAAATATTCTGTGTTTACTTCTAAAAACTTTACAGTTTTGCCTTTCTTATGTACATCTTTAACTTACCTTTAATTGATTTCAGGGCATGCTGTGAAGTCAAGATACATTTTCACTTTTCCCAGTAGTTAAGCAATTTTTCCACCAGCATTTATTGAATAGTCTCTTCCTAGCCCACTGATCCACAGTGCCCTTTCTGTCATGTATCAAGGCTTGATCTCCCTAGCCTACTCCATTAGTGAAGTTATCTAATCCTGCATTATTAGCACACAGTTTTATTTAGGGCTTTATAATAAATGCCAATGTCTTGGTAGGGTTAGTCTCCTATATCAGTCACAGAATCAGGACACAGAAACCACAGCAGTTACTTTAACAGGGAAAGATGTAATATAAAGAATTGTTAACGAGTAGGAAGTGCTTAACCCGTCAAAGGGGTAAAGGAAGACTCCAAGAGTCCAGATGCAGCAGGCAGCTACTACCTCCACGATGACGAAGAGGGAACAAAGAAGGAACTAGACCTTTGGAGAATCACACGCGTTCCCAACCAAAGGCTGAGGTATATGCAGCCTGCTTGTTGCAGAGAAACTTGACGGGGGTTATGGGCCAGAGCTGAAGGGTAGAAATGGTCCACCATCGCCACAGGGTGTGGAGCGGGTCTGTAGAAACTGCCTACTTAGTGGAGACAGTTGCCTGAGGGCACAGTCAGAGCCACTGTAGACATGGCCTCTTGGAGCCCCACAGAAGCACCCACGGTGGGGGAAAGGGTGGCCCGAGGGCACAGCTGGAGCTGCTTCACCGGGGCTGCTGGGCTTCTGTGCTGAGTGATAATAATGGAGGACTGAGCCCAGAAAGAAACGCCTTCCTGCCACTGTTGCCTTGCAGTGTAACTCCAGCGCCCTCTATCAGCAAAGCAAAACACTGTTGCCAGCTGCAAGGAGTAAGTGTTGGCGGTCAGCAACACGCTCACAAAGAGGGCCAAGAAGGTGGATTTGGAGATAAGAGAAGATTAATTGATTACTGGCACCATCTTCTAACTTGTGCTTACCTTCGAAAGTTTCCTAACGATTTTTGGTCCCTTGCATTGCCATGAGCCTAAGTGGGGGAGTGGAGGGAATTGAATTTTTACTTGGGCTTCATTTAATCTATAGATTTATTTGTTGGAACTGACAGCTTTACACAATTGATTCTTCCAGTTCGTGAACATTTGGATCTCTTCATTTATTTAGGTCTTCCTTAAAGCTTTCCAATAGCATTTTTATCATTTTCTCTATAAAGAGCTCTTACGGCTTCTGTTAGGTTTATACTTCATGAAGTACTTCATATTTTTAAAGCAAATGGTGTATTTAAAAAATTTCTATTTCTTACTATTATACAAAAAATGCAATTTATTTTTGGTATGTTGTTTTGTACCCAGCAACATGTTAAACTTACTTCCAAATTCTAGTAATGTATCTATATATTCTTTTGGATTTTCTGCATGTACAAGTTTATCTCCCAAGAATAATGACAAGAGTAGATTCCCTTTCTTATGTATTTCTTATTCTTGCCTTACTATACTGTCTAGAACCTCAGTATGTTGACTAAAAGTGGTAGATACAGGGGATCTTTGCTTCATTCCCAACATCAAAAGAAATGTTACTGCTGTTAGCTCATTACTTTATAGATACCTTTCACCAGTTCAGAAAGGTTTCTTCTAGTCCTAATTTGCTAAGAAGTTTTTTTAGAAATTATGGACATTGAACTCTATCAGACACATCTATCTTCATCCATTGAGATGACCTGTGATTTTTCTTCATCTGTTGATGTGAATCACATGGGTTATTTTCTAATGTAAACCAACCTTGCATTCCTGGGATGAACCCAATTTTGTCATCATGCATTATGCTTTATGCACATCGTTATACTCAAATTGATAATATTTTGTCAAATTTATGCTCCCAAGCGAGATTAACCTAACATTTTCCTTTTTCATGTTATCCTTGTTGGTATTCTAGCCTTATAAAATAAGTTGGGGAGTATATTTAGAATCAAGCTTTATACACCTTCTCAGATACCCTTGACTGGCAACCCACACATGCCAGGGTTTCCCTCCTTTTTTAGACTTCAGTGAAACACCACCACATTACAAGATATGGGATCTGAATTCCCGAACAGCTTCTAAGAGGTGGATGATGCCACCCAGAGGGACATGCAATTGTATCCCTATGGGGTGATGACCAGTAAGAACTGGGAAATGGAAGTTACCTGATAGCCAAATTACACCCTTTTCCTTCTCCCATTGACTACTTCAAGATATTGTTCTTCCCAGAAACCTTTCCTAAAATCCACACAATAGTCTCACATGTTGAGTGACCTAATATGTCTGTTTCAACTCACTGTGAAGTGGCAGTAATACATTAATGCATCATATTGCACTTCATAAGATTTCCCTTGCTTTACTTCCTCTCCTTGACTCTGCTGAGTTTGCATTTCCCAAATAAAGTTTTAGTATCTTAATCCTTGCCTCAGGCTCTGCTTTCTAGAAGACCTAAGCTAAGATCAGATAGTATTTGTTCTATGCCCTGGAGTACTTTGTTTAAGATTGCAGGATTTTGTTTCTTTGAAGTTTGATAATGCTCCCTGGTAAACTATTTAGGTCTGGGTTTTTCTTTTGGGAATTAGTGTTTGATTTTCTTTAAGGGCTGTTAAGACTACTCTCTTCAGAATTTCTACTTCTTTGTGAGGCAATTTTCATAAGTTCTAGTTTTCTAAGAAATCACTTTTATCTATCCTTACACATTTATTGGCATAAAATTTATATTTTTATCTATTTCATTGCACTTTTATTAATATCTTTAAGATCTGTAGTGATGTTCCTATTTTCATTGTTATTACTGTTTTTTGTTTGTTTGGTTCTCTCTCTCCCTCTCCTTCCCTTATCGATCACGCTAAGGTTTGTAGATTTTATTAGTATTTTTGAAGAACCAACTTTTGACTTTGTTGATCTCTATCATGTTTGTTTTCTATTTCATCAGTTTGCCCTTATTAGTTCCATTTTTTATTTTTTTCTTTTAACTTCATGAATTGAATGCCTAGCTCATTAGTTTTTAGTCTTTCTTCTTTTCTTTTCTTTTTTTTAATATTTTATTTATTTGACAGAGAGAGAGAGCACAAGCAGGGAGAGAGGGAGAAGCAGGCTCCCCGCTGAGCAGAGAGCCTGACATGGGGCTTGATCTCAGGATCCTGGGATCATGACCTGAACCGAAGGCAGACACTTAACCAACTGAGCCACCCAGGCGCCCCATCTTTCTTCTTTTCTAATATGCATGATTCTAATCATGTTGGTCTACTGCCCCCTACATACTGCTTTAACTGCATTCTACATATTTTAGTAGGTGGTACTTCTTTAGCATATAGTTTCAAATATTTATTAATTTCCATGACTTAATTTTCTCATGTGTTAATTAGAAATGTTTAATAATTGCCAAAAACATGGGGCTTTTCTAAAGATCCTTTTTATATTGATTTCTAACTTAATTGCCTGTGCCATAGAATATTGGGTACTGCAGCAATCCTTTGAAATATATTGACACTTGCTTAATTTGCCAAGAACATGGTTTTCATATTGTTCTATATGTGACTGAAAAATTATGAATGAAAATGTTGTGATAATAGAGTGCACGTGCACACCCACATAATAAAGACTTCAATTTTCCTATGTATCTCCTGATATTTGACTGCTTGTTCCATCAATTACTGAAAGATGACTGGATTTTTTTTTTCTTTGTGGTTCTCTCATTTTTGTTTTATGTCAAGACAGTTTTATTAAGCACATACCAAAGTACAATATTTCATCTTCATAGCAAATTTAACATTGTATCTTATGAAGTGAAATCTTTAAGATTTTTTAAAAATATATTCTATTTATTTGACAGAGAGAAAGAGGGAGAGAGCAAGAGAGGGAACACAAGCAGGGGGAGTGGGAGAGGGAGAAGCAGGCTTCCCGCTGAGCAGGGAGCCTGACTTGGGGCTGGATCCCAGGACCCTGAGCCAAAGGCAGACGCTTAACGACTGAGCCACCCAGGTGCCCCAAAATCTTTTAAGATTTAATCTTAATGTCTCTTAAGGCTCCCAAATGAACTGCACTCGAGTCTTTTTTTCAAGGTCCACTTCTGGGACAACTTAATTAAGACATTTGGTCCCCTGGGATGTTGTAGCACCACAATACCTAAGACAGCCACCTTTGATAAATTGGCACTGGATCTACCAGGAAGGGGATGCACTAACTTATGCAAGCTCTAGCATGTGAGGGTGGTATTAATTTATAATTGTGGAATAGGCTGGTTATTGCTAAGTGCAATCAGTGCACAGAAAGAAGAAAATGTCATGCTCAACTCAGGGCACGGTGTAAACGATCTTCCTGGCAGCATTTGAAAAAATCCTTAGTTCATGCAGCTGGATGACAGCCTGTGCCAAAACCAAGCCAGAAATTACAAATAAAGCTGAATTCACAGCCTTCACAAATCTATGTTACAGTCAGGCCCTAAAAGTAAGTAGCTGCACCCTGAAA
Organism: Leptonychotes weddellii; assembly: GCF_054177405.1. Classification (NCBI taxonomy): domain Eukaryota; kingdom Metazoa; phylum Chordata; class Mammalia; order Carnivora; family Phocidae; genus Leptonychotes; species Leptonychotes weddellii. The sequence goes on from NC_138379.1 coordinate 39,159,106, forward strand.
CGTGTGGTGGGGACATCAGGGTGGAAACACTGAGGGCTTTGAACCCAATTCCTCTGAATCCTCTGAACCCTCTGGGCTACTAAGTCCACTATCCCTTGCTGGGATAGCAGCCTACCCTGCATGGGGAGACCATGTCAAGGCCTCAACTGAAATGGATGCCTCAAAAGATGAAGTAGTTGCCTCCCCAAGATCTGCCCCACCTCATCAAATTACAAGGGTAAAGCCTCAGCATGTCTAGTGGGGGAAATTTGGTCTGTAATTCAGGAGGAAATGGTTCATCACCAAAAATGCAGGATTTGGCTTGTCTGTACTCTTCTTCCCTGTAGAACTGGCAGAACATGCCTGGAAATGAATCTTGAGGACATGAGACTGGGCTAGATTAAGGGGTTTATTGGTATAGGTCACACTCTTCTACAGTTCAGAATTTAATATCCTGGCAAGAACATCTAGAGATGATCCTGGGTCAGCTGGACAGTTCCTTGAGGGTTGGAGGAAACAATGATGTAGAGGAAATGCAGAGGTGCTGGAACTGCCTTGGTACTGAGGCAGAGCTCAGAAAGTTCAGAGGCAACACTTGGCAGGGGAGGTGGCGTAGGGTGGTGGTTGTAATTTAAGACCAGAACACCTACCCCCTGTCTATGTGCCCCAGAAGGCCAAGAAAATAGTCCCTTCACTAAAATAGCAAATGCACTAAAGAATAGGGCATATGCATTGCTAAGAAACTCAGGGCAGCCTGCAAGCCAAGGTTGATGGCAGGAGATACTGATACAGAATTGGGTTCCCTTGTGTGAATGGAGGGAAGATTCTGGAACAGCAGAGACCAAGTGGCAGGAATTAGCTGTCAGAGGCAAAGCAGTAGTTACCATAATAGGCAGCAAGGGATGGAAACCAAGGAGCCTGGCCCCACAGGGATCTGTGAAGATGGCTAGTGGACCATGGCAAGATAGGGACAAGACAGGTGGGCAGCCATCAATGGTGTTGCTTGACTCTATTAGTCATAAAATAGCAAGATTAGGTGAGAAGATGTCAGCTGCTGCAATGAAAAATCACTATCCATCACTCATCCTTTCCAGATCTAAGCCTGTTCTTAGACCCATAACCTATTGATCAAAGGGAAGGCTGGGATACTTGAGGAAGAATGCTATGATGCCACATCAAGGACATCAAAGAAATAGATAGCCATTTGCTAGAGTACCTACGTACTGGGGGATGGGAAACAGACATTTTTTAGGACCTGGATTTTTTGGCTTAGAATGGGAGTTGGCAAAACATTTTTACTGTAAAGAGCCACGCAGCAATCCATTATTTTGGGCTTTGTAAGCTACAGGGTCTGTTACAACTAATGAACTACGCCATTGTAGCATGAAAGCAGCCATGACAGCAAGTAAATAGTAAGGGCTAGTAGTGTGTTTTAATAAAACTTTATTTGCAAAAACAAATAGCAGGCCAGATTTGGCCCACAGACTATAATTTCAAAACCCCTGGCCTTGAATGCAGTCAATTTTCATAAAAATTCAGTGTGTGCTTGGAAATAATGTATAGGCTCCCAATTGTTGTGTTCATTGCTTTGTATTTTATAAACTAGAACAGCACATTAAATTATGGGGTTCAAATCCCCTATGTCTGACCTGTGTTTTTGTCTGTGTGTTTGGTCTGCTCTACCTATAAATAACCCAATGAGTTTAGTTCTTCAAAAACTTCCTACTATGGAATTTCAAATTTTGCTTTATAAATTTGAACCTGTGTTATTAGGTGCATATAAGTTTAGAGACCTTATTTTTCCTGGGTAATTAAAACTTGTATCATCTTGAAATAATCCCCATGAGCTCTAGTAATATTTTTTTCCTTGAGCTATACTAGTGCGAAAATAATATAGCTACATCAGCTTTCGTTTTACAGTATATTTTTCATCCTTTGTTTTCAACCTTTCTATGCCTTTACATTCTAGTTGCCTTTACATCCTTATCAGCACAGAACACAACTTATCAGTCTGAGCTTCTTGTGAGCCAAAGCAAATAGGAGAATGTTTACTTTAAAAAAAAAAATGCAGTCAGGTTGCTGGTAGCCAATTTGCTAGTTAAAACAACCTAGATATATCTGACATATAGGATATTAAACAGAACAAAGGTGTCTTTAAAGGCAGTTTAAAAACCCCTAAGGCTTCACAGGCTTACACAACATTGTTTGGGTTTTTTTAAATTGGAATTTTATCATTGCTCACTGACGGCCTAACAACAGCAGCTAATTTGGCTTTCCATAAGCAATAGCTATGTTTATTCATCTACTGCAACAGTAAGGCAGAAAGAAATGACCAGGGGTTCACAGCAAAGTTGCTTGATCCCTCAACTGACTAGAGGCCTTTATTTATCCTCCCCTTTGCTCTTTAAATCCCTTTACTCAGTGATATTTACCTAGTGTGTCTCCCCATCTTTGCTGAACTTAAGTTGACTGGAACCACAGGCACGAACAAAACATGTTTTTAATGTATTAAAGCACCTTGTTTTCGAGGAGGAGGGGTAGGGCAAGAGGTGCCATACAACCAGTGGTAGAACTAGAACTGCAAGGCAGGCGGTATTACCACCTCTCAATTCTTGTCACTAGCTTTCATGATTTGAACAAAGGCTTAACTTCTCTGGGCCTCAATTTCTTTATTGGAAAATAGGAAATGACTCCTGTATTAAGAGAATGTGGTTTAGAGAAAACAGTGACTCTAACAGTGCCTGATATACATTAGGGCCTCAACAAGGTGTGGACAAGAGGTGACCTATTTAAGGCTCCACCACTCACCAGTCATCACTGGATGATCCATCTTTTCTGAGCCTCGGTTGGGGGTAATAATATCACCGTCTTTGGGACTATTGTAAGAATCAAAGGAAACAATATATCCACATTGTATCAACACACTTGGCCAGTGCCCAGCACACAGTAAGCACCTAGTGAATCAAAGGCTTTCTTATGCAGGGCTGTGCTGCACACACCTGAATCATGAACCCCACAGTTCACCCACAACACATAATCACGTGTTATTTTCAACAACATACACTTTTGCAGATAAAAAAGGTAACCCACACTTTCATTTTCTTTATTTTTCATTGATACCGTATGAATACAAAGTTTCTAGAAAGCTACAAAATGTCTACCACTTTATCAAGAAGGCATCAAAATGTGTCACTTTGCAAAGACATGAAAACACCTGCAGGAACTGACACAAAAATAGCATTTTTAGAGTGATGAAATAATTGCACTTAACTGTCATGGATATTAAAGTTATCACACATATGTACCGCGAAAGCTAGAATACATTTTTTTTTTTTTTACAAAGCACTTTATAAAAAAATTCTCTGCACACAAACCCTATAATTTTCATATAACTATCATACTAAAGATAAATTCACTTTAAAGCCAACACTTAGAACATTTTTAAACAAAAAGGTACCAGTACCTAAACACGGACATTAACAAATACAAGAATACTGTACTGCCAAGAGGTTTAACCAAATGCCTTTTGAAAGTTTCTGCAAATAGTTTAAGAAAACGTGTGTGAGAATTCGCCCCCCACCCCCATCTCTCCAATCTACCGAGAGGAACCTTATCACCCGGGGGCAGGTTCCGGAGCCCCCGCCCAGCTGCAGTACAATATCAAAGCGACCACTGACCAGATGAAGCGCTTACGTCACAAGCCCATAGTATACACGGGACACAAAGACACCGACTGTGAGAATCCCATTAAGTCATTTAGAACGTGAACAAACACATGTGGCAAAACCAATTTACATAAAATTTAAGCATATTAAAGAATTAAAGGCTATTCGGGTTTCTTTTTTAAATGTTACAAAATTTTTTTGTTGTTTTTCAGGCACGTACTGTTTTTTTTTTTCTTTTTTTTTTTTTCCTCTTTCCTTATCTGCAGGCTAGAGCCTATTGACAAAGGCCTACAGAGTGAATCTTTCAAGGAGGTAACAGGGAGATGTATTTTTTTTTAAAGAAGTGCAGTTAATATCTAATTTACACAAACTAATCACAGAAAATGACTGATCCAAAAAAAATAATAATAATAAAATAAGAGACTGGTTTCCAATTGATTTATGCCTAGATTCTGTCAGCCTCTCTCAGAGACAGGGGAAGGGAAAACCATCTCATAATGGAAGGCAGACAAAAGAGTCTACCTGAGAGAGGTGGAATCTCCTAGAATCTGACCCCATTTAATGAGGAACACGAGGGGACATAAATGCCATTTCAAATAAACTAAAATGATGTAGTGTGGCATACGACTGACTCAATGCAAATTCACAAAGAATAAAACAAGCTACAGCCTTAGGAAGTAGGACAATAAATACCAATATTTCATCTTAGTTAATGGTGCATGACTTCAGCGAAACTATCCTTGCAAATGCAGTAAATTTTAAACACAAAACCTTCATTCTTAACAATAGAAGCAATGAGTTTATGAGAGAAAACTATTGCTAAACAAAGCACAGTAACAGCTGAAAAGAGAAGCAGGAAAACAAGCATTTGATTAATTTCTTTCCAGGGGTGGTTCAGTACTGACAGGGAGGGCTGAACTCAAGCGACTGACTATCGCTCGTGTTAGCTCATTTTCCTTTTCATCATTTGACTGTTTTTGTGTTTTTTTTTCTTGTAGAAATTTCTATAAATACTCACAACTTGGTGTGGGTAGAAATCACTCCTGAAATTTCAGAGCCCAGACAGGGTAATCTTAAAGACACCAGGGAGAGACGAAAGAACATACGCATTAAGAGTTCAGAGGCTAACTTTCAAAGATGTCTAATGTCATTGTGAAGTCTATATCGGTAAAGAACATTTTTTTTTTCTCCTGGCTTTTGTTTGGCTGGTGTTTTTGCCTTCTGGTCCTTTCCATGCCTCTTCCTTACCTCTATCAGTATTCCCCATCTCTACAAGGTTTTAATAAAAGCCAACACGGACTCTAAAGGGTTGCCCTTTTGAGGGCTGGAACATTCTTTAAAAATGCCGAATTGTGAATGGTGCTCTTTGGAAGTTTCTCATAGCACATTCGTACACAACACTCAGAGTCAACATTTCCGCCGTAAGAAGAACACTTCAACTGTAATGACCCTAACTCATTTTTGTTCTGCACTCGCATCTCGGTTCGAGGCTTCCAACTTCCAGAGTGGTATCACTGCGTAGACCAGAGAAGTGCGCGCTGTCGTCTGAATGGGAAAGAAAGCCTCCACAGAGACTGAACACGAACACGAGGGGAGGGACAAATCTGTCCACCGGCCGAAAGTCTGTCGTTTGCGTGGCAGTCCCCTCACGCGGACGCAGGGCTGGGTGACGGGCCAAGAGGACGCCCGGGGTCGCGGACACACACACACACACACAACAGTTCCTGGGGTCCCTCCTGCCGCTGCTACTGCTGAGCGCCAGATGGTGGCGGCAGGTAGGGTCCGCGTCGCGCCCTTGTGGACAGAGGCCTGTGGCTGGTTACTCATCCTGGTAAACCAAAGGCATTACGGTGATCTCAGAATATTTTTGGTCTCTCTACAAATTATCGTTATATGGTAGCACTTTTCTAAGCTGGAATCTCAAACCAAAGGCACTTCCATGCTAGAGCGCAGAAGATTCATAAATAGCTAAGTATTTGGTCATGAATTGAAAAGGCAACTTTAAAAGTACAATTTGCTTTTCATAGTAAACTACGAAGTTGGAAAACCTTCCGTTTTGGTATATACATTTGAGAGTGCGGTCAAAGAACCGACTCGTGTTCAGTTTCCGATTTTAGACCAAGTGGTCAGTGTCCTATAGAACCGGAGGAAAAAAATGGGCTTACAAAAGAGAAATGAGAACAATTTTTGCCTGTGCGGTTTCAAATACGGGGCCAATTAGTAAATGGACGCAGAGGGCTAGGTATGACTAGGTAATCACTAAGGCACTGCTTACTGGAACGCTTTGGCAGCTCTGAATTTAAAACTCCCTAAAAAAGTAACAGTAGTAAGAGAAATGCTTCCAGCTTACAAAAGGGCTCACAGTTCTGAGGCAGCCTTTTGCACTGCACACCCTACACGCAACGTCTCAAAGATTTAAGGCTTTTCAGAAATGACAGGTGCAGGGCTTTGCCACAGAAACATCAACAGAAAGAAAGAAGCAATGCAGACATATGCTCTCAGTGTCACAGGTGTGAACGCCAACACACAGAATCGGTTCCACCCTTCGTGAGGACAGGTGTAGGGTACCAGACAGAGCATATACAAACTTAGACAAATCATGTGTACCTGGTTTGTAAGATTGACTGTCATCTCAGACGATTTAAATAATTTATGGTTGTACAAAAACAGACTGCTAAAGCCACTACAGAATTGAGACCTAAAGAAGACTTGGGTTGAAGTCATCTGGGGACTTCTCACACCAAGTGCTGGGAATGGGGGCTGCTTTTTGGCTGGTCTGAGTGTGGGACAGGGCGGCTGGGTTGCCTAGCAGATAAAAATTAGACTCGGAGTCTGTGGCAGGTGCATTGTCCTCAGGGTAAGCGAAAAGGCTCATCAGCTTTCGTATCTGCTTGTGGCTGCCTCACGTAGCTCCAACCAGACCAGAGGCTCCGTGGGGGAAGCAGCGTCAGCATCGGGGCGATGCCGTGCTCTGGCTGAGGGGGTTCTTAGTGCCCCCCTCTCTTCTGCACTGAGCCTGTGCACACCTTCGTAGGGATCTTTGAAGCATGAGCACCAAAGAGGAACAACTTGCACTGGGAGAGGCCAAGGATTAAGTGGCGAGGTCCCAGAGCCTCACCCCGGTTGTGTCACTGACCAGCTGGGTGACTCTGGGCAAGTCACCTCCCCTCTGGGCCTCAACTTCCTCATCTGCTAAATGAAGGAGGGTAGTTTGTGCTCTCTTTTAGCTCAACAAAGAAATATCTATCAGCCCGCTGCCAGAACTGGTCCCTCTCGCCTCCATCCTTAAAGATGCGGTGTTCCAAAGGCTTCCATAAATTCTAAAAACAGCACTGAGCGTAGGGCAGAAAGCAGAAGACCGGAGTAAGTTTACCGAAATGATGAAAGCTTTGATCGTGAGACCCAGATGCTTATGAGAATCGTGAATGTAGCTGGGATTTCTTTTAAAGCTGGTAAACTAAGGAATAAAGATCAAATCACAGATACACCTTAACATGATTATGGGGATGATGGTGACCAGCTCTTCCCCACATCCCCGGGGATGAATGAAGGAATCCTCTGTAGCCAGACAGACTCTGCCGTGAAAGAAGCTCCGAAGGGGAGGAGACCGGGACATAATGTCATTTGAGGAATATTCCTACCTGCCTCTTCACAACCTGAAACAAGGCTCCAGGACAGCAGCTTTCTTGGAGCAAAACGGAAGGGAACAAGAAAATCTCAAATATGGTATTTGTGACCTCTAAGATCTAGGGCAGTGGTTCTCAACTGGGGGTGATACTGGGCTCCATGGGACCTGTGGTAATGTCTGGAGATAGTCTGGGTTGTGGCACCAGCAGGGAGGGCATGGGGGAGCCCATGGGGACGCTACGCAGGATCGTCCCGCAGAACAAAGAACTGCTCCCAACTTGTCAACAGTGTCGAGGCTGAGAACCCCTGACTTAGAGTAGCATAAACCTGGGATTCCAGAACCTGTTCTGAAGAAGTCCTGATAGTAATTTTAGGTCTCTTGCTAAGATGGAAACGAATGCCTACTGACCAGAGTCCAGTTCTCCAGCTCTCTCCTGTGTCGGCTACGGAAGATGGGCCTCCACACTCCCCAATAAAAGTACGAGATGCCCCTGACTCAAGGCTGGTAATGCAGGGTCGCCAGGAGATCCGGCACCCAAAAGAAAGCTATAAAAGCTGTAAGGACAGAGGCCTGGAAAGCCTTCTTTATGGTTCTGGGAAGCTTGACAGCTGAAGGGAGAAGACTGCGACAAAGGAGGAAAGACCACAGACAGACTTGGATTAGGTGGTGCAACACGAACCCCACCCCAGCACCTAACTTGGCAGAGACAGAGAGAGGGCCAAGGGTTTGGGTAACTGGATCAGTGGTTAAGATAGGGAAAATATCCGCCCTGGAGAAAGTTTTAGAAGAACAAGATGAGAAGTAAAATTTTTAAGGCTCTTAGAAATGTTTTTAAGAGCAAAAAGCAATCCTCCAGGTTGTTCACGTAAATGCCCCAAACTCAGCTCCGAAGGCATTTGGGGGAGGAGGGCACAGCCTGCCTCCGTGGGCTCAGCAGACCAGGGTATGCCCTTCCCTGTAGCCAACAGAACCAACCCTCCAGCTGCTCTTCTTGGGTCTATTTGTGCTTTGAAAAGTAAATCCCAAGAGTCCTCCTGGCAGACAGAAGAGCCCCATTCCTCTGTGGGAATGTGAATCAGATACTTCTCTCGCTGAAGTTCTGGCTGGCTCTGGCCATAGAAGATCCTTTACCCCCCTTCATAGGGTCCTGGCCCTGGGAGAGTGGGGTTTCCATTGAGGAAAGACGCGGGAGACAGGAGTGAAAGAAACATCCCTAGGAGGGGTGCCCAGGAGAAGTCATTAAGTATGATGACCACGGAAGAAGCTTCAGTGCCTGGGCGGAAGGCCAGATGGAAGGGCAGACAACTAGGGCAATCCTTCAAAGGCCCCCTTAGAGTCAGAGAATAAATGTTAGTTTCTTTATGGAGGGAAGACAGACATCAGCCTACTGGTTCATAAGGGGGGTGTGCGTTCCAAGTGGGAGAAGTTTTGCACTTTCTCCTCTGGTCCTTCCAGGAACCAGTGGCATGAGTTTGGGAGAGGTTAGGCTCCGTCCAGTGGCCTCCTGTCTGCCACAAGCCAGCCACACCCTCGTGGCCCGACCGCCAGACACTCTAATCAATATCCAAGCAGGGTCAGAGCAGGTGGTTGGGACAGGGAAGCGGGTAAGTTACTTGGATGTGAAAGAACACGGCATTTCTTTTCTGGCTTGATGAAAAAGCCACGATAGGCTTCACAACTTACAAAACTTATTTCATGTTCTATTGTGTTGACCTATTCCTGGCAATTATAAAAATGTCACTTTCCTCTGGGAAGCTGGGGAGTATAACCCTGTCTCCCTCCCAATGAAGCACTTATGGAAATAACCCAAGACACGTGGCCACTTCAAACCAACTCTGCCTGGGCAATGCTTTGGAATATTTGGGTTGGAAAGTTGAATTTCTTCTGGGAAGAGAACCTTCCAGATGAGTCTGTCTGAAAAAAGTCAGAGAGAGTACCGGGCCTCTCAAACCTCAGTCAAACAAGTACTGTGACTTATTGAGAGATGTTGAGCAAACAGATGTCCTTTGAGAATATATTTAGATCTATGGACACAGGTTGAGATATACATACGTATCAGCACCTAGCAAACTGATGACACTGAATAGATGTTCAATAAATATGTGTTTAACAACTATGTGTGTATATGTGTGTGGATGTGTACATGAACACACATGTACACACATAGTTATAGCAGGTTAATATGCACACTGGTTCACCAGAAAGAATTCATCCACAGGCTGGTGAGGATGCTTGCAATTTTCCGGGGAGCAGAGATGCTAAAACTGATGAGCCTTTTACTTGTTTGGTTGATGAAATTTCTCCCAGCCACAGGATTTTTCTCTACTTTGCAGCTCACAGTGCAGTATTCATGCCAATTTTAAATTTTTGTTATTAAATTTCAGTGGTTCAAACATTTACTCATCTTAGTAAAAAATTTGGTTGTCCAGAGACAATGTAACTGCACACACAAGACTATAAACATTGTACGTTTAGATTTTCAGTATTTATCTACTTATTGCAAAAAGAGCCATCTTTTTTTTTTCATTAAATAATCATCACATTAGTACAATACAATTTTATATTTTTTAAATATACTATATATGTTAAGGATAAGGGGTGAAGTTTTCTTCCTTTGTAATACCTGTTCAAGAGTTTAATGGATTAAGAGATTAGTTTTCACGTTGAGGAAAAAAAAAAAGTATAAATTTGTCTCATTAGAATATTTCTACCAAGCATTTAAGGCTATATTTTAACATTTGGTTTCAAAAAGAAAGAAAAGTTTCATTTAAAAAATAATTTAGTGAATTACATTCTTTCATAACTTCCACCCTAATTAGTTACAAAGATAAGTCTAAAGATTCTTAGTTTTGTGTACTAATTTACATTTACATTTAAAGATTAATTTTACTTGTATCTTAAGACAAGAATTTTACGTTGGGGAAAAAAAAAAAAACAGAACTAAATACATTTGTATAAAGGCTGTAAATGCCCCATGGCAAATGCTCTGTTTCAAAATTTTTTTTTCCTACCACAATTAGAAACGGGTCTCTGCAGACAGAGGAGACCCAGGTTCTTAAGGGTCACCTTTTCCCGAGGAATTGTGGGCTGCGGATGTGAAGAACACATAGAAACCACTCAGATTTCTCTTTTTACAACTGTACCAGAACTTCACAGCTATAATGATAGTATGAACACATGAAAAAAATAATGACTTCACTCAAACAGGATTTAGAAAAAGTCAGGGTGTCCTCAGGGCCAGGGCACACCCCTCTGTGGCGAGGTTTACAGTCAGTCATTCAATAATGGAGAGAGTGTGTGTGTGCGCACATGGGTGTGTGTGTGTGTGTATATACAGATATCTATATATAAATAACCATGTTCAGTCCTTTACAAGCCTGTAAATATGATGTTGTGCTCCATGTTCACTATTTGAAACTTCAAATACACAGGCCATGCAGAGGAGAGTTTCTTGTGTATCCCTGTTTGTTACCACCTGTTAAAAAAAAAAAAAGTATATATATATATACACACATACACAGAGAGAGAGAAAACACCACGCGGATGAAAACACAGTCCATCTGTGCTATGGCAACTAGGAGTTGCTTGGAGAAGGACAGGCTCAAGTCCAGCAGAGAGACTACCACAGACGTCCCAGCCTCACGCTGCCCCCCTCCAGCACAAACTCAGGATAATTATGGGTCTGACCTGAATCCTAGCTGAACTTAGTTACCATGTGTAAGAAATACCTCATGGACAGGGTCTCACCCATAATGCGAGGCCACAAGAATTAGTGTGGGTTTTTTGGGAGGGTCGATTTCTTTACAACGAAGACCATTTTCTAGAATTCTGTCTCACGAGACAGTTGTTTATCCTAGGAATTGCTTCCTGTCTTATTCCTAAACTTTTTCCTAGATTTGTTTCACAACAGCCCACGAGAGACGGGAGCCCCATGAATACAGCTCAGCATTGTTAACCAGCCGGGCTGGGGCTCAGTAACATGGACGCTGAGTAGTAGAATCATGTCAAATGATCCCTCTTTCCATTTACACAGGCTTTACCTTTCGAAATGTACTCTGAAACATTCATCTGCTTCCCCTCTTGGTTCAAGTCACTGGACTCCAGCTCTCTCCTCCTCGTGCCTGTGGCCTTAGCCTACATTCTTATCTTGAGCGACCAGATCTGACCCAGGTCTCCACTGGACCCCGCCTGCTTCCCAGAGCCGTTCTCAAAAGGAACTTTCTAAAAACAAATCTAGCCCAACTTCCCAACAGCTTCCGTGATGCTGTTACGTGTGTGTTTTGTTTGAAGACAGCTCAGTGTCTTCAAACACTGTGAATCTGAGGGCTTAGTCCTGCACCTCGGGCGGGGTGGGGCCTGCTCCCGACTCTGTCGGCTGTCTCACCCATTGTGTTTCCCTTACCCTCAAGGCATCGGAGGGTGTGGTCCCTGACTGAAGAATAAAAACTCACACACTTATAATTTTCCCATCAGGGCACACAGTACGCCTGTAACTACACTTAGATTTGTGTGATTTTTTTCTTTAATGCCCATGTCAGTCAGTGGGTTGTAAGTTCCTGAAGAAGGGGGACCACGTTTCCTAGTAACTAGCCTGACACACAACAGTTGTTTAATAAGTATGTGCCGAATGAAGGACAAGGGACATAACAGCCAACATGTAAGTGACCACATATAGCCTGCATCTACTCAGTATGAACTGCTTCACATACACCGTCTGGTGTAACATTACAGCAACTCCGTGAGCGGGTGTCCTGTTAGCTGCCCTCTGACAGAGAGGGAGGCCGGGGAGTGGACTGAAGGTTATACAACGGAGAAATGCAGATCTGACTTCAAAGACCGTTTTTCCTACCCATGAAGCCATGCGGCTCCAGACAAATGAATGGATATAGTAATAGATTATCTACATTTTTTTCCTGGGTCATAAAGATTTGATTGAACACTGGTACCCACCTGCTTTCCTTCCTAGTCTTAATTCCTGCCCCTTCCCTCACAGATCGAAGACTCCAAGCATGCCGGCCTTCCGTCCCGGAAATCTCTCTCCCTCTCTCCCCATATGCAAAGAAATGCCCTGTCATGCTGCTTCTACCTCCGGCAGTTCTGGAATCCATCCCCTCCTCCACCGCCACAGCCCAGGGTACCAGCGAAGCCCCCGACTCCCCCACCACAAGCCGCCCTGTCTCATCCTGCTCCCGTCGGTACGTAGCGGCCGCAACAACCCTGTGAGCACCACAACTCTGACAACAACGCCCTCTTGCTTAAAAACCCTGATGGCCTGTATTCAACTTCCTAACTCTCAAGCCTGCAAGGCCCAGGAGCCCTGACCCCGTCTGGCTGCTCCTACAGCCAGCTACCCGCTCCTTGCCCTCCTCTCTCTCTCTCTCTCTCCATGCCAGCCACACCACCCTATTTCCAGTCCTCCCACCTGCCCACCCACCTGCGGTACTTTTCTCTGCCCTCCCCGCCCAGTCATCTGGCAGGGATGCCTCCACTGTTTCTTCCTTAGAGAAGCCTTCTCTGACCTCCCTCCTTGGCTCAGATACTCCTGGGACATGCTCTCGTGGCACCATGTACCGCCCTCTGCCAGCCACCAGCCACCGTTTCTTTTTGTGATTGCTTGAGGAACGCCTGCCTCCCTCAGGAGCCTCCAGGATGGCTGCCCCCCACCCCCATCTAGTTCACATCCCAGCACCTGACACTTAAGTACACACCCGTGGAAGGGCCCTCTTCTTGGTAAATCTGAAAAATGTCTGTTTATCTATCAAGGCAACTTAAACGTCAGCTTTGAACATGCCTGAGGATGCCCCCACCTCAATCCAACTTACAGGTACCTGCTCAGGTAGTTCAACTACCCTGGATGTCCAGGTGTCTGTTTCTCAAGGATACCACAGCCATGCATCTTACAAATGTATTGTAACCATTTCTTCACCTGCCTCTTTCCCCCGAGCAGGCCAAGATTTGCTATGGGATAGGCAATGTGTTTTATCTGCATTTACTCTGGCAGCGACTATAATCTCTCCATAGTTTAGCTGAATGAACGCAAATATTCTCAATAACCTTTGAGGTGGAGCGTCAAGACCTGAGCGTTTTGTTTGTAAATGGAGGAGGAAACTGAGTTTAGAGACTTTAAGTGACTTACCCAAACCAAGGTCATAAAGCAGAGTTGGGTCTTAAACCCCAGTCTTCTGATTCCATGATCATGAAATATCCTGCGAAGTGTCTTTCCTATCCTTTTAAGTCTTCATTTATTTCTGTCCCTAGCTCTGTGACCTCAGGGAGGTCTAATATTCCTTATCCGTAAAATGGGAATAAATATGACCTCACACTTCTGCAGTGAGAATTTCATAATATCACATTTACTAAAGATTTAGCACTGTGCCTGGAACCTCTATGATTTACCTTATTTTCTTGTAAGCTTTCTAGGAAAGAATATGTCCTATTTATCTTCTTCCCTTTTAGGCTCCAGGCCCAACATGGGGCTTGAATTCACGACCCTGAGATCAAGAGTCGCCTGCTCTAGCGACTAAGGCAGCCAGGTGCCCTAAGTATGTCCTAGACTTCATGAGTAAGATTCAAAAGGAGAAAAGAAAAAAAAATGTTTCTAGTAGCCTGTATGTATGTCTGAATGCAACCTCCAAAGAGGACAGGAATACTTGGCCTGTAATTCAGCGACTCCCCCTCGGCCTGTCTGGATACTGTTACTAAGGCCCTGCATTTACAGGTTCACCTCAACTTCTGTATCATCCTGATGAAATCAGAGTTTAGCTCACCGACCAGTAAGGTCTGGAAGTGATCTTGCTGACACAGGCTTTGTAATCCAATCCCTAGTAAAATGCCTGCAACTACGTCCAGCAGCTGCCATTCCAACCGTGTTCGCACACCCTGCCCCTGAGGAAGAGCTGAAAAGTACTATTTCTCCTTTATCAACGAGACGATTTCATTCTCATAATCCAGGAGTGCTGGTTTAATTTCAGCTTTTCTAAAAGCTAAAATATTATTTCCAGCCGATACTTATTGACAGCCACTAATTCTTCATAGCAAAGGAATTTCTCTGGTTGCTTAATGATACATTTTGGAATTAATGCTCTCTGGACATCTAAGCTGCTTGAAGTCACATGTTCTGAAAGAGCACTACTGATTTCATTTCATGGGTTTTGTGGCTAAAGAGACGCTTTGAATTTCTTCCAGGCCTTCTTTTCCGTGGCTATGCTCTGTGAGGTAGGGTTAGGGACTGAGGGCATAGTCCTTAAGGTGCTGAAACAGACTCAGAACTGGTTTGTAAGGACAGCTAAGACTGCTTCCACGAGAGGTGGGCTGGCCATTCACTCAGAGAGTTTGGGTTCATTCCCAAGGCTATTAACTGTCCACACCCAGGTACGATCCACTCACCCTCCGCCCATCTGAGCATGAGAGCCACCTGTTCCTAACTAGCAACAGAAAGCAGCTGTAGGTCAGGTACCCGCCAGTGCCCCAAACCGTGAACTGCTCAATTTTCACTAACGACCATTACAGAACAAGACATTAATCAATAATAGTTAGCAAAGAACAGGTTTTCCAAAGTTTCCCCCAGATGGCTAGTTTCTCATGGACAGGCCAGAGAATCCACTGAGATTCTCTCTCAGGAATAAATGAAAATTACGTGCAAGATTATCTTTCGGACAACTGTATGCCCATCACATGTCTGTGAACTCCTGAGACTCCCTGCAGCTCATTTAGCCGTCCCCTGTGGCAGTGGGCCTCCACTACCCGGGGAGCTGTAAAAATAAGACAAAAACCATGATGCTGGGTGGGCCCCACCCCCTAGGATTCTGATTTTACCTCTTTCAGCTGGGGCCCAGGCCCCAGAATTTTTAAAAGCTTCCTGGGTGAATCTGATATGCAGAAAGGATTTTAAGTTTTAAAGTTTTATTTATTCAGTTTTTATACTTTTGTGAGAAAACTGGCTCCCAAGGGCTCTTGAAAGTTAAAAATGAAGGAATTTCATGAGCTGGACAACCCACTGGTACCTTGAAATTGACCACGGAGGGTGTATTTATACCATGGAAGTGGGCGAACGCTAATAAATCAGGGTTTTGTGGGGATGTTGGGGGATAGCCTTTTTTTTTTTTAAGTAGCACACCACTGATGGTGAACTCTAGTCTCAATGGATCTAAAACCTCTGGGTAAAGAACTTCTGCTCTAAGTATTCTAGTTCTTAGTCCTAGTAACAGAATAACAAAGCAAGGCTTCAGAGGGCTGAATATTTGACCATGATACTGTCTTGTGCCCCTTTTAGCAAAACTGTTTCTAAGTTTTGTTTTGGCATTTTTCCTTCGGTTAAATCAAGGAATGTTAATTTTTTTCAAAAATGAGCCTTATGAAACCCATTACTGCATATTTTATAGGCAGATTTTTGAAGACATCACTGTTCTTATGACCTTCCCAAGTCTCCAAATGAAGCCCCCATGAGAAATTTGTTTTAAAGTTAAGTATGAGGGGACCGTCCCCCACTCCGCAGCATTGCCCAGGGGAACCGGAAACTTCTCCCATCGTGGACCCTGAGCACCAACCACTGCTTATACTTTCCCTTCAGCTGTCCAAGTTTTGACCATACTTCAGCCTATGAAGGGTATTTCCTGATCATGACATTCTATTTTAATTTCTATTTCTCGTGGTGCTGAGGGTTTGTATTTTACTATCTTAATGTGCGTTACTTCTTATAAGGCCTGGCAGTCCTTCGTGAAATGAGTCAAGGTTTATGAAGTGTGAACCCACTGACTCAGTCTGTGCCTCATCTGTGATTTGCAGACTCTGTTGCTGGGACCCAGGCGTGGCCGACACTGGAACGACATAGGGAAATTCAAACATACGTGCCTGGCTTCTATCCTCAGAGTCCCTGATCTCGTTGATCTAGGACTGCAGCCTTGGTGTCAGGCTTTCAAAAGTTCTTAAGTATTTTGAAAGTTCTCCATGCCTTTCTAACACGCAGCTGAATTTACCCACTTGAATTCCAGTTTTCCCGAGCTTAGAAAAGCTTAGTCCCACAAGATGAGAGCCTGTCTCTTCTACAGACTTGAGCCCAAATAGAGCCCAAGCTTGCCCTGGGCGCTGTGGATTCAAATGGTGACCGACTGACAGCCTGCTCAGCACCCCTACCCCGCCACCTTCCTGTCCCCTTCCCCTCCAGCCTCAGACTGCGTCTGCCACAAGAAGAGGCAAAAACAGTTACCAATAAAATTGTGAAGTTTTCCAAAACACTGTTCATCATATATTTCTCTGGTAAGTGTTTGAGCTTGTGGATGAAGTTTATCATATATTCACACATCGGGGAGCGGTTTATTCGGTACACAAATCGGCCGTTCTCGAACCTTGCATACTCCGTCTGTGAGGGAAAAAGGAATTGAGCACGTTTACACTTCTGATTCCAAAATACATGAAAAAGCTATTGCTGTCTGCAAAAGCATTTTTCCTTTTTCAACAGGAGTGTAGATGCTGTACTATTTACATAGTTTACTTAATTTAAAAGAAATCCTATCTCCAAACTTAATGGCATACTCAGAAATCCATTATTTTTCTGGAAACCTAAAAAAAAAAGAGTGGAAACAGGATAGCTTTAAAGAGGGTTGTCTAGGTCAGAAAGAAAAGAAAGAAAAGGTCAGAAAGAAATATAATCACCTACTTAGTGATTTTCTGCCTGGAAATCTGGGGGAGCAAGGCCCAGCCAATTACAATTCTTCAAAGAGCCCAGAGAAAATCCTCCTCCACCATTATAAAGGTCTCACAGGCCAACGACCAATGCAGTTAATTTCTCTACCTCAGGAAAAACGACTTCACACTGATCACGAGCTCCTGACTGTGAGTTATTTATGTCTTTAATAAACAAGGAAAAGAAAGAAAATACTCGTATTGAAGATCCGACTGAAGCACTCAGAAATAAGAAACACCCCTAGATAGCCCTGGATCAAAGAAGAATTAAAAAGGAAATTACAAACTATCTCAAGAGTAATGAAAAGGAAAATACTTGACATCAAAACTTAGGCGACCTGATGGAACTGTACTTGGAGGAAACTTAATGATGCAGCTTCATGAGTTCATCATTAAAGGTAAAAAATTACAGAACTAAACCATGTCTGAAATTTAAAACAACCCCCCCTCCCCAAAATAAACCCAAGTCACAAAGAAACCAAAGGAAACCAGGAATAGGAAATTAATAAAGATAAAAGCTCAAATCGATGTTAAGAGAAATAAAATATGTGGGCAGAATAAATTAAAAAACTGGTTCTTTAAAAAGTCAAAACAAAATCAAGCCTTCACAAGCTTAAGAGAGAAAAGAGACAAAACCACAATTACAGTAGAGATTGGAAGATCTGTAAAAGGTTACTTCACATAACTCTAAGGCAAAAAAGCCTAGAGGAGAAGATGATTTCCCAGCAAAGTATGAATTACTAATACTGACCATGAAGGAGAAAACTCTAGTAGGTCCATTACAGCAGAAATGACCAAAAAATTTTTCAGAGACTCACCACAAAAAAGGTACAAAGACCAAATTGTTTCATTGCTGAGTTTTATGCAACTCTAGAAGAATAATTACTCTCACTGTTACGCAAACGACGCCAGACCATAGGAAAAGGTAGGTGTCTCAATTCTTTTTATGAAATTGATGGACATAAAGAGATTAGAGAAAGGAACAGACTAATATCACTTAGGAGATGCAAAAATCTTACGTAGAATAGCGAAGAGAATACATCACTTTGTCCAAAGCAGGACTTTCTTCAGGAATGAACTCGTGATGCCCACGAACTGGGAGAAAAATCATACTAAGAGATGCTGAAAAGGCATTTGATAAAATATCGGAGCTGTTACTAACAAAAACCCTAGGTACAATGGGAATAGAAAGAAAGCACTTAAATATAAAATAAAGACCATTTATAAAATCCAACAGTAAGTATATATAACCCGAAATGGCGAAACTCCAAAGCCAACTCTATGGGCAGCAGTTACTACTCATTCTCCTACTTTTTTTCATGACAGTGTTGGAGGTTTTAGCAAATGGAAAGAGGTGAGAAAATAACCAAAATAGAAAAGGTGGCAAAAACATTGGAAAAGAAGAGATAAAATAAAGCCTTCTCTTTTTGCTGGTACTATAAAACCATATACATAAAAAAATCTAAGAATCTAGGGGAAAAAGCCACTGGAGATAAATAAGAGAATGTGGCAAGTTGGCCAGATAAAACAAATATAAGCAAAACCCAAGAGCTTTCCTCTCTTCTAGTAATTAAAATCTAGAAATGGGAAATTGCATTAACGAATTACATAATATTTAGAAGTATATTTAACAAAAAAGGGATAAACCTGTATGTGAAAACTACAAAATCTTATTAAGATGGAAATGCAAACAGGTTCTCAGTTGGAAAGATTTAGTATTGGTAATGTATCGATTTATCTCAAAATAATGTCTAAATCTAGTACAATTCCAACTAGATTGATCAAGCGAGGATTTTGGTTTTCTTTATTTTTTTTTAAGTTATCTCCTTTTTTGGAAGAATAAATGCTGTTTACTAGCCTAGAAAATATATGGAAAACAACAGCCAGATTGACTTGCGTCAGCAGAAGTAAGAATGTGCTATAAAAGCCACTGTAATCAAATCAACATGGGATTGGGACATGTCAAGATAAACAGAGGGGGGAATCAGAGAGACTCCAGGAATGGCTCCCAGAATATGCAGTAACTGAAAGGAGACAGATCTCAGATCTACTCAGTGGGAAAAGGATGAATCATTTAATAAATGGTTTTGACACAAACGCCTGTGTATCTGGAAGAAAACAGGAGCGGACTCCCAATTCACACCAAATGCAGAAGTAGTACATTCTAAGTGAATTAAAAACTTAATTATAAAACTCCACCTGCCACACTCACACTACCTTATCCATGAAAATTCCTGGGACTTCATCAATCAAAGGCAACCTTTTCCCGCTCCTTGAACTTACAGAAGGCTTTTGGCATGTTACTGGAGGACATGACGAAAAAAAGAGTTTGGAATCTGGGAAACTGTTTTGGTGTGTTACTAGAGGACATGACGAAAAAAAGAGTTTGGAATCTGGGAAACTGAGTAACTTGCCCGGTTCGTCTCATCCAGGCAGGAGGTCCAGCTCTGGTGAGCCCTGACAATGTGGCTACTCAGCAGCCATGCCTACCAGGAACATTCCACATTCCCAACCACTGACAGGTAACTGTGCTCCCTCCTTCTCCGAGAATTTGGGAGGTGATCTGGGCTGTAGGCCTCCCAGGCCCATCTCGTAACAAGGCCACCTTCTCACCTACCCTCTCCTTGGGCTTCCCAGACATGCGTTGAGCCGGCTCCCCTCCTCTCACATCCATTTTTGTCCTCTGCTGGTGTCTCCCTTCTACTCATCCCAGGGCTGTGTACTGCTTCCCAAATTTAAACCCTTATTCCTGTGCTGTTGCTACTCTCTCTCTGCACCTAGTTCTCATTCCCATAGCTTTAATGATCCTTAATGTTGAGGATTCCTGATCGGTAGTCTCAGTCTTTACCCGTCCTCCAAATTCTCGTCTTGCATCCAGAATCATCCCCTGACTGTGTGCTCTTGAGCACCTTCCTTCCTTTTCTCTGTTGGTGGCAGCACTGTCCTTGCAAACACAAAACGTGTGACCTCTGACTCTTCCTCCTCATGGGTTTTTAATATCCAGTGAGTTTCTAAGTTCCATTCAAAATGTCTTACTGGATGCCCCCTGCTACCGTTTCAGTGAAGCTCAGGATGCCTAAGCTCCTGTCGACCATCTAGTCCACCCTCTTCTGTCCTCTCTGGCTAGCATCACCTCCTCAACACCATTCTCGGGAGGCCCAGCCTGTGCTCAGGAAGCTACAAGGGCCTCCAGCACCCCAGGGCCTCACTGTTCAGCCCCAAGTCTTAAAATCCACACACTCGCTCCCGCCCTCCTCCCCAGCCCCTCCTCTCTTCTCTCTCTCTCTCTCTCTCTCGCTACGGCACCAAGTCTGCCACACTCAGGCTAGGCTCTGGGACCTGCAAGCTCCAGGACCACCGTGAACCAGAGCTGCTCACTGAACACAGATTGACTAGAGGATGGGCAGAAGACACTGGAAAATTCAACTTACATGGAAAGTTAACTGCAAAACATTATTCACACCAAGCAACCCACCCTGGTAAAAAGAACATGCGTTTTTTGACAGGGAGGGAGGCCATGAAATATAAAAACTATGTATAGGTATTTGACCCCAGTATGTGCTGTCATCTGTTTAAAAGGATTAAAGGAGTGGAAATGGCAAAAGTACCACCACCATTTGAGGTGTCAGGTTTTACAGAAGGCAGGTGCCAATCAGCTGAATCCCACCTCGGCTGTTCTCTACAACGCCTGCAAGTGCTCTTGGACCTGGGGGTGGGGAGGGCACCATCCGGTGGGTGGCAGGGTCTGTGTGTACCCGCTTCCACAGCGGGCACCCCATGACACCTCGGGCCAGACTGAACGCTGCTGGCCGCACAAGGCAGGGAGACCAGTCAGGGAAGCCTGGCATGGGGCTTCCTCCCTGCCTTCTTCCAGTCGCTTTCAGACCGTTCTGTCGTCTCAAAAGTAACAGGGGAAAGCGGTGGGAGAAAGGGAGAGGAGGAGATGCCAAAAAGGTAAAACTCTCCGCCCCCATATAAAGTCGAAAGGAAGGCGACAGTCTGCCCCTGAATGAGGACTTCGGGGGACAGAGGCCTACTTACCTCTACTTTTTCTACTACTTGCTTCCCAAATGAGCATACTTTGGTGGAACAGGTGACTGTCATATTTTCAGAACTTTCATACTGACTGGTTACACCGTAAAAAGCCCCGGCATCGTCCTGAATACTGCAGTTTAGGTCGGCCTGTTGGGAAGGAAACGGAGGTGGGGGTTATCCTCTTGTGGCCGGAGTCATGGCAGCGACCGACCGGTGAGCGGCAGGCTAGGACGTCCGACCGCTCAGGCCGAGGGGAGGGCAGGCGTGGCTCGAGGAGGCGGTGAGGTGATGCTCATCCAGAAACAAGTTCCATGGCCCACTGGTCACTTTCTGAAGAGCACGCTAACTCCAGCAGTCTCCCCTTGAACAATGGCAATGTGATGCACACCTACTTCAGTTTGCTTTCTTGTGTTCAGTATAGAATAATACTGTACCCTTGTTAGAAAAGATCCGTGAGGCCTCTGCAATGTGTGCAGAAAGCAGTATATGAATGGGGTTCATAGTCACTAATCTGTAGATATATTTAAAGATTATTTATTTATTTGAGAGAGAGAGGAGAGTGGAGGGAGGGGGAGAGGGAGAGGGAGAGAATCTCAAGCAGACTCCGTGATGAGCGCAGAGCCTGACGTGGGGCTCTGTCCCACGACCCTAAGATCACAACCTGAGCCGAAATCAGGAGTCAGTCGCTTAACCGACTGAGCCACCCAGGCGCCCTAATCTGTAGATATACTTAAAAGAACGGGAGATCTAGAGCTGACGGGCCATTTGTTATAGATGTAAAAACAGAAACTTTTCATTACAAATTACAGCATCCAGAAGGGAAATGGTTCCTAGTAAAGACTGGCTTATAAAGATGCTAAATAATTCATATTTCCCACTCATTTAAGGTATCTGATGATTACCTACTATGTGAGGTTCATGCTAAACACTATATAGGACTACAAACGGGAGCTATGTACCTAAAATAGCGATAACAGAGATAGAAACAGTACCACGTCAAAGGTGCTCAGAGTCCAGACAATGGAAGGCATGCTTTTAGCCAGAGGTATTACTTACGGGATGGTTACGATGTGCAGAGATGGGCTGAGGGGACCCTGGGGGCAGAAGGGGCCTCAGGTGCCTCCTTCCAGCGGCAGCGCAAGGACTGAGGCCACTAGGAAAAGTGAGTTTGGAAATGCAGCCCGGACCCAGGTTGTGGAGGGCTGGAAAAGGGGTGTGGATTGCATGCTGCAGGAAATGGGGACTCTCGGGAAGTTCTGGCACAAGGAGGTGAGGTGATAGGAGTTGTGTTTCAGAGGTAGAGGTCTCAATGTGGGAGAGCGTCCACTGCAGAGGGAGGCTGGGAGGCCACGGCAGTGGCCGGACCCCTGATGGATGGCTCCCTCCTCTCCAACACCTACCAACCTGCTCTCGCACACCAGGCACTGGGTGTGGAGCCCGGGGTCAGAGTGAGCAAGACTTGGGCCAGTCCCTACTGCCATGAGCTCGCAATTGAGTAGGAAGGACATCACCATAGGGATGAGCACTCCTGAAAGAGGCAGAAAGGGCCATGAGAACCAACCTTGGGGTCGGGGAAGCTTTCAAGGATGAGGCAGCTCAGATCCAAAGGAAGGAGCACTGACTGAGGCAGGTGGACGTGCCCTGAGTGTGTATAAAGGGCACATAACCAGAAACGAGGCCAAGAAAAGGCTGGGATCAGGGGAGCAGGTGAGAGAGGGTGGCAGGAGAGGCAGGAGGGTTTGGGTCTTATATCCTAAAACCAAGGCATAGATCTGCATTCCTAAGACGCACCGTGAGCACAGCCTGGAGATGACTCTGGAAGAGCTCACAGGCAGACAGGTCAGGAGGTCAAGAGAGCAGTCCAGACAAGGGCCAGTGTCTGTATCGCCGTGGGGACTGGAGGGGGACAGGGGGATCTGCCACACGATCGAGGCCACAGTTTGTGAGGTCTGGCACATTCTGACCAGCTGATCTTAAAACCTTGATGTGCGGGGCGCCTGGGTGGCTCAGATGGTTAAGCGTCTGCCTTCGGCTCAGGTCATGATCTCGGGGTCCTGGGATCGAGTCCCGCATCGGGCTCCCTGCTCCTTGGGAGCCTGCTTCTCCCTCTGCCTCTCTCTCTCTCTCTCTCTGTCTCTCATGAATAAATAAATAAAATCTTAAAAAAAAAAAAAAACAAAAACCTTGATGTGCACTAGCCACTAGGAAGACCTGAGTCATCCTATATATATTTTTAATAAGGATCTGCATTTGAATTTCCTTCTTGAATCGAGTATCAAGAAAACGTCCCTTTTCTGAGGCAAAACTTCCCACTTTCTGGCTTCAAATAAAAAGAACCATAGGCTTGGGCGCCTGGGTGGCTCAGTTGGTTAAGTGACTGCCTTCGGCTCAGAAGGAGTCCCTGATCCTGGAGTCCCTGGTTCGAGTCCCGCATCGGGCTCCCTGCTCGGCGGGGAGTCTGCTTCTCCCTCTGACCCTCCCCCCTCTCATGTGCTTGCTCTCTCTCATTCTCTCTCTCTCAAATAAATAAATAAAAAAAGAACCATAGGCTTTATATTCCCCCTTTGCCAAGAAATTCAAAGCTAAATTCAGTGCTCAACTACAGTAATTACCTATCCCAGGTACTTCTAATAGCTACTAACAACCGGTGTACAGCTCCTTCTACTGGATTACAATCTGCTTTTACTTGTCCTTGTCCACTTTTATATTGCCCATAAAGGTAGTAACACTCCCTCACATTTTGCTTTTTGGAATTTTATGGGGCACCCATTGTAAATAAATAAAAATACCTAGGTGTACATTCTTCTCACATTTGAAGGTTTGATGTCGGCTCTGTGAAGAGCAGGGCAGCAAGAAATGATGATGTCTGAGCCTGACTGCGATCTGTACCTGACCTCCCTGGGGTCTACTGAGCTCCAGCTGCCAGAGGTTACCCATGTGTCCTCCATGCACAGGAATTCTGGACTCTGACCCCGCATTATGTCCAGCTTTCCAGGGCAGCCACCACCTGGCGTGCACTCAAAGTGGACCTCCAAGGGGCACCTGGGTGGCTCAGTCAGTTAAGCATCCGACTCTTGGTTTCGGCTCAGGTGGTGATCTCAGGGTCGTGGGACTGAGACCCGTGTTGGGCTCCATGCTCAGTGTTGAGTCTGCTTAAAATTCTTTCTCTCCTCTCCCTTTGTGCCCCGCCCCGTGTTTGCTCTCTCTCAAATAAATCTTAAAAAAAAAAAAAAAAAAGTGGGCTTTCAAGAACCACTGCTTTGTTCTGCCACCAGCCGAGAACACGTGGCTCTGAGAAGCAGCTCAGGTACTTTTCGGTGGTGAGATTTATGCTCTCATAATGGTGGTATAGCTTGTGCCAACAAGTTTTTGTTTTTTCGTTTTAAACTAAAAACACACATGTGGTAAGTAAAAAAAAAAAATCGAACTGGAAAAAGAGTATACATTTTATTTCTACCCCTGAACTTGCTAACCTCCCTACTGGTGACCCATGTTTACTGTTTCTCAAGTGCCCTTTTGGAGATAGTTAGCACTTAGATACACAAGCATCTACATCCCCTCTTTTTTGCACAAAAAGTGGCACTCTTCGAAACCTTGCTTTAAAATAGAATATATAGATATTATATAGCCTATATTTAGATATAGAGATATAGATATATAGCTACATCCTAGAACTCATATTGTACTGATATGGAGTATCAGTTTTGAAAGGAACAGCCATTTAAAAACCTAGGTAGTCCCACATTTTAGTGGCTTCATGCTATTCCATGACACAGATGCACCCTAATAATTACCATGTGCTCTACTGATGAACATTTCGGTGCTTCCCAACATGCATGCAATAATGAGTTTAGGTGCAGCAGGAAAGGTGCATTAAGGTCCTGGGATCGAGCCCCACATCGGGCTCCCTGCTCCGCGGGAAGCCTGCTTCTCCCTCTCCCACTCCCCCTGCTTGTGTTCCCTCTCTCGCTGTCTCTCTCTCTGTTAATTAAATAAATAAAATCTTTAAAAAAAAAATACTTCTACTTTTCCTTTTTCTCAACTTTAAAAAGTTTCCAGCTTTGAAAGGGTTTTAATGGGCTATAAATAAACGGAGAGTGAATATTTTAACAAACTCATTATTTTTGATACATCCAAGTTATTTTGAAAGCCTGGTGAACATTTAAAAGCAGTCTGGTGTTGGACGCCGCGGCGCCGCCCGCCGCGGCGTGCTGGTGATGGGTATTGAGGAGGGCACGTTCTGCATGGAGCACTGGGTGTTATGCACAAACAATGAATCATGGAACAATGCATCTAAAACTAATGATGTAATGTATGGGGATTAACATAACAATAAAAAAATTAAAAAAAAAAGCAGTCTGGTGTTTCTGGTGTGAGTGGGGCGGGAAGGAGCATGGGGGGGCGGGGGGAGTCAGGGGGAGAGGCAACAGAACAGGCTACTTCTTTTAAACCACCGACCTCCACTTATGTCAGTGATATAACCAGGAGGGAGGTTTCTTCAGAACGGCACCTCAGGTCCCTAGGCACAATGCTTTCTTGTTTGCCCTTTTTTCAAATGCTCCATTTTTTCCTTTATTCAGTTCGGTGACATTAACAACGTAAACTAACTCGGACACTTAAACCCCGAAGCAAGCACAGAAGTGAACAGACAAGATCATCCGTCCCTATACACAATCAGAAAATGTTAATGAAGCTTAGAATGGTATTTGCCGTAATGGGATGTTAGCACAATTGCTGGAAATGTCCACAGCCTCCGCGCTCCCGTCTCTCTGAGTCTCCGTGCTTAAGTGATGCTGGTGAAAAGCCCCTGTCCCGCTTCGGCAGCACACTGCGTAGACACCACTGGACCGGATTCATTTTTAAGACCCTCTTTTCTTTATTTGGCAAAATTATTTCAAGAATAACCAGCGCTCTGTTTCACGGTTTTAAACATTAAACACAGAAGCTCCCGAAGTGGTAAGAGAATGACAGAACTGAAATAACTTAAGTTCTGTTTTCCCATCTTCCTAACGACTGTGCTATCACGGCTCATTTCCCCATCTACTGTTTTTTTTTTTTTTTTTTTTTAAAGATTTTATTTATTTATTTGAGAGAGAGAATGAGAGAGAGAGAGCACATGAGAGGGGGGAGGGTCAGAGGGAGAAGCAGGCTCCCCGCCGAGCAGGGAGCCCGACGCGGGACTCGATCCAGGGACTCCAGGATCATGACCTGAGCCGAAGGCAGTCGCTTAACCAACTGAGCCACCCAGGCGCCCTCCCCATCTACTGTTTAACCGCGGGAAGCGGCGGGAGCTGCGGCTCACATGACTCTAGGGACAGACACAGGGCTGAGTCCCCATGTGCCATTAAAGAGTAAGTAACACAACGGCTAAGTAACAGAAGTGTGCTAATCTGAAGCATATACACATGCATATATGAAATAAAAACGCTAACTTCACCAACTGTTTAGGACTCAGGTCAACAAGATTTTTTCTTTCTAAGAGTATTTTATCAATGGCATTGTTTAGAACTGTGGGCACATGGTGATAATAAAAATGAGAACAGATTTTTAGAGGGCTTTGCCATCTAAACTTCTCTAAGACCATGGGCATCCTTACTGCCTGCACCTGGGCAGACCAGCCCCACCATCTTACCTTTGGTTCACCACTGTCCCTTAGAATTTCCAAAATAATTTTCATTAGTTTTAACTGGGAATGAACGATCTGTAGTTTTAATGACAGGAAGTATCAAAAATGAAGCTATTTAAGTATATGCATTATGAAAACCTCAGAAATTAGCTCAATAAATTATGAGTTCTGAAGTTACAGAAGTTAACTTTTTTTTACATAAAATTAAATGACATGCATTCAGAGAAATGCACAGGTCACAAGTTTACAATTCGATTAATTTTCATAAAGTGAACACACCCATGTAACCAGCACCCAGATGAAGAAACAGAACAGAAGCCCTCCCACTCATGCTCTCTTCCAGTTCAATCACCCCCATATCTCCCAGAGATGATCTTGACGCTAAACACTGTACATTAGTTCTGTCCGGTGTTTTGAACTTTAAATAAATGGAATCACGGTGTTGACTCCTTCGTCTTCAGTTTCATATGCTCAGCATCGTAGTATGAGATTCATCCACGCTGCTGTATGTAGCTCATTCACCCTTGTTACTACAGAGTATTCCACTGAATAAAAAATACCATGATCCATTCATTCTACTACTGATGGGTACTGGTGATGTTTCCAAATTGGACCGATCATGAGGAGTGCTACTCTGTAGGGTTGCCTGGGTGGCTCAGTTGGTTGAGCATCCAACTCCTGGTTTTGGCTCAGGTCACGATCTCAAGGTGGTGAGATCAAGCCCCATGTCAGGCTCCATGCTAGACGCAGAGGGCTGCAAGATTCTCTGTCCCTCTGCCCCTCCCCCACACCGAAAAAAGAGTGCTACTCTGTATATCCTTGCATAGACTTTTGATGAACATGCATATGCATTTCTGTTGGGTGTTTCCCGGAGTGGAACCACTGGGAAATGAGGACCATGTACATTTTAACTTCCATTTAGATAAGAGGGACAGATGCTTTTTGAATTATCTTACTTTTCCTTTTAAAGATTTTATTTATTTGACCGAGAGAGAGAGAGAGGGAACACAAGCAGTGGGAGAGGGAGAGGGAGAAGCAGGCTCCCCATTGAGCAAGGAGCCTAATGCGGGGCTTGATTCCAGGGCCCTGGGATCATGACCTGAGCCGAAGGCCGACGCTTAACAACTGAGCCACCCAGGCGCTCCCTTTTCTTTTTTTTAACAGTTGAGAAAACTTTAATTATTAGTATAAATTTAACAGGTTAGTTTTTAAAAGGCTTCTCAACTAACAGTAAATAACCAATTTGCTATTACAACTGCTCTGCAATTACTCTTGAACATGGAAAATAATCATGTAGCCATCCAACCATATCACAGCTGTTCTTCAGGAATTTTCTAGGAGGAGGTATTGATGTGAAAGATAATCATCTGTCAGCTGAGGATGTTACGATTATCCCAGAAAGAAATGCATTCTCTGGGCTCCCATGGAGCAAAGGTAATATCAAAGAAAGAATTGCTACCATTGAATCAACAACAAAGGAGGCAAACTCTGTGATGAGCCTGAGATTCGCACTGAGTTCATTACCCACCCTCTCGACTCATTTTTCCCAACTGAAAACTCAGGGCAAACCTATTTCATACAGTTCTGAAGGCAAGAAAATAAGAAAGAATGTGCTGGTATCAGAGATACAAACTATTTCTGCCTCATCAGCTTTTATCTGACCATGGGATAGTTTCTAAAAGCAAATTAATATAAAAATCCAAGAGACAGCGAGTCCCAGCAAACTTATCTTCCCAGCAAATCCCAAATTCAAACCATATTCTATCCTTTCCTTTGGGGACAAGAACGCCTAAAATGGTTATGGGCCAGGCTCTGAAGTGTTAAACACACGCACGTGCACACACACACGCAAATGTGGCTGGGGAGGGAAGTCCAAACAGGCCCCTCTAAGGAGTCTTGGCCCATTTTGCCTTAGAATAGAGACCCAAAAATGAACTGGGTTTAGATGCCAACTCTTTCTCCTACTACCAAATGCAGGAATCCTTTCTACAGTATACTGAACTGTGCTGCCTTCGGGCTAAGTATCTTTAGATACAGGAAAACCACTGATTTAAGAAACTACTATGTGCTGGGCAGACTTGTTAAGCTCTTTCTCCTGTTGTATTAGTTTTCTATTGGCTGCTTTAACAAATGGCCACAAATTAAGTGGCTTAAAACAACACAAATTGATGATCTTACACTTGTGCAGGGCAGACTTCGACACTGGTCTCCCCAGGTTAAGGTCAGGGTCCTGGCAGTGCTGCGAGCCTCTCCGGAAGCTCTAGGGGTGGGGGGTGCTTTCCTTGCTTCCTCCAGAGTCTGGAGGTCACCCACATTCCTTGTCTCTGGGCCCCTCCCCGCATTTTCAAAGCCTATAACAGAAGGCTGGGTCCTTCTCTGGCTGCCCACTGTCATCTCTCCCAGGCCCCCCTCTTCTGCTTTTAAGGAACCTGGTGATTACTCTGGGCCCACTCGGATGATCCAAGATACTCTCCCTAGCTGCTGATAAGCAACCTTGATTCTCCTTTCTGTGCAATAGGACATATTCACAGATCCCGTGGCTAAGGTCTTGGATGGGACTCTGCCGCCACACCCCTCAAGTTGCAACTGGCTTCCCTGTAATTTGCATCTAGAGCTCTGCCTTCTGGAATCACACAGACCCCAGAACACCTCTGTTGGACAATTCTGCAATTTTCGTTCATTTCCCCCTTACTCTTACCTGTCCTCTTCCCCTTCTCACCGACAAGGTTCTTGGGGCCCCGTCTGCTTCCCCAGATTCAAGTTCTACATTTCTCTTGATTAAACCCCACCCTGATTTCAGACTTCCCTTCCAGCTAGTCCAGATACTTGTGAATTCTGACTTTTCGTCTGTCCTTATTGTCTCCCAGCCCTCTGACCGACCGCATGGACAGCAGAGACTTCCTGGAGTCTCTTTACCCACAGAGAAGACCTGCTTCGTGAAGCCGCCCGGGTGATGGGAAGAGATCATGCAGAGGAGACACAGTGGTAGCTGTGAACAACACTGACGACCGCTCCTAGTAACTGGGTGATTTAAAACACACCCCAGGACAGATACAGCCATCGACAGATATGTGACCCCATAAAAATGGTGGTTCATAATCAATAAACAAAAACAGTCCCCACAGAGCCCGTGTGAGCCTCGGTCCACAAGGATCAGGTGTGCGGACAGCTACAACGATGGCTTTTTCCAAAGAGCAAAAATCAGCACTTTTTCTGACCTGTGAGTTTATGATCAGTCTTATGTCTTGTGTATAATTGCTCAAACAAGCACAAAATTACCATCTTTCCCACAAAAAGATGATTAGAGAGGTTACAGAATTCTTCCTGGAAATAAAAAAGAAGGCAATCGTTAAAACAAGTGTGTTGAATCAATTAAAGACTTCAGGGTCTACTTGCGGGCAAGTCCTGGAAATCGATACAAGGTCAAAGTAGAAGCGGGTCCCAGTGCCAGGCAGAGAAAGCGGACTACATCAGACAGCGAAGAACCAAGAACAACAAAAAACTGCAACATCAAATTTTCCTGAAACCTTCCCTCAACCCTCCTTGTCTCACACTCCTCAAATGAAACCTTCCCTCAACCCTCCTTGTCTCACACTCCTCAAATGCAGCGGAGGGGACTCTGGATTCGTTTCTGCTCTATTACTTCTCATTCCGTGAGCCCATTTATTCACATGTCTGTTCCACTGTTTAATTTTATGTTCCTAGAATTTGAAATAAAAAAGCAGTATACTTCAAAGAAATGATCCTTCCCATTTTACGGGTGAGGAAAAATGAGGCCGAGCCCTGTTAAGCAGGATGCAGAGTCCTCAGAGGGGAGGGCGGGGCCCCGGGGTCGTCTGTGCAGAGCCCCAGGGCTCTGGAAACCGGGCTCCTGGCGGTGGCTGAAGGCCCCGGCCGGGAGCACTATGGCTGCCAACCCAAGAAGCTGAGGGTACGGTTCCCGCAGGAGCGGCGCGGGCTGAGGACAGACTGTGCCACGGGCTTCAGACGGAGAAAGCCTGCTGGCTCGGAGAGTCAGCAGGTAAGCCCACAGGCAGGGGAGAAGGCAGGGGCAGCGGGTCAGGGAAGGAGGAAGCAGCTGGACACCCCCTTCCCACGCAGGCCTCCCTTCCACCCCGAGGGCTTGGAAGAGGCTGGGTGGGAATGGCTTGGATGCAGAAATGAAAACATCAAGAGGACCGTCCCTGACAAGAGACAGTCTAATAGGCACTGATGGAGGCAAGGAGACGCGGGCCTTTTCAAACCACCACTTTGAACCTCTCCTCTTCATCCTCTCTGAGCTATGATCAAAGGACCAAGATTTCAAATTGTGAAGCAATTTTTTCCAATGGCAGCATCTGGCTCCTTGGCAGGCAGCACTGGGAGCTAGGCCCTGTTGTGGGCGGCCGTCCAGGCCTGCCACATGGCCAGGCTCGGCCGGGCAGGGCACCACGTGGGCCTGCAGCTGCTCCCACAGACGCCAAAGGACAATCGCTCTGCACTGGGCAGTAAGCCGGCAGGCGGGCGGGCAGGCGTAGCCCGGGAGGCAGTGCTGGGCACCGGGGGTGGGGGGCTTGAGCACTCATTTGCATGCATCTGCCCCCCTGGCCCAGACCCCTGAAGCCAGCCTCCCCCCTTGGCATCAGAAGACTGGGGTGGGGGAATTTCGCTGGGATGACCATGCGACAACTCCCCAACAAGGCAACCTGCACCGGGGGGCGAGCGATGAAGCAAGTCTTTGAATACGTTCACTTCGGACCATTGTGCCCTTGGGACCATTGTGCCCTTGCCCAGCACAACGGGACAGCAGCTGTAGGGCTCCTGCCACAGCTGTTTTAAATAAGAATAATAGGAATAAACTCAGCCTCGCTCTTCAAGTTACTTTCCACTAATTATGGCATATATTTACATCTGCAAAATAGAAGATTTTAAAAAAACACCACCAAGAGCCCCTTTATTGTGCAGATTGGCACCCCTATTTGAATTTCATAAACATTTAGTACTTCAAAGAATCTTAAAAGCTTGCTTTAATTACAATATGCACTGCTTGAAAGGCTGGCTGTTTGCATTGCAAATTCCTACAAATACCAGCATTCATTTTTTAAAAAATTCAATTGATATCACCCACACAACTTCAGGTAACTAGCACTGGTGACTTCACACAGTAGCTGGGATGAAAGAGACAAGGTCTCACTCAGCCCCACGGACAAAGCAGCTGCTGCAGGGGCAGTTCTTTCCAATGGAGGCAGTTAATGAGTCCTGGGCTCCCCGCTGAGCTAGCCCTGCACACGTCACATTCATCAGGTGTATGAACACCGGCCGCCAGACACCACCCTTTCCAAATCGGAAACAGGACCTTTTTCTGGTTTGGAAGTTCTGTGCGAGAGAAGTCCTATAGAGAATGACAACAGATCAATTAACAAGTGTAGAGTTGCCAAATAAAATACAGGACACCCAGTTACATTTGATTTTTAGATAAACAACAAACTTTTTTATTATCTGTGTGTCCCAAAGATTGCATGGGGCCTATGTGCACTAAAATAGTGTACGTTGTTTACCTGAAATTCAAATGTAACTGGGTGGCCTGTATTTTTATTCGCTAAACCTGGCACCTCTAACTAACAAGTCATGTTTACCAAAAAGAGTAACAAAAATTGGGACTTACTCTCAAATCTCATCACTGTAAGAAGACATCTTCTGCTCAAGATATTTTAAGAGAAAAATGAAGATGCCAAATAATACATGCAGCATGATGTGGAGAACAAAGGCAAAAGAATAAAATTAAATTTCCCTACAACTCACAGCCCATTGACAAGTCCTTGAGACAGGCAGAGTGATCTTCCTCTAGAAACTTTACCGCCTCGATGTTAATAGTTGGCTAAGAGCAAAAGGCAATCTTAGCCTAACATTCGTCCGACTTCCAGGATCCTGTAAATCTACTTTATAACATGTAAAAATTCCTTTGGAAACTTCCTTTATCTCTACCTTCCCTCTCCCCCCAAGATATATGTTAGCAATCATCCTCCAAGCATATGGCCCATTGATACGTATCTGGAGGGTCACATGACTACGGTTTTATTAGACAGTAATAAATGGCCATTTCCTAACAACAGCTAGCCCCTCAAGGTCCTGGAAACCTTCCAAAATTTCTTAGAGACTTTCACTATCCCTCACCCCCTCCCAAGTTGAAAGTATATAATCGGCCATCCATCATAACCTCAATGCAACTCTTTCTGCCCACAGGTCCTGTCCCCGTGCTTCAATAAAACCACCCTATTTGGAGCACCTGGGTGGCTCAGTCAGTTGGGTGTCTGACTCTCGATTTTAGCTCAGGTCAGGATCTCAGGGTTGTGGGATCGAGCCCCGAGTCAGGTCCATGCTCAGCCAGGAGTCTGCTTAAGATTCTCTCTGTCCCGCTCCCTCTGCCCCTCCCCTGCCTGAGCACCTGCACACACACGTGGGTGCCCGCACCCTCTCTCTCTCTCAAATAAATAAAATCTTTAAAAAAAAAAACCCCACCCTATTTACATCCAAGACATCTCAAGAATTCTTTCTTGACCGTTCCCTCCAAATCCCAACATTTTAACATCAGAGCATAATTCTTTTTAGTGAAATCAAATGATGTATAATGTTTGTAGATACATGTAAAAAGTCCAGAAGGATACATGGGGAAATCTGTTTTTCTTCTATGGTCTTTTGATCTCCTTGGACTATTTGTAATAAGCTTATATTGCTCTTGTAAGGTAAAAAGAAAATTTAAATGGGGTGGGTGGGTAGGATGTACTTTGGATCTCCACCTGCACAGGGAGGAAGGACCTCATATACCACCAAGGGCCTAGATCTAATTTTAGACAATTGACCAAGACCCCTGAGGGGTTTATGACTATGTCTAGATAATCCACTTATTCCTTGCAAACCTGGGTCTGGAAATAAGAACCACCTGGATAGTGCTACCTTGGTTCTTTCCTTCTCGGGCTTTTCTTGAGGTATGGTTACAGAGGAGCTAATCATACCGCCATCAAAGGGCAAGTACTGGGAAGTGCAAATGCATCATCATGTGTTTGCTTGCCCCTGGACCTCGGATTAGCAAGAACAGTGGCTTAGCATCTCAGCCTGTAACCATGGCAGGGAGTGGAGTTAAACAGCTCCACCCAGGAAAAGATGGAGCCCTGACCTTGGCTTTGTTAGCAACCACTGAGCCAAATGACCCAGGACAGAAAGCATTAGAGGAACATCTGTCAGACGGATTCTCCCAAGAGGTTAAGCGAACTTCCAATTCACATTCTGCCTAGATATGTGCAAGCGTTCAAGTTAAAAAAAAAAAAAGCAAGCATCCATACTGTGACTGAGGTTAAGGGATTAGGGGAAAAGCAGAGTGAGCTTCTGCTCCCACTTTCTAGGCTGTCCTGTTCTGCCTTATGTCTTCAGGTGGATTCGGAAAGTCTTTTAAATACAGTGATGGCCACCGCAACCCTCACCATTCTCCAAGTTCTAGAAGGCCCAGCGGCCATGGGGACCTTCCAATGCCTCCCAGTAGGATTCCTTGTCTCTGAACATACGTCCACTTCCCCTGAACTCCTTCCCACTCTCCTTCCACTGACCAAATTCTTTCAAGATTCCGCTCAAATGCCAGGTCTTTGTAAGGCCTTCTGGAATGTTCTCAGGACAAAAGGGTTCCTTCTACCTCTGTGCTCCCACCTTTCCGTCACAGCTCCTATCCCACAGTGCTGTCACTTACCCGCCTGTGTCTGCCATCCCCTACCAGACCCTAAGCTGTGCCTCTTACTCGGGTCTGTTTTCCCTGCTCCAGCTCTCTAGGATCGAAGTAGAGTTCACTGAATGTTGACTGAATGACTTACTAGTGATATGTATGTTTATTACTAATGCAAATGATGAAACTATTTCTGTAAGAACCTAATGAACTCCAGAGATAGCCTGGAAAAGGTTTGGTGTGAATCTCTCAAGGTGTCCTCCCTGGCTTCAGTACATTCCTTCAGAAGCATCACTCAATAAATTATCAGGTGCTTCCTCTGTCGGCACACGATGTCTGAGCTGGCTACCTGGCAGGTGTATCCTGGCCCCTGATAGACAGCAATTTCTCTAGGTGAACTGAATGAAACAAAATGACTTTTCAGCCAACAGATTTTTTAAAAGAACTGTTAAAAATCTGCCGTATACACTGCACTGCTGGATAAACAAAAGCTACAGATGGGATCCCTGCTCCCTGGGGGAGACCTACAAAGAAGTTTAGGATGCAGGGCTGGGAAAACAGGAAGGAAACAATAACAGACAGCAGTCAAAGCAGCAAATGCTAACAAGCTTCAGATTACTTTTCTTATGAAATCAAACCAAAATGGATGCATGTGCAGGTTTACGGACTCGCCTGTCCCCCAACCTGAAGTATCAGAACCTGCCTATAAGAGATGGCTTAAAAAAAAACAGACCACTGGTGGAGATGATCATATAACCACAGTCTACCCAGAACATTTATTATGTATTAGCCTTATAAATACCTCTGAACATAGTGGTTTTACTTGCTAACCTTCCTTCCACCTACATCATGCCACCACTCGATACCGGTCTTGTAATTTCAGGACTTAATGCTATTTTGAGATGAGACCAAAGTACAAAGACACGGAAGGCTCGTTGAATTGAAAGGCCCTTTTCCTTGCTGATAACAGTTTAAGACACGTGGAGAGCAAATCATTCCATTTTGCTAACTTCCTTTTCCATGAATAGCAACAGGCGGGTTTGGTTCCAAATGATAGACTCAAGTCTACAAGTCCAATCAAAATCATGCAAATCCAATTAGACACAGGTTGCCACTCCGGAGGGGGCCATTTGGGCAGCTTCCATGTGCACCCGGTGTCTCCTTACATAAAGCCCAGTTGTTTTATTTATAGTGCCTGTCATTTTGTCCGACAAATGTGATTTCATTCCTACCAAGATAAAAGCATCTTCTAAAGGCTGCCCTCTTTCCAGATAACTCGCTATCCCTCTCTCTGTTTTCTAAAATCTTCTCACACCTGCTCCGGTTAGTAAAACTAGCCTTTCTTTTTCTTTCCCTAGAAAAATAGATTAAGAAAATTGAACTATAAATTTATTTATTGTTTATTGTTTAGACAGAATGATCATACTTCCAAGAATTTTAAAAAGCAAAACATTATGAACGACCACAGGGTAACATCAAAAATCCTGGCTTCTAAAATAACACTAATGTAATCATAACTTGAGAGAAAAAAGAAACATTATATAAATGTGTATAAAATTTTCTGTTAACCACATGATCCATATCCATACAATTTCATTTTCATATTGCTTATTATTCCAATCAAAGTTTAAGACTAAGCCTTCCTCCTACTAATTATTCTTCTAAATCAATTTTGGCTATAAGGTTATAAGTAACATGTGGCTTTCTTTGAACCAGTGTCCCCAAACTTGACACTTTTGAACACCCTCGTAGGACAGAGAATAGAATTTTGAGGCCCCTTCAAAAATATTAGTTTCACTATGTTTCTTATTTGGTTAAACCCATTAATTCTGTTTATTTCCTTCAGTACACCACGTGTGGCTGGAAATGGAACTTCTTTAGAAAGTCAGCTTCAAGTGGGACTAGGGTTTCTGTCTTTCAGGATTCATGAAGGAATCACACCCACACCTTGTCTATCTTTGGGAATTCTATGGTCAATTTTAAGACAGTTGGCATTTTATCTTAAATTAGCTGCTTCGTGGGGCGCCTGGGTGGCTCAGTCGGTTAGGCGGCTGTCTTCGTCTCGGGTCATGATCCCAGGGTCCCCGGGATCGAGCCCCGCATCGGGCTCCCTGCTCGGCGGGGAGCCTGCCTCTACCTCTCCCTCTGCCTGCCTCTCTGCCTGCCTGTTCTCTCTATCTCTCTGTCAAATAAATAAATAAAATCTTTAAAAAAAAAAAATTAGCTGCTTCGTCTGCCCTAACAGCAGCAACCCATCTGCATGAGTCTCAGTGCTGAAACGGAGCACGACTTTGTCTGTTTGCAGGCGGACCTCTTCTGTTCTTAGGGCCTACGTAGCACCTGATTGATCACTGTTTTATAATGGAAGAAAAGAAGTCTGGTTTTCTGCCAGTGCAAGTGTTTGCCTCATTTATCACAGATCTGGTCCCACACTCCTCCTCGATCATAACTTCAATGCTGGATTCAAACTGTAATTTTTCTGGGCCGTTTTATGTAGGGATTCAAATTTAAGCTAAAATGTGCACTAGTCATCTGTAGTACTACTAGTACAAACAACTCAACTAGGGTGACGGGGGCGGGGTGGGGGGCGCTGATGAGATGCCTTCAACTCTGGCTCGGGTCCCCAAGGGTAGGCGATGAAAACCCATCTCTGGAGGGGCAGGCAAGGCACTTACGGTGTCCGCTCTAAGACGCATCCTATTTCTAGAACTGCTGAGATAGGAACACGTGTATGTCTTAGGATTGAGGGAGAACAGTACATTCAACCTTATTAATAGTTTCTATGGAGAATGAGGAAGGATTAAAGTCTTTGAGGAGAAAGACAGATGAAGAGGGATTCAAAAAGCAAAGTGACAAGAGAAAGTTGTTTTAAATTATGCCACACCAGCCTGATGAGGATGCCTGCCGTACTCAGTGCCTGACCACCTTAGAAAAGCAGCTTGGTTATTTACACACCACACAAACATGTGCACACATACACATATGTAAAGTACTATTATCAATATTTAATAAAATAAAAATGGCTAAATGAGAATTTACCCAGTAAATAGGACATCACATAGTCATTAAAAATGGTAATTAGCGATGTAATGGCATATGGCTGCATGAAAGGGTGTTGGATAAGGAAGAAAAGCAGGAAACCAGACTTAATGCATTCCTTGGTTCAAACTACATAAACATGTATTACATTTGTGGTTATATTCGTGGTGCATTTAGGAATCAATTACAAATTATATATTTCCAAGACTGTCTAGAATACTATGATGTTGCCTTTGTAATCGTAACGTAAACATGATGCCGCTCCTCTAACCCCACCCCAAAGGTAGCTAACAACATTGTGTGGATCTTTCTAATAGTCTCAGGATCCGACCTGAACCTGCTGGTAGCAGCAGTCTGTTCACCATAGCCCCCACGTAAATACGCACCAGGGCATCCCGTGGTGACCGGACTTCAGAGAGAAACCGGTCTGCTTCCCCTTCATTACCATCACAGACTTCAGGTCAGGGGAGGGGCTGGGGACAGAGCTGTGCCCCATGCAGAGGCCATGCACAGATTTCATGGAAAAGGCATGGATTCTGGAGTCCAGCCCACCCGGCACTGATTAGCTGTCTGACTTTGCGGAAGTCACTCTGCCTCTCTGTGACTCGATTTCTTCATGTGTAAAGTGGGAATAATCACATGTGGCTCACAAGGATTAAATAATAACAAGTATGTGCTTATGTTCAAAAAAGACTCATTAAGTCAAGTTCAACTACTGAAAGAGAGAGAAGCCCCTTTCCTCTCATTCCCGCAAAATCCTTGTTCCCCTCTTTGTAATTAAATATGGCAGCATTAAATGCACAAGAGTGAATGAAAAGTAGGCAGGAAAGAAGAGAAAGGAAATAAATAGGAGACAGTCGTGAAAAGAAAAAGATAAGGAATAATAATAGAGAAGGCAAAATGCAAATAAAATCGCTGTAACAGTAAGAAGAATCCAAATACTCTCTTGGCTCAAAAATTGTTAAAACCACTGACTGTTCCCTACTGCTGACACAACCAAACCCTGATTCTTTGTCTTTCCTAATTTTCCCACCCACCCATGCTTTCCATACAAGCGAAGACCCAGCTGCCAAAGCACCTCAAGATCGCTGAAAGCACCTGAACTCCCCCGAATGGGCCTCACCTGTCCCTTGTATCTTGGTGCTCCCGCTAGCTAGCCCCTTACCTAACACGCTCACTGTCATTTCTCCCTCCCCTACTACTGGCAGCCACAGTGGTCGAAGGAGGTGGTGAGTGACCCTTAAGGTCTCGCCAGCGGGAAGGTAAAATGGTAGAAACCACTTAGGAAAACAGCTTGGCAGTCTCTTAAGTTAAACATGGAGTTACCACGTGACCCAGCTATTCTACTCCTATGGAAAAATGCCAAGAAAAACGCTGCAAATGAAACCATACGTCCCCACAAAGACTTGTACACAAAGACTTCAGAGCAGCATTATTGGGTCAAAGCCTAAAGTGGAAACAATCCACAAGTCTATCAACAGTGAATGGATAAGCAAAACGTGGTATGTCCATACGACCGGCTAGTCCTAGGCAATAGAAAAGAGCTAACTAGTGGCATGCTGTAACATAAATGCCCCTAAAAACAATGTAAGGGAAGAAGCCAGGTGCCAATGACCACACCCCAAAAGATTCTACTCACATAAAATGTTCAGAAAAGGCAAATCTGTACAGACAGAAAGCAGATTAGTAGTTGTCTGGGGCTAGGAGTGGGAACAGGGATCACCTGCAAATAGGCACAGGGGATCTTTTTGGAATGACAGAAATAGTCTAAAATTTGATTATAGTGATGGTTATACAACTCCGTAAATTTTTCTAAAAATCACTGAATGATAAGGAGCAAATTTTATGGTTTCTAAATTATACCTCAATAAGGCTCTTATAAAAAAAGATCTCACCAGATACATAGTCATCCACAGGGGCCTCTGGGTGTCCCCCACCATTAAGGCATGAGAGAGGATAAGGCTAACAGGGCAGGGGGTACCCACACTGGCTTCCTTGCCTCTGCCAGTCATTTCCGTGTTGGGGCCTGAGGCTCCGGGTGCCATTCGGATCCTCCAGCCTGAGAAGAGCGGAGTGACTGCGACTTGGTGCCACCATGCCCTTCACCTTGAGGTGTAGGCACTCACGTGGGGTAGCACTCAGTACATCCTCCACAGCAAACTCCTGACCTTGTCTAGCCCGACTGAGCCCAGGCTGCACATGGCTGCTCTTCGGAAAACAGTTTTAGGAGCAATCCTAGGAGCAAATCAAGAGTCAGCCTGATTTTGACAACCTAGAGACTTCAGGAACTTTGAGACAGAGGAAAAAAGGGCAGGGGGAGAATAAAGATCGGGTGTAGGATCTCTGCTGAAATTTACTGAATTCACACAAAACCAAGGAAATCTGCCAAGCAAATTGCTGGTACACAAAACATTTCAAAGGGAGTGTTGAACCTACTTAAGAAACACCCATTCCTGATATCCAAGGATAGATATTCTAAGTATAATTTATTCTCACTGAGGCATTAGAGAAAGCCAATGAGATGTCAAATTGCAGCAAACTGTAAACCTAATTCAAATGGCTTTCCTCATCTAACATTGTTGCGACTGAATGTCTTTATAAAGGCTAAGTACCGCTCACAATTATACTGAAGGAGTGAAGTCTTCCACCACATTCATAGAAGTGCTCAATTTTAATCCTTCAAATGTTAATATATATCTAATCTCAGGGCAATTGTTTCTACATTTGGACATTTCACACTAGCAACCACACTCTACACATCTGTAATCTAGACCTCATTACTTGGGGATCCACGACCAAAGGGCCCCGTCACTGAAAGCATTTATTAAGATCATCCCAAGCAAAATGGGAAATTTTGGAAGCAAAAACAAGAACAACTTTCTAAGGACTTCCCATTCCACTTTATATCCAAATAACATGCTAATTATAAGAAATCTTATTATCATTAAAAACCAATACCGTTTTATTTGAAAATACTGAAAATGGTTTCCTTTCATCCTATCTTACCCTTTCTGATTAATTATAATTAACTTGAGTAGAACGGCCTCTTTTTATATCCTTCACAACAGTGACTCTCAAACTTTTTGATCTCAGGACCCCTTTCTGCTCTTAAAATCTACTGAGGACCTCAAAGAGCTTTTGTTTCTGCAGGTTATATCTACCTATACTTTCTGTACTGGAAATTTAAACTGAGAGCATTTTAAAAATATTTATTACCTACTTAAAAAAACTCATTACATCTTATCTTTTTTTAAATTAGACATACCTATACTTTCAAAAACAGAAGAAAAATTGGGAGGGTTGTACTCTTTCACACGTTGGAAATACATTTAATGTGTGCCTTCATGGAAAATACCTGGATTCTCAAACATGCTTCTAACTGTTTGTCCTGATGCATTGTTTTGGTTGAAGTAACACGAAGAAAATCCCGCCTAACACAAATCTGGAGCTAGAAAAGGGAAGTATGTTTTAATAGGCTCTTCAGATAACTGTGGTCATTTTTCTCTGATACTACACCAAAACTTAACAAGTGATAGTTTCTTAAAAATTAGCTGCAGTGTAGGGGCGCCTGGGTGGGTCATTTGGTTAAGCGTCTACCTTGGGCTCAGGTCATGATCTCAGGGTCCTGGGATCGAGTCCCCCATCGGGCTCCCTGCTCAGTGGAGAGTCTGTGTGTGTCTTTCTCTCTCCCTCTGCCTCTCCCCCAGCTCATGCTCTCTCTCTCTCTCAAATAAATAAAAATCTTTTTAAAAAAATTAGCTGCAGTGTGGAATCTGAAACTGTATCAATGAACTTTTCAAGCTCTTTTACATGAAAATCCACTGGTTTATCTTACATAATAACAACAACAACAAAAAATCACTTGTTAATATGGTTGTGGATCTCACCAGAAAGGTCTGTTAAGTATTGGGAAGCTGTCAAGTTCACGGTGGTGGATACGAGTTTTCCAAAATTCTTATTTTTACTAGAAAGCTGGAATTTTCTCTTTGGTCATAAATAGTGTCAGTTGCTTTCCTTGAGGTGGCAAGCAGGCAGGCTCAACGCACTCATCTGCAATGTGTACTCTAGGTCCAAGATGTCATAAAATTTATAAAGGACATTCTTGGTGTAACTCGTTCTCTCTCTCTCTTTTTTTAAACTGTGTGCACACACCCGCCCGATTAAGTTAAAGCTTCAGCGGTTTCACCCTTCTGCTTTTGAACTATTGGCGTGCATATCAGCAGCTTGCACAAGCCAAATAATGTCTCGGGGTCGTAGTGAAAATAGCTCTGGCCTTCTCAGTCCCTTGAAAGGCTACTGATGAACTCCCTGGGGGTCCCCAGGCCATACTTTGAAAACTGCCCTGTTACAAACATAATAAGTGACCTCCAAACACCATTCAAATCACGAGTGGCAGCCCCCAATTTAGAAAGGTATTATTGCTTGTTCAGGTTATCCACATGTATTACCCATCCCAAGAACCTTAATGTAAGTGGAAGGCTATTTCCACAATCCAAATTCAATACAGAACCATGAAAAATGAAATCTAGTTACCACGTAAGGATACAAGAAACTAAACAAACTAAATTTAATATGGAACTTCTCCAAGAAACTTAAAACATACATTTTTCCTTCATTTATCCACTTGTTTCCCCACTTGCTGGGCTTTCTTGTGGGAGGCGTTTGCTCGGTATTGGAGAAATGGAGAGTCCTCTGTGGACAGGACTGTGCCCCCCCCCCCCCGCCAGCTGGGGTTCACAGGGTGTGAAGCAACCAGAAAACAGAGCAGAGGCGCTACCGCCAAAGTTATCTAATTACAAGGTCCGGAGCCCCACCCTACAAGTAGCCTGTCCTTTGTAATCTTGGAGTCTGTTTTCTTAGCTGGACACGAGGCAAATTCCACTTAACACTGTGAGGAATGGAGGAAGTGCATGGAAAGTCTCAGCATGGCCCCCAACCCCCAGCAGGTCAATAAATGGTAGCCACTGTTAGTAGTAAGGTGCCCCCGAGGCAGTCCCGGGTCCAGAGGGGAGCAGGACACACATCGAAGTAATTATGACCCAGCATGGGAACTGATTAACTACAAAAGGCGCTGGGAGTAAAAGGAAAATCAATGGTCTGCCTGAGGGACGAAGGTGCCGTAATAAAGGAGCCACCATCTCAAAGGAAGGAGGAGCTGGCCCCATGGGAGAGAAGGAAAAGGGAAGAAGTCCATCAGACACACAGAGCAGCTAGGCACAGGGCAGCTAGCAAGGAAAACACCCTGCAACCAGCTCACTTGGAGCCTTTAAATGCCATGCTCAGGGGTGCAAACACTTGAAATTTTCTATTTTTCTAGAGACTGAAGCCTTATAAGCACTCATTGCTGACAGGTCATCTGGTGTCTTGCAGCCTTGGTGTCCTCACCTCCCATACACACGTGGTACTTACGCCTGTGACCTGTTAGCCGTCCCCTGGCCTGAGTGTGACTAGTGGAGAAAGAACAGAAAAGCTCCTCTCGGAGGCCGCGGGACGGCAGCAAGCCCCAGCAGCTGGGGGAATCCGCCCTTGCTGTTTTAAAGCCCAAATGAGGCACATACTGGGTGAAGCCATTTTGTATTCTCTCTGCCACGTATAAAATCTGGAAGCATGAAACTTTATCTTCATCCCAGCCCCAGTCTGCC
This sequence comes from Leptonychotes weddellii, assembly GCF_054177405.1. Taxonomy (NCBI): domain Eukaryota; kingdom Metazoa; phylum Chordata; class Mammalia; order Carnivora; family Phocidae; genus Leptonychotes; species Leptonychotes weddellii. The sequence continues at coordinate 39,202,091 of NC_138379.1, forward strand.
TCAGGTCCTGGGCTCCAGTGGAATTTTATAGGTCTCTTGGCTTAATGGAGTGAGAACAGAAAGAGGGGCTAGTGCCCCGTGTTTTCCATCACAACTGCAGCCGTGTGTGAAGTCTCCAGCCATTGCCAGGAGTGAGCCCTGAAGCCCACAGAGGCCTCCCGTCTCTCTTGTTCTTGAGCAGGGACACCAAATGCTGCCTGGGTGCGTCTGTACCTGAGGATGGACCACAAGGCCAGCCTGAGGACAGCCCCCCAGGTGCAGTCAGCGAGCACCCACAACCAGCCGCGCTGCTCCGCACTCACGTACAGGAGGCGCCCGTTCAGACGAAACCCACCGCCACCACAGTGATGTCTTACTCACCCAGAATTTTACGAGGAAGAAGGCATTTTGAGGGCCTTTTCCAAACAGTTCCTTTAAGCCACCTTTCTTTTCAGGAAATTTGTCATAAATCTGACGAATGTCCACTGATTCGAGCAATGGGTCACTGTAAGAATGGTTGGCATGCCCAATGTGCACGAAGAGGTGTTTGTTGTACTGTAAGAAACCAACAGAAACATTCCCATTACAAACCCTTTGGTCAACCTGGGGCACATCCATCTTGAACTGGAAGGAGAGCAGTGGTCTCGAAATCCCGGACTTACACCTTGAATAGCCTAGGGTCTGTGCCTTTGAAAAAATGAAGACGTTCAGAAAAGCCATTATAGGGGCACCTGGGTGGCTTAGTTGGTTAAGCGTCTGCCTTCGGCTCAGGTCATGATCCCAGGCTCCTGGGATCGAGCCCCACATTGGGCTCCCTGCTCCTCGGGAAGCCTGCTTCTCCCTCTCCCACTCCCCCTGCTTGTGTTCCCTCTCTCGCCGTCTCTCTCTCTGTCAAATAAATAAATAAAATCTTAACAACAACAACAAAAAAGCCATTATAGCTCAGGGTTAAAACCATCATTGTCTTTTATTGACAGGGGTATCTATTTTCCCTCAAAAAGGCTTTTCGTAGACATAGTAGTAAATAACAGCTGAAGTGACCCAACTACCAAACCAAGATACTATTACCATCACACAGTTTCACCTAACTCAACTGAAAATGACAGCAACACCCTTTGAAGCCCAATATTTAACAGTTCAGCCCAATGAGGAGCATGTGTGTAGTCAACTAACGTCATCACCCAGAATGCACTTCTTGCTCGAGCTTCCCCAGCACAGCACGGATGCAATGCTCTGGGCAATGGTACCCACCTACTCCTCCAACAGGAGTAAGAGTGCCGAGCCTCTTTCTCACCAGTCCCCTTAGCAACCAGTCTAAAGCTTCTGCATAAGGGCTGGTCAGCACATGGTTGTCAGTGCAAAGTTCCGGCCAGGAGAACAGTTCATGGAGAGGATTCATGGTGCAAGGTCATATGGGGCCAGTAATCAGAGAACACAGGTCACTCATTCACAAACCAAACAACCAAAACCCAGTTAAGTCACTTAACTTACAAAAGAAACCCTTTTCTCTCCTTGCTTTGTTTTATGCCATGTTTGGTATAAAACATGTTAACTGGACCACAAAGGAGTTATCCAAACCAATGATTCTCAAAGAACATTTAAAAATCACCAATGCCTGCGGCCATCCAGACTACAGGGGAATCCCAGAAAATGAGGCATCAGTAATTTTTAATGGGCATTAAATGAATTCCAGTATGCAGCCAGGTTAGAGAACCGCTGGCCTACACTTTCTACTCCAGACCCTCCGTGCCTGCCTCTTGGGCTAAGAAAACCATAACACCAACCTAACGAGACACAAAGACCTCTGCGGCTGTCAGGGCTTTGGGGAGATCAGAACCCAACTGGGCTCATGCGAGAAATTCCGTGTCCCAAGTCACCTGGCAGGCCCTACTTACTTTTCAAAGTTTAAATGGTTATTTCCCCAACTAGAGTCCTTCAGAGTACTGACTCCATTAGAAATGAGAAGTCCCAAATAAAAGAAAGCTTGGTCAAAACTGCCTACCAGGAGAGTACTGTATCGTGGGTAAGAGTTTGGGGTCTGGACTCAGCCTGCTCGAGCACAAAACTTTGTGCCTACTGAAAATTAGCTAAGACACTGGGCAAGTGCCTCCCCTGTCTGTAAAATGGGGAAAGTGCTGGCGTCTGCCTCCTAGGGATGCTTCAGGATTTAAATGAGAAACTAAATATAGAGAGCTCACAGATTCAACGAACAGCAAACGATAAATGCTAGCTGTTATTATTGCTTTGTAAAACCCCCTTCTTTGAGCATAGTTAAAAAACATTTCTTAACTTGGTATAACCCAAAGTTTCCTAAGCTCATGTGGTCACAAAAGCCTACAGATGTATCCTGAAGAAATGCTGGTTTAAATCCATGACTTGCTACACAGGCCCTGGATCTCTGGCCACAGGGCCAACGGGCAGGAGGCTCGACACCACGTCCAAAGTCAGTGGTCCACGGTGTTGAACAGCTGGGGATGGTGGCCAGGGCCCAGCACCTTCTGGGAGATGGCTAAGCCCCTCTCCTGCTCAACATCAGGGTGATATCTCTACAAAAGCTTCAAAACCCCTAAGAGGTATCAGGTGAAATGAAGAAGGGGACCCTGTCAAGCTCTGCCATAGACCCAGCCTCTGCCCAGCGAGCTGCTAGCTTTCAGGTGAAACTGAGGGCTGGGAAGCGCTCTGCAGGGACAGAGTGTGCCTACAACGGAAGAGAATTTTTTAAAATGAAGTCAAAAGCCATTGCCAGGTTGGGGAGCTGAGATTATGGGGTAGAGTGGAATGTCTTTGACCTTTTCGTAAATGTTCCCAAATGTTGTTGTCACATCATCTTGTCAACAATAAGCAAACAAAAGCCCACAGAAATGTATGAGGCACTCCTGCTAACGAGCTTCCATTTTCATTAGTGGGCAGAGCGAGAAAAGACAACACAGCTGGGGACACAGACGCTGGTGTAAAGGCCGCCAGAGAGGCAAAGATGAATGAGCAGTGTCTTGTGTGTCTAGCCCCTCTGCTCATTCTCCACCTACCCACCATTCTGAGAGCTGAGGGCCAAAGTCCTTGTTCTTTCATTATCCGGATGACTGGCCTTCTGCAGGTCCATCCATCCCACCCTTACATTCCTAACCTCTGCTGGCAGCAAGCTCCCGGGCCCACCCAGCTCCTTCGGGGAGGTACCGTTTCTGTCCTGTCATGTGCCACTGGCACACAGTGAGTTTATGGGCAAGGAGGCAACACGAGCAGAGCTATGGGGTCACCTGTGGCCAGAATCCCAGTCTGTCTGCCGAACACCATGCTCTCAGCTCCTCCTCCTTGGCAGCCGCCCACGGGCAGGCAGAGCTGGGGACGGAGGTAAGAAGCTGAGACTTGCGGTCTTTTTTGCTGCCGACATCCAAAGGCCCCTGCAGTGTAGTGCTGGAACGCAGGACCTCTACATGTCAAGAGGACAGGAAGGTGAAGGGAGGGCAAAATTTACCACACTTTAACAGGGGCCTTGAAGATATGGTTGAAAACCAAAGTGCTGAGCGCAAAGCACAAAAACTCTGGAGCCAGATGAGAATCTGAAATCTCAATTTTGCTCATATGTGCAACGGGGATACGGTATGTGTAATACGCAACAGGACTGAAGATGAAAGGGAATAATGCACAGAGGGTGCTCGGCATAGGGCCCAGCATATAAGAAGTGTTGGGGAAATCGCAGCGGCTAAGATTACTATTGTTGTGGTTTATTATTACATGAGATTACTAGGTCCTGGGGGTGAAGAAAAGAACTTTCCTGCTTTAGCTACCCCTCCTGCGTAGCAAAGAAAAAATAAACACAAGTAAGCCAAGAGCTAGGAGCAAGTTGTGAAGCCATGGGACTGTTCAAATCCTTGATTCTGGCCCACTCATGACCAGCTTCTCGGGGTGCGGGTCTCTCCTGTGCCTGAAGGAAGTTTGAAAAGAGCTGTGTCCGCTCACTGCTCTGTGCCATGTGCCTTCTACATACGTGACCTCAGGTAATCGTGGCCTTGCAACGACACCGTAGGGACATTTTATTAAAGTCATTACACATGGGGGAAATGGAAGTTCAGAAATGAACAGACTAGCCTGAGGTCACACTTCCGGGAACAGTCCTGGAGTTAAGAATAAAACTTGGACCTGTCAACGCCACAGCCCGTGCATTTGCTGCAGACGTCAACCACACTGTCTCCCAGCAGAAAATGCCTCGACCCTTCTCACTCAGATCTACTTTCTACTTTTTCTGAAAGCTGATTTGAGAAAAAAGGAGGAAAAAAAAAAAAAGCTAACTAATGTTTTCAAAATTCTAAGAAGTTAAATTAGAATTCAGGATAAACAAAATGATTCGCAGATGCAGCAGACAGACTCTTCGAAGGTTTCTATTTTGAGGAAGTTACCTCTGTGCGCCAGTGGCTGAAATGAACTGAGAAGGGCAGGCTGTCTTTGCCAAAGGAAACCGGGCGCTGCCTCTCCCAGGCTGGTGACGTGAAACCAAACCCTGACTGCTGGCATCTGGGTGCCTTTATTCCTGCCAAGAGGTGACTTGGTTTCTAAGAATACAAAGGACTAAAGAAGGTATCCTGGAGACCACAGCAGTGAGACAAACAGCCCTCCCTCTCCCCTTAATTCAACCTGGGTAGGTCAGGAATCCCTCTGCCCCCAAATCCAGAAGACTGAAAAGAAGAAATCTACCTGATATGCTTGGGTTCAAGTTTTGATTAAACCCAAACTCTATAAAAAACCATTTGGTAAGGCTCTAACTACTTCCCACTCCATCAGTTCTCCTTTTAAGGGAAGAAGGCCAGGGTGAATGAATACCTTATTTCCCTCTCTCCTTCCCAAATAAATCCCATTTTCTTTTCAGCAATGGTGGTTTCCCCAAAACTAAAGGTGAAGCACAAAACCAAAAAAGGGCAATTCTATTTTATAGGCAGGAAACAAATATTTGCAAAGCAACACCAACAGCAACAACTAAAATCCCAAGTATTGGGGGCAATATAAGCAGAAACAGGGTAAATGTTAAGTCATGTATACTAAAGCCCAAGACTAAATTTCCTTGATATCCAAAATAGAGGTTAATGTCGGTTTGTTCAATTATAAAAAAAAGTCTCCTGAGGCACTCAGGAGATATGTTGATGATTAACAGATCAATGACAATAACAAAAAAGGCATTCACTCTGCTTATTTCTTTTATGGATTCCAGTAGAACGAACTGGCTTTCTTTTATGGATTCCAGTAGAACGAACTGGCATTCCTATAACACATTCTATGCTAGGCACAGGGAATCCATGACCTAATAGTACAAAATCCTCTCTTCAAAGAACCTATAGAGTTGAATGTATGGAGCTAGCTTATTGACTCTACAGTCAGAATCATATATTTGTCCATGTAAATATATGTTCTCAATGATTCCCACAGAGAAGATTGGGAATAAAGACAGTCAACATCCCCTCTTCTATACATCAGATGACTTAAGTCAGCATTCACCTGCTCTTTTTATATGAATGGCTGTATTCTCCAGCACTAAACATAGTGTTATTCGTTAACAAGGAGAACACATGTGGAACTCACTTGAAAATGTGCATCAAGTTTCACAAGTCTAAGGTGGAAACCATGACGAGAACCAAGTTACCCATCACATCTGAGAGTAGAACACACTGAGATTTGTAAGGTTTCAGAAAATTAACCCTTCTTGCAACTATTCTCAGCTAGGCACAGAAGGATGTTTTCACAAAATGAGGGAATACATCACAAGAGGGAGATGGGGCCCTAATCCAGAAGAGGGAGAAAAGAACACACTGGCCCAGTAGTTGGGTAGCTGACCTGGACAGCAGCCAGGCTGGAGTGGACAAGGAGCTGGAGGGGTGTCACCAAAGGGACAATGGACCTGAAAGACTCTCTGACTTATCTGACCATCTGGAGAAGAGTTTGAGAACTCTGTTAGAAACGTTGGAGATGAATTTGTACAGGTATGTAAAAACCAGATAAAGAGGCAATAACAAATCCTAGGAAAAAAAGTTTTACAATCAAGAAAATGGTTCTAATACATCACACGTTAACCATGCTGTATGTGGCATTTACAGGCTTGTAATACAAACACTGAGTGTCCATTAAACCAAAAATTTTGATATAACCAGCCTGGGGGATAGGGAGGGAAGAGAACAAGTGCTCAATGTATTTAGAGAGCTAAGTCCTGGTCTCCCATAGTAAGAAGTCAATAGAAAATGTCTTGAAATTAATGGATTGAAATATACAGTATGAACATGTTATTTGGAAATATGTTGATAATACACGAAGAAATGGCTGAAAGACTAAGTAGCTGTCCCTAAGGAGTAGGACCGGGAGGTGGGGAGACACGGGGCAGAGGACTGCTGCTTTTCTTTACCGGCTGTGAGTCTGGTTCAATTTGGCTTATATACAAAGCCCATGTATGACTTTATTAAATTAAATAAACAGCCAACTGAAAACTATCTTGGAACATCATGGGAGTTTTTTGAGGAAGAGAAAGAACTATAAAGGGAAACAAAAATATTAAGAGTTGTACTTCAGGATGTTTATTCTAGTTGGTCACAAGTTCCCTGGACTCGAAAGGAACTTGGTCAGATCACAGAGCCTTCCTATGGCTCGAATACACAGGATGACTGAGCAGAAGCTGGGACTCTTGTCTGCCTGCAGGGTTCACCGAAAACACCAAGGTTGCACCAGCAAAATCCTACCTGAATCAAGACTGTCCCGCAGCTCAGCGGCACCTGACACAATCTTAATACACTGATTTCTCTTTTGACTTGGGAAAATGCTCATTTTCTCTTTTCATCGTTATAATCCCTCCAGTTATTCTTCACAGTGGTTGCAAACGGGGACAAAGGTGAATGTAATTCTAAAAACTCAAACAGTTACTTGCAATGGCTTATTTAGCTACCCTGGGGGTTTAATGAAGGACTTTTCCTCCTCTCCCAAATGTGTTCTAAGGTCACTTTCTTTCCTGCTCCCGTCTCTCCTCCCCTCTCTGCTGCTTGGGGAGGCTGCAGGGAGGGGTGAGGAGCACTGGGACTCTGGAGTCTGCTGGGGTCCGGGTCTAATTCCTGGTGGGGTCATCTAAAATGGGCAAGTTCAGCCCCCGGGGGCAGCTTCCACATCCGTGATGCAGGGGTCATCCTAGTACCTATCTCGAAGGAGTGTTACAAGCATTAAGTGAGATAATGTGTGGAAAATACATAATGCTGTTGCTTGCACATAATTTGTTACTATTATTGCTTTTATTGCCCAGTAATCATGGTATTTCTCTATTTCAGACGAGATAATGTGAAATTAAGACTGTCCTTCTGATGGCAACGAAATGGAAATACCAAAATTTAAAGCAGAAATTAAGAGAGGTGCATTTGAGACACATAGGGTGATTCCTACTAGTTCCCAAACTGCCATTAGCCACTGTAACGTAGGGTGGCTGAGGTGGGGGTGATGTGCACCCAGAGCCTGGAGTGATCTGGCCCCCGAATTTCCCTGAGACACGTCAGTGCCCATTCTCTGAAGCACACACAGCCTATCCTTGAAGGTGCCCATCACCACCCATGAGACAAACTGGAACAACACAACTCCCAAAAGCGACCACTGGGGTTTTCTTTTCTTTCTTTCCTCTTTTTTGAAAGCACGGCTAATAGATTCTATTCCAGAGACGTCTGGCGAGGCAGCTCACTTCTGTGAAAAAGGACAGAGAAAGCCGACAAATCTGTGGGTCCTTGGCATCTGTGCTGCTTCCTGAGACACGCCCAGAGCTGCACTATACCGTCTGACATGAAGAGGGCGGTCTTTTCCCAAACTTGTTGCAAAAATTCCAAGTATTTGAAGAACGCAGTAAAACCTTGAAAAATGACTGCTGTCAAATAATGCCAAGAGAAGAACTATAATCCACTTAGGAATTTAAAGAAACCAAGACAAATAACTCCTGTCAAGGGATGCTAATGTACAAGTTGGAACAGAACAGGGAGGGACAAATCACCTACAATTGCTTCCTGTCCCTCTCCTGCCTGGGCTCTGTCCAGACACCCCAGGGCAGCCTGGGCAGCCTGTGATAACCCCTGGGCCCTGCAGGGACAGGGAGTGGCTGTGGGGCCAAGCCAAGGAGAGGAACCTGCACATTCAGTGCTTGGGGGGAGCAGGGTGGGCGGTGGGGTGGGGCTTGGCTGGGCTCAAACTTCAGCAGGGCCTCTCCTCAGCTAACTGCTCAGAGGCACTGGCCCTGTTCTGGCTACCTGGCACCTGGGCACTGCTTCATCCCCTCCCCTGTCCTCTTCTCAGGAACAAACAGCACCGAAAGCAAAGAATAAGGAGCAAGTCAGTCCTTCCTGCCCAGATCTCACATCACGAGGCACCACCTCACCCCTGCCTCCCACTTCCACCACCATCTTCACAGAGGGGCTACTGATTTCTCAGGAAGTGGGTCTTTCCCCCCAGAGGGGCAGCTGTAAGGGCCCACGGGCCGCATGCAGGGACAGCGACTGGGAAGGCAGGCTCGTGGGGTGCCGACCTGCCAAGGAAAGCAGATGGCTGGGCCTCTGTGAAATGTCCATAAAACCCAGATTTCCAGATGCTTTCAATTGCCTCATCCCCCGATGGCAATGAAAAAAGAGGGTGAGTGCCCAGAGCTGCTCAGACACAGGAGTAAACCAGGCACCACTGTGAGAGGGTACAGCTGGGTGAGGACGAGCAGCTAGGATGGCTCAGCCGCCGCGAGGGACAGAGCAGGAAAAACCACACCACACCACAGTGAGCCATCCCCCCATCACCTAAAAACACTGCATTGCTTGTGTCCTACACGAAAAACCTGGGGGAAGCCAACCGCCAGACCAGCTGTAGCCTTCCTCTGAGACCCGGGAAGGCCCAATGTGCTTTCTGACCATTCATTCTAAGCATGCGCAGTGTACATTACCGACACATGGGTTAGAAGCCAGGCTTTTTGCTGTTTCTGAGCTGTGTAGCCTGCGGCAAGTGGCTTAACCTTTCTGGGTCTTGGCTTCCTCATCTGAACACAGGGCTGACACCTGGCCTGCTCTTCTCCAGGGGTCCATGTGAAGGTCAAACGGAAGAGCAAACACGATGGTTCTGTATGAGCCCCAGGGTGCCGCAGAGAGGCTGGTACGCAGGTGCACTAATAAGGAGATCCACCCACAAGCCGGGAACAGTGGTGGGAGAAGGGGCCTCTTTTTGGAAGGCCCCGAAACCAGATCTGCCCAAACAGCCATCGCGCCGTGAATACATGAATACATTGCCTCAGCAGCCCCAGCAGGGCTTGGGAGCTTCTCCAGAGAAACCCCATCCTTCTCCACCCTGTCCCAACACAGGCAAGGATTCTCCTGGCACTTTGTGGAGTTTTCACCCTGCTGCTGACTGTATTCCTTTATTTCTCCAATCTAGTCCCCACACAAACCACCTGCCCTTCATTTTGCCACAGGCCTCATCAACTTTATACTTCCTGAGAGCTGCACTGGTCACATTTTCCAAACCAAAACCAGGTTCTGTGATCTAACAAAGGAAATTTTGTTGATCAGTGACTTTACGCCTTGGAAAGGAGCTATAAAAATAGGAAAATTAAATCGTTCTTGGGGCCACATTGACCAACTGCCTTTATGGAGAAGAATAAGGTGATCTGCAGGACGTGTCTGCAGGACTACAGGGCCTTCTCCCTCAGAGGCCTGCCATTTCTTTCGCCAGAGGGGAGGTGCTGGGAGAAGCATCCTTCTTCTCAGATGATCATTCCACTCCTGGTCCCCTCCATGTCACGCTGGGAGGGAATCCACGAAAAAGCACTTGGTACATAAGACCTCCCCCAAAGGGTGGTCATCGCTGCCACCTTCCCTCCAGCTCCTCAAACCACCGGCGTTGGATTCAGACAAACTTCCAATATCCAGCCCTGCCATCGATGGGCTGATTCCTGGGCTCAGTTACTTAAACTCTCTGAGCCCCTCTGTTTCTAATACCCATTTCATCAAGTTTATTTCGACAACAAGAGGCAAGAGCATTATCACACAGGCGGTTCTTTGCAATCCTGCTTCCTTCTCTGTTCCACGGCTCCTCAAATTACAGCACCGTCCCCGGTCCCAAAAATAGTCATCTCCACTACACTCTTCCTCCCACAGCTAACCAGGCCCCAAGGCCTTTTAGTTTTCTCAACATGATGTCTCTCCCCTGACATTCCCTATTTTCTGTCCCCCTTGGGCATGGTCAGGCCGCTGCCCTGGTTTGGTCCTTGCCACCCAACACCTGGACCAGAAAGTCACTTCCCTACCCCAGCCACTCTCTGAGCTGCTGTCAGCTTCCTGAAACACACATCAGACCACAGCTTCTCTTTCAAAAGGGGAGTGAGGTAGGAGAATACAGATTCACGTTATGCTCTATATGTATTAAAACCTCTGGAAAGATTCATAAGAGGGGTGCCTGGGTGGTTCAGTCCATTAAGCAGCTACCTTCGGCTCGGGTCATGATCCCAGGGTCCTGGGATGAAGTCCCGCATCGGGCTCCCTGCTCGGCAGGGAGTCTGCTTCTCCCTCTGCCTCTGCCCCTCCCCCGCCAGCTTGTGCGCAGGTGCGCTCTCTCTCTCTCAAAAAAAAAAAGATGCATAAGAATCTAGTAACAGTGGTTAGAAGGAAGGGAAGTCTCTCTCCATTCTTTTATGCTTATCGATTTTGGACTGTGTGAATTTACTACATATTCAAATCATAATTAATTAAAAAAAATTTTTCTGGTTTCCACCTGAATTTCAATAGGGTCCAAACCACCTGGTGAGCATATCCTCTCAAGCCTGGTTCCTTCCATGTCTCTGGCCCAATTTTCAGCTACATTACTACAAGATGTTCAGGTCACAAATACGTTTGTGGCATCCTCGATGTGGTCCAGGGACGCTACTCACGTAATTGTCAGAGCAATACAATGAGACCATTAGTGCCCACACACAGACTGGGGTCAGGCTGAGCGCGTTTGCCCCAAATCTCACACAGCTATCCAGATACCAGCCTTCTCGTTCCATTACAGGGCGAGGGGAGATGTGTTCTAAAGTCCAGGTGGAAACCTTCTTTGCTTCTTTCCCCTCTTTGCCCCAAACCCTGAGAAGAATCATAGCAGCAGAAGTTGTTAAAGGAGCTCAGGGAAAACCCAGGCCAACTCTCTACCCAAGGTGAAGGGCACTGCGACAGCCAGCCCGTGCTTAGGGAGCTCGTACGTTGGAAGGCGGCTGTCTTTCTGTTTGAAGAATTCCTTTATTTCTTCAAAAGTACAGGGAGATGGTTAAGGACACAGAGTGGAGCCAAACCTTGGCACGGCCACTTCCTGGCGATGGATCTTGATAATGTACCCTCATGTTTCTGAGCCTCTGTTCCTTTACTGACAGACTAGAGAGAAGCACAGGATCCACGTCAACATACTTGGCATACGGTGCTTGTAACACAGCTCAGGAAGTGCTGGTGGCTGTCACTACTGCTATGATATATAAAGGTATTTCCTAGAGTGAGCTGAGCTGTGCCTTCCCTGTTTGGGTTTGTTCCTGTACCCCTCACAGAACACACCTCCTTTTTCTGCAAGACCCTGCTGCTTCAAAATCTAAACAGAATCACCACCTTGTCCCTCCCTCTCCATCCCACGGTTTCCCCCTCCCTGGCTGTAGGAACTCCTACCTAAGGGAACGCACACACTCGCCTCCTGCTTACGGAGCTGCTCGCTCCGGAATCCAGCACACCACGGGCATGAAATGTGCCATGCTGTGCCTGGGAGGCTGAGCTAGCTGTGGAGCAGGACGTGGCCAGAGGCACCTGCCATGCCCCCGGGTAGGGGTGGAGGAAGGCTGCTAGGCTTTATCAGGAAAACCACTCCCCATGCACACGCGCAGAGCCCATATTTTCATCGGCCTAAAGGAGCAGCTGCCTAACTTGGCCACATTTCAGGCAAGGTGCTTTTAAATGGCCCACCCTGGGTGGAGGTTCTTGCACTCAACACTTCAAGTCCTTTGATATGTAACACTGAAATCATGTAGAAAAGCGTTATTCCCAAGCATTACTAACCACTTCTAAAATAGTCTCTGTTGTTTAGATTCTTCCTTCCTTTCCTCACCCTCTGCTGTTTTTCTCTTAGCTTCAAGTGGAGCCAGAGGTAACAGAGGGACTGACTTGCTGGTTTTCCACCAATGTAAACAACCCCCGATTTGGGGGGCAACGCTGCCGTCTGGTTTGTACATGATGCAGAGCCAGCAGGGGGCGCTCATCCCCCAGACGACTCTTCCTTAGCGCCTTACAGATTACAGCGGGCCACAGGCCGCATCTCAGATACAAAGGGATCTTGCAGCCTTTTGGTCATCATCTCGGGTTGCAGTCAACAGACCTGGGCCGCAATCCTGTTTCCAATGACAGCTGACGGGCTACCACGGGGCACGCTGTGTCCTGGGATTAAATAAAATGATGCACGGTGTTGCGGTCGCCGCAACCGTCCTGCAGGTCGACTGGTGTTAGCGCCAGCAGGGACAGGCGAGTCGCGACGAAGTCTTCAGTGGTGGCGATGCGCATGTACGTCGTAAACTGAAGAGTGATTTTCCAGAACGGCTGGTACCAGGGAGGCCACCCTAGCCTGGGGACTAAGCAAACCAGGTCCTCCTCTTGCCCTTGTTGCTGCACAAACGTGTGTTCGAGCCCCGGCCGCGGACTAGCTTAGACAGGCCATTTCTCCAGGCCTCTTCCATAAAAAGGAATAGAATTACCTACCTCATGGGGCTGTGACAAAGATGAAAGAGATCACTAATGAAAACTAGCACAGCACCCAGCTCATTAATTTATTTGTTTGGCGTTTGTCACCATTACCTAATAAGCTCGCTGACTCCAAAGAGCCAAAGCCTTTGGAAGCAGGTAGGGGGAAATGTGTGTCTGTGACTGTATGGAGACAAAGATTTGGAGAAAACAAACACAAAGTTGAAATGGTTTGGGGACCTTTAACTAGTTGTCCCTTTGCTGGCTTCCTTATAAAATTAACAAGCTTAAGGTCTGATGTTGTATTTTAAATACTGTATATCCAGCTTTGTTAAAAGGTAGCAGTTGAATTTACTTTAGATGGCTTTAAGTTCTCCTGTCGTTGGAAAAAAATAGAGTAAAATTAAAGTCTGAGAAGCCACAGAAAGTCTGAGAACCAAAGAACCCATCCATAAGCTCCAAGTTTTTCCGTGTGACCTCGGTCCTGAAGTGCCATTACACACTCATTGTATCAGCACCCCGTGTTTGCAAAATAAAGCACACATTGTGCGATTTGAGAAGCTGGTGCTTGAGACACTGTCACAGTGCTTTAAATAATTTTGTGAATTATTAATTTCAATGAATCCCATTTCAATTAATCACCTTTTTCTCCCAAGGTCCCCTCACTTCCTTCTTCCAGGAGAACCATCCTTCAAACCCTCACATTTCTACCGACATAAATTCATATGCTATTATTCACAATCCCCCATGTATTCATTTGTATCCATTAAATTCATTTGTGTGCAAATGCACTGCAAAATAAGCGGTTTTGTGAAAAGTGTATTCGTGCTGCAAATTAAGTGTTTATGACATAGGAATGTGAGAAGCCACATCAAAAGTGACACGCATGTTACAATGTAACAACTTGATGTCACAACAGTGATAGAGCTTTGGTTGGCACAGTCTGATAGACCTAATTTTAAAATCATGACACAAGGGCGCCTGGGTGGCTCAGTTGTTAAGCATCTGCCTTCGGCTCAGGTCATGATCCCGAGGTCCTGGGATCAAGCCCTGCGTCGGGCTCTCTGCTCAGCGGGGAGCCTGCTCCTCCCTCTCCCACTCCCCCTGCTTGTGTTCCCTGTCTCTCTGTGTCTCTCTCCGTCAAATAAATAAATAAACTCTTAAAAAATAAATAAATAAAAAATTTTAAAATCATGACACAAGCCAGAAACACTAACATATATATTAGAAGATACTATTACTTTCTGAAATTACACATTTTTAATCTAAAGAGCAAGTAATTTTCAAACAGTGAAGAAGGGCCGTTACTCCACAGAAGGACTTACATCACCTTATGTAATGGGTGCGCGTGCGCACTTCTCGCCTCTTCTCCTCTGCAACACAGGCTCCAGGAGAAGGAGGATTAGTTCCCTAACACCTGGAACAGTGGCTGGCATGTAGGAAGTGTTTAAAAAGTATTTGTTGAATGAATTCCAATTTTTTTCAGTCCCCAACTCATGCCCCCCATAAAGTATAATTATGTTCTCAAGAGGCCCAAGGGTGTTGACTCACAGCAGGCCTTGCATTTACTTCAGGGCCTCTGAAGTCATGTGCTCAAGTCCAATCTTTAGAGCCAAACCTTTCCATTCATCAGTAAAAGGCCAAATCCAGTTGAACCAGTCCGATTATCACGTGTAATCTAAACATGGATGAAACATGATGTATCTCTGGACTTGTTCCAAGGGGGCGGGGGGCCCTGCCTTTACGAAACTATTCCCCAACCTTCTTACTGCTTTCTACACTCAGAGTCATCACCTCTGGAATGTTCTTCTCCCTTATTCTTCCCCTACCTTCCAGGGTGAGGGTGACTTCCTCAAGAGAGCCTGCCCTGTCCCGTTAATCACTCACAGCGCTCAGTGCTCTTCCTTCATAGAAGTCACCACACTTCACAGTGACCTCGTGTGTGTCTTCCGGCTACATGTTACACCCCACACGGGCAGACACGGTGCCTGTCTGTGCCACGCTGGGCTCCTTCCTGCGACAGCACCTTACACGCACGTGCAGGTGCTCCTAAGCGTTTACAGACTGGACTGAATGAATCCAGTGGTTCTCAATGTGAAGCCCAATAAACACTAACAGCAGAAAGAGGAACTGGGCATTCCTGGCCCTAATAGGTCCATAAATGGAGAGGACAGTCACATGAGGGGGCTGCCATAGGCTTTTTTAATTAAAAAAAAAAAACTTTTGTGATAAAATATTCTATCGTCTTTTAACCAGGGAAACAGGGAAGAGCTCTGTTCTTTAAAAAACGGTCAAAAGCAAAGAGAGAGATTGGCTCACACAGGAGATACGTAGACTAGAGAGAGAGAACTTCAAAACTGGGGGTGGTTTATAGTAGTGAAAAGAGTATAATGAAATAGATCTGGGCTCCTGATCCCTCTGCTTATTCGCTAAACATTCTAAATTGTTTAATGTGTCTGGGCCTCAGTTTCTTCATCTGTAAAATGGGGGAAACAGAATCTACTCATGGAGCACTACAAAAACAGAATGAAATATCAACTACAGCGTACTCTGTAAGCAACGAGGTGTCCTACCAACACGAGTTAGGCAAAGCGAAAAGCATCGCTGGGCTGAAACCCAGTCTTCGGCCAAAGAACCCCCTATGCTTTCCAGAAAGAACAAGAAACAAAGAATCAGGAGGGTAATCTTTTTTGTTTATATCTCAGTGCCTCTCACAGAGAAGCATTTTATGCCATCACCATCATCCTTCTTATAAAACCACTCGGCCACACGAGAAGAGCGATCCAGCTGGCCTTTCCCCTCCTCGTCCCAATAAGCTGCCTCAATGGGCCTAATGACCTATTTTCCATCTCTTTCTTCACTTTTTCCTCCTAATTCTGGAACAGGCTCTATTTTTCTACCAACTCCCAGAGTTCACAATTCATAAACAGAAATGTCAGGGGTCCACTGAGTCTCCACTCTGGTGATGGCTTGTGGCGTCTCCCGAGTCAGAGGCTTTCCACTGAGCTACAGTACAAAGACCTCAGAGAGGTCGCCTCCGACTGTTCAGTATGTCGGTATTTACAACACATGGTGAACTCATCCATGACACTCTCTCCTGATGACAGAACGACAGCAAAGCAGTGAACACACAGAGAGCGTGGGACCTCTGTGCGTCGGGAGCCCTGGAGATCAGGGCGGTGGGGTGAGAGAGAGCACGTGGAAAGGAGTTGCTGAGGATCCCGAAGACAAAGTCCTGATTCCTGCATTTTTGCCTAGGGCTCACCCACACACAGATGCAATGCACAGACGCACAGCCAAGGAGTGGGAGTGAAGAAAGGGTCTGGGGATTATTGGGTGGGAGAGAAGGGGGGCTCACAGAGGTATGGGAAGTGATGGGCTGGGCTGGGAAACAATGGCGTGATGGGAACTAGACGGGGCAGGGAAGACGGCAAAGAAGAAAAACGACAGAGTCCAGATGCCAACGTGACTGGTGCTCATGTCATAAAGTATCGCTTTCTGTATCGAGCTGCTAAAATACCAGCTTGTTACTTCTCCGTAAGAAGAGAACTGCTTGCTATCTTGAGCAAAGACAGACTTGCAAAGGCAGCACGGAGCAACAGCTGAATGCTTAGGCTTGAGTTTTAAAGACATGAATTTGAATCTCCAATCTATCAGATATTAACTGTGTGGCTTCAGAGAAATTCCTTAACCTCTCTGTTTCCTCATCTGTCCGACGGTACCGACCCTTATGGGGTTTCTGTGGGTGTAAAGCGTGACCATATATATATAAATAGCTTTCCACGGTGCCAGCCACATATCAGGGTTCAAGAACTGTCACCTGCTGTTACATTTTCCTAAACACAAGAGCCCTGTTAAAGTCCTTCCCTTCAAGCTCCAGCATTCCCTGGAGTTTGAGGTCCAGAGCACTCATAAATATTCGGCTCTACAATTCTATCTGCTTGTCAATAGAAATACCTTTTTTTACTTAAGTGAAAGTCTGGCTCTTCTGACTCAGGTTGTTTGGCAGGCACGAGGGAGGGGGAAAGGAGAAGGAAGGCAGAGGAGTGTGAAGGTGAACAGGAATGGGATTCACAGCACACCTCGCAGCACACTCACCGAGTCTGGGTCTCGCTGCTGTTCAAGGAAGGCTGAGAATTCCACCAGGCGAAGTTTGGTTGTGCCAATGGAGCGGCCCTGCCAGGCAGGGACTGAGGGGGCTGGGGCTGATGCAGGCTCGAACCCTGAAAGACCAATCATCACCTTTAAAGCAGGCCCCGTGCCTCCCCTCGGGCCTGAGGCCAGTGCTGGGGCCGGGCCCTGCAAAACGGCTGCCCCCCTCCACCAGAGTCCAGGGGCAGAATGAAGTCAAGCGGTGGGTGGATTCTGGCCAAGGACCCAGAGGCACAACACTAGGAGGCTCCTCACAATGTCAACTTTGGCCCAGGTTAAGGGCCGGGGCACACCCCATCCCGGACAAGGGGCCGGCTGGGGTCCAAGGCCAGAGTGGCTGAAGAGCCTGAAGTGAATTCTGCAAGGATCCCCTGAGAAACCTCTTGTGTTTGCCCATCTCCTTCCTTAAGACTGTGGTCACCAGCACTACAGAATTACTCAGAATGCTCCGTGACACTGGAACAGAGCACAACATGTGAATGCATGTCCTTTCGGGGGACTCAATAACAGATAGCAGTTCAACGGAGTGACCCCACGTGCACACGTGTGGGGGGGCAGCGCAGGTGGGCTGGCCAGATTCCGGGTTGCTAGTCGAGGCTTCCCTGGAAGCTCTTCGTTAAAGAGAGGGTACGAGGAACTGAAACCTACTTATATAATAAAGGCTGGCTAATCCCCTATCTGCCCTCAAGATCTGAACTGTCCAATTCAGCCTGTTTATGATGAGGAAGGAACCACAGCTACTTCCCCTTCCATGGGTGACCAGGGTCCTTGGTGAAAGTGATCAGGCTTCCCTTTCCTTTTTTTCAGTTTTTTTTTTTTTAATTGAGATATAATTAACATATCCAAATCCTTTTTCCTCCCCTTTTTAAGTAAATTCTATGCCCAATGTGGGACTCGAACTCACGACCCCAAGAACAAGAGTGGCATGCTCTATGGACTGAGCCAGCTGGGCGCGGCTGGCTTCCCTTTCCTTTAAAAACCCATCTGAAGAACTCCTGGGAGCTGGCTAGGGGCACTGAACACATCTGTGACCCTTCTGAGTTCCAGGCTTAAGGAGAGTAGGGACGAGGAGGGGGCACTCAAGGCACTGCAAGTACAAGGGACAGGCCGCTGTGGAGCAAAGCGACGGGCCCAGCCACCAGCTGCGCAGGATGGTCCTCCGAGGGGGACTCCCTTGGAGACTCACCTGGAATGGGGGCTGTGACTGCTGGCTGGATGGGGTAGGCCTGTTGCACGAAGGGCTTGACGCTGGGGAGGGAGGGGTGGAGAGTCAGAAGTCAAGACTATAGCAGTGGCTACTCCCCAGGTTTGGCCTTGGCCTCCCAGGGCTAGGGGCCCAACCTGCACCCCGCCCCACCCCCATAAGGTTCCCTGCCTGCAGGTGCTGACACAGCCCAGGCAGAGCTCTGCCAAGACAGAGACAGTTACCCTCTCTGCTTGAGAGGGGCCAGCAGGTGCTGGGGACCAAACCATCGGGCCTCACACCACTTCAGCGGGACGAGCTGGAGAGACATCAGCCTGATTCCCGTATGCTGTGACATCTCATCAAACCTCTCTTCTCGTCCCTGTGGTGACCGAGGTCAGGGGTCACCGTTCCCAGGCAAGGTTTGGGACATGCTTCGGGCTCTCCTTCTCTTGGCCGAACAGCTTCAGTTCTTTTGAGAACAGGTGGGCAGGACTTCCTTTCTGCTTTTATCTCCAGATGATCCTCAGCTTCCCTTTGCCCTCAAAGCACCAGCAGGACTGTCGATTAGCTGCCCTCACCCCCCAGGAAAGCCAGGATGCGCCGGGCTCTAGGAGCGCCTCCACTGTCCTCTCTCAGACAGGGGCTTCTCAGGAAGCCCTCCAAAGCCACGAAGGCCTGGGGCCCTTCTCCCTGTTCCCAGCTGGATGAGCACTAACACTTAAGGCAGCAGTGAGCCGTTTATGCCTCTCCTAGACCAACTCGAGTCTCTCTCCTGCTACTGGCCTCAGTGGACGATGGGAGATGACTTTGGGGATCTCAGATTCAATCTCTTTTCTCCCACAAGCCCCCAGGCAGTCTGGTCCTGGGCAAACGCCACCCAGGCGGTGCTGTGACCAGACCCTTGTTGTGACGGCTAGCCCCTCCCCAGACTTACTCTTGCGAGGATCCTGGCTGCCCTGTTTGTATCATTCCTGGCCAGAACTGGAAGGCAAAAGGCAAGAGGCATCAGGGTTATGAGTTCACACAAAAGCACTGTTCAGGACATCTACACATTGCAACCCCTGCTAAAGACAGTGGGCTCAGATCGTCCGTCCGCTGCTGAGTGACCCTCTCTAGATGCGGATGTGGTTACCAATGTGCACCAGAGAGCAACCTGCATCCTTGGCTTAGCAGCCCAGACTCCCCGGAGCTCCTCCTCCAGATAGTCGCCCTGAGGGCAGGGACCAGACAGCAGCTCTTCCGTGTTCTCCTGACACCTACCCGAGATCTGGGCACATGACAGGGGGCTCACAAATATTTCATCCGGCTGCTTTATCCATGCACCCACCTACCCATCCTCCTCTTCCTCCCTCCATTCACAAATGCTCCCTGTGTGACATTCTGCCTCCTCAGCTCACAGCACCACGGGCCCGGCCAGGAGAGGACAAAGCTCTGAACCAGAGGCCAAGAGCTCCGAGAAGCAATGCAGACACCCCCTTTGCTGTGCGCCTCCCTGAGGCTTCTGGTGCCTGGCACCCCCTGGGGACAGGCAGCCTGTGTAGAAGGGGTTGCAGAGTGAGTCACAAGGCCCTGGGTTTGAGTCCTGATGGCACTAGCCATGATCACATTACCTAACTCGCTTTGTTACTCACTAACCTCATCATCTGCAAGACGGCAATAACAATGAGAGGCATTTAAGATTATTGTGAAGATGAATGAGATTATAACATTAACTTCTCAGCCCTTGGTAGACGCAAACTTGAAAACGGTAATAGAATACTTTGCTCCTTTAAGGGTTAGTTCCCTTAAAGGGACCTTGAGGCACAGGAAAAGAGAGCAAGGGCCAGAAAAAAAAAAAAAAAAAAAAAAGCAGAAGAAGCAGATCACAACCCAGAAGGGCACCAGCAAAGTGATACCTAATTCCATGTCTGCTGGGGCCCAGGATCCCAGCCTCTAGCTTTCTCTCCCCGCCCCCTCCCTCTCACCACTGTGCACCTGGCATCATCAGCTGACCACAGGTGGTCCTCCCCGCCCTCACACCAGGCCCAAGAACAAGCACCAGGTGGATGGCTTCACGCCGGCCCCTCACCTGTAGGGGCCACCCCTACCGGATGGGCTTGTGACTTACCCCCGGCGCCCCCGGGAAGGCGGGGCGTGGAATCCCAGGCAGCCCCAGCTTGTTGTGAATGGCGGTGGCCGAGACGATCTGTGCCGACGACATGGCAGCCATGTGCTGCAGGGCCTTATCCTTGGCCGTCTGATCCTTGAAGGTGACAGTGACACACAGACTTAATACGTAACACACAGCTACCAGGCAGCTTCAACAGGCACAGCCACGAGCACATGGACTAAATACAGAGCCACAGAAGAGGCCGGAGAAGCAAACATGCACGGATAAATAAACACAGCCAAAAGGCTAAAACACACTCAACCTACCGTAACTCTGAACCTTTAGGGAGACTACCAGTGGCAAGATTTTTTTTTAAAAAATGTTTTAATCCATTTTTCAAAAGAATGGGAAGCCTCTGAGAAGAGTGGACAATGTATTTATTTTTCCAGCTTCCAAAGGGAGGTTTCTCCAATTACTTAACACACTCAAGGAAAGGGGGAAAAAAACCAAAAGGCCCTGCACTGAAGCATACAGATGGGAAGAGGGAGAGAGGAGAAGGGGGTGGTGGATCTGGGGTAGGACCGTCCACAGGGTGTGGGCAGGCCCCATCTGTGGGCGCTGTCACGGGGCCACAGTCCCAGGAGCTGCTGGAGGCATGCGAGGCCTGGGAGCCCTGGCAGACACCTGGTGGGGAGGCTCAGAAGCAGCAGGGCAGGTGGGGGGCCATGACGGGGCCAAGCAGCATGCTGGCGGGGGCGCATGCTTTCTCAGGTACCCCCACCATGGAGGTCTAAGGCTACACGGGTTCTCTCTATAGCCAAGGACACAGGGGACGCTACTCGGCAAGTGGTTTCTCCCTTTCCTAAATGGGTCTTTTCTAGAAAAGCCAAGGCTGGTAACACAAAGCTAGCCAAAAAGTCTGCCAAGCACAGCTAAAATACAGAATACTCAATGTGGTGAAAATACTTACCATGCTTGTTACCTGGATACAACAATAAACAGTTTGTTAAAAGAATTGCGGACAAAGGGAGAGGTATTTTTCTTCTTCACTTAAAAAATACACATATTTACACAAACACACAATGTGGGGTACATAGAATGCATAGGACTCTGGGTCTTTTTCACATTTTAACAGGAATGTATGACCCAGATAACCATCTAGAAAGGCAATTACCAACCAGTCCACCCATTTCAAAAACTACTCCCAGCCCCTTCGAGCTGGTTCTGTGGCTTCCCCGGTGTAGATGGAGAAACGGTCAGCCCCCAGGTGTGTGACAGATCCTGATGGTGCAGGCAGAGATTCATGCGTGGTAAACATGTCAAGGTGCCTGGCTGCTCACGGAAGGTCTATACAATCTCTACCAGGCCAGACTCCATCGGAACAGGAACAAAATGGTGGCACCAAAGCAAAGAGAGTGGCCGCCACAGCTACCACTCAGAGTCAGTGCGTGAAGGTCAAGGGAAAGTTCAGGCTAAGACACAGCTGGGAGTTGGCTTCAATGTGTGCGGATTTACCCAAAGGTGACTCATAAGCATCCTGAGGTACCAGAGGCTGGGCCGAAGGGAGAAGTTGGAAAAAAAAAAAAAAAATCCAAGCCTACAAAATAACTACTAGGGGCTTCTAAAAAAGATCAAGTTAGGTGCTCCCAAGGTAGAAACACCACTTGGTCCCATAACTGCCAGGAACACCATGTGAATTTTCAAAAAGCTTACATTACCTCTTGGAAAAGAGCCTAACACTTGCATAGAACTGTACATTTTATCCATTTCTCTGGCTCTCAACTGACAAAGTAATGGGCCTCATGTAACAGCTTTTGGGGGTTGTCCGTGGTCATTGGGATCGTCTTGAAGGGCACATGCTGCGGCTTAAGAACAGGGTGAAGTCCCAGGAAGCCTGCAGGATCCCTCGTCCCCAACAGAATGGCTCCAGGCGCTAGTGTGGGGCTTTGCTGCCTCGGGTCAGACGGCATTCCTTGAGCTGAGCCCCCATTTGCTCATCTGAATGCTCTACCTAAAGCTAGCTTCCTCTGTTGAAGTTTTTGCTTTTGCTTTTTTTTTTTTTTTAAACGAGCTGAATCATTTCAGATACTGAGATGCCCAAAAAAGACAAATCTTGATGTCAGTGGAATAAACTGACTAGGTGTGCAAATGCCCTAAAGCCAAACAGAACCTGACACACACAGATCTCAGCGCCAGTCAATCTACTCCTCGCTGGTCTTGTGGTTGCACCTGCCACCTGCCTCATCATCCCCGCAGAGGGGGACCCAGGCTAATGAACAGAAAACCCAGCTCCAGTCCCACGACACCCTTCTCTGTCAGGAGTGCCTTGACATCAATACAAACTCACCGAGGGGTTCTTTTTGGATCCAGCACCTTGTACTCCAGCCTCCAAGCCACCTAACCCCTAATGAGAGGTTATAAATGCCCTCAGATGACTTCTGAGCGAAAGTAACATTACAGGTATAACCACAGGCGCCGTCCACCACAAGGAACAAGCCTTACCACTTTGCCAGGGCCCAGGCTCGGGGAGCTGGGACAGTGACAGCCCAGTCTTCTTGCTGGTCTGGCTGATGCAAATTGAGGAATAACTAGGAAAAGAGCTGTGGGCTTGGCTCTATTCCAGAAGTCCATCAGGGGCCTCCATGTTCATGAAACACTGATGGCGGGGGTGACCCGGCTCCCCCAGACACAGTGTCTGTGCACCCTCAGGGGGAGGGACTCAAGAATCCAAAGTCGGGGTCCGAATGGAAAGGAGTCCCCCACATCTCCAAAGCCTGCTTTTATTCTCTCAGAGGTGCTGGAGATGCTCCCCTATGCTAGGCTGATGGAAAAGTTCTTGAAGATGCTCACGAAAGTTTGATACTTTTTTTTTTTCTTTTCAAACAAGGAAATCAATCAACGAGGAAAGGAGAAAAGTCACCAGCTTTGCTCTTTAGGTCACCCAGCTTCGGGACAGGGCCATTTCCTTTTGCTAAATAAAGTCAGGTCGGACTCTTATGACCCAGGAGGTACCTGAATGAAACAGATACTCAAAACCAGGAGAGCAAATTAGTCACTCCTGTCTCCCCAACATGCTCCATCCCCGTAAAGGGGAGTCTGGAGATGCAGCTCCACACCTGCCTAGGCCTGATGTTAATGGGCTTCATTACCTTGGGTTAGTCATTTAACCCTCTAACTTTCTTCATCTATGAAATAAAGGGTTGCATTTGATGCCCTAAAGCCCTCTGGCTCTGAAAGTATCTGCTGCTACGAGTGTGCATTCCATTTATAAGCAAATACATCTTAATAAACATAGCCCGAAAGAACTGGTGAAAAGACAGCAAGATGTTAAAATTTGGGCAGCTCTTGGCTGTCTATCCTAACAGAGAGAAAGCCAAGTGTGGAGAGGAAATTTTATCTCAAGTAGAGGTTCTTTCTGCACTTGACCTAGCTATCTGAGAATAGGCAATTTTATGCAAATGGACTAAAACGTCTATACCCATGATTTCCTACCTTTTGAAGTGGAGACACTCTACCTTCTCATTTAATAACATCTCCCCCTTTATCTAAAATACATATTTGAAAATTAAAAAGATTAAAATTTTTTGTTTAAAATCTAAAGCAACGCTGCAAGTAAGGCCTGCCGGTGATATCTCGAGATCGGAACCCAGAGCCTCGCTGTAGACCCACTTAATCTGAAATGGGAGAACGGAAGGATGCCAAGCTGAGAGACTTCAACGGAAGGGCCTCTAAATTGTCATTTTCAGCCCAGAGATATATGCCTGGCTTTGAAGAAATTATAACTCTAAGTGTCAGACCCGAGGAGATTGCTTCTCTGTGTCTCTCTGGTCTGAGATGCTGGTCTTTGAGACATTGCACTCCATTCTTGCTGCTCACCCCAGAATCAAGGGGGAAGGGAAGTAGTTGTTAATCTACCCAAATAACTGATGCTAAGGTAAATTTAAAAATCTAGGCTGCATTTGTACACCAGAATAATTTTATTCTAAGAGGTTTTCACACCAACACTTCTGAAATGCGGATGAGATTTACAAAGGTTGAGCACACTGTCTTATCTTGAAAAACTGTTATGAAGTCAATACTGAGTTACCGCCTATGATGTCTTAGATTACGGGAAATACTCTCAGTGTGTGTATGTCTCTACACAAGCATGCATGAACAAGAACGCTGTGTCCTAGCAAAAAGCCTGGACAACTTCACACGGAGTCCTCAATACTGATCTGAAGTCCCTCCATCCCTAAGATGACAAAGAAAGAGGCCACAAAAAGCTGAATGTTTGGCGAGTGGGGAAAGAAAAGGCAAATCTCCCTTTTACAACAGAACTCTAACTCAAGCCCATGACCTGAAATGTGGAAAAATATTTATGGGGCAGGAAACATGGGGGGTTGCTAAGAACAAATGGCCCGTCTGACCTGAGGACGAAGCTGATAAAGCACTGTACCTAGGGACGCAGGTCTCAGCGCCCACTTGCCTTTCTTCCCTGTCCAATTTCTGGCACGCCATGCTGTCAATGGCCTCCCCACCTCAGCCACACGGGGTCCAGCAGGCTGTGTCACGCATAAACTCCTCAGCCCGAAACCTTTCAAATGGTTATTGTCACTTAGTAAACAGGCTTTCATATTTCATGAAGCAGAGCACGGCGGCTGCTACGCCTCTGGGCTCCGCAGACTCCTCCTCGTTACCGTTTAAATGTGCACCATGTTTGGGAAGTGTTTACACGGAATATACGTGACAGGAAGGCAGCCATATCAGAAATGCACATGGCTGGAGCAGTGTGGGTCTCAAACTCCAGGACATTTTATGAAATCAGCCTCCAGACTGGACGGGAGTCTTATTCCCACCTCCCTCTGCCTCCTCGGCCTTTGATTATCCCGAGGAATCAACTATCTCATCATCTTCCGGCACTAACCATCAACAAATTTTAAAGAGAATATTAAAAGGTTCATGAGCTTGCGTGTACCATATTATAGCTGTTACATCTGGAATGTTAATGAACAGCAAACTACATCAACATACTCCAAAAAGCTTGCTCAGGAGCCATCAATTTAACACGTAAAGACTCCAGTCTACTTTATTTATGGGGAAGTCCACCAATACATCAGGAAAAATACGTAACGTTGAAAAAAAGACTATGGATTCAAAAACTCTGGATAGCCTTTAAATGTGTTTCCCCAAATATACTTTCCCTAGCAATACAAAAATATAATACAAGAGAGGAAAGATAGCAATTTGCTTGCAAAATCACTTTTTCAGAAAAAGACAAAACACAGAATACTCTTCCAAAAAAGTCATCTTGCAGATGTTGTTTCTCATCTTGCACTATGTGGATTCACATGACCTCTGCAATTATTAGCGCTAGCCCCTGAGCAGATAAACATCACAAAACTCTATGATGGTTTGGGAGAAAAGATGGAGGGCACTTGAATTTTTCTAGCCATGATCTCTAATTTGCTTATTATTAGAGAAAGCAGGAGTAAATACAAAAGGGGGCTATTTCGGCTGGACAACAGCTATTGCCAAGGAGGAAAGGCACATTCATACTTCTCCTGACTTCCCATGTAATGAGTAGCAATTAATTCATCTTATTGTATTTCCAAATGCCAAAGACTCCATTCACATCAAAGAAAAAATTTTCAAGGCTTTTACCATTGTTCATTTTTAAATGTACTAAGCTATATTTAGTATTTTATAATTGTCAATAGTGTTTCCTTTAATTCCAATGTGGGGCTTAGCATCATAAAAGATTGTAGATGAGGAGCCAGGTGATTTGTAGGTGTGCCTGATGACTCTACCAGGAAGCCTGGCATTCAGGCCAGCGACAGCTAGGTCTGAGTGCCGGGGGATGGGGGAGGGTGGGGGGGGGAAGGCACCCTTCTGACCACGGCCCCCTTTCCCCTGGGAGGCGACAACAAGAGGCAAGAAGTCAATCTCCCCTGAAAAGTCAGAGGAACCCATGCCGGCAGCAGGCTCAAGTTTGGCTCCAGACTATCAGCTCCCACCACGCATCTGCTGTTTAATTCAAATATGCATGAAGAGGGGGCTCCAGTGAGGGAGACAATGCGGAAGCATCTTCAGTCAGGGAAATGAGCCCTCATCCCTGACAGGCATTCTTTGGGGAGGCAGCAGGACATCATCAGGCAGAGAGTTTGGGTTTTGGTGCCAGCTAGCCCTGGGAGCAAATTCAGTCTTGTGACCTTGGGTGAGTCACCTGGCCATTCTAAGCCTCTGCCTCCTCATTTCTAAG
The DNA here is from genome assembly GCF_054177405.1 of Leptonychotes weddellii. Taxonomy (NCBI): domain Eukaryota; kingdom Metazoa; phylum Chordata; class Mammalia; order Carnivora; family Phocidae; genus Leptonychotes; species Leptonychotes weddellii. The sequence goes on from NC_138379.1 coordinate 39,228,457, forward strand.
CTGAGGACAAGAACACCCACTTTCAGGACGGCTTTGGGAATTGCACTAAGCACCCCACATCATGCCCGCAGCCTTGCCATTCAGTGAACGTGGGAGTCTAATGGGGCCCAGGTGACCAGAAAGGCTTAGGAGCCCTGGTACCAATTCCATAACCTTTCAGCACCATGTTCCTCTAGGGCACTGTCAACACTGGAGGCCCATTAACAATGGGATGTCTCTAGAAAAGGATACAAGTAGAGAACGAGGCTGTTTCTGTTGCCCTTAAAAAGCAAACCCAGACCTGGCTCGGTTCACACAGAAAGGTACACGCATTCAGTCCTCTAGTTCACACTGTGAGCTCTGCGTCACCACACTGCTGACGAGTGGTTCTAACTCCATCACACCCAAGCACGAGACATTACCGGTCTCCCATCTTAGCTCTAACTCAGTTAAACTAAAAACGAGGCAGTGAATATATCGCTGGGGAGACAGGGCGCATGCTGCGAATGCCGAAGAACCCGGTGAGGATCGGGAGATGCCAGGAGAGGCAGCGTATCATTTCCCGAGTCGCACGGCCAGGCCAAGTGGCTCGGGGTTGGCGGTGAGACCAAGGAAGCGGTCGGCTCGGGCTTCCTGGGCTTGGCTACCATGGACAGCCAATGCTGAAGGAGCAGAGGGGCTCAGGGGGCCGCGGGGAGCCCCAGTGGATGAAGTGAAGCATGTCTCCCCTGTGGACGGGCCCACTCCTGGCTGGAATCAGTGGTGATACAACCAGGGAGTAGCAGTGTAGACGGCAGCAATGCCCCAGCGAAGTTCCTGAACTCTCCGGGAGAATTAAATCAACAATTTGAACTTTAAGCTCTCTGCTTATTGGGAGGAATGGCAGATTGGAAAGAATGGCTTGCTCAGAAATCAAATCACAAAAGGCCAGCAGGGCGAGAATGAAGAAAACGGCCCCAGGGAGCACATGTAGCTCGTAAATTGGTCCCCAACGACTGGACACAATCGGACAGTCTCAGGCCTTTCTCTGCTCTACTGGTGTGACACAATGGCAGCAAGTACGGACTTTTCTTCCAGAGCCTGACACGAACCCATCTACTGCCCAAGATGTCCCCCTGCTGAGGTTAGGGCAGAATGCAGACCTCCTGTCCTCGGGGTACCGTCTGGACCTGTGCACTCCCCAAAACACACCCCCACGCCACAAGTGGCCTGGTCCATCTTCTCAAGATGATGATGAAGGTCCAGAGTGTGGCGGCGGTCTGCAGGATGCCCTTCTGCTGGCGTGAGGGAAGGAGGCCACTGGGCAGGGGCGGGACAACCTCGTGGGGCAAGCAAACACACAGAGAGACTCAGAGCAGGAAAGTCTAAGTAGGAACTCTGAGTAGCGCACAAAGACTGCTTCCTGCGTGGACAACACTTCTGCATTCGTTCTACGGGCTGGGATAATAAATCCCTGGAGCTTAAAAAAAAAAAAAAAAAGTTCATGGCCTCTTGGTCAATTAATGGTGAGTGAAATAATTCAAAGGAGGGAACAATTTCTAGAGTGGCAGCCCAGTGTTCAGACCTACCACACACTGCCCTCTCAGATAGGACGCTGCTCCTCAACGCTCGGCCAGAGGCGGCAGGGGAATGAGGGGGGACGAACCTGCTATGGGGGACATCACTGCAGATGCAGCTAGTGATGCGGGGTCCAAGGGAAAAAAGTCTGCATCTGGGATTGCCAAATGCACATTCCACAGACCCAGAGGTCACGGGAACGCTATGTACCTACAAGGCTGTTATCTTCTACCTTAGAACTAGAACCGGGCCTCGTTATGAAGCCACCTAAGACCAACCTCGTGCCTGGAGAGCAGTGGGCCACAAGGATTTTGTCTGGGCAGGGACAACATGGCATGCCCATCGTTGAGAAAGATTCCTCAAAGCTAAGCTCTATTTTAGATGAGCAGTTAGCACTCTGATTTGTCCCTTAAGGCACTTTAGTCAAGAAGATTAAAACAAAAAACTGAAAGTGTGTTTAATGTCCAAATTTCTGGCACACTGGCCACCAATGCCTTGTACTTCCTTATCCATCTTAGGAGGTGTCTGAATCTCAGCTGCACTCTGCCTACCCCCCTCGCCCCTTCTCGCTACTGTCCCAGTTTCTCTGCTCCTGGTTCTTCATCATCTCCTTACATCACTCCCCGGCCACTTCAACCGTTCCCTCCATCTGCTTGCCCCTGGCATCCCTCCCTTACGGTTACAGTCTGTGTCCAAGGTCATCCCAAATTGTTGGTCAAATCTACCTTGGCTTAGGCTGCTGTATGTTAAAGAGGCTCATGTTGGCGGCAATGGCTTTAGCACAAATTCAGAGTAAATGATGGATAAAAACCTAGATTCATTTTAAGACAAGGGCAAAAGGAGAAAATAGTCTTCACCAGATTTATTTTCTTAGGGAAATAAATGGCAAGGAAAGATACTGTTGGTGGGGGTGGGGAAAAGAGGGAGATTGAGATTGGCTGGGCAAGGAGGTTGGGGAGAGGAAATTAGAAGAAGTAAGAATAATGTTTTGCCATTTGATGCATTCCACTGAAAAAAAATTAAAGGAAATACGTCCTAATGAAAATGATCATTTCTGGTTGATACGAATATAAATATTTTATAGTAATTCTCTGCACTTTCTAACTTAATTATATTTAAAATTTAGCAACCCAAATTCATAGTTAATTTTGATGCACACCCTCAGTGAACTGCCATTACTTTAAGAGAACCCAACCTTCAAAAACCTAGTTCAGTGGTGCTACTGAAAGGTTTTGGTGTACACTTTTCAACTTCGTAAGGACTGGAGCTTTAAACATAATCTACTCTTTAAAAACATTGAGGAAGGAAGAGTTCACAGCAGTCAGAGTGGCCTGGAGCGGGAACCAGCCGCAGACGCGGGGAGCGCTGATGTGAACCACAGAGATGGGCCCCAGGGGGGTGTGGCTGCCTGGTCCAAGCCCTCACCTCTCTCTCTCTCAGACTACAGCAGCCCCTGAATTAGGCCCCCTGCCTCCAGCTCTGCCTCCCTCCTGGCCATCCCTCTGAAAACAGTGGGAGAGAGCTTTCCAAAGCTTACATGTGAGTGCTCCCCACAGGTTCCCCATGGCCCAGAGGTGACCCTCACTCTCCCACAGATGATCTGGGACCTTCCTGTTGGGCTCCCTCAGGCTCATTCCCATCCCGTGCCTCCAAGTAATGGTGTTCTTTGTGATTCCCCAAACACCCCCATATCTGAGGGGGAACTGTCTGCCTTCCTCAATGCCCAGTTCTAATGACACCCCCTCCAATGAGGCTTTCCTTAATTCTCCCACACTCAAAACCACCCACTCTTTTCACCACTCTGTTCCACTGCAGACTCCCCTAACTGTGGGACAATCTACTGGAAATCTAGTATTTCCCCAAATGTGGCCAAAAACAACAGAAAAGTTTAGTGGTCCTCAAGAACAGAGACTCTGCTTATTTGACTCTCTATGCCCAACATCTATTCAAGGGTCTAGACACACTGGATTCTCAATGAAAAGTCTGCTGGACTGAATTAATCATTTCTGTGCTTTATAAAGTTCAAATCTTTGTGGAAATCTTAAACTTCCCCCAAAACAAATTTTGTTACAAAGGTTAAAATTAGGGGCGCCTGGGTGGCGCAGCTGGTTAAACGTCTGCCTTCGGCTCAGGTCATGATCTCAGGGTCCTGGGATCGAGCCCCACATTGGGCTCCCTGCTCAGTGAGGAGTCTGCTTCTCCCTCTCCCTCTGTGTGCTCTCTCTCTCTCTCTCAAACAAATAAAATCTTTAAAAAAAAGTTAAAATTAAAGCCCACACATTTTTAGGGTGATCTGGCTCACAAACAGGCACTCTGAGAACCACTTCTGCAATCAGCAGAAGCATAAAGCTGACTTTGGAACTTATTTTAACAGATTTTCAAGAGCTTGACTTTCGTAGCTAGGATGATTCCTCAACTGTGACATGAGAATGACCACTCTCTTCGTGACTCTGCTTCGGAGGAATATGGCGGAGCACGATGCAGAGCGTGCACTGTCCTGAAAAGGCTGCAGGGACAGCTGAGAGGAAGTTACCTCCTTCTCCCTTGGCCTAAAGCAGAGGGGTTTTCAAACCTTATTCAGTGGAACAGCCAAAGAGACCATTGCTAAGGATAAAAGAGCACGAGCTTCAATTAAAACAGTGTTTACTCATTTAGGGGTGTCTGGGTGGCGCAGTGGGTTAGATGCCTGACTCTTGGTTTTGGCTCAGGTCCTGATCTCAGGGTGGTGAGATCGAGCCCTGTGCCAGGCTCCGCGTTCAGCTGGGAATTGGCTTCAGATTTCTCTCTCCCTCTCCCCCTCCCGCTCCTGCTCTATCAAATAAATAAATCTTAAAAAAAAAAAAAAGAACAGCGTTTACTCATTTATATATTAAATGTTTCGACTAAGATTTCAATCTGAAAAATGAGTTTGTGACTTAAAAAAGGCTGGAAAGCGACCAGCCTCAAGAATTCTAGCACACCCTTCCCCGGAAAGGAGGGAGGGTTATAGGCAACAGGGCTCACAGGGAAGCCACACCCAGCAGCGGCCCCAGGTGAGCAAACTACTTTTTCCAACTCTGAGGGAGGACAGAAGGATGAAGCTTGGCTTCATTCTTCAAAGGAGGGCTACAGGCCTTTGTCTTGTAAACATATGGAGAAGTGCCCAGCAGTGGGCTAAGGCCGGCCGGCAGGCACAGGTCCTGAAGTGGCCAGTGGACAGCCACCTCCCTTCCAGGAGGCCTTGTTACATCTTCTCAGGCAGGGCACACAACATCTCTGTTAAGTCTGGATACTTCCTGCCACCCCCTACCGCCCACCCAGAAGCTATCCTTCTTGTCTGCTGGGATGACTTCAACCTTCTGTAGCGGCTTTATCGCGTCAGTTCGTGTGGGAGGCCAAGACGACGTGGCTGTCAGCCTGACCCCACAACGAACTCAGCCGGGAGGCTCATCCCTGCCTCCCACAAATGTGCGGTTGTTACACTCCAGAGCTGAACGGGAGAGCACGGACAAACAGGCAAGATCGACCTCTCCTACGAGACCACTTCCCGGTGATGGCTGGTTAGGAAGGTTAAGGAAGGCATCGCTAACGTCAAGTGCCCGTGGGAGGCGAAGGCGGCAATATCTCTGCACGTAGGCGACAGCCAGTCTCGCGCTCCTGGACCGTCCTAATGTCCTCTGAGTGGTGACACAGCAGCTCTGTGGCTAGGACCTCACGGCCCCAAGTTACAGATGATCACCACAGGGTCAGTCACACATGAAGCCCACACGCGGACCAAGGGCTCGGTGTTAAAAATTCACCTTGCTTCTAAAATGTGGGAGCTGAGGAAAGGGTCATTAGCAAGAGCTGCACGCCCAGCTCCAAGGGACGTGAGGGGTGACACGGGGTGTGCCGGCTCGAGGCCTTCTGCTTGAAAACCTTCTCCCACCTCCACTGGATGCAACCCCGCCTGAGAGAGCAGTGGTTTAAGATTCAGAAAGATCTGAGTTCAAATCCTGACAGTGACGTGTACTAGGCTTGGGGGCTCTGGGCATATCCGTTAAACTCCTGGAGCTCTGGTTTCCTCACTGTTATTCCCCAAACTCTGAATAATGGAACTTATTTGGCAGTGAGCTCAATGGAAAGAACCTCCAAGAGGCCCTGCAGCACACTAACTCCTGTCTCTGCATCCCCATCACCAGGCAGTGCATCCCTGGGATTCCCTCCACGTTTGCTCTTGGCTCTTTCCACTAACACTTATCCCACAGTGCCCTATAGTTCCCATTCCCATCTCCACGGCCAGCTCTGTGAATAGGGGGTTGACTGGTTAAATGCCCACCATGATGAACACCATGCCCGGAGCGCTCAATTGGTATTAGCTGATGGGAAGAAACAAAGGCCTCCCTTCTTCCAGGAATAATGTGGCAGGGAGGAAGGCAAGTAACTGCAAGAAGATGGAGGTGGTTCTTGGGGCTGAGCCGGTTGCTACCCTATTGCCTCTGTTTCCACCTCCTTAGGTCGGCTCCCAAGGCGAGTGGGCCATGGCTGAAAGGAGGGGGGATGTCACCTTTTCTTATTTTGTAAGAACAAACATAAATACAACCGTGTGTTTGTGTGTACACGTATGTATAAAGTAATGGTAAATTGTTTCCAACGAGGAAGACTCTTCAAAATTCCCAAATGAGAAAAAGAGCACTTCCTGCATCCCATGGGGAATCCCTTCTGGACAGGAGAGCTTTATTCACCATGCACAGGGCTTCTGGTCCAGGGCTGTGTGCCCCGGTGAGTCGGTAGGAACCACATGGATGGTACAGAAATAAGAGCAATTCATAACATCGCAGATGGAAACACACAACTGATGTCTGTAAACTTCTTTTGTACATCATTAATTCGTTAGCGCAGAGAAACCAGAAACAAAGTCAGAACTTGAGCAAACACTGGGGTAGTTACATCCGCATAGAGAGGACGGCACCTTTGGTTAAAAAGCAGGATCTATGAAGTTATCTTAGTCTTCCAACTGCTCAGCCCGTGCAGCTAAAAGCCAGCCACCATCAGCCACACGTGCGAGCGAGCCAGCATGCTGCCCACTGCAGAGGGCCACCAAATGCTCCTTCCTGGTCACTAGTCCTGTTCCACAGCCAGCCTTGTTTGCGTAAAAAAAAAAAAAAAAAGTTGGAGGACTTTGGGTAGGATCCCAGTGTTCACCATTCAGTGCTGTGAAATCACACTTTGTTCTTTAGGTTTAGTACAAAAACAAATTTAATGAATGTATGGAAAAAATTGGAACAGAACAACAACAAAAAAGGCAGGTGGGAAAGGCAACAATATGGGCTCCAAACTCATTTTTATTATAAAGCAAAGCTCTTCTGGGCAAACTATAATCCCTCTGCATTTCTAAAATCGGGCATTATGGGGAAAAAAAAAAAGTCATGTATGTTTTACTGCAAATTTTGGAAGGGGAGAAAATAAGGAGAACTTGCATTTAAAACCTGTCAGTGCCTCCATTTTTGCTGTGAAATATATTTTCAAAGAATGGAAAATGAGACACCTGTAAAGAACAATTAAAGTAAACTCACGTATAAACGGAATTACAAACATGGATTTAAGAGCTTTCCCATCTCTATGATCTTTTTTTAAGGCCTCACCTCAAATTTCTTTTTTTAATAACAGAGCTGTACACTTAAAAAACAATATTGAGCAATGTGGAAGAAATCTGGCAGAAAATACTCTGTGTTTACAGAACACATTTTTCGAAAAATTAAGTGAAAAAGACGTGTTTTTCATAAGCATTCTTTAAAATACATAAAAAGCGTAAAACAACTTCTAAATATTCTTTTAAAGTAATTTCATGATTAAAAAAAAAAAGTAATTTCATGATAACTACTCTGGAAGTGATTCTTATTTTATTTATTTACTACTTCTACACTAACTTTGTGTCTCTGGACTTTTTTTCCCCTCTCCTAGCCCGGGGCTGTTTGGTGGACATTTGAAGGTTAAAAAAAAAATCATGTTTCTGTGCTGAAAAGTTATCAAGACCAGCTCTCTGCTGCATTTGCATTGTTATTAGGGACACACACACACACACACACACACACACACTCTGAGCTTAATGTGAGGCTAGTACAGAAAGAGAGATTAGACACAAAGAAATGTAAACAGCTCTCACATGCGAGGAAACTAGGTTACGAGAATCCCAGCACCAGGCATTCACCAGTCACCATGGAAAACAGGAAGTGAGATGCATAGCAACCACAAGCCAAAAAGCAGGAAAGCGCATACCTTTAGCTTGGAATGAAAATCACGAGATTTCCTTCTGGCAAGAACCTGAATGTGACTAGACACCTGCAGGGTAGGGGAAGGGAGGAAAACAAAGGAAAAGCCTGTAACCATGGAGATGAAAAGCCCCCTACAACTGGGCAAGCCAGACGTACCTTAATGGCGGCTTGAATTTCTCGAACTTTCTTTCTTGCTAAGACCTGTATATGACTAGACACCTACATTGTTCGGGTTTATGAGGGGAAACAAAACAAAACAAAACAAAACAAAAAAAGGAAATCAAATATAAAATCGCTACTCCTTGGGAGGGTTTTGGGGTGGGGGGTGGGGGGGAGGTTATTTGCATCTCAACAAAGCTCTGCAGTTAGGAATACACAGTCCCAGCCAGACACCAAGCCCCCAGCGCTGCTCTAAGCTTTTCAGACTGGGTCATCACTGCAGTGACTTGATTCAGGATGAAAGTTAGGCTGCTCTTAGTTTTCTCACCAGGGAGAAATCACGGGCACGGGATGAGAGGGAGAGAGTGGGGTTGTTTTCTTTATGAAATTTAAAAGGTGGGGCTAGAGGTAAATGAAAATATTTATAGCTTCTCAGTATCAGGAGGGAAAATCCCTTCTTCTCAATTTAGAAGAGACTATCCATAAATTAGCACATTCTGCAGAATCAAAAAGCTGAAGCCGTCGGTTATATTCTGATCTCATTAAGAGCTCTGGATTCTGTAGCAAATGTTAAAATAATACTGACATGTAAATTAGATCTCAAAGAGAAATGGAAAGACCCAGTTAGCAGAGCAATTTTTTTTTTTTTTTGCCCTTATAAATATCTTTAATCCTTCCACTCTTTTGGATATTGACTGGGCGCCAAGTGGATTTGCATATTATTACAAAGCGAAAAGTGTGAATACAGCCAGCCAGCCATCCTGTTAAAAATCTGGGTTGAAAACCACACGATTTGCTGAACAACAAATTCACATTGGAGAGGTATCACCAACTGCTGCCTAAAAACATCCCCAGGATGCCGGGTGTGGAAAGCCAGCCAAGCCCAGCTTCTGAAACACAATGATTCCACTGGGTAAACAAATTTGCATCTCTTTCAGCGGGACTTGGTTAAATTTAGAAGAGTCCCCCAGTGAAGGGGTTGGGCACATGACCAGAGCTCCTAGACCAGCACACAGCTCAGGTCCAGGGCTTTCAGCATGTTGGGAATTAGAGCTGTCTGTTTCAGAAATTTAGAACCTTCCATTTAAAAGTTCAGCGACTCAGACTGAGAGGCGGTTATTTCATTTCAAATACTGACTCTAAAAACAGGATTTAGGGTAATAAAAGATCCTTTTATCTTTGAGTTTCAATGATTAATTTTTTTTTCCAATTTGCCTTCTTTTTTTTTTTAAAGTACGGAGAAGCAGGAACTCCCCCATCCTCTTCACCCCTCCATCCGGCTCCTGGTTTTACTTGTTCTCACCCGAGTTTTGTTCTTAGGTGATTCTCTGACTTGCAGAGGGCCACTGTCCACTGTTGGGGGCGGGGGGGGGGGGGACATCCACTGAACAGACAATGCCCCGCCTCTACGTACTGGCAGGAGGCCACGGCCCTCTGTGCTGACTCAGCAGCCAGGCTCCCGGCGGGGGCACATGTAAGCATTCCTGGGGAAAAGCTCTCCCCGCCATAAACACTCATGAAAACAACTCATCATGGAGCAGAGAACTGGAATCTGCTGCTCACACTTAAAGAGACCACAGTTGAGCTCGCCTTTCGGTACGATGATAGTTTTTTAAAAATCCATGCCAGATAGATCCGCATAGGTCAACATTAAAAAATAATTTTGTTCTGTTAACAACTCACCCACGAGGTTGGTTTGATTCCCCCCCTACACACACCGCTTTTCCTTTCTTTTTCTGTTTTTCGTTAAACATGAATTTCTCATCCCTTCCAGTTCTGAACTGGGTCAGGGGTTTGGGCTGCTTTGCATCAGAAGGAACAAGGAGAGCCAGAGCCCTGACAAAGGGCAGAGCAAAATTCCTGACACTGCTCTGCACAAATGTATTTAAGTTGTAACTTCATTTCCGTCACGGCAGCTACTGACAAAAAGCCGTAGCTGAAGGAGCAACCATTCCCTGGACGCACACCATTCAGTATTATGTTCAGGCCAAGACTCACGGCTGCTGGGGTTACTGTTTCATCGAAATGATGACTCATGGGTAATGGTTCCAGGATTTTACAATGCGCAAAATCTCCAAGTTTCACAACTTCTGAGCGTATTCGCATCTGCAGCTTTTGCAGTGTTTACAGATGCGCAGTTTGGGAAAGAACTAGAGGTATTAAAATACGGTACAGGAGCAGTGCCTACACTCTCCTTCGTGGTGACGCTTTCCCAGATAGGTATGAAAAGGACTCCGGAGACCACACAGTGAGGGGTCACTGAAATGATGAACAGTGAAAACTGAGCCAACTGAAAACACCTACAACACTGATGTCCTTACAGGGAACTCAAATTGGGGGCTCCTAGGAGCCAAAGCACAGACAGCCACTGCAGCCAAAATGCCTCGTTGGGGCCATTCGCCAACATGCACAGTGTGCAGGCCGGTCAGTTTACCTGTTTTCTGGTCCTCGTCTTGCCTGTCCTGAGTTTGATGTATCTGGCTATCAATTCATTCCTACCTGAAAGAAAGAAGAATTTACAATAAGATGGGTTACCTTAAAACACACACACACACACACAAAAACAAACAAACAAAAAACCCAAAAAACAGCCTCTGAAAGCCAAGAATTTAGAATCAAGACTTTTTAAGCTGGACCACATCAAAAACTAATGATGTATTGTATGGTGACTAACATAACATAATAAAATTAAAAAAAAAAAAAAGACTTTTTAAGCTGGAGCTGTACACTCACTAATGCTAGAAAACTAAAACAGTATAATTGTTTGTAATAATATTTACTAGAGGAAATTTAGCATGAAGGGCATTTAATGATGAACTATGATTAACAACTGAGGATAGAAATGTGCCTTCTTGTTTCTTTACATGCTCGCACCTAACACGTATGAGCAACAAACACAGGATGCGCACTGCGAGTCCACAAACCCATTTCTGTTTCTGTCTAAGTTTTCATGCCCGCCCCTCCTCACCCAGGCTTCTAGCTAACTCCACTTAGAGTCAGTATAGCCACTGCAGAATGAACTGCTCCTACCATGAGAAGGAGAGTAACAGTATGAAAGCAGACATTCCCTACAGGTAGTCACTGTGCTAGGAACTAACTCTACGCAAGATCATGTTCATGAAAAAGAAAAAAAAAAAAAATGATGTAACCTCCTCAAAGCTCTATAACCTGTAGGGGAAAGAAGAGGACTACAAGTATACACAAACAGCCCCCGTGCCCCTAGCCCACCAGGAGACTGAGAGGTCTCAAACAGATCATCTGACTTCGAAGATGGGAATGTGATGGGGAAAAGGTGTCCCTGGAGCTAAGTGGGGTATGTATCGCTACTACTACACGAATAATAACCCACTCGTGCAGTTACCTACAATCATTAACTGCAAGGCTCGCTGTAGGGTTTGTCTGTGTTGTCCTACTTCCCAGAAAAGGCTGCATACCTGAAGATGGCAAGAGTTTTGTCCTTCGACCCAAAGCCTCCCCAGTACCCAGCACACTGCTGGGCACGCGGAAAGAACCAATGAGGAAAAAACAGAGCCTCTGGTGAAAGAGAGGGACCACCCCTCACCCCCCCACCCCCGATCTACCCTGGAAGAGTAAAGAACTGGCCGCACGAATGAGGACCGACCCAAGAGCGTGGAAATCTCATCGGAAGGTTCTAGAGGCTCCCTCAGCACTGCCCAGATGGTTCCTGTCATCATGGCTCTGTCTGCTGCCTGCCTGTGTTAGGACCACGCAGGACAGGGTCACCACTGGAAGGCAGAGGAATCATGAATCCTGGGGCTGGGAAGTTCTTCTGGGTCATCCGCTCCCACCGCTAGAAGCCTCAATTCTTAGAAGCCTCACCAAGTACTTATAGAATTAAGGAGGCAGTCCATCTTACCTTAAAACATATTTAAGGGGGAAAAAAAGACCCTTCTTATTTGGGGCTTCTTATAACTTTCATCCCCGGAGTCTCCTTGTTCCTCTTAACAAGAACAGAGCTATGCACATGACTGACTCTCAGATATTAATGACAGCTTTCAGGTCCTCCTGGAATTGTACCCAGGCCAAACCTCTTCTGTTCCTCTGTTACCTGTGACAGCTTTGGAACACTACCATATCCATCCAGGGACCATCCTTTGTCTCGTTTCCTTTCATAGCCTGGAGCCCAGAACTACAGGGGTGCTCCTCCTATGACAAGTCCACAGCAGAAGTCTATCACCTCCCTCATCCTAAATACTGTACCTCTGTTAATGCAGCCTAACGCTGCATTTGATTTTGGGGAACCACAAAAGACTGTCAAGTTTATGTCATTTGAACTCCTCGAGGTCTTTTTCATGTAGATTACTCCTCAGATATATCCCTACCTCTTCACCCAGTCTTTTCATGCATAGTTGGGATTTTTCTGATCCAAATACAGAACCTTACGTTTATTTCCATTGCATTTCATCCCGTTAGATTAAGCCTATCATTGCAGCCTGTCAGGATCCTCTCAGATCCTGATGCTTGTCTGAACTTACCCTTTCACCACAGGAAAAGGACCTCTAAATTCAGGTTAAAGAACTGCTTCTCTAAGCATTCTCTCTCAAACTTTTGAGAACTACCAATATCCCCTCTAGTGTCATTGGGGTCTACTTCTCTATCTCTCAGATGGTTGTACAGATTTTGCAATTTGTCTCAAAGGCGTGCTGACAGCAGAGTCCGGCCAGGAGTGCCTAATTACCAGAAGCCAGACCTAAATGACAATGTCTGCAGACGAGCCAAGCATCCTCCAAACTCAGGGCCTCCCTGTGCGTCCTGTTCAGGGCTGCCTGAGTGGCCAGCATGAAATAAATCCGGGGTTCTGTATTATGTGCAATTTCATCCGAACCTTGTCCAGATAGCAAAAACGTCCCCTGGCCCCCTACTCTTTTTCCGTGAAAGGAGACAAAGTTGTGTGATGTGCGTGACATACAACCTCTACAGCTGATTCCTTACGGCACTTGGTGGAATGGTGAGATCAACACCCAGGACAGCCACATCTGACTGTACACAGCCTGGGGGTCCATGCAGATGACACCCCTTGGAGTTAAGCAGTGTCAACGCAAACTGATTAAATTTAGCACGTCTGAAAATTATTACAGACGTGTCTACAACAGCCCCTCCCTGAGCAGCTAACTCATGCCGAGCACGTCAGAGCCACCATTTCACCCAAACTTGCCGTGACTCTTGTTTCCCGTTCTTAACGTAAGATCACCTTTCAAAACCCTGTGTTCTTTCTTCCCTACCATGTTTGAAGCCATGAAAGGTAATTAACTTGAGGTTTCTGTGTTTCTTGCCTCCATAAGGAATACCTAAGTTTTCCTGCCTGCCGCCTCCATAAGGAATACCGCTGATTCCGACTGTAAATTCAAATTCAACTAACTCTGAGTATCTACCTGATCCGAACAGTGTTTGTTAATCACTTTATTTCATGTGAATTTTCTAATCACCATGAGGGCAGCTCTGTATACACAAATACTATTTGGACTTACCTGGTTTTTAAAAATGAGTGTGTGTATATGTACGCATGTATGTATGTATGTATGTATTTAAGATTTTATTTGAGAGAGAAAGAGTAAGCAAGAGAGAGAGAAATGCACATGAGCCAGGGGAGGAGCAGAGAAGCAGACTCCCCGCTGAGCAGGGAGCCTGACATGGGACTCAATCCCAGGACGCTGGGATCATGATCTGAGCTGAAGGAAGACGTTTAACTGACTCAGCCACCCAGGCACCCTTATTCATTTATTTAAAAAACAAATTTAAACACCCTAGTTCATCCTCAACTTAAATATCCTATTATTTTTATAATCACTCTCTTGTTTTGGGGGTTTTATTTATTTATTTTTAAAGATTTTATTTATTTATTTGACAGAGAGAGACACAGCGAGAGAGGGAACACAAGCAGGGGGAATGGGAGAGGGAGAAGCAGGCTTTCTTGCAAAGCAGGGAGCCCGATGTGGGGCTTGATCTCAAGGCCCTGGGATCGAGCCCGATGCGGGGCTTGATCTCAAGGCCCTGGGATCATGACCTGAGCCAAAGGCAGACGCTTAACGACTGAGCCACCCAGGCGCCCCTGGGTTTTTTTTTTTAAAGATTTATTTTTTTGAGAGAGAAAGCATGTGTATGAGCAGTGGAGGAGCAGAGGGAAAGAGAATCTCAAGCAGACTCCACACAGAGCACAGAGCCAGATGCGGGGCTCAATCTCACGACCCTGAGATCATGACCTGCGCCGAAACCAAGAGTCAGACGCTTAACTAACTGAGCCACCCAGGAGCCTCTATAACTGCTTTCAAAGGGCCATTCAAATAATTTTTGGTCCATTTTACAAAGCAATTACAACTCCTTTAAACATTTAAAATTCCATATTTAATTTAGAATATATTTCTTTTAATTATTAGAACTGTTTGACCTAACTTCTAAAACCTTCCTTAAACAACTCTTAGAAACCTAATAAATTATCTTAAACACTCTAATACTGCTTAAGAATCTAGTAAGACTTCAACCCTCCCAAAAATCAAGTCTAAATCAATTACTTCACTGCACATTTTAATTTGGGAAAACAGGCTGACCTGTTGCATGGGCCAAATTATTTTAAATAATTACTTAAAAACATCAAATATGTGTAGAACCTCTAAGTCAAATATTAACACTAAGGCTTTGATTCTATTAAAATCTTCTATTTTTCAATTCTAAATCTTCTCAGAATTAAAATATGCCTACCCATTATGGAAAAAAGTATGACATTTCAAATGATTTAGGAATATCTTTTTGGCACTTGGGGTTGTACGTATTTTGGGGGAATCAACTAGGTTCTGATGGATTTTTGTCAGTGGCCTTGACAGAACATCCTGAGCAGGATTTATATGTATTTCTACAGCATGGCTCTCCAAATGGGGTGAATCCATATAGTCCAGAGCCCTGGATTTGAACTTTGGTCCTAAAGTGCAGAATTCCTTTATCAAGGACTGGGAGCTTAGGGCACCAACAATCACTGATGTAACTTAACTGGCAGTTAGCCTTGGCTCCACACAGCATAGTCTTGTTTTATAGATATTAGAAATGTTAACCCTAATTTCTCTCTCTCTCTCTTCTAAAACACACACACGGGGGGCGCCTGAGTGGCTCAGTCGGTTATGCATCCGACTCTTGGTTTCGGCTCAGGTCATGATCTTGGGGTTGTGAGATGGAGCCCAGCATCTGTTTCTGTGCTCAGCACGGAGCTGGCTTGAGATTCTCTCTCCCTCTGCCCCTCCCCGACTCGTGCTCGCACTCTCTCTCTAAAATAAATAAATAAAATCTCTAAAAAATAAAACACACACACACACAGTGGTGCTTGATCCAGTAAACCTCACATTACAAACGTGACTTTCAACAAAGGTAATTGCAAAGTTATGCGTGACATTCCTAAACTAATCCTACTGTCAAGTGGGGACCATCTCCTTTGTGCCTTACACTATGCCTGCCTGGTGCATCAGCGATAGAAAGAGAAGTCAGCCTGCCTGCCCACAGGGAGGGCACTGCCCAACACAATAGCTAAAAAGAGCAAGCCAGCTCTCCAGGTCCCACTATTGGGACTACTGCCACGAAAGAGGACCTGATAACATGCACGTGTCCTCGGCCACGTGAGAAAGTCTAGAAAGCCTTCTTCCCCAAAATACTAGAACATAATCTAGGCCTTGAAGGACCGATGGCATTTTCTCCAACATTTTATTATGAAAAATTTCAGACACACAGAAGTTTCTTTACAGAAATTTCACAGTGCACACTACAGACCCTCCTCCTGGATCCCACCATTCACTTTGTCTATACTTGCTTTGACACGTCCTTCAATTCCTCTACCCGTCCGCCAAGCTGTCTTATTTTATGGGTGCTGTTGCATTCCGTGTTGCGGTGGTGGTCACAGGCACGAGGGCAGCCCCCCTAACACTTCAGTATGCATGTCACTAACTAAAGTGATCAGACGGATTTTGACAGGCAGAACAGAGGGGCATGGGTGGAAGGCCATTCCAGATGGAAGAGCTGCATTTCCTTACACATATAAGCAGGAATCTGGCACCTGCAGAGCTGTAGGCTCCCGTGACCACTGCACACTTCCTTTCGGAGTCCACGAGTTTCCAGATTCTATGGTCTGCACGCTGCACACATCAGCTCCTTCTTACTCCTCTATACGTACTTGGAATAGCTAATAGAGCTGAGCGGCAATGCCACACTCCACCACTAAGCATCATTACGCTACAGCTTCTCTGTGGCATCAAATGTCCTTTAGAAGCACACACCATTCTTTCCGTGTGAGGCTCTGCAGCTGCGGCCGCCCTGGCTGTTCCCAGAGGCAGGAGGCAGCAGGAAAGACAGACAGAGCCTGCCTTGCCACTTTTATACTGGGATCCTTCCCCAGGCACTGCAATCCCGCTTTTATCTCATCCTTCCCCTTTCTCTTAAAGAACACAGCACCGTTGAAAGTGAGCCATCACGGCTTCTCCTGCATCCCGGGTCGCCGTGAAACCTCCCGCTAAAGGGGCGAAGGGGAGCGAGACACTAACGGAAAGGCGTGGAGTCTGCACTGGGCTTGCCTTGCCTAGCCAGAAGCCTGGTTAACGTTGTTGTGGCCTGGGTGTGTGATGGGATGTGGCCTCAAGGTCATGTTTGAGGCACAGCAAATGCAGGGTCTGTGGCTAGAAACTGTAGCCCAGAGATGCTGGGCTTTCACAGGGTAAGAGCCACTTTGTAATTGAATGGAGGCAGGGAGCCACAAAGAAAGAAGTAACAAATGGAACCTCCTCTTCCTGGCTGCAGCCCAGTACAGAGGCAAACTCAGGCCAGGGGAGGGCTGAAGAGCCCAGGAGCAGGGCAGGGGCTCTAGCTGATGCACACCGGCCCTCCCTTGGCTGAGAGGGACACCTGAGAATGTTCCCCATCTTTTAACCATGTAAAGAATGAGAATCAGAAAGAAAACTCAAACTTCCCTTGATTGCTAGAACAAAGCTGCATCAAATAGGCACTGATGCTCTGGTTGTAACCTTTCGGTCTTCCACACACCCTCACCAGCCCTAACTCAGCCAATGGCCCTACTAGACTACCAGAAGCTTCCCTGGTAACGCCTTGAGCTTTCTGAGCTTCGTACCTGCACGCACAACTGCTCTCATGCCCTGTATTGCTCCAGTCCATTTCTGCACATCTGGATTCTGCCCACCTTTCAAATGCCTTGTCTTTCAGGAGCCTTTTGGATAGAAGAGGCCTCCCCTTTCCGTAAACATCTACAGCCTCTGACTTGGGCTGCTGTGCTGCTGGCTTATATCCTTTCTGCTTTATACTCTATCATTTCAGTACATGTCACGGCTCCAACCAGATGATGGGAGTCGCTGAGAATAAGAACTAATGACATTCATGTTTTCTGTTTCCCTCTCCCAGGCAGCTCAATGTTTGTGGAGTGAGTCACTGGTAGGGGCAGAAGAAGGGCTCTTCCCTAGAATCCAGTTTGACTCTGGATCATTGACATAAAGTGAAAACAGAAGAGGAAAAGATGACCCAGTGAAAAGAAGCAAAAATGATGCCTTCCACCAGGTGACAACACCGCGGGACACGGCTCTGTCCTCCAACACAACAGCAGTGCCCAACAGAAAGAACGGTTTGC
>NC_138379.1:39246112-39269337 GCF_054177405.1 Leptonychotes weddellii
AAAAAAAAAAAAAAAAAAGAAAGAACGGTTTGCAGAGAGTACTTTCTCAGCACGGTTCTCCAAGGCAGTGGTAAAATACTTTCTAGCCATCAACTTTTTTTTAAATCAGCTGAGCTTCATCTTAAGGGAAAAATATCTCAGGCTATGAAAGCCAACACCAAAAAGCACAGATGTAGGGGACAATGTGGGAGCTCAGCATCATTGGCTAGAGAGGGGTCTACAGAACGGGGATGTTTAATGACCCTGCCCTGCTGCATATACAGGGAGTTTGTATCTCTGAATCCCACCAGACGAGGCAGCAGAGAGTATAACCTCACCCGGGAGGACTTAATAATTCACCTTTTCTTCCACCCTGCTGCCATTGTAGTACCAGCAACAATGGGGGGAAAAAGGAGGTCTACCGAAGCGGACCAGTCACCCTCTAGTCAGACCAGGGACAACACCTAGAAGAGAAGCAGGGGGGCATAAAGATGCCATCTCGCCTTCAAGCAACCTACACCTGTGAGAGACTGTCACCCATAAGAACGGGGTCAAGTCACCCCGTACTTCCCCCGTCTGCATCCCAGCTGCCATGTCCCATTTATCTGACTGCTCGCATGATAAATGCCTGCCTCTCCAACTTCCAGGCAGGAAGTTCCACAGGAGCATTGACCACACACTGGGTTTTGCTCATCACTGTATACCCACCCCCACTGCCCCTGCCCCAGGGTCAAAAACACAGCAGGTCCTCAGGAAGTACACACCGATGGAATGAACGACTGAATGACGGGGATGGAGACCAGAGTGGGAGGGGGGTACAAAGCTAAGATTGGGGATAAAGGAGGATTCGCCCCACCCCCCCGCAAAAAAAAAAAAAAAAAAAAAGGAATCTGAACCAACCCCAGAGCACTGCCAATGAGGAAGTTTAGACACCAGTGTCTCGGTTAATCCCCGATATAAATCATTGACCAAAAATCAGCACCCATATGGAAAATCACCAGAAAGGGCCAGACAGCCTGTTCTGGGTTGTCAGGGGCTGGTACTGTGTGTTCCCGATCTAAAGGTTTACAGAATGGACTGATGGCCTTCGGGAGGTGAACACTGGCAGGTCCCTGAAAGAAGCTGCATCTGCGTTCACCCGGGGGCTTATAAGGAATAGCTTTAGAAAAAAGACTACACAGAGGAAGGCTGTGTTAACCTCTGGTTCACCGGAACTTATTCCTCGCATCCCTTCAAAATGCCTGGCAATAACTCAAATCCTGCTTCTCGGCGTTCCTATCAGTCAACGGCAGCTGATAACGTTATCGAGTGATGGCCCCATAAAACACCGTGTCCTCCTTCATCTCAGCAGGACAGCTTACAAACTACGTGCTTACCCTAGACTTACAAGGGTCAAAAAGAGACAAGCAAGGAAAACTGTCCGATGCTTCATATGAAATACAATCCTCCTACATTGGAGATAAATTCTTTTTTGTTGTCATTATTTTTAGAAGGAAAATAAATATGAATGAAGTCAGTTTTTCTAATGGCTCATTCTCTAGGAAGCAGTAAGAGATGCTAGAGAATCACCTTCTTAATTCTCTAATGAACAATTTCACTAGCCTTAATACTTTATGCCTATGGTTGCTGATCTTTCTCGTCCATCCTATACACAGCTACCTACAAAGCATAACTCTGGCTTAGCCACTCTACTGCCCCAAGACCTTCATGGGCCCACTGCCTGCAGTCTAAAGGTCAAACCGCTTTAGTGTAGTATTCAATGTTGTCCCACCACCTGGCCCTAACGTTTTGTTTTCATGCAACACCACGTCCACCATCACCTGAATCCATCTTACCACCATCAAAATGCACGTGGGGCTTTCAGTTCCCTGAACTAGCCTGCCATTCTAAGATTTTGCTCATCGTTGCAATACCTCTTAAGATGATCAGTCAAAATCCTTCCAGACCCAGGTCAAAGGGCATCTCCTTCACGAACCACCCACCCCTTAAACATGTACTAGACAGGGAACGTGTGAAGAAGAGTGAGCCAGGGAGCCTGGAGCCCATCTCACAGACCAGTGGTTGGGAAAGACCACAACATGACAAAGCAAACTGATCACAGAAGATTGTGAGAGTTACAAATGAACCACTTAGTATGGCTTGGCTCTGACTGGGAAAGAGCAGATTCACCACTCTGCCCTGCCCTGCCCGAATTGTGGTTCTCGTAAGACTTCCTTGTGTAACAAACTGTAAGCTCCTCAAAGGTAGGGTCTCTGTCTTCAGCATCTTTGTATCCCACACACTCAACGTGTGTATGGGATTTAATGGAATCTATGCTTCTTGATCCCTAAACAACCTAAATAGACCCCCTACCCACAGGCTCTCCGGGAAGTTTTTGCTCATCTTTTGGGCGTTTGCCTTTTCTTTCACACCCACATCTGACTGTGTTGCTTTCCTGCATCATAAGGTCCCTGGTCACTGTAAGAAAAACACACCCTCCTTTGCCCAGAACCTGGGCCTAATAGCTCATTCCTGTAGAGGGCTCCTCTATTCTAGTACAAGAAGCTCCACAGAGTTCCCCAAGTCCCTGTCATGCTTTTCCATACCTCCATGCCTCTGTACAGACCATATGGGCCCTAAAACGTCCTTTCCCTTCTCCTTTGCCTACAAACTCCTCCTCAACCCTGTAAGCCCCAACTCAAGTATTTCCTCCCTAAAGTCCTCTGGGAGCCAACCAAACGGAATTAGTCATTTTCTCCTTCATACCCTCATGTCCCGAGCGTATATCCTCTGCTGCTCTACACCACCATTACTTATCCGGGGAACCATTCATCCCCCATTGAGAACTGTGACTGTTCCATGGAAAGAATCTACCTAGTTCTCTCTGACTGCAGATTGGGCATCTATTAAGTAGGTACTCATATAAAGGCTTTCAATAAATGAACGGATGAGTGAGCTCTCCTATACAGAGAAAAAATGATCTAGAAAAAGATCACAACACCGGCAGTATCACCTGAGACCTGTAAGCCCTTTTATAGTTAACAACAATTTCAGGGACAGGCAGCACAATTTTCCAGACCTTCGTTCTGCTCTCTTAACCTGGCACCAGTGAGACCAACTCATGCTCCTTTCCTCCTCACCCCTTTCTACCCGCACCGACCTCCACATGCCACAGTGCTATGGACCTGGTCCAAAAAAAAGCTAATCTCAACATCAATTCAGGAGAGTCTTGTTAATGAAAAACTTTGCTAAGAACACTCTGTTTATTTATTAATTATTTGGCCTTTTAAAGAAGTGTGAAATCCACACATTTGAAGTGCCAAAACTATTGGTCTTTGCTGGAGGATCTTTAATGGTGGTGATGCTACAGATTGGTTTTTGTTCTGGATTCAGGAGTAGGGCTGCCTACACCTCGATCTTTCTGGGGAAGCTGGACTTGTACTTATTAGCTGTGTGAATGTGGGCAACTTGCTTAACGTCTCTGGACCTTTAGTTCCTCACCTGTGAAATGCAGATAAAGAACCTACCCTGGAGGACTGCTGTGTGCATTAGCAATAACACATGAAGCTTCTCGTACCTCCGAGTGATTTAAAATGGTTCTGGAGCTGGGATGCCTGGGTGGCTCAGTTGGTTAAGCGACTGCCTTCGGCTCAGGTCATGATCCTGGAGTCCCGGGATCGAGTCCCACATCAGGCTCCCCGCTCAGCGGAGAGTCTGCTTCTCCCTCTGACCCTCCCCCCTCTAGTGTTCTCTCTCTCTCATTCTCTTTCAAATAAATAAATAAAATCTTCAAAAAATAAATAAATAAAAATCTTCAAAAAATAGAATAAAATAAAAAAATAAAATGGCCCTGGAGCTATTACATAATGTCACTGCACTTGGTTTATATGTTCTCATTGCTTGAACTGATATATAAGGTTTCTGTCCAGAACACCATACCACATGGCATCTTATATAAACCTACAATGCTTCTACTTTCAGGGTTATTGAAACAAACAGCTTTTCCATGCTGCACTGAACATGTTCTCAAAATCTTTGCAGCACCCTCGACTTTCAAAATGGTATGGCCACAGAAATTGTTTCCGAGTAAAAGGAGCCTTTTACTGTGATATCTTAACATTAAAAGGGCATCATGCAAGCTACTTACTTGCTACAATAACCTCCTAATTTAGAATAGATTCTTCATTGAATAAGATAGCAGGAATTAGGTTTTTGCCAAGGGCTAAGTGTGGCCAAAATTCTTGTAATTTGTGGCAGATCGTAAAATTATCTTTATGAATAGGCTGGCGGCACTGCATTAAATAGCATGTCCCCCACTGGATTTCCAGAATTTAGTTCTTACTATAAAAACAACTCTCGCTAGAAGAAAGCCAGAACTTCCGTAGCTCCTGCAGCAGCGGCTGGACAAAGGTGAGTAAACCCACGGGTCCAGTCAACACGGCACTCACACGGGATGAGCCACTGCTGGGGAAACATGCTAAAAAAAAACAGAGGATTCTAAGCGCCCGGGCACTTGGTAATTCTTTTAAAAATCATATGGAAACCACGTTCATAAAGGACATTTTTTAAAGCGCGCTCCAACTGAAGAGATTGAAATTTGAGGGTCAAACGCCATGAAAACCCCTCTCTGTGGCAGGTAGACGTGCAGTGAGATGGGTGAAGACCCCTAGTGCGTCAGCGCCAGGGAAAAGCCCTGGGCTTGTACCCGCAGACGCTTCGCCTTCACACCCCCCTCACTCCCAGTTTATGAATGCAGCCTGGGGCTCAAATAGCGAAGAAACCCACCCAAGTTACCAAACTGGTAAGTGGCAGAATTGGGATCTCAACCCAGTTTTGACTTCCAAGATCATCATGCCTTAACTTTAGAGCATCTGCTCTAAAGACAGCCTCGACACTACAGTTAACTTCCCGCAAGGTCATTACCAAGTGCTTCGGGAGAACACAATCTTACAAGGAGGGGGCACAACCCAACCATGAAGTGGACTGAACTGTATATAGACTTTACGTTCTCCATTCACCACCTACAACACAGGATCAAACTCAACTCCAATTTCTGCATTTGAGGCCTTCATAATCCGGCCCCGATGCGCTCCCCTCCCCTGTTCAACACCACCCGCTGAATATTTTCTATATATAAAAGGCATTGCACGAAGCACTGTAGGAGATACACGCTGGAATAATACGTATTATCTGCACTTGAGGTGCTTAGAGTATAAGAGGGGAAACTGAGGCAAGAAGCCACATGACAATAATAAAGGCAGGGTACTAGGAGGATGAGAGAAACAACTAAAGAATAGTCTGAGGAAAATAAATAAATAAAAATCCAGAGATGTTTCCTCCCGTGGTTGCCACACTCTCTGTCATTCACCCACCTGCTCTGGCCACATCTGACTGGTCCCCAGACCACGAGCAGCCAAAGGCAACAGTATACAGGCCAGTCATTAAGGGGAGAACAGTGGCCTATGCACTGGGCTCTTGGAGATCATGATCGAGTAAACCAGATTACCTCTCCCAGCTGAGTTTCAGATTCAGCAGCGCCAACTCCTTTTTATTCTCCTTTAAAAATTTCACATTTCCCCAGGTGATAAATATGCAATATATTCTCTTTGTAAAAGATTAAAATGTTATACACACAAACCCACTTTTTTGGGGGAGGAGGTGCCTTTTTCCCCTGTCACTCTCTCCACATACCGTCCTATCATGTTGGCTTCTATTCCTTCCATGTGAACAACCTGCCACTCCCCCCATCCCTGCCCTCACGGTCCTGCCCAAATCTGCTGAACACTTACTTCTGAGTTGCCAAAACCCGGGTCAAATGGCACTTTCCAGTTTCCCGCCAGTGAGCCTGCCTCTGCCCCTTCAGCTCATCAGACTTTGTGTGTGTGGCTAGCACAGGGCTTGCCATACTGCAGTCCTCTTGTGGGTGCTTTCCTTTGCCTTCTTTGACAAATTATGAGCTTCTTGAAGGCAGGGGACATGTCTTACTCCAGGACCCCGACCCCTCAACTCCCGGTGCAGGACTGAGAATGTGCTACTTAATCATAACATCACTGCTGATTTTAGCCACCTCCTGAAAGGGAAAATATCTGAAGAACTGACATCACGGCACATAGGAGGTGGTGACTGTATGTTTTTTTTGAAGAGGGAGGAAGACAGAACTGGCAGGATGGGGCGGGGGGAAGGGGGGGGGAAATCACTGTGCTGGCAGATATCCAGGATATAAAGAAGAACACGACTGGGCTCCTGCCTTGTAGGAACCCAGTCCAGGTGAATGCTCAGGGAATGCCAAATACCCATGAACCTTTCCTCTTCCTAAGTCCCGAGAAATGTACGAGGCACCCATAATCACAACGGGGTGGGGCAAAGGGAAGGGGAGTCGTTATTTTATTCCCTAACAGAAAGAACCTGGAAAACTCAAAGCCCTTCCTTCGTCAAAATTACAATGTTTTTAATTCTTATGATCTTCATCCATTTCAGATTTACCATCCTGCTTCAATCCACCACTTGCATAGAAGGTAACATTCAGCATCTAATAGAAAAAAACATATGTTCTAAGAGACATCTCAACTTTTTCATCGGTAGAACAGGTAAGAATGAATTGGATAAAATGCAGATGAACCAACTAAGCATATTCTGGGTAGCCACAGTATTTTTAAAGATAAGGAATACACACAGTCAATGTGGCTTCATCTGCAAACTCATTCACCACACACAAGTTTGATTTTTTTTTTTTAAGAAAAGGCAAAGCCCAAACTACTTATCCTTACATGGATCTAGCCCTGAAGGTTGCTTTGCAAAGATATCTGAGTGAAATTATCCAGCAAACCCTTGTGTGGATAGAAGGTTCCACAAGTCAACAACCGCTTAAGCAGTTTAAACCAACAAGCAAGATGCCCTCTATTTAAATGCTATGAGCGAATCTATTTTAAGCCTCTAAAAATCCTCTGGGCAGGTGTTTAAGCTGTGTACAGACTGAGCCTGTGGAGACTCCGGGGGTGGGGGAGGGTGGGCTCCACTCTCCATGCAGGCAACATTTTGTTCAGACAATCTTCCTGCAGCAGGTCATGTGACAAAGGCCAAATAAACAGCATCTGGGGATTTTCAATTACAGACCTTCGCCCAGCATGCCTGCACTGTAATCTCTACCAGATGAGGCTCAGGCCTCCCTATTTTCAATAATTCACACACTGTGTACACATAACATGACAATAAGGGCATTCATGGAGCGGCCTGATTCGCAGATCAAAGCTAGCAAAGGGCCAGCTGTAAGCATGCTCTGCTGCTGGATGATTCGTGCTTTTCACAGGCTTGGAAAGACGCTCTGCAGGACCTGGCAAGCCGGCCTCTTTCCTGTGCGGTATGCTGAGCAAACTCTGAGCATGAACCGGGCACAGTTCCCTTGGGATGGCCAAAGTGGTGACCGGTTCCATGTGCATTTGCAAGTACTGGGCAGCTTCAAGCTCCAATCTACTCAACAAGCTGCCCCTTGCAGGGGCTTGCCTTGGCCAGTGCAAGACCCGTGAAAAAGTTCTACTGCTCCCGGGAGAAGGCAGTTCTTGAAAACAAACTCATTCTAAAAAGACGGTAAGGTTCCCGTACTTAATAAGCCCTCGGCCAGGTGCCTGAGTTTACAAATCCACTGGCTGTGCAGTTTCCATGTAGCGTCACACACATACGAATGACTCAGACACAAACTACATGGAGGTATATTTTTAATGGCTGTCAGTGAGCTCTGGGTCTGGGAAATGAAAGCGGACACTCTGTTGTTATTCCTGAAATCCCTACACGTTAACTCAATTAACTCGGGTGTGTGCAGACTAACGCATTTAGGCACTGTGGGTGTGTGAGCATGCGTGTGAGTGCTTTAAAAGCATTCAGAATTCTCAAGTCCACAGCATTCCAAATGCCTATCGCCCTGCAAAGGAGAGTTGCAACTGGAGGAAATAAGGACACTGCTTCTTCATACAAAGATTTCATACCCATCAATCAGGGCAGGAACCCAGAGAAAGCCATAATGGTCTGACTTCCTCAGCAGCAAACACATGCTGCTCACCAGCTGTGGGCTGTGCATCCTTACCCCCTTTTCTCTCTCATTCAGAATGGTTTCCTCTTAATCACAATAATCCCAAAAGTGCTAAAACATATCAATCGTTGGGTAAGCCCTGCCTACAAAGGGCCAGCCGGCTGGCTTTTATGGCCTTGTCTAACAGCAGCTGATACTTCATTCAGTGACAAATCCAATTTAGCAGTTACAAGAGGTTTAGCATCCCTGAAAAAATATTGGGGTTGATCTGGCACTCTAAAGTCAGCAAATGCTCCATTGCCATACTGTTGCAGAGATTATTCTGCTGTCATATTTGGATGTCTACAACCGACCGTCTCACACCTTCTCTACCCTTGCCCCCCACGATCTAATGATAGTGGTTGTTGTTGTTGGTGGTGGCAACAATTTAATGCCCGGATAAAGAAATACAGGCTACAATCATATCTGGAAACTGACTCAATGTGACTTTACCATCCCCACCCCCAACACACACACACACACACACACACACACACACACGCAGGAGTGATTGGCTCTACTCTTCAAATGGGAATTTCTAGCATACTGAAGGAAAAAAACTGTGGGGTGAAACTGATTTTACTCTAATCTTTGGGGTCTAAGTCAGCTTTGAGGGGCAGAAGGAGATAAACAACATGTAAAGATTTTATCCTTGGACTGAAGTCCATCATATTAAAAACTACTGCAGGACTAATGTAAAGACTTTGTAATTAAATTCTTCACATTTATTTTTAGACATCAGACTGTTAAAGAAAAACTTTGAGCCATGATGGAGGGAAGCACATAAAATGACAGAAAGAAAAATTAGCTTTTGAATATGTAACACACTCAAAATACATATATATAGACTCTACAGATAATTACATAAATTCAAGTTAAAAGAATCTCCAAAGAAAATAACGTGGATAATTTAGCTATTAAAGGGACATACAACCAACAAAATGCCATTTTTAAGCAACATCACACGGTAACTTACAAAATAAAATAAAAGGGAAATGATCTAATAGGAACATGGGCTGATTATTCCTTTAATATTAGGCTTTGTAGTCAACAGTTGGTTATTCATCCCAGCTTTAACGATACCAAAAAAGTGACCACAGAGACATCTGGTTTAAAAAAAAAAAAAAGTTTTCAGTGCCATAAATGAGACATTCGCAATT
This sequence comes from Leptonychotes weddellii, assembly GCF_054177405.1. NCBI lineage: Eukaryota > Metazoa > Chordata > Mammalia > Carnivora > Phocidae > Leptonychotes > Leptonychotes weddellii. Next base: position 39,255,293 of record NC_138379.1, read on the forward strand.
GGGGGCTGGCAAGATATCAGTGATGGAATATTCCATACATGGAGTTCTTATTTCATGTGGTTTTAAAACTTTATTCTTTTCTCTGGATTTTTTTTTTAAGCATAAACTGAAAATTAAAACAAAAACACCCAAAGCCCGCAGACTAGAGAAGACATTTAGCTTCTGTGAATAACTATCCATTAGATTAATATTTTGTCAATGTCACTTGTCACAACAAAAGCAGCGGCATTTATAATTTACTCTAAGACTGGTTTAATTAAAATTCAAACAACCACGACAAAGCTATATTGAATTTCATTTGCCACACTGTAATTACTTACTTTGTAGCTGACTATAAACAATATTTTATTACATCCACAAAAATGCACTTAAAAACTAGCAGTAATGCAGAGACAATGGAAGAAGTGAGGGGACAAGTCCTGTCACTTCTGCTCTGAACACAGAGTGACTTCCTAACTTTAATGGAACAGAAGAAAATGGGGACCCATTTGCCCAATCGGAGGGGACCTGTGGGTCTGCCTACATCACCTTCCTTTACAGCAGGGCTCAGACTCCCCGAGAACACAGATTTGGCAGAACCAGATCCGTGGACCTCTCTCCAAAGACCAAGAAAGAGTCTCACTTGGCTCAGACTCAACAATGATACAATAGAGGCTGCCAGGCATGATGAATGACTTCAAGGCTGAAAACCACCATTTGCATCCTCCCAGATAAACAATTAGCTTTAAAAAAAAAAAAAAAAGATTTCTGGAGGCAACTTCCACTACTGTTGATATATATGCCTGGCAGGGGAGAGTTAGTTTAGTGAAATTAGACTTACTTTAAGAACATTTGTCTGAGACATTTTCCGAAAGTGTTTTATTGAAGTGGGAAGAAAGAAACCTTTCATTTTGGATAAAAGACAAAGTTCAGAACTGTAAAACTTAGGAAAGGCTTAGAAACCTCTAGCTCTCCTAAAGCCACTATCAAGGTTTTCAGTGTATTTGATTACCGATTTTTTCCATTCCCTCTTCCCTTATTTTAAATCCACATAATTCTTAAAGGCGGCATATAAAAAAAATTCACTTATTGAACAAGGCAGGCAGGCATAAACACGATCTAAGCATGAAAAGAAAGGGAACGACCTTCACACACGCTTGCCAGATAAAAATCAGTGTTCTGAAACTGCATACGGGCAATTTTCTGGAGCTCATGAGGATCCAGGAACGAACGCCTGAGAAATGACTGAGAAATATTCTAAAAGTCAGCCTGCATTTTTCTAGAATGAATTTACAGGACAGGGCAAGAGTACCTCCGGAAGTTCACCAAGCCTCCATTAATGAATGAGGTAGCAGTGCGGTTTCCATGACAACCGAGACTCCAACTCTCCCGCAAGCTTAGTGCATAACCGCCAAAGGTTTTTCCTCAAATCTCAACTTCCCGTTTCGAGGTGCTGACAAAACCAAACACACTTTTAAGCCTGGGGAAATGGTGCAGGGGGTTTTAAAAAGGATTCTCGTAAGGCTGGCTTGGTCAATAGTGGGGTGGCATCACAGAACTCTGCAGCTCCATCTTGCTACAGACTCTTGGAACACGACGTGAAAGGGAGTTAAGGGCCCCCTGAGAATGTTCTGTGAGTTAAATGTATTTGCTGTAATATTATAGTGTGTTATGACAAGTTATATATCATTATAATAGGCTCCCATGATTAACATTAGTCTGACTGGTTTTTCCTTGCTCTGTAGAAATGATTTGAGGAATTCAGAATCAGCTTGCTCACCAGAATTCAGCACCTGGGGAAAACCGACTACATTTCTTTAACATATGTAACCTTGAGGCTTAGACTTCATGAGGTCATGACACATTTTCAATGAGAGCTTTCCAGATCCTTCCACAGAAACAGGGGAGTGTGGAAAAGTATAGCCTCTAGAACTCTGCCATTAAGTAGTCACTGATTTTAGGGAAAGTTATTAACCTTTTTGAGCCTCAGTTTCCCCAAAGGTCTAGGACCCTGTAACACTATGACACCACAATGATGAGATCTAGATACTTTTGCATTCCTCCCGAACACAAGCAGTCAGAGAACATCAGAAAACACTGCTGTCCTCTAGTCCTCCACCTTCTGCTTCTGGAGGGGCGTCTCCAAGGTCCAAACCAAAGGAAGATGGCATACTTCCCAGTAAATGCACGTAGGTACATGAAGGACAGCTCCTATGAGAGCAGAATGGGTCAGGGGTGGGGGGTGGCGTGGGGTGTTGGGATTAGAGGGATTCTTGGAAAAGCCCAAGAGAATTATAAACCAGCCCTTCCAAAAACAACGCAAAGCTTGCATTCACCATAGAGTTTCCCTTGGGGAAAAATGACTGAAGAGAGTTAAGTACGGTCTGTATGCTAAGGTAGGGAACACAGTTCTTAACCAACGTCCATCCCTGCTATCTCAAGAGCTGTGCTAAGAGCAGAGAGATATTCTCTAAAGCCAACAGCTTCTGAGCACCCATTATGGGCATGACTTGGAGGTAGACAGCTGAAAGGACCAAAGGAGGACAAAGGTAGCACTTCTGCACCTGAAGAACTTACAATCTCTCTACGTAATGGTAGATAAGAGATGCGGTTGGTGGGGGGAGGCAGACCAGTGGTGGTTATATACATTTTTAAGGGTTTCCTTCTTAATTCTGTCCCGTTTTTTCCCTTTCACATATTAAGAGTCTAGATTGAAGTCCCTCCCTGGCATCCACAGAATAATGTAACTTCCCACACCTGGACTGCCTTTGGCCTGTTCTCATGCTCAAAAGGTGTTAGCAGGCAGTAACAAATTCCTGACAGCTACCACCAGTAACTTGAGAAGAGAAAAAGTATTCCAGTATTCCATTTCAATTTGCAGACAGGTCTGGCTCAGCAACAAAGCAGCTAAAGGACAGGGAGGGCAAATTTCCGGGACGACCCTCCCCTCCCCCATGAGAGCCATGCAGTTGTTATGGGTGGGGGGGGGGGGGGAGACACGACAATCAAACGTCCACCCCAACCCCGAAAAGGCACGCACAATCTAATTCCATTCCTCTCACGAGGTCACATCCAGGGAGCCACCATGTATGTATGACCTCCCTTAACATGAAGTCTCCAACTCATTTTTCTTGGAGCTAGAAGATTTTCCACCTCCGAGAAAAATGAGAAGCTTCCAAAGTGAATGGGGCCCCTCTCTCCTTGAGAGGAGATGTGGAGGGAGCTGGGCATGCCTATGGACACAGCACTTCCAAACTACGTGAAGAGCACCCAGAGGGGAGTCACAATGACATCATCTCAGCCTAGACCCAGCCATCAGGAGTCAGGAGATGGTAGTCATTTTGCTATGAAAATTAAAGTAAGTAAAAGTTGAGAGAGAAAGACTGTTACTCAGACACAATAATCCCCATTATATGAATTTTGATTGACCTTCCTCTGCAATTTAATTATAGACCTTTCAGTGTGAGTGAGCAATTGGGAGTATTTATTTAGCTTGTTTTATGAAATGAGTAGCTAGAAGAAGAGCAGGAGCTGAGCTAAGTTGGCCGCCGTGAGCCCGCCATGCAGAGAGTTCAGATTGCACCCTGTGGACAAATGCAAAGTGCCATCGCTTGCGCTTGAGGCCAACAAGCACTTTAAACATCCTATCTGGACTCTGGAAGGGAAATCTAGCTCTGGAATGAAGATGAGATGGAGGGGGCTAACTGGAGGCAGGGAGGGAGGCAAGGGGAACAGAATTTGGGAAGTAGCTCTGAAGAAGCGAGAGAGGACTGGATCAAGGGCTGGTGCTACCAGGTCTTCTTGACAGGTCTGGTACGGACGGAAGGGACAGACTTTGATGGCAGCGGACGGTCTTGGCTCCAAGATGGTACTGCATCTTGGAAACAAAGAGTACAGGAAAATCAAGACAGTGGAGCAAGGGAGTCAACCAGTTTCATTTGGGCATTTGAATTTGAGGGCAGAAAAGGAGGTCTATGTGGGGCCAACAAGCAGCCAGATATGCAAGGTTAGGGATTAAGAGATTCAGGCTGAGCAGGAGGCACAGGTCCAATGGTCAGCCTATTGCTGATAACTAACCCTGAGAGCTACGAATCACACCCGGGCAGAGTGCAGAAGGAAAACGGAGCTGGGGAAAACAGAGGGTGGAACAGAGGAAAGGGAATCAGCAGAGGAGGCTGAGAAATAGAAAAAAGACATAGACGTGGTCAAGTAATATCATGGAAGGCAAGGTCAGATAAAGTTTCAAAAAGAGCTTAAAAAGTCACCCATTTAAAATGCTGCAGAAAGGTCAAGTAGGATGAGAGCTACGAGTGTGCATCACATGGACATGTTAAATTACTTCTCTTAAATGCTACAATAAACAGGCCCACGGACAGAAGTAGTTGTGGTTGTACGTCCTGCCCACCAACAGTCTGATGTAGGATGAGTCTTGTTTGAGACAAGGCTTCAGAAGTGAGGTTCCAAGGATCAAGGGCCCCTTTGGAAGTTACATGACTCATATGGTCTCATATGCTGGACTCTGGTCACTGACCTAGGATGTGGAGGGAATGAATGGAAACGAAATCCAAGAGCAGTTACTGAATGGTGTGTGGCCTGGGAAAGAGTGTCCACAAAGTGTCACTACCATTGGTCTGGCTAAGAACACGAGAGATGATAGTGAAAACATCCTGTGAGCATCAACTGGCTACATGGAATCTACCCCCAAAAGCACTGTACGTTTTATTAGTATTTGTAGATTGTGTGCTACATGTGCTTTAAATTAGTGAAAATTTTCATCACGGGTGTGCGCGTATGTGTGTGCATGCGGGAGTTTGTGTGTGCGGGCGTGCGTGTGTTTGAAAATATCTGTCAGCAAAATAAATACCTGTCAGCATATCACTGGCTAACCACCCTCAATTCTAGTCACTGCTTCGAAGAGTTCCACCAAAGGGGCAGCAGGTTCCAAGTCAGATAGAGAGGTCAGTGACATCTTGCCGGCGAGTTTCCCGGGGGTGATACAACCAGAAACCCCACAGTCACACCTGGCTTCCTCTTATGGATCTCCATCCTTACACAATCCGTACGCAAACATGCAATTGCATACACACGTCCCTCATGCCCATCCACACCTCCAACCCTCCTTGCCTTTTCCGAGGCCTCACCATTTCCTTAGGAAGTAGCCTCCCAACTGCTTCCTGCCATTTCCCCCACTTTCACCCTTCCTTTGAGGCTACCACCACAGTGAGCTTCTGTAATCAAAATACCAAGTCCTCTCCAGCTGCCTGCAATGCCTCCTTCCCATCCCTGGGCTTTGTGTATCAGTGCAGTTCCCTGCATCTAGAACACCAGCTCTTATAGCCACCTGCAGACTGCTATCCATCTATCCATAAAGCCTTCCACAACCCACAACTGGGTATTTTCTGCTCCAGCTCCCTGTGCTCTCCTGCTCTCATAACCACCCCCAACATCCATCATTTGTTTCCAAACCTCCTTCTCTAGTAGTATCCAGGGTACAGGGGGTCAGGGGCTTTTTCCCATCACTCTTCTATCCCCAGCCCCCAGGATATCACCTAGCACATGCAAGATGATCAATTAACACTGCCTGAATGAATGGACCAGCGATATACACATAGTGTGCATCACACTTCTTTCTGAAGCTTAGGATCTTAAAAAGTTTTGTTGTTGTTGTTGTTTTAATAAGTTGGAAGGAAAACATTATTTTAGAAAAAGAATATATTATGTGAGAATTTTCCCAAGTCTATGAAAAAGACTCGCTCAGAGGTCTTTCATGATTTCCTTGTGTGGTAACATGTTTCCTTTCAAGAGAAACTTATAAGTCTGTTCTCCACTTTGAGCTACACAGAGTTTCTGCTGAGAAACCCTTTTATGCCATGTGTATGGCTTCTCATCTACTCAAGTCTCTTAATTACAAAATATTATCACTAAAACCAACAAAAAACAATGAAAATATTTGTCACCATATTGCCTGGACTCTCTTAGAAGAACTGTCTTAAACACTTTAAGAGAATCAGAAATGTTTGGCTCTAGAAGACACTTTAGGGATAACTTCATCTAAGAATTTCAACTTTTTTTTTTGCAGGTGAGAAAATTAAAGCAAGGAGAAGTCAAAAGACATGCCCACGGCCACACCCCTCACTGAGTTAACAGTGGGGAAGAACTGAGGCCGTCTGACTCTGAGGCAATATTCAGTTGAGATCCACTCTATAATAAACATTTGTTTTGTATTGACTTTTTACTCGAATGTTAAATTTTCTCTTTCAAGGGCATCTCATCATTAACATTTAGTAAATGCATAAAACAGGCCCTAAACTTTGCTTCCAACGGATTTAAAATCCAAAATTCTTCCTAATTAGAAAGAAAAAACTAACCCAGATATATGTGGAATTACGTCCCAGAGTCTATCCTGATCACCATTACATAATCAAAAAGTAAAGGCTGTTCTCCCCTTAAAGTATCAGAGGTCTTCAGTGCCACGTAGCATCATCCACATTTGACATTATCCAAAGACAATCCATTGTTCCAAGTGCCCCTCCAAAGTGGCATCCTGTCACACAGTCCTCTCGAATGTAGTCCGTTTCACTAAAGGAGGTCCCATGTCCACACTGAACACTTCTATTATTTGGATTCGTAGGGATATACTGCATGTCAGGAGGCAACAGTATTGCTTTCAAAATCCCATAGGTTCCAAAATTCCTCTGAAGAGAAAGAATGAACTATCTTCTCAACCAGATTGATGGTTCAGCAGGAGGTGAAATGACTCACCTTGAGCAAATCCACAGTGCATTCTCAAACATGAAAGATGAGAAGTAAAGTAGTCATGTGAGTCCCTGCTTAAGAGTCATCTCCCAGGGTGTCCATGGGCTCATCCCTCCCGCCCCGTCCTCTCGGGCCAAGCCCACCCTGGATGGGCACCTACGATGTTCTCTGCTAGGGGAGGCATTCTGGTCCTCCAACCATAATTTCAGCCTTAAGAAGTTAGAGTCTTCTCCCCAACTACATTGCTTCTCTGAATCATTCATTCTCTGAGCCATTTTCTACAAATCATTCCTTCATCCACAAAATATCTGAATCACTTAAATTTCAGCTACTGAGATATGCAGAGTAACAAGATTTGATATGTATTATGCAACCCTCCACCTAAAAATCTTCCTTTGTAATTTCTAATGGCATCTACATTCAAGCATTTAGGACAATACTAGATGAATCTACCTTTACCCTTGACGATTTTAAGCTTCCTTCATATCTCCCTTCCGACTTTCTTCTTTCCAGACAGAAGGGCCAATGTCTTCAGTCTGTCCTTACCCAAGGGCAATCCCCAGGATCACTGTCACTGCCAGGAAGTGTGCTTGTCTCTTCATAACCTCCTGCAAGAGCAGCTTAACACTGGGCATGTTATTCCAGGGGCCAAAAGAAGATGGTGGGATTAAATACTCGTATAAAAACACAGACACCAGATCTTACAGAAAAGGCAGATGGTTTATCTTTAGGAGCACCAGCCTCGGTGCAGGGACACCTGGTTCAAATTTCAGTTTGAACTTAACTGAACCTCAGTTTTTTTATAGGTAAAGAGGGTCTAAAACTCCCTGACAGAACTGTCGTGAGGATCAATAAAGAACATTCCTATGAAATCAGTGGACAGAGTATCTGACACATCACAAACACAATGTACCCCTTCCTTGGCTGAATCCAAAATCAGGTATAAATAAAATTCCTTTCTCATTACCACTATGATTTCTCATTCACATCATTTTCAATGCAATCTGAATGCAACTACTCCCCTCAGTCAAACAGAAACAGGCCCACATGCTTCCAGCATTCCTTGCTGCCAGTTAGACTGGGGAAGGGCGAACACTCTTTCCCCCGTAAAGCACCCCTGCACCAACAGAGAGATGGTCACAGGACTTGGAAGGCTAGCTCGCTGAAGAAACAGAAACGATTTGATAAAATGAGAAAAGGTTCCTCCTCATGGGTAGTCAAGTCAATGCAATGCAAAACAGCCATAATCCTCCCTGTTCCCAAGAGCACATGTGGCTGTTGGAGACGTGCACAGATATTCTGATCCAATCCTTTTGGCCAAGAGTTTGATAATATGTATGAAAAGCCTTAAAATGACCTTTGCTCCTAATGTAATTTAGGGACATAATCTGGAATCCTGGAGAAGAAATGTGCTAAGAGGTGTCTGTCCACATAAGTTATCTTGGTGGGGGAAAATAAGAGAAACAAACTCAAGATAAGGAATTGTTAAATTCTCTCTGGACAGAACATTAAATAGGCATTCAAAGTATTATTTAATAGGAAAGGTTTATACCTTACAGGAAGAAAGCACAATTAAACATACAAAGAGGATGATCGCAACTTTGTAAAATAAAAATAAACTCATATGAAGGAAATGACACAGAAAGCTAACAGTGGTTGGCTCTGGGTGATAGGTGTCACGGGTGGGTTTTTTCCCCTTCTTTATTTTCCTACTTTGGGTCTGGGGAATCCGTCTCAGCCCACCGTGTCCACCTGCTGAACACAATGCCTGCACGGGGACAGCACCTGCTTGGGGTTGGGGGCGGGGGGGCGAGAGGGCGGACCTGAAACCCACCAGAGCAGCACAGGTGTGTAGGGAGAAGGCTACTCGGTCAATCCCATTGCATGACCCTGACTCTCCACGGCTAAAATCCCACTTTCACACTGCGCACTGCTCACAAATCCAAGGACAAGGCACACCGAGTTCTATAGAGCTGATACAATTCAAGACTCTAACTCGTGTGTGCGTGCATTCAAAATCAAGACTGAAAAAAAAGTAAGCTATTTCTAAATCCAGTCACACTGGGTTATGTGCCGCATTCTCTCTCATGTCTTCTGGGCCTTTAAACATGGAGCTTGAGATACTTCCCCCCTCCTTCTCTGCCTGGCCAACTCCCACTTCTATGTCAATTCCCATCTTAGACAGCCCTTGACAATGAACATGGTTTACAGACTAAACTGTGGGTCCCACCCACCCCCAAGTTTATAAGCTGAAGCCCTAACCCCCAGCGTGACTGGATTTGGAGACAGGGCCTCTAAAGAGGTAATTACGGTTAAACGAGGTCAGAAGGGTGAGGCCCTAATCCAAGATGACTGGCATCCTTCTAAGAAGAAGAAAGTGTCTGCAGAAATTAAAATTACCTTCACAAACAGACAGCCTTAGAGTATGATGGGAGGGGCTTCATAGTAAGGACCACCACACAGGCAAAGAGGGGGATGAGAAGGTAGCCAACCATGTCGGTCCTTTTTGTTCTAAGCAGATTTTAAAATATGCTTGCAGTGTGAACTCTTGGACATTATAACTAGTTAATTTCCAGATAATTATGGATGGAGAGTAAGTTAATTAAGTTGTTTACCTTTATGCACTAGGGTATATCTGAGTGTGCCTGGCTTGAGAGAGAGTCACTGTGGGATGTGCAGCACTCATTAACTTGGGCTTAGTTGCTGAACATAAAAAAAGCAGACATTAAGGCTGAGTTCGTTGTATTTAAGGAAACTACATTTCATAATACAACACTTTTCAAAAGGTGATCTCTGCCAAGGGAAAAATAGACCTACCTTTTCTTCTTATGACAAATGTGCCTTTACTCTCCACCTTTCCCCCACATTGTCTGCAATATGGTGAAGATTTCTCAAAATAACCCTTTAGGCAGAGAAAAGAGGAGGGGAAGTACCCAGCATGAGAATGGGTTGTTTTCTATAGCTTGAAATCAGAAATTGAAAGGTAGTATTAACTGCCCCTGGAAAGACAATGTGCACACTTATATTTCCAGCTGGTCCACAAAATCTTGAGCTCATAAACCCAAGACCAGTCCACAAAAATCTATCCAACCCATAAGAGCAAGACTACGAACAGTGACCACCTGTCCTTCCTTTCCGAGGTACTAGAAGGAAAAGGGGGCTTCATCCACTTGCTCCCTGATCTAGGAGGAAGCAATGGTTTTTTTCTAGTTCTCCTCCCTTCTACCTTTAACTTCTTTTCCAAATCCTATTTCTTCTTTCTCCCGGTGCCAAGCACTCTAGCCCTCAAGAGTCAGCTAGGTTCAAAAATTATGAAGCCCCCTCTCTGCTCCAACATAAAAGAGCATTCCTGCAATGCCAGGATCCCAGCAAGGGGTCGGGAGGAATCAATCTCACTGACCTCATTTACACTACACTCAGTGCCCTTTATTTGTCATTGCAGGTCATTATGACTCTCAAATGGAAACTTCAGTAGCATTTTTAGGCATCCATCCGTCCATCCATCCATCCGTCCACCCAACAACTAAAAACCTCCTCTGTGCCAACCCTTTCATTTGGAAAGGTGCAGTGTCAGTCAAGTCCACAGGTAAGTACCAGCCTTAGTTTCCCAAAGACCAGGTCTCTGAGTTTGCCTCCTTGTAGAGGAAGTCTCATTGCTAAACCAGCAGGTAACAGAAAAACAATACATAGAAGCCAAGGTTTGTATAAATGTCACCATTTAAAATCTCACTGCCAAACACATCTATTCTCCTATGAATAAGAAAATGTTTTGGTAAGTATGAAATGCTAGACCTAGATTGGGAGCCTACCCCCAATTCAGTGGAAATCAAATACTGTCTATATGATGCTTTCTAGTATAAGAAAATAAACAAGGTTTGATATTACATATTTCACTACCCTGTGTTGGCACATCCCCTCCTGCCCTCCCTCTGCTCCGTTCTGAGCTACATGACACAATGCTCTGAGTCCTATGGAAGTGACCCGTGGTCTCACAGAGACAATGACCATCTTATGCAACCAAAGGCAAGGTTAAAAAAAAAAAAAAAAAAATCACAAAACTCTAAAGCCCTTCCTCTAAATACACACCCATATTTAACTCACCATCCTTCTGAACTCTCAGAAGGAAGAACCAAAACATTTTTAATCAGTCATGGGTATCATTTATTGAGTGCCTACTGTATACCAGCCACTATGCAACACACTTCCCAAATATCTCTTTGCACCATCACAGAAGTTTTTTGTTTTTTTGTGTTTTGTTTTTTTAGATTTTATTTATTTGACAGAAAGAGCGAGAGAGGGAACACAAGTAGGGGGAGTGGGAGAAGCAGGCTTCCCGCAGAGCAGGGAGCCCAATGCGGGGCTCGATCCCAGGACCCCGGGATCATGACCCGAGCCGAAGGTAGATGCTTAACCCACTGAGCCACCCAGGCGCCCCCATCACAGAAGTTCTGTAAGACAGCTGCTATCATTATTCCCAGTTCACAGACGAGGAAGCTGAGCCTCACACCAGTTAGAGAGCTCCCTCAAAGCACACAGCGAATAAACAGCAGAGCTGGGGTTTGAGCCCAGGTCTGTCAGATTGCGCTGCCCTTAAACGGAGGTTGTGTCAGACGTTCACAAGTCCAGAGCTTCCATGGGTATCTGTTCCAGCCACTGTCCAGCCTAAGTAACAGATGACCTAAAAAGAACGAATCACTTAAGTAAGTCAAACGCTAGAAAATCTATTCTACCTCCTATCTCACCCTCCCCTCTCCGAATGGGAACTGAGTAATTTCTTTCACACCTCCAAGGGTCCGTTTTACACCAAACTGTAATTACCCCCAACGCTGGTTGCTAGCTACTTGTTGACATTGGCTAGAATACATATTGCTTGATGTCCAGTTTTATCCATGTCTTCTTTCTTCCATTCAAACTTCATATTCTCATTCCTCAAGATGTAATACTGCAACTCAATTTGACAAACACTTATTAAGTCGCTGCATAATTATATTTGTCAAGTACACAGATATGGCCACAGCTCAAGGGCTAGCTCCAACTCTGGTTGGGGAAACAAGGCACCAAATGTGTTAAGCCAAAGGAGGAAGCAACTCATCTGGTCAGAGAAATTCTAAAATGGCTAAATCATCATAGACCTTGGAAATACCAAGCGATTCTGTGGAGCTCAAAGAACAGGGGACTCAACAGTGGTGATAGGCTGTGGACATCTTCATTTTCACCATGAAAAACTCTACCCCGCAGGAAAAAGGGAACCAAAGCTCTTTTCAGCAGCATAGCGACAGTTTCAGGAAGATGCGACAACTCATCCCAACATTCTGGGGGCTGACTGGCTCGCTAACTAAGAGGTACAACAAATTCCCCATCTTCAGATTTCACATGCCTGGTTTGTTAGGCTGCTAATGATGAATGTCAAAAAGCACTGTTCATCTTTCTCCTTTTTCATTATCTTAATTCAGATACAGCACTTTCCTGCCTCGCATCTATCAGATACAAGCGGCACCCTGTATTCAAACATCTCAACCCCAGAAGGCGAGGGGAGAGGCAGACCTGCATTTCAGCACACCTCTGAGGGTCGGAATACAATGTTCACAATTAAGATGATCTGAATTCCCCCCCAAAGCTTTTTTTCTCCCCCAATTCATTGATAAAGTCTTGATTAAAAATACAGACATTTTGTCATCCTTACTACATTTACCTCATCTCAACACTCTCCTGACTGGGTGAAAGCTAATGCTGCTTCTTCTGTCTGGTCAATTATTGCATGGACACAAGGGACCAATTAATGCCATCCATAAAAGCCTGAATCATTCTGTCAATTAACGAGAACTAACTATGTCATCAGATATATTACTGGTGAGCAAGTCTATTTGGTTGCAATATGTCTTGAAGGAGAGCAGTATCAAATGAATCACAATTGACTTGGACAACTGCTAGCATAATTTCGGAAGATGAAAAGACAGATGTGGTAGTTATTAGTGGTCCCCTGAGGAATTACAGCCAAGCAATTGCAATGTGCTAAGACCGCACTAGCAGGTGCCTGCAGTACAAATCAGACAGAGGGTTAAATCAATATTTTCAATTTCTTAGGATCAATCTGGTGTTTGAACGAGATGGAAACTTGTTAGCGATTGGCAGGATGTGTAAATGAAAAGTCAAACTTCTTATTATTTGTTAAAAAGGAATGAGTGTACTGAATCATGCCCTTGGCACAAGGTAATGCTTTCATGATCCAGTAGCTAGGGCATTCACTGAGAATCAAGCAGTTCTTAAATTTTAATAGAGTGCAAAAGGTTACCTTTATAAAGGTTGAACATTCAAGATCTTTAAAAATGATTGAAGTGTCAGGAGGAAAGTTTTGAGCTGTGACAACAGTATAGTTATTAATGATTAGTGCAAGGACCAAAAGGAAACCTTAAACTCGATGTAAAGAGGGGGTAGATAAGGTCTGACCAAGAATGTACAGATTAAACAGAGCCTTGGGAACATGATTGTTTTTCTCTTATTTTACTAAGAAGCAGCCTGGCTTGGAAGACCATTTACCAAAAACTTTGAGTATTTTCCCCCAGTCATCTATATTGAATTTCTAACCCTTGCTGAGTGTGTAGATTAGCTGAGTGACTATCTCTGACACTGCTCCATTTTGCTTTTTGTTACTTGCCTTGTTCTTAATTTAAGGATAGACAATCCTTCATATGCCTCCAAATTATGAAGCTCCAACACAGACACAGAGAGCTCAGAACCGTAAACAAGTAAAACTTGTCCTAATGCATTTTGTGTGTACATAGTAACCAGCTTAATCATTACTAGGGGGCAGTGTGGTTCACAGGAAGAGGAGTCAGAGAGATGTGGGTGGGAATCTGGGACCTGGGGCTTCCTCGCTGTGTGCCTCTGGGCGAGTCACATGACTATTCTAGAATCAGTTATCCCCTATGCTATAAAGGGGGGGCAGAGGAGGGTATCCCAGAGAGGATATCCCAGCCTGGCATATCCATTAGAAGTGTAAATGTTTCCTTCCTATTTAAAATGAAGTGGCATATTTCGATAAGAAATATGTAATAAGTACAATGTGAAGCTTAAATATGCAAAGCCAATTTAAGTAGTTACACATAAATTGAGATTACAATATTTTCCTCTGGCTTAAAAAAAACACTAACTTTCCAGAATCAATAAAAAACTAATCCAAACAAGCATTTCTTGACTCTACAAAAGCAAAATTTTTGAGACACAAAGATAATGAGGCAGAGCATCTGCCCTCAAGGAGTTTGAGGGGAATATGCACCCAATTAATGGTAAACAAAGCAGATCTGAGATCA
>NC_138379.1:39269437-39299350 GCF_054177405.1 Leptonychotes weddellii
CCCCACGCAGGTTCAGATGACAGGGCCATGGCAGAAGGCTCAACCAGAGAAACAGTGGAGGCAAGAAGACCATGGGTGGGTGTGGAGGGTGGCTCACCCCCTCTCCCTCCGTCCCTGGCTTTTTTTCACTTTTACACTGGTCACCTATAGGAACTAAAATGTGTGTGTGTGACATAATGATAAATATAATTAGTATAGAATATACATATCATTCATTTATAATTAATGTGTAAAAAGTGTGTGTGTATTACACACAGGCTAACAGATTTTTTTTTTAAAGAATGAACACATTCTAGGTCTTGTTTATTAAACACACACCAGCAGCAGACATCGAAGAGCATGCGGGCCTGGGCTGTACTGCACAGAAGGCAGTTCTCCCACATGCAACAAGGCTCTGCGACCTTGGGTACCACTCCCTGCCCACCTCTGAGTATGAGGATCTCCAGGCCAGGAAGTAACGGGGTGAAGCCTTCCCTTCGGTGGCTTGTGATGAGGACAGATCAATTCTCAGGCTGCCCCAACGGGTGACCAAGTTTGGGCTGAGTCCTCCTTAGGGCCCAGGGCTCGGGGGATGTGGTGCCCCAGAGAGCAGCAGCAAACTGCCCAGGCAGCCCAACAATGAGGGAAGCCGACCAAGACGGGGCTGCGCACTTCCTGCCAAGACAATATAGGTAGATATGATATAAGTAGAGAAATAACAGGCGAGCAGTGCTGACTTCACCAAGGGACTGAGAAATTAAAATAACTATCAAAAAAATTCATGTCTTAGAACTCAGTCTGTATTTCTTTTTATTAGAGAAGTGCTCAAGAACTCACTGGAAAAACCATGCATCTTGCAATCTGCAGACATGGGAGAATAATTTGACTCCCTAAAGCACAACAGGGTCTCCCCACCTCTGCACCCCTTGCTCACCCCCACTTTGTCCATCAGAACACTCCGGCACCCCCAGCAGCCTTTGTGAATCCCTGCAGGGCACGCTGTCCTCGGGCCTTCCTGACCCAAATGAGATGAGTGAGGCCCAGCCCATGTTCTTTTTCCTTATGTGGTCACTGTCACTCTCAACCACCTCATCTTTTTCTCAATTCCCTCCTCCAATTTCCGCAAGGCTAAGCTCTTCCATTTCCTAACGACACAGGGGGCCTCTCCCACCCCCAAAGTCCTTTCTCTGATGCTCCCCTGGCCTCCATGTCTTGAACCTGTTCTCCCTCAATCTCTCCACTCCCGAGGCACAACTCATCAAACCCCTCTGATCTTGCCCTCTTTGGCAGACAGCGACAAACTCTCTCCCTGCCCAACCTTTTCATTAAAAAGCCCTTAAATGTCTTGTGGTGAGTGTCATGGAGGAAAAAAAAGATGGCCTCAACTGTCTCATGACGCCAACATGTGTATGTCCTGTCCTGCCTTACCTATCACCTAAGTGATAACAGGTAAGGCGCCAGGCACTGTCCTCAGGATGTTGGCAGGTGCTCAATATATTCTAACTCTTGTAGCTTTTATGATGAGTGTACTGCGAACACCCAAGTTCACGCCTAACCTGTACAACTATAGTAAGGGGCCAGGAGAACACCACATTGGGGGATTCTCATCTCCCATGCTGAGGCAGAGCCTCGAATGTAGAAGATGCTCAGTAAGTACACAGATAAAGAAAGAAAACTATTGGTCTCGAGGATCAGTACGAGCATGATCAGTCAACATTCAAAGTCGGCAAGAATAAGGAAGAAATCAAGATCCTTTTCTTGAGTTCAGTTTTTCTTCTAAAGACAAACAGCAGGGTCACAGCAATGTATGCTTGAATCACAGCTGGTATGGACTGCTCTGGAGGGTCCAGTTGCTCCCCAAGGCACACCCACGGTCCCATGGTGACCACAGACAGCTACATGGCACCGCCAAAGGGTTGGGGGGAGATTCTCTGCTGTCGGTGAGGTTTAAGGGATGCTTACACAAGGGAGGGAACGGTCGAGCGGGCTCATCTGCTCATTCATTTTTCTCATATAGTTTCTGAAACTCTTGTCTTGGGCCAGGCACCATGAAAGGTTCTCAGGATTCAAGAGGAACCATGCGTCTCTGCCATGCAGAACTGCATGGTCGACTGGGGCAAAGTGCACTGGGTAATCCTGCCAGGTCTAGGGGGAGGTCCTCTGACATGGGGGCCTCCACATCCACCATGGCTACATATATTCAGCAGGTCGGAGAGATAAAGCCACAGAAAAGGAGATAGAAAGAAGGAGCAGGAAAGAAATTTTTCTTTTTCTTCTTCTTTTGGATCCATTTTCTTTCCAGTATTTACAAATCCTCACAAGCTGAAACAGTGAATCTATGCTTCATAAACATCATCACTTGCAGAAATAGTTTGTGAGACGGATATAACAGAATTTAACTAATTTATGTATACTCCTACTAGTTCTGGAAAGGGTATGAGGCAGGTTCCAAACAAAATACACAGTTGAAGACAACAATGAGACATGAGTAAAACTAAGACAGGAGTGAGATTATCCAGAAAAATGCAAAGCAAGAACTCTCCTGGAGAGTCTGTGATGAGGGATACCGGGAAAGAACTGTGAGTGGAGAAACCATTCACTCAGATTTTTGGTTAGTGTGTACTGTAAAAAAAATATGTATCATCCGGCTGGCGGGGGAGGGTGTGTGGAAAATCACAGTGCCGTGGGGTGGGCCATGTGTGTATTTTCTTGGCTTCGGTTCGGTGAAAAGAAAAGCTGTGCCTTTAAGAAATCCAACTCCCAAACGCCAGCTTTTGAAACCAAGATTCAGCAAAGAAGAGCCAATAAAAATGCTGTAACTCGAAACCAGCCCACACAGCACAGAAAGAAAGGAGAGAGGTCGCCGGGCGCCCTCCGACACACCCTTCTAACTGGGTTCTAGAACAGCAGTGCCCAGTCTGCAAGACAAGAAGCTAATTGACTCCGCTGTCTGCTGCATAAGCTATAAAATAAGTACATAAAGGACAATATGAACATACAGCGCCATCAGTTACATAAAAAGGCCTGCTGTCCGACGCCACACTGCGCACCAAACAAGCAGGGCAACTGTTTCAGCAGGCTGCACCGAGGAAGAATGAATAATCAGCGTACTTGTGAATTAAGTGTCCACCAGGAAGGGAGCTCGGTCCTAGAGCAGTGGCAGGGCAGCGCCCTCGGCCCTCAAGACTCAAGCTGGGGGTTTCTTAAGATCTTTATTGACAATCATGATGCAAGCAAATACATTCTTGGGCCAAATCAACCAACCGCTCACTCTACTGTGACCATTTCTTATTCGCTGAAACACACACGCACCACACTTCTCTTCTAAAGTTTCACCAACTGCTACTTTCCATTACCAGGAAATGTCACTTTAGTTTTTCACTGGTTAGGGATCCGACTCCTGCCAAAAAAAAAAAAGGAGGAACGGTGACAAAAGCTTCCATTGGAGCTGTCCTGGCACAAAGAGGGCAAAACACAATGTCAAGTCCTTATGCGGTTATCCAGAGAGTTGGGGGAGGGGTTGGGGAGGGGGTTAGGAGTAAAACTACCTTTGGTCCTAGGATTTTTTTCATTCACCAACACACTGAATGCGAAAAAGCTTTTTTCTTCCCCCGGCAAAACTGGAATGAAGCAAGCAGGCTGTGTAGTCTGTCGCTAGGACAAAACCCATTGATCTGGCCATATCTGATGAAGGAGAGAGTCTGCAACGTAAGCACCATAAAGCTTATGGCCTAGAGTCAGTAGATCTGAGTTCAAATATCTGCTCTCCCTTCTTAAGAGCTATTACCGTTTTTACCAAGGCGCTAACTTTCCTGGGCCTTAATTTTTCTATTTGTAAAATACAGACAATAAATGTTGTCCTCTCAGAATCTTTCCCACCAAGCACTGTTGAGAGAATGAAATGATATGTCTCAGGGCGCCTGGGTGGCTCAGATGGTTAAGCGTCTGCCTTCGGCTCAGGTCATGATCCCAGGGTCCTGGGATCAAGTCCCGCATCGGGCTCTCTGCTCCTTGGGAGCCTGCTTCTCCCTCTGCCTCTCTCTCTCTGTCTCTCAGGAATAAATAAATAAAATCTTAAAAAAAAAAAAAAAAAACCAAAAAAACTGTAAAGAAATGATATGTCTCTGAACGCCATTTGACACGAGTAAGATTCCAGAACTTTCTCTATTTGGAAACTCAGAAAATGCCAGGCACAATCCCGGCATCTCATGGTGGCTCACTGTTTGCTGAGCACTGAGGAAGATGTCTAGAGATGGAGAGAAGTAAAAGGTACAGTTCTTGGCTGTGAAGAGCTCGCAGGCTAGTTAGAGGCAGGATATCTAAGTTTAGGGCTAACATGAGAGTAGGCAGGGTTTGCTGGAAATAAAGTCTAAATGCTTGTCCCTCACCTCACTTAATTCTTCTGCACTCATGAAAATCCACTAGGTTCTATCTGGAAAGCTTACGGCCCTAAAAACAATAGTAATAGAACTGACGAGGAGCATCTCACCAGCACCCAGAGGTATTCTCAGAGACAGAGAGTTGAGACAAATTCCCTCTTGCCCTTTAGTTAGTTACTCTATGAATTCAAGCCATAGGGAGCACATCAGCCCCAAAGGAAATCACGTCTGGAATGACAAAAAGACTGTGCTCCCAACCTTTCGAATGAACGGTATTTTAAGAAGCAGCCTCTGCATGCAATGTGTGGGAAAACCTTATTCAGGAAGCTTCAAGAGTCAGACTTCCAAGCCCAGGGACCTAAAATCCAATCTATAACAACATTAATTAATAATGGGTTCCTATATGCCAGGTACAAGGCTAAAAACCCTTACAAGCATTACATCATTTAATGTTCAAAGCAACACTAAGGGAAAAGTAATTTTCCTATCTCAGTTTTACAGATAAAATTACGGATTTGAGGAGGCTAAAGTAACTGGCCCAAAGTTTGCACAGCTGGTAAGAAGTAGACCATGACCTGAAACCAAGCAGGTTGGTTTCAAATCCCGTGCAAGTTCTTATCACACCTGATTACTGTATTAGTCTGGTCTGTGTGCATTTCCTACTCTAGTGCTCTTTCCTTGAAAACTATTTACTCACACTATTTTCTTTGAAAAAGGACAAAAAACATGATGGATTTCCTTCTATGTGGGCCCCACTGGACCCACAGCTGACACGGAAAAGTGTAATACAAAGTACAAAGCCCCCAACAACTTGATGTTCTTCTCCAAGGAAATACTTCTCCTGAAAAGTCTGGTAAGTTAGGAGAAGATAAGGACAAAGATCTAGAACAGCCCAGAGAGTTTTAATTTTGGGTGGTTGGTTAATAAATTTTAAAATTCAACCTTACTCTGAACAAGAGAATATAGTTACCTAATGTGTTCACTTTTCACCCACTGAATAAAGAAAGATTTTTAAAATGACAATCTTTTAGTGCTAGCAAATGTATACTGAGATGGTCCCATTTGCACTGCTATCCAACCTTTTAGAAAGCAGTTTGGCAAGCTGTGCTTCTGGTTTCATATCTGAGAACTCTTTGCCCAACCCGAGGTCATAAAGATTGTTTACTGTGCTTTTTTTCTGGAAGATTTAGCTTTAGCTTTTACATTTAGGTCTAGGTCCCATTTTGAGGTAATTTCTGTGTATAATGTGAGACAAAGTTTAAATTTATCATTTTGTACATGTGGATCCAGTTGTCCCAGCACTATTTGTTGAAAATGCTATCTTTTCTCTATTAAATGGCTTTGGGTTTTTTTTTTTTTTAAGATTTTATTTATTTGACAGAGAGAGACACAGCGAGAGAGGGAACACAAGCAGGGGGAGTAGGAGAGGGAGAAGCAGGCTCCCCGCAGAGCAGGGAGCCTGATGCGGGGCTCGATCCCAGGATCCCAGGATCCCAACCCCCAGGATCCCAACCTGAGCTGAAAGCAGACGCTTAACGACTGAGCCACGCAGGCACCCCAAATTGCTTTGAGTTTCTTTAAAAAAAAAAAAAAGGGGATCTTTGTAAGAAGAAAAAAAAAATTGACAAGAAATATAATGGTTAATTTCTAGACTCCCAACTCAGTACCATTAACCTATCCTTACATCAGCAACAACACACAGTCTTGACTACTCTAGTTTTGTAGTAAATTTTGAGACCAAAAAGTGTAAGTCCCCTATCATATCTTCTTTTTCAAAACCATTTTTTTATTCTGGGCACTCTCCATTTCTGTGTAAAAAGTTAAGGACAGCTTTTCAATTTCTACCCAAAAAAAGCATGCTGGGATTTTTACAGGGATTACACTGAATCTATAAACCAACATGGGAAAAATTAACAACAGTGCGTCTTTCAATCCATGAACACAGATTACCACTCCATTTATTTAGATCTTCTTTAATTTTTCTCAGCAATATTTTATAGTTTCCAATGTACAAGTCTTATAATCCTCTAGTGAAACTTATTCCTAAGAATTTTATTTTTTTGATGCTATTTTGAATGGGATTGTGTTCTTAATTTCATTTTCAGATTGCTTTTTGCTAGCATATACAACTGATTTTTGTATATTGGCGGGTATCCTGAAAACTGGCTGAACTTACTAGTTCTGGTAGGTTCCTACACCACATGGTGTGGTGTAGTGTGGTGTGTGTATTCCTTAAGACTTTCTACATACAGGCTTAATTCGTCTGCAAATAAAGACAGTCTTACTTTTTCATGTATAATCCGAATGTCTCTAAGGCCTTAGCCTGCAGTACAATTTTGAACAGAAGCGGCAGGAGTGGACGTCCCTGCCTGTTCCAGCTCTTAGGAGGAAGCGGATCATAATCTGCACAAAGTAGTCTAGTCGCGCTTTCCTGAGGACCTTACAAAAGAGAGCTGGATAAATATTTTCTTATACTGATGACCCATGATCCCACACAAATGAAAAACATACTTACATCTTGGAAAAAAAAAAAAAATCAACGCGCGTTTTAGATTAAGAACAGAGAACCAAAAATGTCACCCAATAGATAAAACATAAAAAGTTACGAAAAACTAAAGAGATGGAGAAGCAGTGCTGTGTCATGTACTGATTGCGTACAGTGAGGAGAAGGTGACCTAGGAAAGGGCAAACAGGGGCACCACTGCCAGCCCCCGCAGGTCAGCATGGCTCTCAAGGCCAGGGACCTGCCCCACCAACTGCCTCCACACAACGGGTCTCTTATCTTAACAAAGCACGCAGATTTCTTTAAAACCAAACGCCAAAAAACAAAACTTGGTTCCAGGACAGAAACCATCAGGCAGCATCCAGCACTGTTTGAAAGGATGCGCGGGCCCCAAAGACCTTGTTTTCTCTGAAAGGTAACTGAAAGTTCAAATGCCCCAGCAGGAGGCACAGATGGGGGTTCAGAATCCCACTGCTGGAGGAAACGGGCTCTGACACACACACACACACACACACACTCTGACACACACTACCTGGGCTCTGACACACACACACACACACACACTCTGACACACACACACACACACACACACACGCTACCTGGACCGCAGCACCTGCCTGCAGGGACTCCTGCTGACACTCCCAGACCAGTCAGGTCCGCAGACAATGGCTGAATGCCGACTGTATGCAGAACCCGGGGCCCACAGGGTGCCCTTGGTTATTTGTAACTTGCCTATTCCATCCCGCGGTGCAATCAGTCTGACGGATGAATCAACAAGCTAGACGTCACAGGTAGGGATCTCGTAGGAAATAAATCTCAAAATAAAACACTCGCTCAAAGGATTTAAAATCTAGCTGGAGAGAGAGGAAAAAACAAAGCATGTGGGCAGTACTGAGCTCATTTCCCTAATTGTATAGAAGTTCTCCTTTTCCAGTATCTCAGAGAGGTGGAAAGCCATAATCACTTAGCTTCCCCAAGAATCAGAAGAAATACTCCTTCAGGGTGGGGCAGGTGGACCTCCGTCTGCTAAAGGGAAAACTGTCAATACTTTGGGGCTCCTCTGGGGCTCCTGGCTCACTACACATTATCACACTTTCCACAGTAACCCTGCAGTTCCCCGGTTTTCATACTCTGCACCCCCAACTGCACCTGTCCCTCTCAGCTGAGTCACCCCTGTTCTCTGGTACTTGGAAGTGCCAAGCAAATGTTTCCCTTTCCTTCTCTCTGCTAATGGTACTTTGGACAATAAAAGCGACCCTGGACGGGTCCCATCTGGGCTCACACTTTTGTCACGTAACACGAGAGCGTGCCGCGAGTGGTGTGCGTCACAGCCTCGAACCCCTCCCCACGCAGAGCTTGGTCCGCTATCAGAAGAATCTGGAGGAAGAATTGATTATTTGTGTCGAGGAAGTGCCTGCTGCCCTTTCCTTCCTGCTCCTCCCAGCTACAGAAAGCATCTCCGGATGGAAAGGCAAAGAGGCCAGGGTCTCCTAGAAGGGCCCCAGCAGCCCACCTGGGCAGCAGACTGGGCAGCCTCAGCACCTGCCCGGCCCTGGAAAAGGGCCTTCAGATGCCTGCTCTGGACAGGTGCTTCTCACAGAACGACTTCATTTAAGCCTCAGCACGACCCCGTGAGGCAGGCCCCACCTATAAAGTGGAAGCATTTTATAAGCAAGGGTATCAGAGCTCAGAAGTCAAGTAAACTGCCCAGGATCACACAGCTGGCCAAATGCCTGCAGTTTGGCTTTGCCTTTTAGAAATGACCCCGAGGTCTTCTTATAGTCATCAAACATTTCCTAAAGAGCTCAGAGAGGTGGCCCGATTAACAAGGTGAGGGAGAACCAGGACAGCGGCTCTCTCTTCCTCACTGTTACTATCAAAGATGAGACGTGCTGGGAGAATGGAAAAGACAAAACAAGTGAAAATTTGACACATGCCAAAAAAAAAGGGCTGGACAATTACCTATTAAGAATGCTGTCTTGAAATGTAAAAACTACAAATTAAACCAGAGCTAGGTTTAAATTGCTTTTTTTAGTTCACTTGTTATGTAGTCCGTACAACATGTAATCAGGATATGTTCTGAAGATTACCCCAATAAGCTTTGAAAAGAGCAGTCATTAAATAAAATCATGAGATAATTGCATGGTTCTTACGGCTGGGCGTTACTAATATGGATGCTAATTTTATCTGTGCAACAACACTGATATCAGAATGAGGGCGCTCCTAAAACGCAGGTTCCTTTTTTTTTTTTAAACATGGGTGAAGGATTTTTTTAAATTTTTTTTATTATGTTATGTTAGTCACCATACATCATTAGTTTTTGATATAGTGATCCACGCTTAATTGTTTTCGTATAATACCCAGTGTTCCATGCAGTACGTGCTCTCCTTAAGACCCATCACCAGGCTAACCCATCTCCCCACCCTCCTCCAAAATGCGGGTTTCTTTAGCAGAGCTCCACCGCACACCATTCTGCAAGGCAGCGTGGCTGGGGAAAGCTCGGGGGCCCCTGCTCAGCTGGAAGCAAAGTGCCTATGCAGATCACCTTCCCAGGCCCTGTCCTGGGAAGAAGGCTTTGCCTCCTCCAGCTACATGCCTCCCCTGTCCCCGCCCCCTCCCAGGAGAGACACTTCACAGGCAAGGCCTCCATCCCACCATTTTCCACTGGACTCCTGTGGAGACGCCAAGGATGGAAGGCTTAGAATAAACGATCTGAGCTCTCAACCCTGAGAGGATTTGACACACCCCCTGCCTCTCCCAAAGCTCACACCTGGCAACAACAGGTAGGTGCACCGTGGAATGCAGTGGCTCCTTCGAAATAATGAATAGCTGCTCTACGCTTGTGAGGGGGGGCTCTAGGTTTTCACTGATAGTGGACCAGTGTGTGGGAAACTAGATGTCTTGTTTCCCTGCAGGTGAGGCAGAGGAGAAACAGGAGGAGGAAGTGCAAAGAACACAGGAAGAGAACAGGAGCAGGAGAGGTGGAGAGAGGGGGCGGGAGGTCCAGTGAGAGCACGTGCTGACCCACGTGGGCACCCCGAAACACTTTACCAATGCTCAGCCAATTCGTATCTGGCCAGAGATTCTATGCAGGCAGCCAATTCGTATCTGGCCAGAGATTCTATGCAGGCTGATCAATAGTTTAAAAATACATGAAAATAGATCTGCATTTTCTATAAAGCCATTTTCACGTTCTCAAAAAGCTTCCATTGAGTACCTATGACATCCTTAGCACCATGGAGTCAAAAGGCAAAAATCACGGTCCTCCAGAAGAGCTGGTAGGTCAGGGTTCCAGGTCATTTGCTGCTATGTATAACCAGCAAGAAAGGGGTATTGGGGGCTGTGTGTGTGTGCTGGAAAAGCCAGGGGCCAGAACCTATATGTTGCATAGAAAAGGAGGATGTCTACAACCGGGTTAAGAGAAAGCAGTAGGAACTGTGGTCTGTGATATCCCTAGTATACAAAGGCATAGTTGTTCAAGCTCCAGAGATTATGCGGTCCCCAAGAATGGACCCAAACAGCCAGTCTCCATGAGCCTCACCATGTAACTTGGGCATTGTTCAAAGGGAAGCTACACCACCATGCGCTCCCTGGAGCCCTGGGAGATTCTACTGAGCACTGAACTCTAACTTAGGACTCCGTTACCGAGATTCGCTTCCTCTCATGGTGGTGCACACATGTTGCACGTTGCCAAATGAATGGGAATCCATCAAGTGGGGGAAGAATATCATACCCAGCATATTTGGAGTGCATTAACTTGAAACAGACTGGTGTGGTGGTGAAGAGGAGGGACTCTGGAGCCACACCGCCTGGGTTCAAATTCCAGTTTTTCCACTTCCTAGTTCTGGGACTTGATCTCCGTGTCTCTCGGTTTCCCCTTTCCATGAAACCAGAACATGGCAGTACCCATCTCGTAAAGTAGCTATGAGGATTAAAACAAGTCCATCTGTATAAAGAGTTGTATGTAAAAATGTTAACATGAGAGAATTTATGTACATGGTTTCCTCAATGTACAGGCTGAACGAAATGTTTGGGTCACACATCAGCCCAAAATTCGTATTGAATCCTAATCCCCAATATAATGGTATTTGGAGGTGGGGCCTTTGGGGAGCGATGAGGTCAGGAGGGCAGAGCCCTCAAGCACAGGATCAGTGCCCTTCTAAGGGGCTGAAGAGATCAGAGTGCTCCCAATCTGCCATGGAGGACACACAGGAAGACAGCCACGTATGGGCCAGGGAGCTGGCCCTCGCCACTGGACATCAAATCTGCCAGTGCTTTGGTCTTAGACTTCTAGCCTCCAGAACAGTGAGAAGTAAGTGTCGTGTAAAAGCTACCAGGTCTGTAGTGTTTTGTCACACCAGTGTAAACAGCCCAAGACAGCACACATGAAAAACATTAAATTCTTATGTCCAAAAGAATTCCCCCATCACAGAGGTTAACTGCTAACATTTCATCTTGTCTCTTTTGATCTCCCTATGTCTGTCATTACACGTACTGGATGAATCACCTGAGCTGCCGGGGGTGGGGGGACACAGACACATCAGCCAAGCAGAGTGTGGCAGATTTGTGAAGCAAGGGCTCTGGAACCTCACCCATCCCCCTGGCCCTGTGCTACCTCCACTCCCACGTGAAACAGGGATTTCCTGTTCCGTGAGTCTGACTCGGGCCTGACGAGATGCACGGTATCAGTGCTCCCCACTCATCTGCCAGGATGCCCACGCTGTTGACCAACTTCATCTCTGTGGTGACACGGTTCTGACACACCACACAAAAGCAGTGCACTCGAAACTATAGTTCCAGCCCACGTGGCGAAGTAGAATCCAAAGAGATAAGCTATGAATGAAACGAGATGCGGCCTGCGGTCCGTTCAGAGGCCGCCCCCCTGTAGGACTCAGAGGCCTGTTCTAAACCCAGTGCTACCCCTAGACCGTTCCCTCACAAGACAGGAGGCAACCTGCTTCCATCCCGAAGACACACCAACCACCCCAGGGCCACGGAGACGAGGTTCTGAATTTCCATGTGCACGCTGAAGGAATTCCCAGGGAAGGCCTGTCATGGTCCCATTTTACTGAAGAAACTAAGCTCTGCAAGAAGTTAACTCTCCTCTCTGTCCCTGTTAAGATATGATGCAATTATAGGGGCGCCTGGTGACTCAGTCGTTGAGCATCTGCCTTCGGCTCAGGTCATGATCCCAGGGTCCTGGGATCGAGCCCCGCATCGGGCTCCCTGCTCAGTGGGGAGCCTGCTTCTCCCTCTCCCACTCCCCCTGCTTCTCCCTCTCCCACTCCCTCTGCTTGTGTTCCCTCTCTCGCTGTCCCTCTGTCAAATAAATAAATAAAACCTTAAAAAAAAAGAAGGTATGATGCAATTATAAATAAAAGTATGCTCTCACAGGTGGATACAGCTTTTGACAATTTCATCTGTATCACTTCATGAGACCCCATTAAAGCCTTTTTTTTAAGTATGAAGGCTCAGGAAGGTTTCAGGACTAGGCCGAGGTCAGGGGGCAAGAAAAATAAGTGATGGGACCGGGACCAGAGCTCAAAACTCTGGCCTCTTGCGTATTCACAATAAGGAATGGCAAATCACTGGTCTGCAAGCACCACGTGCTACTAAAGCACTGGGTGTTAAATCACACACTTCACCTTGATGGCTCATCACGCCGGGGCCTTCAAGAAAGTCATCCCACCAGGAATCTGGCTTTGGATGGCAATGGAGAAGTGGACGAACTGAAGAACAGGGGCTCTGCTTCTGGAAGCCCTGACGTGAAAGCAGCAGGTGTTCAGTTCCCCAAGTTTAAGGGCAGACGGGGTAGGGGAGAGACCGAGGCAAAGCCTAAACAAAGCAGGCGGAGAGGTACAGCGCCCCCAAACGGCTGCAAACACTTCCCTTGGTTCCCTTTCTGTCTTCAGCCTTGGACAGACTGATGGGCGATATACCTTCCAGGGCTCTCAGCTGGATTTTCACACTCACGCCTGCCATCTCATAATAATTATTCACATTTGATTTCTTTAAAGCAATGTACATCAATGGCCCAACAAAATCAGTGCAACAATGAACTTATTTTAACTTGGGAAACCTGCACTTGCAGTCCCACGGCCCCTTCAGGCCAAGGGATTTCATTTGTCCGGGTCCCTTTGGGTCTGGTCCTTGTCCCCTGTAACAGAAGCCACGATCCTGGACTAGGCACTACTCTGTATCCCACTTTTTCCATGTAATCGCATTTCCTGTCTCACGCCGAGCATGCCTAATGACCCTGGTGAGCTCCTGCTCCAAAGGCCTCTTGTAGCGTTTCGATTTCATCACCCATGTAGACAACTGATCTCAAAGAAGCTCCGTGACATGTCTGACTTGTAACTCTGAAGGTCTGAGATCATGGTTTGGGTGAGAAGGAGAACGCTTTGGGGGCGGGAGGAGACGAAGAAAGGAAACACAACTGTGCCTTTCTTCTCGGGAGACAAAGTGCTATTAGACGGGAAGGCTCTGGATGCCCCCAAGGGGGGGTGGGGGCAGGGGGCGCCCTGGCGTTGCCACAGGATGAAGCTGCTCTCTATGCCCCGCGATAGCAGCACCCTGTGGGTTGCAGGAAATGACTGTCGGCCAAGGGCCCTGAGCAATTTCGTTCAAACTGGATCACGTCACACCCCGAACACACTTCCCCACTTAAAACCTTTGCCATCCGGCTCCACGCTGATGGAGAGGTTTATATGCCACAGCCCTGCACACAGTGTCCCTCCAAAGCCCTGACACTCCATCCCCTTGCCCTTCGACCTCCTCCCTTCACCGAGCAAGCCCTACGCTCCAACCACCACGTTCCTGGCCACCTGGATGATCGAGAAACTGGCCCCCGTCCTTAAGAAGCTCACAATCAGGGTGAGAAAGCCAAGGTTTTGGGTGTATGTTTATCGCAGGAAAATCAATAAGCCATTTAGTTGTCTGTAAAACAGTGACATCGTTTTAGGGACGCCTGGGTGGCTCAGTCGTTAGGCATCTGCCTTCGGCTCAGGTCATGATCCCGGGGTCCTGGGATTGAGCCCCGCATCGGGCTCCCTGCTCAGTGGGGAGAGTCTGCTTATCCCTCTCCCACTCCCCCTGCTTATGTTCCCTCTCTCGCTGTCAAATAAATAAACTCTTAAAAAAAAAAAAGTGACATGGTTTTAACTCATCATCTCCAATAGTTTAAACTGATCCTGTGTGTTACAAAATACGATTGCTTCTCAAACATCTTCTACTGTGAACTAGAACATACACACGTATAAGTTAAGACCTAAGTGTAAGGCTTAAATGAAAGATTATAAAGTGAAGACTCATATAGGTAACTCCGTTTTTTGAATTACTGACAAGAGAAACTCCCCTCTGCACAAGCTCATCAGGGTTTCCTGCTGGTGAGGACACCGCGACCGTGCAGACGGTGCCCAGCACAAGGGCAAGGGGACGACCCTGGAGCACAAACCATTCTTGTAACTGGCCGGTCGGTCATCTGCCTCGTCTCAGCACCCCACTGTCTGGATTGCAGTCAACATACATTCCAGGTTCCCCAGGACAGTCCCAATTCCAAAATTTCAGTTCTCTGTCTCCATAAACCATCAAAAGTGCCCCAACTTCATTCCTATAGATCTCCCAGACTTCCTGTTGAGCCAGAAACAACATGAAAAAAACAAAACAACCTTGAACATACCAGAAGCCCCAGTCTGGGGTTCGAACTATAGCTGCTGTTACTCCAGCCTACTTTCTGTGTCTGCTATTTGTAGTTCTCTTGCAAACCTAAGAGGGTTCGGTCGCTTCACTATGGGTCCCCAGCCAGTCCTAAGCTGACTCACATAGATTTTCTCATTTCCACCACTAAGCGTGATAAAGGTTACAAGTATTTCCGGTACAATTACAAATTGCATCTGCACACCCCAGCTTGTGAGTGCCTCAGGACAATTTCACACTACTCTGGTTCAATGTCTCCCTGTCGCCCTCTAAGCTTGAGAAACCCATTGATATTGAATCTCCTTTGACAGCAAAGGCAATTATAAGAGTTCTGTGTGAGGGAAGAGGGGAGGGCCGAGGAAGGCATGGACAGAGGGCAGTTGTGAGGAGCCAGACTTTACTGACCCTCTGGACTCAAAGGGCTTTCATCTCCCGAGGAGCCGGATGCCCCAACTCTGGGTCATTAGCTCCACCACTGATCTCCAAAACAGACATGTCCCCAGAGACGCCCCAAACCACTATTTCCTCAACTTTTAGTTTTTGACTCTGAGAAAAAACAAATCCCATGTCCTTTGAAAGAGTTTAATGAGATGTGGCCATGCGAGAGAACTGCTCAAAACACATCCACTCTTTATACAAATGTTAACCGTGGTTCCACAGACCATGCGTGGGACCCCACATTTAATAGAGGCAGGATGACTGGGGCACATCAGCCGCAGAGTATCGTGTGGACAGAAAGTCGGCACTCAATTTCATTCTCTCAGGAGTTTAGAACAAAGGTTAAAAATAAAAGGTGTTTAATGGTTATTAGGTGCAACCACCCGCATATATGAAAAGTAATGAGAGCCTGTCTCCCAATTTCCTATAGGTTGTCTGCCAAATTCCTGCCTCCTTCACAAGAAGACAGAATCGGCAGTGTTTTCTTTGCCATACAGATAGACCCCATGTCACTATAAACAAACGCTGCTTTCTTTGCAGCTAATAACCACAATGTGTGGGTAAGAAACCTCTCCAGTATAAATCCATGGGGACAAGGCTGCATTGTGGGCATTAAATAATTATAACAATCTGACATGAGTCAGAGGATTGTTTTTCAATGGCCCTGTGCACTTCAAACTTTCAAGTCAACCCCAAACTCTCTTTCCTGGCACTCTGTCCATGTGCTGGGCTATTGTGAAACAATCCTCATTCTTTACAGTTTGGTCCCATTGCAAGGAGCTGGCAACGTGGGCACTCATGAAATATTAACACGTTACATTGATTTTTTTTATAAGTGTGGCCAACAGTGGATCAATTATATTACTATGAAAAGCTTTTCATAATTCACTTGGGGGGCATCAAGATCTCATTTTGAAACAGCACATGGATGATGAAGTCGACAGTTTTGAAGAGGCCGGCGCTCACATGCACAGAATACATTAAATGTGATAGAGTAATAATAACACACCGTTCACAAAAGAAGAAAAATGTTTAAATCTGGCAAAATGATAAAAATAGGGTACACTATATCAACAAGTTGGGAATTAAATCCATGGCAGTCTTTCTGTCGACAAGAATAGAAAAATCCCAAATGCTGGCAATGTATGCCCCTTCTGGCTGACCACCATCTGTTCATCCCCACCTTTCTCAAAAGTAAAATTTGCTAACTTCTAGATAACAGAAGAATTATCTTGACCTACCCTTGCTCTGAAGTACCTTTGATTCCAAGAACATTAGCAGTTGGCCAGAAAGAACGAGTATCTCCTCGCTTGCGTGTGGCCACGGAGCACCTGGCTCAAGATTCTTGTTGAGCTGGCAGCTAGTGACCAGGAGAGACTTTTCTCTTTAGTTGTGCAGTGTACATAAACTTCACACAGGCTGCCCCACCAAAGATAGGAGCATCGAAGAGCTGGGGGTGGGGGTGGGGGGGCGCCAGCAGTTCTCAGATCTTGAATTCCACATGAGAATGCTGCAAAGTGAACCGGGCCCAACTTTGTTCCCTCTACCAAACCATGAACATATCAAGAGCAAGAACCAAGGCTTCTTCATCTTGTTACCCCCTTTCCTGGCACTGGAGATGTGCACAAAAGATACGGTAAATGAGAGGCACCTGGGTGGCTCAGTTGGTTAAGCATCCGACTCTTGATTTTGGGTCATGATCTCAGGGTCCTAGGATAGAGCCCCATGTCGGGCTCGGTGCTTGGCATGGAGCCTGCTTGAGATTCTCCCTCCCTCTCTCTCTACCCCTCCCCTTGTGCATTCTCTCCAAATAAATGAATGAATGAATGGCAAATGAATAGACACAGGGTGTGGCTTCTCCCTCCCACTCTGGGGAGTCCTGCATCTGACTTGTGTGTAGAAACTGAATTTATCCTCTTTCTTGCACAGATAAGTAGCATCGCCAGGAGAGAAAAGTCACTCAAAGGGCCATCTTCCAGATCTCCCAGATTAGGGGCCCAATGTGGAAATGCCCCCTAATAAGCCGACAAATGCTTTTTGTTACTTTAGGGCTCTAAGCCATTAGGAATACCAAAAAGGGCTTGCATGCATTACATTGTTGAGCTAACCCTGAAATCCCCTGGAAAATAAATATGCAGAAGAAAAGAGGCTCCCAGGGGCAAACGATTGACAACCTTGGTTCCAGTGTCCTAAAAATTGAACCACTGCTAAAATGCCTTTCCAAAACCCTACAGGGGCTTTCCAGAGGGCTGGGTAGGAATGTGGTCACACAGGCACTAAAATGACAGAGGGTGACAGCAAGGTGGGCAGTCTGAGTTCCATCCAGCCCCAGGTGCAACATGGCTGCAAGGGTCTTAATGCTGATAAAAAACAAAACAAAACAAAACAAAACACCCAAGAGCAGGCCTGGCGTGAATGTGGAAGGCTCCCGAAGTCACTTGGCCTCAGCCTGTTAGCAGCTCCCAACAAACAGAGGACAGGGCAGTCAGCAGCCTGCTCAGGCTCAACAGAGGCCCGGCCAGGGCTCCTAAGAACCCTCCATCTTCTGAAAAGCGGAAAGGACTTCAGTCAGGGCCAAATCAAAACTGAAGTGCTATAAAAAGCAATTTTAAAAAGATTAGGTTTATGTCATACTTATGATCCTAACTTGCTGCCTGCCTTCTTTCCCCTGCGCCAGTGAAGTAACAGAAGAGAATCCTTCAACCTTTAAGTCAGGCAACAAGGTTTAACGTGTTGCTGTGGCCGGCACCTGCTCTCTCCCGGGCCGCAATGCTGAACGCATCCGCCTCTCCTTCGGCTCCGCCTCTACAATGAAGAGCAGGGAAGCCACGCGCACGCACGGGCACGTGACGCACGTGCACGTAACACACGCACGTGCACGTAACACGCACACGCTCGAAAACTGCCAAATCCCTATGCTTCCGCTGAGATTACAATGTAGTCCGCTCATCACCCAATCATTAAAACTGCTTATCACCTGGTTATGTTTAGCTCAATTTTTCACCTAGAGCACCTGTTACCAGGGACATGGCCTCATGTCCATGCTACCTGTTAATTAAGGAGGAAAGTCGGTGCACACACAACCACACACGTGTTTTTTTGCAGTGTGGGCTCATTACAATCCTGGGACTTCTTTTCTTCTCCAGATTCCTGTATTTACTATCCATATTTTCTGAGTTATTTTAAAGGTTGTGTTAAGTAGGAATGAAAAATTTTGAAGAACACACACCAAATGGAAACTGTTGGGAGGTGGGGGCAGAACACTGTTTCTTCCGGAGGCAGCGGCAAATGAGGGCAGTGGCCTGACTGTCTGGGAGGAGGGAGGGAGGGAGGAAGGAAGGAAGGAAGGAAGGAAGCAAGCTAGCTTCTGGGCCCCTGCAGGCCTGTCTTCCAGCTCAATGGGAGAGACACAGCTTCCATTTTAAAACGCAGTCTCCCTGAGATTTGGGGACAGGGGCTCTGGAGCCCACAGAATGAAACCTACTCTTATCTCTAAAACAAACTGGCTTTGATGTTGGCCAGCTTGCTTGCCTCTTTCCCTTTCAAATGTGGTTTATCAGCAGCAATATCTCCATTAAGCACTTAGTCAGCAGCCATTATGGGGCCCAGTTCTGCACTGGGTGCCCGTCCCTGAGCAATAAAAGGAAAAAGCGTGTGCCTTGTGCACATGGAGGGAGCGTTCAGTGGTGGGTGGGTGGACGCACACACACACACACACACACACAGTGCTTTTGGTCCGTCGAGGGCGGCGGGACCTGAGAGGAGAATTCCCGGCTCTCTCACTCTGTGCCCTTCCCGCCAAATGCACACATGTTCTCCAGTGCTGTTGCTTTATTCACTGACTTGACTTCTCCATCACTTCTGCTCTGGACTTCCCCTCCACTACCCTGGGGATCCTTGACGAGGCCAAGCCCCTCAGGTTCCCTGAAGCCAAAAGTGCCCTCCCTGGCCCAGGCCCAGAGGCCCCCCCTCCCCATGCCAGCTCTCCGGCCAGGCCAGCAGGGGCTCAAGGGGGGGGGGGCGCCGAGCACGTGTACCCCACCTCTTCAGGGCCACCCAGAGCCCTCACACACTCTCACGTTCGTCCCTGCCGTTGGCTACATACACATGTGCTTCCAAGGCGAACAAACTCTCCAGGAGCGGAACCAGCACTCAAACACAGGGCACAGTGGCCCAGGACACTGCCCTCTGAAGACAGAAGCTCCGGTGCACTCCCAGGGCGCCCAGGGCACTCTGCGGCCTCAGGACAGGCCTCTAGAGCCAGAGTGTGGTCCTCAGCCTCTGCCAGACATCGTCCTTCCACGGAGAGCAGACAATGACACACACACTCAGCACACGGCGGCTTTCAGCTCCGGTGACCAGCAAGGGCGGCGGGCCGCAAGCAAGAGACACAGGGGAATGAGAAACGGCTTCCAGAACAGTTTGTTTGTGTCCAACTGTCGAGAACCTGGATACACAGCCAACAGGGAAAGAAACAGCTTCCTTGTGGCACTTCTTCAGGCCTTCAGACTTGTGGTTAGCACCTCTCAACCTTGTCCAAGAGAGCCGGACCCAGGCCGGACCCCACCCTGTCTCCTCCACCGTGGGCAGTGCCTCCAAGACTCTACTCTGCCTGCCGGAGGAGGGGACGCCGCCCCCCCCGCCCCCCCGCTAAATCCAAACACGACATGGAGATCCCAGGTGCACTGCGGCTCGGCATGCTGTCCTCCGGCACCACTGAGGAGGGGATCCCCTCGAGGCCCTACACAAGCTTGCAAAGGAGGAGCAGACAGAGGCTCAGAGAGGTTAAGTAGTTCACACAAAGTCACACAACTTATCTCTTGTCAGAGGCCTCCGAGGTCCTCATGTTTCACTTCCAGAAATGAAAAGCACAGCTCTTGGCTTTAACATTACACTGTTTATCAATAAAGTACCGCTCTAAGGAATGGAAAGCACATGCACACGCTATGGGAACTATTATTCTCCCGGGCCAGACTTGGGATGCACAGTGCATACGGGCAGCAGAAAGGCAGCAAGTGACCCATGGTGCTCACTCCACCTCAGCAGCTCCTCCCTCCGTCCTTCCCAAATTTGGCTCCCCGACAGTAGATGGAAAGATAGCATTTCTACTATTTTATTGGGGAAAAAAACAGCCAACAGGCTTCCCTGGCTTTGTTCCACTTCTCAGGCATCTAAGGTGGTAGGAGCTGCTGCCGGGACACCCAGGGAGCCCCCTGCTTGCCCCCACTGCCTCCGCAGCTCCAACACCCTCAGCTCAGGGAATGTCTGACTAGGACGGAACCCCCTTCCAGCCCCAGGCTGGCTCTAGCCATCTGGCTCAGTGGCTCTTCCAAGGCCACGTCCGTCCAGCAGAGCCCACTGACAGAGGTTCGGCAGGAACATTCAGACACCAGCTCTTCTGCCCACAAATACTTGCCTCGCTCAGACACACCATATGCCCTGACTCTTGGTTCAGAACATCATGGTCACTAGCCCTTTCCTTTATACCAGCTACCACATTAGCCCTTTCTTCCAGCCCAGCCGCATGCCTTCAGAGGTATCGTTCTATCACTTTATGGCTGTGTTCACAATCTCACTGGGTATAGAGATGACCCGTCTGAAGCCTATTAGGGCTGATTCTCCGGCTTGGTGTTCCTGAACCCAGGAAAGCACAGAGCCACCACCTCCCCAAAGGGCCTGAATTCAGTGACGACGCATAGCTGATTCCCTCTGGCCCTGAATCTAGAGGCTTCATGCTTACCAAGAGGGAATCAAGAAAAATTGTAGGCCTCCGGCATCTCTGAGACTAAGCTTTCTCCTGATAAATTTCTTAAGTTTCATATTAGACATTATATTTGAAAGACTGGCTAAAAGTAGTAATTCAGAATTCTCCTTAAAATTTTTCATTGTTTAAAAACTTGTGCCGGTGTGACTCTGTCCCTCTATTATCACTGACCACATTTATGACACATCTGTTGTCCATAAGAGGCTGAGGCTCCTACAGGATAGGGACAAATACCTGTATCAGTCCATCTCCCCAGGGACCAACAGATAGAAAGTGTTCTTTTAACTGCCACCTTTTTAGGATTCTAATTTTGAAAGAATACCAAATAGGGATTATCCCTGCTTGAGGATGTACTCTTCCACCCTGTCTACCCAGGCATCTCTCTGTAAACCCTGGAAATCCTGCCTGTCACTCACATCCATCCCCACATGCCCCACACCAGGAAGCCATCACTGAATAAGTGGTGGCAAGAGGGCCATTCCCTTATCTTCCCTGTAAACCCAGGAAGCAATTTTCTCAGTCCACAACCACAAGCCCAAAGCCACAAGCTCAAAAGCCCATGTGCATCATAAGACAGTATTTCGGAGCACAGCCCCGGCCCTGTGGTTAGCTCTGGCCAGTGTCTAACTGCTGAGAGATAGATGGTCTATCCAATCATATGTATGGGTCAGTATCATACCCCAAGGGGGGCTTTGAGGGGCTCTTCTCAGCATAGAGGCCAGAGCTTCACAAAGCAAAAAAAAAAGTACAGCTCTCTTTGGGAAAAATACATTTGTAACAACCCAGACTCCCCAAACAGGATAGAAATTGGACCTCCCCACCCCCACCCCCATACAGTCTATGACAACTGATGACCCACACCTCCATCCTGGGAACTTTATTTTAAAAACAGACTTTAGGGACGTTTTAGGTTCACAGGAATACTGAGTAGAAGGTACAGAGGTTACCCATGGACTCTCTGTCCCCACTTATGCATAGCTCCCCCTTATCTATCAACATCCCCCAGCAGAGTGGCACGTTTGCTAAAACTGATGAATCTACACTGACACATCATTATTATCCAAAGTCCAGAGTTTCCATTAGGCTTCATTCTTGCTATTGGACATTTAATGGATTTGGACAAATTAATGACACATACCTATCCTGGGATCTTTGGTAGATGCCACTGTGAGCAGGGCCACTCCCTACTACCAGTCCAAGACTTCCCACTGCTCTCTTCCAACCCACTCTTCCTCTCCAGTTCCCTGGGTTTCTGGGTGCCACCTCAGGCTGCCTTTCTCCAGAATCACAGATGCTTATCTCTGGCCTTGGCCCCCCTGGCACAAGGTAGAAGCCATGCTCTGAATACACCTGCCGTGGCTGAAGGGAGGGAGGGTCCCTTGTCCCATGAGTGCTGACACCGAGCCAGGATAAGGACTTGGAAGGATCTTGTTGGAAATTCTTCAACAAATCTCAATGGGAAGAGTCTTCATATCAGGTTACTACATTCCAAGGAACAATTAAAACTGGCTTTTAAGCAAAGAACTGGGGAAGGGGGATTAGTGGCTCTTTTAACTAAGAAGTCTTGTTCTAGCAGCTTCAGATGACATCAACACAAATCTGTTCCCTACTGGGTTAGCTACTGGTTCCCACCAGTACCAGTCCAGTCCACATGTAGGTTCCTTAGAAGAAAAATGCTACCATAGTTACAGACCTCATGTCCTCACACACCATCCAAAGAACGTGAGACATTCAACCAAAATCTTCAGCAAAAGAAACGTTTACTTTTCCAGAAGCCAGCGGGGGGAACCATCTCATCTACTTCACTGACTCTGACTGGGTAACCAGTCACCGTGTACAGAAGTTGTTTGGCTTATGTCAATCATGGCCCACCTCCACAGTTGTGAGTGGGGTCAATCCCTCCCAAATCATATAAAGGATAAGGAAGAAGGCTAGCCTGTGTGCTTTTGGTAAGAAGAGCAGAATGGATGCTAGGAGGCTTCCAAAAAATGTCCTCTACAGCATCTTAAGGAGTGCGTAAGTTGCCCTGGGCCACCTCTGTACGAACGACTCCCAGCCTCACAGGTAAAGTTGAAAGGAACCATCTCACCTGTGCAGAGAAGGAAGTTTTTCAACTTCTTTAAAGAATTGCAGGCAGCCACTGGACAAGGAAGAATCAGTAGCCCAAAGAAATATGTCTCAGGGCCAGGGGAAAGGAGATAGTTTCTTTTGGGGCACAGACCTATCTGAGACCTCTGTGACCAAAAGCTCTGGGAAGAAGGTCATAAGAAACCCCCATGGTGACTAACTGGGTTCCTGAACCCAAATCCCCATGTGTACAGGGAGATCCCACGCCACCAACAAGCAATTCGTGGACACCAGTGGTGTCCATTCTTAAGACAATTCTCCTCAGAGACAGCATCAGGTTCCACAGGTCAAGGGTTCAGTCCCAAAAAAAGGACCCCCCAGTTCGGATACCAATCACACGCCCAGGTGCGTCAGCTGGGCTTCTGACCAACTGGCTATAAAGCAGAGGTTCCCACGACCCCCTCCTCAGGTGTGATTAATTTACTAAGCAGTTCACAGAACTCAGAGAAACACCTTCCTTACTAGCTTATTTACTTTTATTACAAAGGACAGAAACTCAGGAGCAGCTGGATGGAGAGATGCGCAGGGCAAGGTACGGAGAAAGGGTACGGAGCTTCCGTGCCTTTTCAGAACGCACCATTTCCTCCAATCTCTACATGTTCACCAGTCTGGATGCTCTTGGAAGCCTATCTTTTTGAGTCTTTGTGGAGGCTTCTCATTACACAGTCATGTGTGATTTTTTCTTACTTAAATTCAATTTATGTGCTCACTTCAGCAGCACATATATTTAAATTCAATTTAGTTAACATATAGTATATTATTAGTTTCAGAGGTAGAATTTAGTGATTCATCAGTTGCACAGAACACCCAATGCTCATTACATCA
Organism: Leptonychotes weddellii; assembly: GCF_054177405.1. Classification (NCBI taxonomy): domain Eukaryota; kingdom Metazoa; phylum Chordata; class Mammalia; order Carnivora; family Phocidae; genus Leptonychotes; species Leptonychotes weddellii. The sequence continues at coordinate 39,293,148 of NC_138379.1, forward strand.
AGTGCCCTCCTCAGTGCCCATCACCCAGTTACCCCCTCCCCCCCACCTCCCTACACAGTCATGGCTGATTAAATCATTGGCCAATAAAGACTGATTCAACCTCTAGGCCCTCGTCCCTCCCCAGAGGTGGTGGGGGACAGGATGGGACTGAAAGTTCCAACCCTCTAATCACCTGGTTGGTTCTCCTGGCACCAGCCCCCACCTATCCTTAGGCGGGGCCCAAATGTCACTCCATTAACCTAGCTAGAGACACCTCTGTCACTCTCAACAGGAAACTCCAAGGGTTTGGGGGAGCTGTGAGTCAGGAGCGGTGGATGGAGACCAAATACACACAAGAAACACATTTTGGTCATCGGAGTGAGCAAATACATATTTTCCTTATAAATCACAGTAGTGCAGTAACGTTATCTCTACTGTGCTCATCAGGTGAAGGACAGAGCACTGGGCATCAACCCACTGCTGGTGCCACTACCAGACCCAGGGAGGTACAGCACTGCTCCTGGGCACACCAGAAAGCACCAGAAATCCCGGGTCTACAAAGACGCTCAAAAGACTCAGAGGGACGTGGAGAGGCAGGAAAACGTGCCTCAGCCAGAGAGGTCAAGCAAGACAAAAGCTTCCTCAGCTCTCCTGTGGGCAACGAGCCGAGACTTCTCCCAGCAGACCCCTAGTTTGAGAAAATAGGAAAATGTCTCTAAGTTCAATCTGGACATTTTCCCAGGCTTAAACCCCAACAGAGAAAATGTTCCAGCTTCCATACACTTGTCTCTAAATTCCCAAGCACCTTCACTTCTAAAAAGCCTTCACCTGGTAGCAGTTACTTAGGATTAACAGAAGAGTTCTTTCTTTTCTGTATTTCTTCCTTTTATCGTTGGTCTAAGGAAGACGCCTTTCATGCCTCAGGGGCGTTTCCTAAACAACATGGCCGACTTATCTACCAGGCACAGGGCTGGGAGCTCGCAAGGTAAAGCCAAGCTCCTCACGGCTGAAGCTGGAGCTAGAGCTGAAGCAGAGGGTTTTCCTTAACCTCTCCTGCATATAGAAGTCTCCACACATCTTAGCGGATGCCCACAGGCCTCCAGTGGTAAAGCACAGGAAGTTGGATTTTGGCAGCCGCTCCTTAGGCTTAAGTGCAGCCTTGCCATTTTATATCTGCTGCAAAGAACATTATCCCTGGAAGTGAAGAAAGGCTGCGCCCAACGTCCCAGTTGTGTCTAAAGCTGCCAGTGGAGGGGGTTCCTGTGCCAGATCAAGAAATATGGTCTTTGAAGATCTGGGGGATCTGAGGAGAACAGGGGGGCCAGAGAAGCTGGACACTTGTCTCCCTCCTTACAAAGGGCAAAACTGAGGCTTACAGAAGACCAAGACACAGGAGAGGTGCATTCAGAGGGGCTGCTAGAAACGAGTTAAGTAGCACTTGCTCCAGAAAAGAGGTCGGACTCCTGTATCCCCCACCGGACAAGGCTCCAGGGCAGAGCTGAGGACACAGGAATGGTAGAAGTCTGTTGCCCTGTTCCATGCACAATCCCGAAGTCCCTCTAGGCACTACTGTAGGAGCCTGCTATGTATGCCTTGTAACTTCCCCAACTACGTCTGAGACCAGTATTTGACTATTCCTGAGGGAGACTACTTAATAAGCATAAATCACTAAAAATAATGATAGCTACAAGTTACTTGGGAAGTGGGATGAATAGGGCATTTAGAAACAAAAATAATTCTCCTTCTCATCCTTTCCCCATATTTTCTGAGGCTGTGCATTGTATTCACTTAGAAAAAGAAACTTCTGGTTTTTCCTTCATCCTCTTCCGTTTTATACTCAAAGAGGAAAAATCGTATCCTTCAAAACCACATTGTGGATAAGCACTAAATCACATCTAGGGCTCTGGCTTCTTAGGACTCTTTGTGGACAGATGAGGACTACAGTCTGCTCTCGAGGACGGGAGGTTGTGAGACACCACTGAGCCCTCGGCACCTCTCCCAGACACTTCAGAGCATTACTTACTTCACCTGAACAGGTAAATTCCAGGAGAAGGCAAATTATCCACAATGGGCCTCTCCTTGCAGCCCTTTGGAGTTTTCATAGGTTCTCATGGAAAGGTTCTTTTACCATGAAATGTTGCCTTTGTAGAAACCCTCAGACCTTCTTCACACAACTGAGCCAGTGATGATTAGTTTCCATTTATTAATCTATGAATCAGCTATTATTAATAGTTTACTATGGGCTAAGCTCTTTATCTGTATTTTCTAATCCACAGCCACCTTATGATACAGATGCTATTATTCAACCCATTCTACAGATGAGAAAACTAAAACTTGAAGACGGGTTAACTACCTTGCTCAAGGTCACACAGGTAGCCAAGAAAGGGCAGAGCCAAGAATAAGAACCCATCCAACCACATGAACCATGATACTACACTGTCTTCAACCACATTTTTTTTTGTACGAAGACATTTTAAGGCACCCTATGAAGACTTAGTCTTCATAAAGACTGTGTTTTGAGCTGACAAAAACTTAACTATACCCCCTGTATACACTAAAGGTTGATCAGCTGCACTTTCCTTGAAAAATGAGTAAGACCAAAAATTATCTTATTCTGACCAACTCAATGTGCATACCAACATTACTGCTTCCAAATAACCTTTATAAAAAAAAAGAGAGAGAGAGAGCTTTCACATTTGGGGATTTTATTGTGAAAACTGGCATAACATTTCTGTGCTGTTATGCTCAGTATTTTCACATCATTCTTTAAAACAACCTGCAATGTGATTTGCTTCACCCAGAAAAATGTTATATTTGATTCTTACTGCAACTCACTTATTACTAGTTATATTTTGTAAAAAAAATTTTCCCCCAAACAGCCTCAGGATTTTGCCTACAGGAGCCAACCCACCAATTCATTTGATTGTTCGGCACGACCTACAACTCTTACAGGCAATTTCACAGTTGTAGGGATTTCATAGTACATGTCCGCACATCCACAAACTAAAAAATATGACAGAATTCAGATCTGACCTGACGATCCCACCTGTTTTTTACTCAACTCTCAGACCATGATCTTTAGATCATTTATAAGGTTAAATGGCAAGAGTTACTTAGGCCAACCCAACTACTCAGTTGTAACCAGTCCGTTACAAACTGGTCATGTTGTCACCCATGTTCAGTACTGTCCTTACACCCAGGCCAGAGGGCCCAGCTGGATAGGCTAAGAAGGCCCTGCCCTGGTCCTCTGAGTCAGCCATATTCTTCCTCTCTGGGTACAATCTGTGAAGGTCATGGGGACAGCCTGCTCAGGCTTACCTTTTGGACCATGGAGCAAGGACCTGTGGCTTCACAATTCCCAGACCAAGATCCCCATTCCACATCCTGGGCCTTCACAGACCACTTCCCTGAATGTGGCCTCAAAAGGGCACTTGGGTCACTAGCTTGTGTACCGTTGGAGGGGAATGGCCAAGGTGCACCTGTTTGGGGAAGCAGGGAGTGGAGCAGGGCTTGCCTGTGCTGTCTGGAGTATCCACATACCCAGAGGTGGGACATGAAGGGGGCAGGCCCCAAATTTTGTGGTTCCAAGTTACTATCAAGGTATACTTATCTAAGTAGGAGATTAGAAAATAATTTATTTCCTCGATTTATAACTTTTAATTATTTAGACATAGGGAATAGGAGCTTCCACTTCTACTCTTGCTTCAGGTTTCATGACTATTAGGGGCAGGTCTGGTCACATTCAAACACGAGAGTGCTATCACTGTGAACAGACTAATGAGAAGCTCACACAGACCCTCAAAATTTATAAACTAGTCTGTCAATTCAGGCGTTAAAACGTGGTCAGCAGAACTCCTAGTGAAAGAATATAAGATACTCCATAAAACTATCTAACCAACCTAAAGAAACACCAAACAGAGCTGTGAAACTAACTTAATTTAAATAGATCAATTTTTCAGATGGTACAGGTGAATCAATGATTCAACAAGTTTCTGTAACTACTTATCTTTAATCACTCAACGCCTGATTTTGCAGACATAGTCTCAATTTCTAAGACTCCCTGGGTTCTCTGAAAATGATAAATAACTATCAAAAGCATAAAGATCACTATTCCATCTACCATGCATGGAAATTTGTACCATCTTTAGGATCAAGCGTTTTGAAAATAAACAGGACAAACTCATTATAGAGAGACCTAAGACCCCAACTTGAATGGTTCTACACAAAAGGTTGTTTTATATAATCATTGCAATGCTTTTAAAATGGCCAGGATAAAAAAATAATAATAATAAAATAAAATGGCCAGGATATATGTTATGCAATCTTCCCTCCTAGACTCAAAAAGGAATGAAGACCCCCCCACGGCATGTAATTATGACATAACGACTATCATGAATTGGCTCTGTGCTATGGCTCTGAGAGAAAGGATCCTCCTGCAATAAACAGTGGCCATCGTGTAAACTATAGTTACAAATGTCCAATGTCTTTTGGGCACCTGGGTGGCTCAGTTGGTTAAGCGTCTGCCTTCAGCTCCGGTCATGATCTCAGGGTCCTGGGATCGAGCCCCACGTGAGGCTCCCTGCTCAGCGGGGAGTCTGTTTCTCCTTCTCCCTCTGTCCCTGCCCCCTGATCATGCCCCCTCTCTCTCAAATAAATAAAATCTTAAAAAAAAAAAAAATGCCCAATGTCTCTCAATGGATCATATTCAGCTGCCTCCCAAAAGAGATAAATAAGCAATAAAAAAAAAAGTAGTCTTGTTAATGGTGATACACATCTTCCTTCACTACTAGCATTTGTCTCCTGGGCAGATAACAGGCCTGCTCTAGGACACTTTTATGACTAGAAATTTTAAAGGAGACTCACTTTATCATTTGATCTGCACAGCAAACCACCAAATAGTCAACTGACCCCTTCAACAAGTTTGAAGCTTGAACACTTCTCACCAAACTCTAAAACAGAAGCCTAAGTCCACCTTTGTAGGACGATTAGAAAATAATATCTTTTAAGGAAGAGAGGGCTCAGAGGGGGACGGAGAGAGAGAATCTTAAGCAGGCTCCACCCCCAGCATGAAGCTGGAAGCAGGGCTCCAGCTCACCACCCTGAGATCATGACCTGAGCTGAAATTGAGTTGGATGCTTAACCAAGTGAACCACCCCAGTGCCCCTAGAAAACAGTATTTTTATAACTAAGCCAAAATTTGCTTCCATTATATTTAGAGCCTATAGGACAAAACTGCTTCCTCTTGACCCATAAGCGTCTTCCACGTTTTTGAAAACAACTCTCCTATCTTTAAGAGTCTTTTCTAAGCTGGGCCAAATACCCCCAATCCCTTTGATGATTCTGTGTAGCATGTGGTTTCTTCTTCTCTTCATCGCCCTCTGAACGAGGTCCGCAATGTCTACATTTCCTCTGGAGGCAGCTTGCTTTCATCCCCAACACATGGAAAGGGGCCTGGCACAGAGTTCACAGGAAGGAGGGGACCAGGGAGGGAAGGGAGGAAGCATCGTCTAATGGGGTGACCATCCTCTTTTCTTCTAATAGCAAAGCCTGAGACAACATTCCCTTCTGCAAAGGCCGCATTTATGAACTTACTGTCATCTCACGGTCAATAAAAACTCACAAAGTACTGCCAAGTCACATGTCTACCAACCACGCTGGGACTTCTGGGTACCTTTACTCCTCTAAAATATCCTCTTTCTTAGATGGACTCACTTGCCAGCATGGGCAGAGTTTTTGGACTCTGAATCAGGCCCACACCAAGCATGCTCACCCTCTCCAAGCCTCACGTCATCTCCACCAGGACACCATACAAATGTTGGCCAGGACACAAGATCTGGTGGACACTGTGTTCCTACCTGCTCATCACCCTGAGGCTTTCAACCAGCCGTGCTTCAGAATCAGAGTCCTTGCATTCAGCACACAGGTTACGTCTCTATTTTTGACAAAGTAGATATGATTAAAAATCATACAAAATGCCTTGTTTATGCTCCACATCAACTGCAGTTTTCTGCTCTATGAGTCTCCTAAGCTTTTCAAAGAAAGACACTCCCTGGGATGAGCTGTTCTTAGTGAATCCATGCTAGGTCCAAGTGATCACCACGAGAGAAAAGCCATACTCTTCAGCCCACAGTTACAGGAGTTCAGTGCCCAAAAAAACTCTGTTGAACAGAATTCAAAGCCATACGACACCATACTTTCTGCCACACAGGTGACTAAAGAGGTCT
>NC_138379.1:39299450-39318661 GCF_054177405.1 Leptonychotes weddellii
AAAAAAAAAAAAAAAAGAGGTCTGAAGAACGGAAATATCATAAAGCATTTCCAGATTAATAATTTGAAGAGAACATTTCCTTAGGTACCTAAGCTCTGGAACATGTGCCTAAAAATAAAATTCCACTACTCTAACACTGGACCCAAGAAAAGCTCACAAAGACCTGGGCTTCATGATTTTTCTGGACGTCACTTAGGCATCTGATTACATGCATGCACCACCATATTCTAGCCATCCCCCTTGGGCAGCAGTCTCCCGGAAAACTGCAATGCGTGATACACACAACTGGGCCCTTTACCAAGGATGGGCAAATCCTGAGTCAGAAGGCCCTGCGTCCATAATGCTGCTTGACGTCAAGGCAAAAGCTTGTACCGTGTAAACCAACAGACCTGGGTTGGCATTCCACAATCCTGGGCAGGCAACAGCTCCTCAAAACACTGATTTCTCCTGTCCTTAACATACTGCGTAGAACACAGTTTGCAAGGTTGCTGTGAGGGGTACAGGAGACCCCACTCTGTGAAAGATCTGGCCCCATGACAGCGAGTCGGCAGGCACTCAGGAAGAGTGATCTTTCTCCCCCGCCCACCCCCACCTTCCCTTTGTGGGTGTGAGCTGAAGCTCCTCAAGTCCCAACACGGTGGCCCACGCGGTGGCATTCAATCAACAAAAGCCATGGAAATTATTATCTTCATTGCCCAGCTGATGAAGAGACAGAGTTCCCGTTCCTTTTTACCAACAAGCCACCTGACGTCTTCTTGCTCACACACGGGTGACTTCAACCACCTAAGCCACAGGTAACAAGGAGAAGCCTTTCCTCATTAGGACTAAAAACAAAGCCGCCCTGACTAATTCACAGGCCGCCTCCTAATCCTTCATCCAAGGACCTTCAGAAATGCCAAGACCCTCAGGGAAGTGAAATCTCCTCGAATGTACAGGGAGCACCCAGGGTTTCGAGATGACTAATAACGGACACGTACTGTAAACAGGGAATATTAAAGAGCTCAGAAAGCCTCTCAGGGAAAGGGGGTGGGGGATCCTCCTAATTCAGGGCCTGATGGAGAGAGTGGCAGGTTTCTGGCAAACACAAAAAGCACAGGTGAAAATGCTAGGCCCTCGCAACTTCTGTTTTCACAGAATCCGGAGCCCACGTCAGTCGTGTTAGGGAGAAGGCTCCCCGGCTTCTGGCTACCATGGTGTTTTCTCTATCTTGACAATTCACTTCTCCAACAGGCATGCCGCCAACTCAAATGAGACTCAGAGCAGTGAAAAGCCCTTCAGGTAAACAGTGTGATAAGCTAAACTGAAAAACTAGACAATGTTTTTGGACTATGAGGTAGTTGCTATGGAGACAGTTGCTAATTAACTGCTTTCAACCAGGAGAACAAAGGGCTCGGGGCAGGCAGGCCTCTGTATCTCCGAGTGAGCAATGCTTCCAGCCTTGCGCAATCGGCACATCGCTCATATCTGGAATACCTGAGACCCGGCTGGGTCTGCTACATGCCTGAAGAAATGACAAAAGTCCATTCTCTCCATCTTGACCGGGGTGAACAGCACCTGGCCACCAGTCCCTCTTGGGGAAGCAGGCTGCACGGCGAAATGAAGATTCACAGGCACCACCCTGACCCCTACACCACGTGCCGGGCACTTTCATAAAGACCATCTCCCTCCCTGTCCACAGACAAAACTCAACCATGTGGATGAAGGGTCGCGGGGGGGGTGTGGGGGTGTGGGCGGGGAACTCATGATTGTTTCCAAGGATACATTTTATTTTATACACTTCATTATAAAGAAAACAAAACTCATAAATTCAAAGGGGAACAGATAAATCTACCCTTTTCTAGGACGATCTCCCTCCTGTGGAAAAAAAGTGACTGGTTATTTCTCAAAAAGAAACAACAAAACCCATAATCACTTCCTATTTCTAAGACCCACCACACACTGTGGACACTCAACAAATAACAACAAAAAAGACTTAGTTGTAATCTGCTTATCGCTGATGGATTTTCTCTACCGTCAAGCTGGCTGCCTCAAACGTGCTCTCATCTCTGGAGGTTAAAATGGGGGCCCTGAGACTGAAATGATCTGTTCTGAAGGGCTGACCTTTGAGCTACATCCAGTTGAAACCAAAGATCTACGTTCCCTTCACGAATATTTAAGGTCAAGCGTGAAGTATGAGGGGAGTCGAGCGTAACTGCCTCTACTTAGTCCACAGCAACCCCAGAGGGCCTATCTGAGCCCTCTGCCTAATTTCAGCTTACACTAAATGTATCTACATTAAGTAAACGTCAAACTCAACCAAGCTACTGTGTGATCCATTCTGCCTCCCCAGAACAGAAATCAAATGGGTTGGGTTTTTTGTTTGTTTTTTCGGGTTTGTTTTTTTTTTTTTTGCTAGTCAGAAGTACAGATCACTACAGCCTGTGAGCCACCCACCTTCATTATCCGAGGCAGAATGTGGATGAAGGCATGTTATGATTCTGAATGAAACACAATGATATGACTCTCAGTGTGGCTCTGGTGATAATTCACATAAACATCTTCAGAAAAGTCCAGTGATCAGGACTCCCTGGAATCCATTTAAGAGCGTGAGCTCTGGAAGCAAACAGGCCTAGATTCAAAACACGGCTCCTACCTGACTAGCTAGCTATTCAACAGGGACCACGTTCGAGCTCCCAGTTGCACATCCTGCAAAGTAAGGACACTAAAACCTACCTCAGAAAGTTACACGGAGAATTCAGTGAATTAAAGTGTTTACCGCTGTCCCTAGCCTATGGCAGATATTCAAGATATTGCAGCTATTAATTTTTTTTTTTAAAGATTTTATTTATTTATTTGATAGAGAGAGAGACAGCGAGAGAGGGAACACAAGCAGGGGGAGTGGGAGAGGGAGAAGCAGGCCTCCCGCTGAGCAGGGAGCCCGATGCGGGGCTCGATCCCAGGACTCTGGGATCATGACCCGAGCCGAAGGCAGACGCTTAACGACTGAGCCACCCAGGCACCCCGCAGCTATTAATTTAAAGCCTCCTTGAAGTTACTCCTTTCCTTAAAAATGGGGTAAAACTACTGGAGGCTCTGGTTTCTACCCCCTCAGCCCAATTCATGAAAAGAGAAAAGGAGAGGACTTTCAGGCTGAGTGGGGACCCCCACCACCACCCCAGGAACCCAGGTCTCTCCTCTGTGGCCCTTTCACACCAGGCACCAACTAGAACTTGAGAAGCTTCCACTAAAGGGCAAACTGCAGGTATTAGTCCTAATGGTCAAATAAAACCATTTCTGGGACAAACTCAGTCTTTTCTTGTGAAACCAAGGAGTTAAATTCTTGCTTTGCAGATGGCAGCTTTTGAATAAGGTTCTAGCCCAAGCCCCTCCCTGCCTGGGTTAAATTTCATCAGCCATTGCCCAAGGGCCTCTCATTTCTCTGCAATCCATCAGCCTCTTTCCTTTGCCCTTGCCAGTAGTGGTTCCAGCAAGCTCCATCCATCCATCCATCCATCCATCCATCCATGCATCCATCCCACTCAACAGAGTTTATCAGCCACCAGCTCTGTGTCGGGCACCATGCTGACACAGAAACAGGAGCTCTAACGGACTCCAGAGCAAGGGTTCTTAGGCCAGTGTGGGATACAGTCATCTGCACAGGGTATTTATCAAATTTATCAACCTATTAGGTTAGCCCTGTGCTGGGAGAAGCAAGCACCTGGTCCTCCGGGGCACAGATGGGGAGCATGAGGGAGAGATGCCCACAGTATTCCCAGAGGAGAAGACCATGGCTCCCAAGGCTCTTCTTCCTTTTTGTACCACCATTCACTTTTATCACATTCCCTACCATCCCCATCTACAAGCTAAACACCGAGGTCAAGGAGGGATACTATAGGGAAATGAAGGTGGGGCTGGGGGGCAGGAAGAGGAGGAAAGATGACTTTACTCAACACATTAGGCAACATTCCCTCATGGGCGCCCAGCTCTACAGCATGGCTTACTGCCTCCCACCACCTCTTCAGGCCCCTGGGCCTATCTCCAGCGCAGCAGGAACATCGCTGTGTTTCCTGGCAGTCTCCTGCTCTGGTCTGGGAGCTCTTCAAGAGAGAGAGACCTTATCTAATTTGTATTTCCATCTGGAGCACCTACCACAGTGCGTGGCCCATAGTTGTTCCTACACTGAACTGAACTGAGGTCTAGAGCATGTGGGTGATTGATGCAAGATTACAAAGCTAAGTGGTGGGACTGGACAGGAACCCAGAACTCTGACTCATTCATTCTGGATGGGGGTCACAGCAGAATTTTTGGAGAGATTATTTAGCTCTGGAAGTACAGGAGGTAATCATCTTCAGACTTGGGCATTTACATGCAATTGGGGTCTCCAGCTTCCAATATCTCCTTAAAAGCCTCTCACCCAATTTTGTAGGCCTGTGCAGTTAAACTGAGAGCACTCCCTTATTAGAAACCATATTTAATTACTAGCCTTAGGTGTGTATTCCCCTGGGGTATCAAGAAAACCCCGGCAAAACTTTCAGTCTTTAGTTACCAAAGAAAAATAGTAAAAAAATAAAAAAATAATGCCTCATGGCATCTGATAATCTCCCCGCTTTCAGAAAGGTTGCATTCTCAAACCCCTACTTTCACCGTCTACCACACAGGCTTGGGATATGGGTAAAAAGACATTTTTGATCCAGGTGAAAAGAGCAAAGCACATCGAGAAAAACAAATAGAGATGACAGGACCTCCCAAGTTACAAGCAGCAGTTGGTGCGGGGAGAGCAACGGATTAGGAGGACTTGGGTTCAAATTCCAGCGTCCTAGTCCTGTAAAAGTCACAGCCCCATCTCTTCATCTCTCTAAGCCACTTACTTCACTCGTTAAATGGAAATTAATAATAACGCTACTCACCAGGCTGTTGGACGAAGGGAAATAACACGTGAATAAAGCCCTTATAAACTGTAAAGCACCGTAGGGGATTTTTCTCAGTCAGTGCTGAACTACAGACACACACACAGTTGTTGCCAACCTTAAGAGAGAAATAGAGTGTGGCCATAACCGTAAAAAGGAACCAGAATGATCGAGAGGGATAAAAGCTGTAGAACTGGACTTCTGATTGGGGTAAACAGACATTTAGTCACCTTGATAGTTACTGGAAAAATAGTCACTGTCAAGAGTCTTTTCAAAAATAATGGCCCTGAACTTGAATGTGTGATCGTTCACCAGCCCCTCAAACAGCTCCGTGCCCAGATCCCTTACCTGTGAAATGAGGATAATGAGAGTATCCATATCATGGAGCTCTTGTGAAATTTAAATGAGTTAATATCCGTAAAGCACTCAGACCAACACCTGGCATACTTTTCTTTCTTTCTTTAAAGATTTTATTTTTAAGTCATCTCTATACCAACGTGGGGCTTGAACCTACAACCCCGAGATCAAGAGTCACATGCTCTTTCGACTGCGCCAGACATTTCTAATTTGATAAACAAGGTGGGCAGGTAGATGAACCAGCAAACAAATACCGAATAAACTTGTTTTCTTCACTTTTCTACCACATCTATTCAGTCAGATTTCAATTCCCTCACAGATGAGGGAGGCCTGGTGTGACACCTCAAACTTCATCTGAGGGAGTGAACAGATACAAAGTGTTCAAATCTTTCTACTTTAATACTGGACTAGCTAGCAGAATGCCAGATTTTTTTCTTTTTCAGGTGGGAAGGTAGGGGGAGGAGGAGAGAAAGGGCAAACCAACCCACAGACTGAGCCTAGATCAACACTACTCCTGCTTCCCTAGTCGGTGGGACGGCACCGCCTCGAGACATCGCCATAAATCACCACCTCCACAGAAATTCGTGTTCCTTTTACGGAAACAGAGCATTCAAGGTTTTATAACATTCGTACCAAAGAAGGAGAAACAAGGACTGGTCTGGTGCCAAACTCAACTGTAAATACAAAGTGATTTTTTTTTTAATTGGTAATTACAGATGAGAACTTTACACTTTTGGCATACACATCATAGTCATGCTTGGTTTACATATTTAAATAAATATACCCACCACAGGCTCCAATTTCCTCCCTGCACGTATTTGACCATGAGGCACAGAGTTCCCACTCTGTGGAGAGGAGGCCCCTGCCCGTGTGTGTGGCGGGGGGGATGGGAGGTACACAGGCAGATAACTGAGAAGAACACAGTAGAACACCACTCAAGCCCTGCCCTTAGGGAGCTTCCAGTCTAACTGGGGAAACAGAACACTAGTCCTATTACAAGTTAAAAGTCAATTACAAGTGAAATCAAAACAGTTCATGAAAAGGTGCTCAAGAAGATGAGTACTCCTCAGGTCTGAAGGGTAGAGAGAGAAATCAAGGGAGGATGGAGTGGTCAGGAAAGACCCGGTAAAAATGGAACTGGAATGAGGAGTCTTCAAAGACAGGAAAAGCATGGCTAGGCAAGGGGGAGACAGACTGCTTAGAGGACGGGCATGCATCGCCTCCAATCAGCAGTCCGCAGACTTCCATGGGGCTTCCCATATGCCAATCACAGAGCGTAGGTGCAGAAGGCAAGTGGGGGGAAAGCGAAAAGAATAATGTGGTGAGAGCTGAGGCCACCAAGACAACAGAGGAAGATAAAAGTGGGAATAGAGGTAGAGTTTACATTTTATGCAAAAAAATAAGGTCATACACACCACACAGACACACACACAGAGGGGGAGGAGGGAGAAGGAAGAGGATGAAGGAGAAGAAGGAGGAGGAAAAGAGTTGCAATTTCTATGACAGTCACAGAAAGCATGGTTAGAGGCTCATTAGGTATCAGGCAATTAAGATTGGGTGGCAGGAATGATAAGGAAGATGCGCAAGTGCAAGATGTCCCAGAGGGGAATGGAGCAGTCAGGCACTGAACCAATATCTCACAGGGTAAATCAAATGGTAGACCTAACTAGGAGGTTTCGAAGATAAGGGGCTTGGAAAAAATGGGAGATTGCATACACTGACACAAAAAAAGACAGTTGGAAAACAAGTAAGTTGGAAGGTTCCATTTTGAGTGTGTGGAACATTCTGCAGACAAAAGGACATCCACCTGGCAGGGAAACAGCAGTCCTTCACATAAAGATGGTAATAAAGTTGGCCAAGGGGAGGAAACTCCTAGAAAGAGGAGAATAAAACCCTGAAGATAACCAGTTAGTGGAATTAAGAAGAGAAAGAAAATCCTGTAAAAGAAGACAGAGAAAGCCCCCAAGATGTAAGGACCACATGGTGGAATTCAAGGAAGGAGAGACGGTCAGGATGAGCAGGCAGGCATCATGGACACAAAATGTGGCACAAAAGTCACCAAGTCCAAGGAATGAGCAGAGGACGCCAGCACTGTCCATGAAGAGGTTCCCACCATCTCTGAGAACCCTGCTCACAGGTCTGAAGGCATGCTAAAGCAAAACCCAAACTGAATTGGGCTCTCTCCCCACACTCTGGAACTTTCCAAAGATCAGCCGGGGGGAGAAGGAATGATGAGACCGAGTTTGAGGGGAAAGCAGAAGCAAGATGCTCTGAACATGGTCACCTTCCTTCTCCAGGCCTACTGTAGTGAAGGATTAAAGCCTAAGAGGTCACCCCAAGAATACTAATCTCTCCCCTCATCCTGAGAGCAGCACCTACCGCAGGAAATAAACCTCTAGGTAGTAAGAATTATTCACATGTTAGTCTCAAAACTTCCAATAACTCACTCATGTTTCCTGATATATCAAGGCTTACTAAACTTATCTGAAGTGTTTGGGGCAGCCCTCTACCTCTGCAACTTACCCTCGTACCCCAAAGTAATACAGGGACTTCTCTGTAAATGACAAAACTCAGACAAACCAGGCTGTTTTTGTATGTCTTTCTGCAATTTAATTCGACAAATACTGATTGTCTGCTCTGTGGTGAGCTCCATACCACCTCTCATGCTCCCCGCGAGCTCCCGGTCCCAATAAATAGATTGCTACCTTTCGCTTAGTATTTGTAAGAGGTAAAGTCAGAAAAGAAAAGCAATGTGATTTTCTTTGCTCCGATATTTAGCCTTCCCTGAAATACATCCCCTCCCCACCAAGTTTCTGTCCTATTATGGAAATAAGAAGACAACCCTACACGGAATTCTCAACTCGAGTACTGAAGGTTCTTGACGGTCTTCCAGAAATGAGCCCCTCCAGCCCCCAGTGGTTCTTGACTCGCACACTCAACCAAAACTGCCTAGGCAGTCTTTTGAAAATGCAATGCCCACCGCCTCATCAGAGAGCTGATTCAAATGGCCTGGGGCAAGGCTGTTGTCATTGTTTGTGTTTGTGTGCTTGTTTGAAAGCTTCTCAAATAATTCTAATAATGGAGTCAGCGTGGAAAAGCCACGCACTGCCCTAAGCCAGGTGCTTCACGGATCTGAGTGTGTACACAAACGCCCGGGGACGTTAAATGCACGCTCTGAGTCAGCATGTCCGCGGCAGGGCCCGAGAATCTGCATTTCCAACCAGCTTCCAGGACGGCGTGATGCCGCTGGTCCACGGACCACAGGTGAAGGAGCAACCGTGGAGAGCCAAGGCCTCTGAGCTTCTTATTAGCTCTCCAAGGGGTTGTGATGTAGCCACGTTTAGTGGAAAGAGAATTAATTTGCTTCAGGGTCAAACTGACCTGGGTTACAATCCTGACCCCAACACTTCCCAATTGTGACTGTGGCCAAATTACTGATCCTCTTTAGACTGGCATCCTTGTATACAACATGAGCATTGTGGACTGAATTGTGTCCCCCCCAAAAAAGTTATGTTGAAGTCCTAACCCTCAGCACCAGAGTTTGAATTCACTTGGAAAGAGGATGGATGCAGATGTCATTAGCTGAGGTCACTCCAGAGTGGGCCCTTAACGCAATGTGACTGGCGTCCCTATAAGAAGGTAGAGCAAAGACACACTTGGTGCAAACACCATGTGACAAAGGAGGCGGAGACCGAAAGGATGCAGCTGCAAGACAAGGGAGGCCAAGGACTGCTGGGGATCCCTGGAAGCTTAGAGGAAGGCAAGGGACAGATTCTCTCCTAGAGCCTCAAGGGAGTTTGGCCATACTGACACCTTGACTTTACACGTCTAGCCTCCAAATGATGGGACAATAAATTCCTGTGGTTTGAAGCCGCCCTGCTTGTCATTCTTTGTCGTGGCAGGCCTGGCAAACTGATACAAAGCAGCACCGCCAACCCCCTCACAGGGCAGCTGGGAGACCGAATCTGGCCATCACGGGGGAAGGTGCCTGCAAGGCTCATCCGCGCAGGCCAGATTTCCTTTCCTCGTCAGAAGTCGGAGCGGAGAGCACCAGGCGATGGGCATTCTCCTTTCAAGGAAAAGTAAGTGCCCAGAGACATGTTCCAGAACCTGCCTCTCCGATGGCTTCCCCCCGGCTGGAGCCTCGGCAGCGGGGCCCGTCGTGTATCAGCCAGGAGCTCCCAGTGGGTTAAAGGAGTAGCTCTGCCCTGTCGTGACTGGGAACACTTACAGGCCCGGCTGGGTCCTGGCGGCCCACTCTGGCCCAGGGGGTCCTGACAGACAGCCAGCTGGCCACATGGCGGGGGGTGCGGGGACGGGAACTCAAGGACAGAGGGCCCTCCTGGGGAGGAACGATGAGCACCAGCGCAATATCGGCCCTGGCCCGAACCCACAGACGACCTGTCCCAAGTCCCAAAGGGAGGCTTCTAAGCCTCAAATTATGCAGCATCCTCCCAACTCGGTGTACCTCGATTACCTCAAAGAGGTTTTTTATGGTCTTACATAGGTATAGAAAAGTAATATACAGAGAATGTTTAAAAGTCAATTCCGACTCTTCAGAGAGCCACCACACCCCACCCCACCCCGCCCCACCCCTACTCAGAATCACAAAGGGGGCACTATATGCATGAGGATACAGAGATGCATATGACACAGATCAGGCCTACAGAAGCTCCTGGTCTGGGAGGAGAACAAAAATAGTTGACAAGTATTTGCTGGATGCTTAGGACATGCCAAGTGGATCACATAGATCAATTCATTTTTAACAGCACAGCAAACCCAGGAAATTGAGATTAAGCAACATCACATAACCTATGCAGGGTCACAAGGCTGGTAAGCAGAAGAGGTAGGATTTGAACTACTGGTTCCACGCCCTTACCACCATCCCACAGCTGTTTCCCATCAGACTTGGTGAACCCAAACAAAATTTAAGATGAGTTAGGGAAGACCGAAGGTCATGGCCATTTTACTCCAGAGCCCTAAGAATGTAAGGTGTGCTTCCACCATCCTATACAGTCATCCCAGACCAATTCTTCAAAGCAATGCACTGCACATGTACCTGGGATATCCTTAAGGAATATCCTGTGTCCTGATTTTCCCAGTGAGCAAGGCTTCTGAATAGTTCAGGGAAATCACAATGAGAAATGAAGCTCCCGATGTTGGGCACTCAGCAAGATTCCCATCTACCCCACTGCAACACAGACAGCCCTTGGGCTTGAATAAAAAAGTCATCCAGGACAGATCTCTTTGTATTCATATTCCACATCCTGCATGCCTTTTTCCTAACAAAGTCTTACCTTACCATGTCAGTGGGTACCTAAAAATGCTTTAAAAAGCGCAGGGCAGGGGGTGGAGGTGGGGGTGGGTGAGTAGAGTGAAATGCCAAACTCAGTATATCTGTAACATGCATGAAAAGGGTCAACATCCTACAGATTAATAAGGAAACAATACTGTATCAGAAAAATTGGGGAAAATACTAAATAATTTATGAAAAATATGAGTACACTGTAAACATATACAATTATTTAAGCTCATCTGTAACAACAGAAGTACAAATTGAATTAACAATAAGGTATTTTCTACCTATCAAAATAGCAAAGACATTTAAAAAATTAAATACCCAGCACTGATCATGGACTGGAGAAGTGAGCATTCCGTTACTTTTTTAGTGAGGTGGACACAGGTAATTTGGGAATATTACCACATAGCTCTTAAAGAAAACAATCTACCCTTTAACCATACCATTCCACTTCTTGGAATTGGTCCTAAAGAAATAATCACATATATTACTCCAGAGAGTTCACTTTGGTTATTTGTGGAAGGGAAAAACTAATTGCTATTAAAAAAAAAAGGCAAATGGTTGAATAGTCTACATGCACAGATACACACACATATTCTAAGTAGTTTTTTAAATAACCAGAGATTTTTTTCAATGATATGCAAAAATCTAAATTAGGATCTCAATGTTCAATTATATAAAATAAAATGTATATAGGTATAGAAAAAAGCTGACCAAATATAGAGCAAAATGTTAAATCGATTAATTGCCAGATGATAGGAATTTGATTTTTGGTTTTTACGTTTTTCAATTATTTCTAATGTTAAAGCCAGAAGAAAATAAATGGAAGAAATGAAATGAAACTTAAATCTAGACATTCCCAATTAAAACTTTTACAAGACAACTAACTACATACAAGATAAATGGAACTAACACTTAAGCATTTACCATGTTCCTGTCATGATAGTGGACCCTGTGCTAAACATCTAATTTAATCCCCACAGCAACCATACATGTTCAGTATAATTGCCCCTTATTTTACAGATAAAGAGAGGCTGGGGAGCTTGCCCAGAGTTGCTCGGCTAACAGCTGGCTGTATGTATCCAGGCCTGATGTTCTAAAACCGGGACATCGTTTAACAGAACAATGCGTTGGGGGTTTCTGAGAACAGCTCCGTATCTCTGTTTCAGTGCCCATCACAAGGACATGACTATACACGGGCTTATATCAAAGAGGGCAAATTAAAGAAAATATCAGCAAGTTTTCAGATTTGCTTGTATTTTTGTGTCTGGGCCAAAATGTTCTCCATAGTACTATGGAGTTTACATTCTAAACTTTTTCCCCCTTCCTCTCCTGGTTACCCTTGTAATACCCTTAAAACTGCCCCCCTCCCCAAAGATATAGAGTCCATGACAGCTGCCAAGAAAAAAAAAGGCCCAGGGCAGAGAAGTACTATTTACCTACCAAACAAAGCCTAATAGAGATCTCCCTTAAAAATACTTGCTCGGTTTTGTCCAATTTCTGTACTCACCAAACAACTTTCTAATCAGTGAGGTGATCTCCAAGTGTCTCCATGCACCTGGAGGACAGCCCTCAGCACCTGCTCCACACCCATCACCCTGCAGCCCAATCTCCCGCCAGGGGCACCTCTAAATATGCCCCCCCACCCCAATCCTTAGTTTCCAGGAAGAGCAGAGCCATGTCTTGCTTGTTTGTTCCTTTGGAATTCCTGTTATTCCTTTAGCTTTAGGTTCCTGTAATTATACGCTGTGGTTCGTGCAGAAATTTCAGTTTGACTTGCTTTGTGTACAATAAACATTTCACCTATGTTCTCCAAATAAATAAGGCTGCTTGCCTCGTGCTTGCTATCCTCTGCCTACGGTTATCTCGCTTTATTCTGCCTGTTATTAAGGAAACATTTCCCCCTACTCCATTATAGTTTTATTACAGGAGGAACTTGTTTCTCTAATGCCAAGAAAATAACTACTCACAGAACTGGCTTAAGTTGGTCCCAAATCTCAATCAAGAAGCCCTTTCCTCGAGGCTGATACTCACTGACTCCTAAACTTCACAGACGCATCTAAGATCTTCCATCTCCACGCCCACCCACCTATAACCCATCAGTGGTCAGGGCCAGGAAAAAAGCCTGCGGATCAGGTATCCCAGTCACCAGAAACCTCTATAAGAAGGACCTGCCCACCCTGAAACCAGCAAAGCCCTTATCAGTACCTTCCAGAGATATCCCATTACTGCCAGAACCTTCCATCAGACCAGGAATCCATCTGCAAAAGCCTGATGTGTTGAGAGCAACTCACATCACAACAAGAAGGGGTCCTCCCATGCTGATTACAAGGAATGCCAGAGACCAAAGTCTGAGAGACACCAGATAACTTCAGTTGATAAGGGTTTCTACAGAAGCCCTACAAGAGACTTCTTGAATTTGTGTTCTTAAAACACAGACCAAACTGAAGCTGTTCCCTGAGAGTTACAATGATGAAGGCCTAAGCTAGGCCCATAGAACAGACCCAACAGGAGAGCAGCCAGCCTCAGAAAATCTCTACAGCATGTCCCAACACCCAGTCCGTATCAGAAACCAAGGCATTCACACACGGCCCGTAAGAATAATGCTGCAATGTCCACAATAGCCAAACTATGGAAAGAGCCCAGATGTCCATCAACAGATAAATGGATAAAGAAGTGGTATGTGTGTACACACACACACACACAAACACACACACAAAATGGAGTATTATGCAGCCGTCGAAAAAATGAAATCTTGCCATTTGCAATGATGTGGATGGCACTAGAGGGTGTTACACTAAGCGAAATAAGTCAATCAGAGAAAGAATTATATGATCTCACTCATACGTGGAATTTAAGAAACAAAACAGAGGATCATAGGGACAGAGAGGAAAAAATAAAACAAGACAAAATCAGAGAGGGAAACAAACCGTAAGAGACTGTTAATCATAAGAAACAAACTGACGGTTGCTGGAGGGGAGAAGGGTGGAGGGATGGGGTAACTGGGTGATGGACATTAAGGAGAACACATGATGTAATGAGCACTGGGTGTTATATAAGACTGATGAATCACTTGAACTCTACCTTTGAAACTAATAATACATTATATGTTAATTAACTGGATTTAAATTTAAAAAAAAAAAACAAAAAATAATGCTGCTATAAATATGTGCACACAAATATTTGTGTGGACATAGGTCTTCATGTCTCTTGGACAGATACCTAGAAGTGGAATTACCCTGTGTTTGACATTTTGAGGGACCATCGGACTGTTTTCCAAAGAGGCTACTCCATTTCACATTCCCACCAGCAAGCGGATGAGGGTTCTAGCTGTTCCTCGCCAACACTCCTGAGTGTCTGTCTTTTTGACTACAGTCATCCTAGCGGGGATGACACGCTATCTCGTTGTGGTTTTAATTTGCATTTCCCTACCGTAATGGCTAGTGATGTTGAGCCTCTTTTCATGTGCTTTTTACTATTTATATACCTTCTCTAAAGAGATGTCTGGGTCCACTGGCAAAATGAGCAAGTTTGAATTAGTTAATGAAGATAGACAAATGAGTTTCTTTTTAAGTCCTGAGTGTCTGAGATTTTTTTTTTTTTTATGTTGGGGACATGAAAGGAGTAGAACCTAAGGGAAAACCAGAGTGTCCCCTTTGCCACAGTTTAATCAAAGTACAGGAACTGTCTCTCCTCCTCAGCACAATCCAGGGATGTGGGCAATGTCATCCTCATTTTACAATTTAAGTTGTTGTCTACTGAGCACTGACTATGTCCAGGGGACATGGAGATGAAGATGACACACTACTAGCCCCCCAAAATTCCCTGCCTATTTTTTTTTAAAGATTTTATTTATTTACTTGAGAGGGAGAGAGAGAGAGCACAAGCAGGGGAAGTGGCAGGCAGAGGGAGAGGGAGAAGCAGGCTTCCCGCAGAGCAGGGAGACCGATGCGGGGCTCGATCCCAGGACCCTGGGATCATGACCTGAGCCCAAGGCAGACACTTAACCGACTGAGCCACCCAGGCGCCCCACTGCCTATTAATAGAGAAAACATATCCCAAGAGGTAAGATGACTTGCACAAGGTCACTTAACTTGGGTGGCAGAGTTCACATCCTCTTGATGCCCAAGCCCTAGCGTCACAGTCCCCTCAGGCCAGGAGAAAACAAAATCCCAGGTTCTTGCTCTGCTTTGAAGAGAGGTCCACGGAGGCAGCAGAGGCACGGCAGGCGTAGAGGGGCGCCACACTGGGCCCAGGTGCAGCAACCCCCTCTGTAGGGTTGGTGGCTAATGCAGGGGGCTGTCGGGCTGGCCTTTCCCGCACCGGGCCGCTGGGCAGGAGCTCCGCAGAGGTAACGAGCTGAGACCTGTAGCGCGCACACGCACCCGGCCTCCACTTGGACTGGAAGCAGTCACCAGCAACGATGGATTTAAATAGCAGAGCAAGGGCTTGAACAGCCCTGGCCTGACCGAGGCTGCAAAGCAGCTGGAGGCCACAGCCCCCCCACAGGGTGGGGGCAGTGTCTGCACACCAGCTGAGACCCAGGCAGACCCAACCAGGGCAATGCCTGCCCCAGCCCAGCTGAGGCCGGTTGCATATCCCAGCCTGGCTCGGGCCTCCTGATGCCACACACCCCTCGCAGCCCACAGCCACGCCACAGAAGAGCAGCCCAGGAGACTCGGTGCGCGTCTGTGGCAGCTAATTATCAACCTGGCTGAATGGCCATCTGGAGGGCCATGTCAAGTGTAATGGCACATTCGGCGGGATTCTGAGTTCCCAGCTCCCACCTACTGTGAGCCAAACTCCCCTGTCTGCTCCCTCTCTCTCAAGGCATTCAAAGATGCTAGCTGCCCACCCAGAATTTGAACTTGGGTGGCCTTGGAAATCATTAACGAACATAAATTGTAGGTCTCTGTCAGCAATGCCAGTAAGAATGACAGGGGCCACCACTCACCAAGAGCTTACTGTGTGCGGGTCCTGCCCAAGGACCCCATACAATTCGCCTCTCCATGAGGTAGGTTTCAAGACCCCCCATTTTACAGAGAGAAAAATAAGCCTCGAGATATCAAGGTCCTACAGCTAGAAATGATACTGCTTGATCCTTCTAATCCTACAGTGAATGTACTTCCATACTGTAATTCCAAGTTCAGGTGGCAAAAATCCCAATTTATCACGCTTAGGGGCTCAATTACAAATAACATGGTTTACACTGGATTCTAGCCACTGCTTGAGGAAACAGTTAAAATCACTAAAACAGGCTTGATCTAAAATGCCCTTCTTTTTAACTGCACAATTTACATACCTGTGTTTTACCACTCATTACACTTTATCTGATGTTTTTTTACAGCGGTCAGCCCTGAGATTCTGTATTCTTAGTACCCATCGCATGACCTGGCACAGGACGGCCCCTCAAAAAAGTCTGCTTAGTTCTTTCTTTAAATATCAACTTGGTCTTGATATATTCTTCACAACTTTGGCAAAATAGTCCATTTTCTTATTTGGAATATCTGTCTATACTATACATTTTAAAAAGTGTTTCCTTTTTGCATCTTCTCAAATAAATTTTAGGGATATATGTAAAAATTTAAATACTTATTAATATTATTCACCAAAGTTAATTTGCCAGTATGCTGTCTCTAAGTCAACAGGCTTGTTAAAGGTATTTAGAAAATATTTGCTACCCCTTTCAGAATTATAACTCTCGTCACCCAAATTGTTGATGTTTAAAATGATCTTACTTAAAAGTCAGGCTTTTACAGCCTCAGTATTTATCTCCAAAGAACATAAATATTTTATAAAAATAAATTGCATATATGCTTTAATTTTTATGTGCTTTCATAGTCAATGTGAAATGTGTCGGGTCTTTTTTTTTTTTTTTCCATTTTAAAATCAGACTTCAGCCAGGTAAAGCAGAAGAAAGTTACACCCAAATTATGGCCAGCTCACTCTTCTCTTTCCTTTTCAGAGATTGGAAACAAAAGACATGCTTTCGAGTTCTTCAAGATCTCAAAAAATTTCAACTTAATTAGTCCAAAGAAAAAGGACTTCCTTCAACACCAACAAAAAACTGATGTATTTTAGGCTGTGGAACTTCAGATGTGTAAGCTGTGTCCAGCAGGGCCTTATTAAAGCTGAGTTAGAAACATTACAGGACTATCCCTCAAGCCAGATATATCACACAGTGGTTGGCAAAAATGTATCAATAATCACAACACATCCTTCCCCTTGTGTAGGAGGAAGGTTTCATTCAGATGGAGAAGACAGGAGAAAAGAAGGCAAAGATCCTGTAAAGTGCTGCTTCATCCCCACAGCAATGTCCTTTTATTCCAAATGACATGCAGGTTTCCAATCCCACTGCCCACCTCTGCAGGCGGGGTGACAGAACGGGACCTCAGGCCAGCTTTTGGTCTGTTCTCCACCAACCGGGAGCGACTCTACTAAGACCTTATCAAGATCCAACTGTGAGCGATTCTACTAAAACATCAAGATCAACAGAATACCGTGTGTTAACTATACTGGAATCAACAAACAAACCCTCATCAGATTACACCCCCATCCTGCTCAATACCCTCCAAAGGCCTCCAGGTCAGAGTGAAACCAAAATCCTTACAAAAGCCTACAGGACCCCACGAGCTCTGCTCTCCGACCTCGCTGGCTCTGTTCCCACTCTCTCCCCGCTTACTGACTCCACTCCGGCCACACTGGTCCTCATGGCTTGGCAGACGCACTAGGCACACCAGGGCTTGATGTGTATGCTGTCCCAGGCCTGGGATGCTCTTCCCCAAACGTCTGCTTGGCCTAGTCGCTCAACCCCTTCCCCTTCTTCAGCTGCGAAGCCCCTCCCCACACTCCCTCCCATCCCCCTTCCTCACCTTATTTCCCTCTTGACCACTTTCACCATCTAACATACTTATTTATCATCCTTAGTGTCTATCACGTCCACGAGATGAAAGCTCCATGAGGCCACGAACTCTTCTTGGCTTTTGCTCACTGAATAACCCCAGTGCCTACAGCAGCAACTGACCCACTAGTTGGGACTCAATAAATTATCTGTTGAATGAAGGTAGCACTGTGAATGATTACACCATGTTCCAGAAGAAAGCAAACTCTGGCCAGGCACTACTAACGAGGGTTGTCATTTAAATACAACCACTGTTGTGGGATATGCTGACACTAAAAAATTACTCATTCCCTGCAATTTAAATTTAACAGGGTACTCTGTTTTTATTTGCTAAATCTGGCAATCCTACTCCTCCCTCCACAGTGGTCAAATCCAGGCGATCCAGGTCACCTGGGGAAGGCAGAGGTTCAAGGACAGAGTCAGAAGACCAAGTGAAAAGCTATTTCCTCTCCTCAGACCTTCTCCTGTGGCCCCATGGTGATGTGGGTGCTGCCAGCTCTGGGCAGAGAAGCGGGCCCATGCAGGCTGAGAAGGCCACCAGACAAAACTCTCATCACCTCCTCGACTCTCAAAAAGGAACACCTTCTTTTCCTAAATCCCCATTTGGCCTGGTCTCAGAAGAGGCCCAGACGCTCATGTTCCCTCCCACCCTCCTCTTGTAACTGTGGAAACCAGAGAGAAACAGCATAAACAAGTCACGGATTCCCCTGCTCCCTCACAGTCCTGTCAAGAGCCCAGAGCCCGGACCCCTGACTCAAACTCTGGGTCAGAAGACAGTGGCTGGGTCTCACGCTCTACGGAGGGCCATGGGCTCTCAGAGTGGGATGTTTCTCTCATTACTTGGACCTTACCAGCAGGCCCCCTCATGCTGCATGTGAGAGAAGACTAAATATACGTGAAGAACAATTCAGTGCTTACGATAAACATTAAGTTAGTGAATGAGGACATACCCACACTATCTACTGGAAATCTACTGAAAAAGTTCCTGGACTGAGGTTCTCAATAGTCATGGATTTTCAGGTATATGTTCCTGTGTTTACTTCCAGGTTTCCCTTGTGCTGGGCCTTCCCAAGTAGGAGATCCCTGAGGCTCCTGTGATGTAGACTAAAGCTCAAAGGACCAAGATCTAGAAGTCCCTGGCATGCAAAGTCACATAGGTCATGGGATCGGGGGAATTGGTGGGAGGTTTGGGGGTGTGGGGCACATAAGAACTGAGCCAAAAGTGAAAGCACAGGGAGGAAGATCATATACCCTGGTTTGCCTGGGAAGGTCCCAGTTGATTTCTGTTTTCCTGGTGTCATTCTTAATCCTGCCCCATTTGAATCTCTGAAGTGTTTTAGCTTGGACATTAAAATACATGGTCATCCTAGGCACAAGCCAGATGGAATGACCTTTGTGCCCTAAAAGGATCTGTGGGACAGGAGGGAACAGCATGTAGGAGCACCTGTGACCAAGCCGCCAGGCCAGCTCGCCCCCAGGACTGGAACTGGGAAAAGGGCATCTATGGGCAGCAGCATCCAGTATGAAAACCAAGGAGACCAGACCCTTCCAGCTCCGGGTTCTAAAAGAGCAACTGGAAAAGGCACTTGCCATCCCCTCCCACCCCGGCCCACACAGAGTACATGCAGGCCCACACGTCCCCCACTGTTCATGGGCACAGGCCACCAGGAGCCCAGTCCTGGCTCAGAAACATCCTCACATTAGGGTGTTAAATGACTGAAACGTCCCTCTTTGATCTGACACAGAGAGAGAGGGCAGGCCCTGCTTC
>NC_138379.1:39318761-39411197 GCF_054177405.1 Leptonychotes weddellii
AGACCCAGAACAGATCTGGTTTAAGAAAAAGGAAGGAGCTAAACTAGGATCGGGGTCTCACCCATTAATTCACCCTAGGGAGCCACAGAGTAGAACATGTCTGCAGACTCAGCACTCCGTTAACCTATAGGAAAAGTACCCGTGCTTCCATCAATGCACTGAGAAGAGGCAAACTTTAATATTTCAGCATACTTAGCACAATAAACATGCAGGAAATCAGGCTCCCTGGCTCCAGCATTTGTAAGGTTCCGTGTGACAAGCGGGATGCTTACAAAGAAGACGTGCACACAAGCACGAGTGGGGGCTTGAGATAATGACTCTTATTGCTTCAAATGGTTCTCACCTAAACCTTCCTTTCTTTTTTTTTTTTTTCCCCTTTTTTCTGTCTCCCAGACAAGCTCATTCACTTTTAAGGCTTTAACTCCAAACCTTAAGAGGTTATCTTCCAAACTGTTCTCAACCCAGGATGCCGAGTTTCCAAGTACTTGTTGATCTCCTCCCCATGGAGAGCCCCAAAGCCCTGCCAGTTCCATACAGCTCAAACACATGACTCCAATTCTACCCCCACAGAAACTGTTCTTATGTGTCTGGAAATACACTGCTGTCCACACACATGAAACACCTCCACATCCCTTCTCTTGCCAGCAAGCCCTAGCAAGCCTTCTGATCTCTCCTACATGTAATCTAAATGCCTGATCACTAATACACTAACCTAACCTACCTTCCCATCCTAGCCTCTCCCTGCCACTTCCACAGCCCCTGACCTAGAGGTGAATGAAGCCTTCCTCCTTTCCTGCGGGAGCCCTGTAGTCCCTCGGCCTCCCTGTGGGTCAGTCATCAGGCTTCCAGAACAATTCTTCTTGTTTTTAATAGGTTTTTATTTATTTGAGAGAGAGAGAGTGAGAGAGCACAAGCAGGGGGAGTGGCAGAGGGAGAGGGAGAAGCAGGCTCCCCGCTGAGCAGGGAGCCCGACGTGGGACTCGATCCCAGGACTCCAGGATCACGACCGAAGCCGAAGGCAGACACTTAACCAACTGAGCCACCCAGGCGCCCCAGAATAATTCTCCTTAAACACTAGCCAAATATCCTAAAAATGATGGCTCCCATCCCTCTTCCAGGAATGTGCTACTCACACAGAAAAGTTGATCTTCAGTGTTCAAATGCAACCATCTGGCACATCACCCAAACTCATCCTCCCTTTCCCAGCATTAACCCCTCCATCCATCCTTCTTGGCACCCCACACTCCAGCCCTACCAGATTCACTGTTCCTGAAGACATGTGTTTTCACACCTCTCCTTCCCTCTGCGGTCCATCCCTGACAGGCAGTCCAGCCTAGTGCTTAAGACTAAGAGCAAACTGTCATAGCAGTCACATGGACATGGGGGTATTTTGAGCCCTGGCTCTACCACTCAGTACCATGTGAACCTGGGTGCCAGTGTGTGCGGCTAAATATCTGAAAAGCAGCTCACCTGGTTTTCCCCAACACTGAAATAGGAAATTCCTGCCATAGGTAAACCCTTGGAAAAAGTTCTGTGAGCCATGTTGGGAGACAAATACATCTTAGCAGAGAGCCTTCCTGCCTAGTTGGCACACATATCCCAAGTCCTAAAGGAGGAGCCCGGGGTAACCAGCATGGGGCATCTATGGGTGCTGACCACAAAGCTTTCGCAAGGACTGACTTCTACAGTATGAGGACTGAGCTCTGCCTGTCTCCTTTTGAGGGCTTCCAACACTCAGGCCCAAAGGCATCCTGTCAAGAGCAAAGCTGTTTACCACTGGCTGAGAGGAAGACAGAGGTTCTCCAGACACCACCTAGAAAAATACATAGCATGGGGCACCTGAGTGGCTCAGTTGGTGAAGTGTCTGCCTCTGGCTCAAGTCATGTTCTCAGGGGTGTGAGATCGAGCCCCGCATCGGGCTCCCTGCTCCGCGGGGAGTCTGCTTCTCCCTCTCCCTCTGCCCCTCCCTTCTGCTCATGCTCTTTCTCTCTCTCAAATGTTTAAAAAAAAAAGAAAAATATATAGCACAGAACTAAAACCCTGGTCTCTATCAGACGTACTGCAATTTAAAAAGGAAACACACACATCTGGTTTAGTGACTCCTGGACAGACACCCTGGCCTTTACCACACAAATGGTGATTATTCTTTTGTGCAGAACATCTGGTTTAGTGACATCTGGGTCCTGAGCCCTAAGTTCTACCACATTTTCAGGGTAACTCAATTAGGATTTACCTCACAGTTTTGGGGTACCTATTATATGCCAGGCACTTGCACATTTAACTTCACTTAACCTTCACATTTGCTCTCCTAAATCAGCACTCAGCTCCCAGCCTAGAGCTGCCTGAGTCCTCCATCCCCTTAGTTGGTATGTTAACCTATTTTCTCACCACCATCCTCTCATTCCATCTTTACTACTATAAAAATGAAGGAAGAGATTATTATTACAATGGTAGCTAACATTTACTGACCGTTTTCAAGCCATTTTCAATGGGCCAAGTAGGATGCTAACTATATATACATTTACAAACTAGCTTTATTGAGATATAATTCACATATCATACAATTCACCAATTTAAAGTGTACAATTCAATGATTTTTAGTATATTCCCACAGTATGTGTATATATACACACACGTATATATAATATATATTCATCATCCCAGAAAGAAACCCCATACTCATTTGCATTTTTTCCCCAATTTCTCTCAAATCCTCTAGTCCTAGGTAACCACTCATCTATTTCCTATCTTTACAGACTGGCCTATTCTGGGTATTTCACATAAATGGAATCATATGATATGTAGTCTTATGACTGTACTCTGTCACACAGCATAATGTTTTCAAGAGTTGTTCATGTCACAGTGGATTAGCAATTCATTCCTTCTTATCACCAAGTAATAATCCATTGATTGGATATACCACATTGTCTTCATGCCCATATTTATATATGTCCTTCAGCTGATAGACATTTGGGGTCCTTCCACTTTTGGTCTATTATTAATAATGCTGCTACAAATATTCGTGTACAAGTTTTTACAGGGACATCTCTTTTCATTTCTCTTAGTTTTATACCTATGAGTAAAACTGCTGGGTCTTCTGATAATTCTATGTTGAACCTTTTGAGTAACTGTTAAGACTATTCTCCAGAGTGGCTGTGCCATCTTCTATTCCCATCAATAGTACATAAGGATTCCCACTCTCCACATCCATGGCAATACTTATCGTCAGTCTTGTTGACCATAGCCATCCTAGTGGATATGAAGTGGTATCTCACCATGGTTTTCATTTGCATTTCCAAGATGCCAAATGATGTTGAGCATCTTTACAATGTGTAACTGGTCACCTGTATATCTTTTAGAAGAAATGTTTATACAGATTCTTTTTAATTGGATTACTTACCTTTTTATCAGAGCTGTTCGAGTTCTTTATATATTCTAGATACAAGTCCTACATCAGATTTATGAACTTGAAGATATTTTTCTCCTATTCTCCAGGTTGTCATTTCATTTTCATGATGGTATCCTTTGAAGCACAGAAGTTTGTAATTTTGATGAAGTATCAATTTATTTATTTTTACTTTTATTACTTATGCTTCAGGTGTCATATCCAAGAAGGCTTTACCTAACCCAAGGCCAGAAAGGCTTATTCCTATATTTTCTTCTATAGTTTTATAGTTCTAGCTCTTATATTTATGTCTAAGATCCATTTTTAATTCGTCATGCTGTAAGATGTGAGTCCAACTTCATTCTTTACATGTGGATATCCAATAATCCCAGCATCATTTGCTGAAAAAAACTATTGCTTCTCCTTTTGAATTGTCTTGGCAATTTCTTGAAAATCAATTGGCCTTAAGTGTGAGGGTTTCTTTCTGGACTCTCGCTTGTATTCCACAGAGACAAGTCTAACTTGATACAAGTACCACACTGTCTTGATTCAGACTCTATCTTTGTACTAAGTTGTGAAATCAGGAAGCATGAGTCCTCCAACTGTTCTTCTTCAAGGAAGTTCAAAGCTATTTTGAGTCCCCTTAATTCCTATGAATTTTAGGATCAGATTGTTAATTTCTACTAAGAAGTCAACTGGGGTTTTGATAGGGATTATGCTGAATCTGTAGGTCAGTTTGGGGATGACTATTGTCATGGTGGTATTAAGTCTTCCAATCTGTGAACACAGAATGTCTTTTATTTTAGGTCTTTTATTTTTTTTTAATTTATTTGACAGAGAGAGAGACAGCAAGAGAGGGAACACAAGCAGGGGGAGTGGGAGAGGGAGAAGCAGGCTTCCCACCGAGCAGGGTGCCCAATGCGGGGCTCGATCCCAGGACTCTGGGATCATGACCTGAGCCAAAGGCAGACGCTTAACGACTGAGCCACCCAGGCGCCCCTATTTTAGGTCTTTTAAAATTTCTTTGAACAATGTTTTATAGTTCAGGGAGTAAAAGTTTTGCACTTGTCTAGTTTCACTTATTCTTGAGTTATGTTGTTCTTTTCATGCTGTTATAAATGGAACTGCTTTCTTATTTTCATTTTTAGACTGTTCATTATAGAGAAATGTAATTAACTTGGTGTATTGATCTTATAACTTACAACCTTACCAAAATCCTTTATTAGCTCTAATAGTTTTTTTATATATATAGAATACCAAAAGGAAGTAATCTTTCTTCTTCCTTTTAATCTAGATGCCTTTTGTTTCATTTTCTTGACTAAGGGGTTCTGGCTAGAACCTCCAACAAACTGTTGAGTAGAAGAAGTGAACCTTGTCTTGTTCCTAATCTTAGGAGGAAAGCATTCAGTATTTTATTATTAAGTAAACATTACTATGATGTTGCCTGTAGATTTTTTCATAAATGCCCTTTATCAGGTGTGGAAGTTCTCTTCAGTGCCTAGCTTGTTAGGCATAGAAGTTTGTTTCTTTCTATTGAAGGACTGGATTTTGTCAGATACTTTTTCTGTGTCTATTGAGATGATAATGTGATTTTTGTTCTTTATTCTATTGATAAAGTGTATTATATTTACTTTCAGATTTTAAACCAACCTTGCATTCCTGGAATAAATCCACTTGGTCATCACGTGTAATCCTTTTTATATGTTGCAGGATTCAGTCTACGAATATTTTGTTGAGAACTTTTGCAACTGTATTCATAAGAGGTTCTGGTCAGTGGTTTTCTTGTTACGTCTTTGCCTGATTTTGCTGTCAAGGTAATACTTCCCTTGAAATGTGAAGCATTTTAACACATTATCTCATTGAATCCTCACATCAACCTTGTAAGATGGGCACTAATATTAGCCCCATTTATTAGATGAGGAAATGGGAGGTTCAAATATCAACATGTCCATGGTTACATATCCAGTGAAGTGGCACAGCTAGGATTTAAACCCAAATATCCCTCACTCCTGACTCCATGCCCTTAATAACCATGATAAACTTACTCGTATGGGCTGACTGACAAACCCCCATATAAGTCAGCAGCTAACAAGCTTAGTGGTAGGTTCAATCTACACTAACCAGATTTTGTGACCTGGTCACAAAGGTCTGGTAACCTACCTTAACTTAACACCCTTCTAAACTCCACAGTGGTAGTTTACTTAGTTCATTGTTCCACTTAAGTGGATCATTCAGGATCAACAATGTCATCTTAGAATAATCTGTGGAAGTAACATTCAGACAGCTAAAATGAAATCCAGAGTCAATCTGAAAAAAAGTGATGCACACATGTGTGCACACATACACACCATTTAGGGACCTCAAATAAGCTTATAAACATATTGTATCAGGTATATACTGGGGGCGGGGAATTGTCAAAGGCTAGCTTTCTAGGAGTATGTTTTACTACTGTTATAAAAATCAAATCAGGATGTGAGGAGGGTAGGTTCAGTCACCACAATAACCAAATCAGGCTCAGCAATCCTTTCTAACTACTGAATGTCCCATTTGGGCAGAATCACTGTGATATGGATATACAACTGTAAACTAAGAAAAAGCGTTCTCAGGGTCAACATGGGTCGAACAGAAAAACGCAGACATGGGGATGAGGTGCTATGGGTTCCACCCTAAGTTCTGCTTTGTCAGGAGGTTCCTCAAAATTGGAGGTCCTAATGGAAAGTCTCCTGGGCTCTGTGCCTCAGTTTCTTATCTATGAACTTCTAACTGTTGCCCTCATCATTTCGTTAGAATGCTGGACATGTGACAACAGTGATAAGAATGCAGGAAGGAATGCCTTCTGGAGATGATAGACGGAATTATTATTCCCAACAACTGTCACCAACTGAAACATTTCTGAGGGCTTCATGTGTACCAGGCACAATGCTCAAGGGCTAGAGAGGCAGACATGCCAGTGACACGCACCTGCCCTCCAAGGAGACAGAGATGCAGGCACACGTATAAACACTGAGCCTGGAAAGGCTTTCACACGGGGTTAAATACCTTACTAAACACACACACCCCCCCCCCGGAGAAGGAGCAGCTAGTTCTGCCTATGGAGATCAAGGAAGGGCTCAAAAAAGAGGGGAGTCTTTTTTATAGGGTCTTAGAAGAACCTGTAGGAGTTTACCAGGCAGAAAATAGGCTGAGGAGTATCCCAGCCACCAGGAAAGCACACTGTCCCCTTCTCGTCATGTGCTTGCAACCAGCCCTCTCTCCCACATGAGGCAGGCAATACAGGGACACCGCGGGCAGAGACCCGCAGGCCACTGTTCTGTCACAACTCGGAGGCCACCAGAGAGCACGGGATAAGAGTCAGGCGCTGGAGCCAAACTGACAGGGGTTCAGACCTGAGATCCAGAAGTGACTAGCTGTGTAACCCTGGGCCATCCATTCACCTTCCCAGGCCTTGGTTTCCTCATCTGTCACAGGGCAGTGATCATAGGAACTATTCATGAGATTTGTAATGAGGCTCCCATGAGTCGATATGAAGGGTTTGCAACAGCCCCTGGCACACAGCTAGCCCTGGATAAATGTTCGGTACCGTTACTGTGAATTCCTGTTGCCACATCTGCCCAGGGTCAGTCCGGGCCTCACACTAAAGACCCGTCCGTCTCAAAAGTCCCCTACCCCCGTGCAGGCGGTCATCCCGCCTAGCAATTTCCTTCACCTAACAACTGTTTGTGGCTGCTATCTCAGGACACATGGGCACTGAGAGAATGCCTCCTAAGACACGTGGCTTAGGATCCCAGTAACCCAAATAGCATCTTCCATAATCGGGATCGGATCGCCACTGCATTCTGTGCGTTGCCGTGAGACAGCAAATACAAAGGCACATCGAAGTACGGGGCCGGCAGGAACAGTTGAATAAACATGCAATCCGATACCTCACATCTGGCATGGCCTCGGCCCCAATACCCTCTCACAGTCAAATATGTTTAAGGCTGTGGCTACTTTATAGGTACAAATGTCTTTATCAGGACATTAACGTGCACCGAACCTCTCTCAATAAAAGCAGTCATAAACAACAATCTCTTCTAAGCTGTCACGGAAGCTCCTGTGTTTGTAATAGAACCATTCATCTAAGAGACAGTTGCCAAAGCCTGTCTCAACACAATAGCGAGCTGGCCACACCGCCAAGGAAGATCCAGGGAAGAGGGCAGACCCAGAGTAATTGGGACCTTTCTAAAGGGCTGGAAAAAACTCAGCTTATTAACATATGTTAAATATTACCCCGATGCGGCAAAGCTTTGGGGTGATCAATTACCTTTCCCCCGGAGCAGTCTCTCATAAGGTAGCCTAAAAGTTCCTCTGGCCTTTGCAGAAGGAACAATGTCTATTGAAATTTTCAGCTAATGACCAATTTCACTGCCTGTGAAGAAAAGGCTGTAAGACTATTAAAAAAAAAAATGTTTTTTAATAAATGGAAATGTCCTCTGCAGCAGGTTTCACTGTCACACCTTTCAGACTGTGCTCTAAAAAGCTAAGGAAAAGGGGAGTACAGTGATACAGAAAGAGGCTTTAACGAAATAATATCTCTATAGGCTTTGAAGAACAAATTTGATTTTATTATTTACCTAGATTTCAAGCATTTGAGAGAAGAGAAGGTGGGCAGACAGAATAATCTGCAGTTTATAACTGCACAAAAGGTAAATATCAAGCAAATCAAACCAACCTGTTATTAATTCAAATGATTATAGCAAATGAAAATTTATAGCACTCCATAGTCTCCAGAGTTATTTTCATAGTCTAAAAGCCACCTACCTCTGCCCAAAGGCAATGCAAGAACAAGACTATTTGCTAGAAATCTGTTATAAAAAATAACATGATCATCAAAAAAACATTTTTAAAAGAGAGCCCACCCCCTCCCCCGCCCCCACCCCCCTCCAGCATAAAGTGTGGCCACTACTCTTGTCAAGTACAAGTTAAATGACGAACACCGGCTCGGCAGGGAATGCGGTGTGTTAAGTCCTGTTAATACTGGTGGGCCCCTCTGCTGTGAGCATGGAGATGTTACAAGAATGGGCAACACTTTCCTCTATCTCTCCCATCGCCATTTTACCATGATCCATGACTGTCAGAATAATGCCACTGTTAGTCTGGACAGCTGACTGACAGATCCAACTGGCCAGGGCACCTGTTGAACTCCCAGACCCATGTCCTCAAGTCTATAATAAGAACACCCTGTCCCGCTTCCTGGCCCCAGCACCACCACTCTCTGACCACCTGTCCCCCCAAGACTGTTGCCCCAGGCACCCATCCATGTTAGGAAGGGCTCAGTGGAACCAGCTTCCCTCCCAGCACCACCCTCCCACCCACCAAGACCCTGTAATGCCCACCCCCTCCCCAACGCATCCCCAACTGAATCCCTAGTGAACAGCACAGCAAAGTGGACCTAGGCAATATGGTTTGCTTCTAACTCTTGGTATTTTCCACATTTTCCTTTAATGAGTATTCCTTACTAAGAACCAGAAGAAAAAAATAAACTTGATATAATTATTTTTTTCCTCCAACTCCAAAAGCAACATATGTTCACTATTAAACTCCATTAATACAGACATATATAATAGAAAAGGAGTCTCCAATAATCCGATCCCCTGTGGCAACCACTATTCCTATGTTGTAAATTCCTGCAGATTTTTTTCTATGATCCTGACCACACAATACATTTATATATTTAAATTTAGAGTTGGAACATTCTCTACGATAGCACCTTTACTAAAGAGATCAGCCAAACACAGTCATAATAATTATTAAAATGACCACCTTAAGCACTACCAATGGAGTGGGATACAACTGAAGGACAATGGTAAGAACTTTGAGACAAGCTCCAGAGTGAAAGGCAAGGCAAGAGCCACAGGAGTGAGAAACTGAAGCTCTAGAAGTGGAAGTCAGTGGGGGAAGATGAGACCACCAAAGTTCATACAAGCCCACATCCCCTTGTAGGCTGGGGAGCACCACTGCTCTGGGGCTGCCCAGCCTTTGCACACAGGCTCCCATTGGTCCCCTCCCCCCACCCCCCACCCCCGCATTGCATGTGACTCTGATCCAGAGAAGTTTGCCCCAATCTCTCCTTTCTGACCCCTTCTCTGGCAGAAACCCTGAAGGGGGAGTGGGGGAGGGAGGGGGCACATGCAGCTGGATCAATCCCTCCTTTAACCAAAACCAAAACAACCCTCTACCTAGGCCAGGAAAACAATCCTGCATGACAGCTCCAAAATATTCTTTCCTACCTTTCCAACAGGCCCTAAGAGGGCTTAACCTCACAGAAGTATTATTTTTAGAATTCAGTTCAAAGCACTTTCTCATACATAATTGCATTTCTCTCAGCATTGTTGAAAGGTAGGGAGAAAGATGTTGATTTCCTCATCCCATTCTACAGATGATGGCAACAAAGCACAAAAGAGCTTGTACGGCTATACAAAGATACATCACAAATAGGTATAGTATGAGAACAGCCAAAGAAATTGGGAGGAGGGAGGTAGGAAACATTAGCATTTTCTTGTGACCCCAAATATTCCTACCACCTGCTTTTTACTAGGTCCATACCATTCCATTCACATCCTTGGGGTCATGTCCTCAAAGAAATTCTCCCAATATCTGGTTACTTTGATACATTTATTTACAAATTCACACTTCACGACTGTGCACTTCCACATCCAAGTGATTAACGAAGCCAACGCTGATGAGGCTCACCATGTTTAACTTCCTCTTCTCCTATGGCCATCACCCACGCTTCTAGCAGCTGACCGCATTTGTGGCCACACCTCGAAACTCATCATTTGAAATCTCTCCACGTTTAATCTCAGACACTGCCTCTCCCATGCGTGACCACAGCCTCCTCTCCTGCCTCCTCTCCTCACTCGGTAGAGCCTCTGGGCAGCACACATCATGATTCTGCCCCTCCAGCTTCACGTGGTCCCTTTCCCAACCTAGACGGGTACAAGCATGCTCTCACTAGCACCTGGTGTCTCAGGTCCCAAGCTTTGACAACTGTCAAAATATGGATGAACAAACAGTCCTGGTGAAAAAAGTGTACGTATCACAAAATCATGCCAATGGGCTTCCCAAAAAGTAACACTCTCTGCCTATACAAAAATTAATTCAAAATGGATTATAGACTTAAATGTAAAACATAAAACTATACACCTTTTTGAACAGAACACAGGAGAAAATCTTCAGGATCTAGAGCTAGGCAATGAGTTCTTAGACATGACATCAGAAGTACAATCTGCAAAAGGGAAAATTAATAAAACTGGATCTTATCAAAATTAAAAACTTTTACTCTGCAGGATCCCATATGAAGAAAATGAAAAAAGCTACAGACCAGGAGCAAATATTTGCAAACCACATATCCAGCAAAGGACTCGTATCTAGAATAAAGAACTCCCAAAACGCAACAGTAAAAATATAAGTAATCCAATTAGACAATGGACAAAGGACATGAACAGACAGTTCACCAAACAGAATATACAGATGGCCAATAAGCACATGAAAAGATGTTCAACATCATTAGTCATCGGGGAAATGCGAATCAAAACCACACAAGATATCACCATACACCTATCAGAACGGCTAAAATCAACAACAGTGACAACACCAAATGCTGGTGAGGACGCAGACAACCTCAATCACAGGCGAAAACATGAAATGGTACAACTGCTCTGGAAGACAGGTGACTAGTTTAAAAAGAAAAAAAAAAAGGCAGAAAGGCACAAGTACCACTCCTGGCCATTTTATCCCACAGAAATGACAACTCATGTTCACACAAAAACCTGTATATAAACGGTCATAGCAGCTTTATCTGTAATAACCAAAAACTAGAACCAGTCCGTATGCCCTTAAACAGACATACCACAGAATACACTCAACAATAAAAAAGGAACAAGCTATTGATAACATACCAACAACCCGGGTGAATCTCCAGAGAATTATGCTGAATGGAAAAAACCAATCCCAAAAGGTTATATCCAGTATGATTCCAATATGTAACATGTTTGAAATGGCAACATTTTAGAAATTGAAGACTAATTAATGGTTGTCAGGAATTAAAGTGGGGGGGGGAGTGGGACAGAGTTGGGTGTGGTCATAAAAGGGCAACTCCAGATGGGGTGCCTGGGTGGCTCAGTCAGTTGAGCTCATCCAACTTGATTTCGGCTCAGGTCACGATCTTGGGGTCGTGAGATCAGGACCACATCAGGCTCCATGCTGGGCGTGCAGCCTGCTTGGGATTCTCTCTCTCCCTCACCCTCAAGAAAGAAAGAAAGAGAGAGAGAGAGAGAGAGAAAGAAAGAGAAAAGAGAAAAAAGAAAAGAAAAGAAAAAAGAAAAAGGGCCACCCCAGGGATACTTGTGGTGTTTGGACTGTTCAGTATCCTCACTACGGTAGCAGATACACTCACCTACACACGTGATAACACTGTACAGAACTTCATACACACACATATATACCACACATACACAAGTACAAGTGGGAATGGGGAAATCTGAATAAGATCAATGGATTATATAATGAATTACATATCAACGTTAATAACCTGGTTGTGATAGGATGTAATAGTTTTGTGAAATCTAACCATTGGGAGGAAATGGACAAAGTGTACAAAGGATCGCTGTATTATTTCCTACAATGGCACGTGAATTTACAATGATCTCAATACAAATTTCAATTAAAAAAAGAAAATATGGCTCTCCAGGTTCTCTTGGGGCCACCTGCCAGTGCTGGGCCAAAATTTTTACTCACGCCACCTCCCCCCCACCCCCCCGCCAGCATCTCTACTAAGCCTGCTCTACTTTTCAAGAGCCCACAACCCACCTCAGCCCACACGGCCTTACTCCCCATCTGGTCCTACAATGTGCCTCCAAGTAAAAGAAGCTCCACCCTCTTCAAAGTCGCTTCTGGGTTTTGTGTCATCAGATAGGTCCTCACACCTCATCAATTTTTCTCCCCTGCTAACCAACGGTCTCTCCCCTGTCCTAAGGGAAGTCTTCCTTTAACTGTTCGTGTCCCTCAAGATACCATCTCATGGCTACTCCTGTGTGTGGCCAAACCTCTCCAAAGACTGGGCCATGGTCATGCTCTGTCTTGGTAGAAAGGAAACATTAACTGAATAATGTAGTTTACTTCCTGTACCCAAACCTTGTAAAGGACAGTTTCAAATGTTAAGTCTCATTCTCTGCTCATTTCTTTCTTTCACTCACTCTAAAAATGTGCTCCTGTCCTCCCAGGCCCAGGCTGTGGCCTCCTAGCCCTATGGCTCTCAAGCTGGCTGATCATCCAAATTACCCAGGGAGCTTTAGAAAATAGAGACTCCCAGACCGTACTCCCAGAGGTTCTGATTCAATCGGTCTGAGTCAGTTTTTGTTTTCATTTCTTTTTAAGCTTCTCAAGTGCTTCTGCTGCTGCTGGTCAGGCTGGGGAACCACCGATGGGTCTCGCTTTTTCTTACAAAGGCAAGCTCTTCATTCTCCCACTGCTATAGGCACCTCATTTGAAATCCATGCCAGCTTCACAGTGACCCACGGTAAGCCTGTGCCTCACAGGCCATCCCCACCGCTCTCAACAGCTCCGGGGACCACTTTGCTGCTGGCGAGCCCCCACACAGCCTTGGTGGCCACCCGGTACCCTCAAGCACATGACAAAACTCAACCTTTCATTCTTCCCCTCTCTACAAACCTGCTTCTCCTGTCTCCACTCCCCACACTTCATCCTCCAGGCCCCCTGCAGCAGAACCCTGACACCACTCAACTCCTCCTTCTCTTTCACAAATCCCATCAGGTCAGCCAGTCCTGTTGGTTCCATGTCTGAAACTTCTCCGCCCAACATGCCAGTACCTGGTCCAGGCCTCTTCCTCTCCCCCCTGGGCTCCTGCAATAGTCATCTAACTTGTCTACATGCCTGCACAGCCAGCTTCGTAAGACACAGGCTGAGTCACATCATCTCTCCGGGAAAAACGTAATGGTTTGCCTTTGTCCTCAGAATGAGCACCAGACACCATGGCGTGACATTCAAGGTCCTCCATGATGCAGAGGCGGCCCATGTTTCCAGGCTGGCCCACCATCACCCTCCTGGATACACCCTCGTTTCTCAGAGCACAAGAGCTGTGCCCTTTCAGGGCTCCGTGCCTCTATCACACTGTCCGCTTAGACCTGAATGCCCTTTCCTTCTCTCCCCATGGTAGCAAGTCTAGACCCAGTCTCCAGACATCACCTCGAGTTGTATGCAGCGATCCTACAACTACACGCAAGCATGCCTCTTCCTACGGAGAAGAGCCACAACTTTCTACAGATTCTCAAAGGGGTCTATAGTCCAAAGTAAGTAAAAAACAAACGTGAAGTGGCCTTTTCCCATTCCAAGTTAACTCAGAGAAGTCTGCCTCTCTGCCTCTGATTCTTTCATTCTCTTGCATTCTCAACTAGAGACCCGTGCATTCCCCAGTCATGAATGATCACACTTTCCATTGCCCTACCACTAAGCTCTGGATATCTCTAGTGCAGAATAGACTTCCTTCCATACCGGTATGTACAGCTGACCCTTGAACAACACAGAGGTTAGGGGCGCCGACCCCCTGCACAGTCAAAAATTCAAGTATAACTTGACTTCCCAAAAACTTAATTCCTAGTAATAGCCTAATGTTGACGGGAAGCCTTACCAATAACAGTCAATGAACACATATTTTGTACGTTACATGTACTGCATACTGCAGTCCTCCAGTAAAGTAAGCTGAAGTAAATTATTTTTTATTTTTCATTTATTTATTTTGTTGTTGTTTTTAATCTACTTTAATTATCTCAACTCGTTGGAGTGTTTTGTGTCCTTCTACTTAAAGTGTGATTACAATTCAGTTGGGTTTACGGCTGCCATCTTTGATTCTTGTCTGATCTCAGTTTTCCTGCCAGTCTACCAGTGAGGACCGTGGGAGCCCGGCGGTAAAGTAAATTATTTTTTAAATCATAAGGAAGAGAAAATACATTTACAGTACTGTACTGTATTTATCTAAAAAAACCTGCATAGAAGTAGATCTGCACAGTTCAAACCCATGTTGTTCAAGGATCAACTGTAGGTAATTGCATAAACTGGCTTGGTTTCAGATTTGGTCAGCTCCACCACTTCTTTACTGTGTGACCTTGAGCAATTAACTTGACCTTGGGCCTTAGCTTCCTCAGCTATAAAAATGGGGATATTTGCAGGACCTATACCACTGGGCTGTCATGAGGAATAAACAAGGCAACACATTCTAAAACAAAAAAGCCCACAGTCACTGGTCACATGGGTCCGCTATGTTAAAGATTTTACATCTGCTGTCCCCATTCACAAAGCACAATGCAGGCCCGCAATAAATGACTTCTGAATCCACGTCTTCCCTGAATCCCAGGACTCATCCACTACCGTGGTAAAGCAGTTAGAAAGCATAACGTGGTAATACTTCAACATTCTTTTCCTTTTTTTCTCTTATGACCAATTCTTGAGCCAT
Source organism: Leptonychotes weddellii (assembly GCF_054177405.1). Classification (NCBI taxonomy): domain Eukaryota; kingdom Metazoa; phylum Chordata; class Mammalia; order Carnivora; family Phocidae; genus Leptonychotes; species Leptonychotes weddellii. Next base: position 39,333,656 of record NC_138379.1, read on the forward strand.
CCTACTTTCTATCCAGATTGTACACGGTCTCATACCTTGTGCATAAACCTTTGCACGCCCCCCACACATTAAACTCCCCGGTCAAAACGCTGATGATGCTGGCTTTGCTATTCTCACAGGAACCAAACTATTTCAAAACCCCCCATTATTCATTTGTTCTGAGGAGTCCAGAATTAACCCTCATTCTACTACTGTGCCTACTGGGCAGAAATCCTTCCTACCTCTTGAACTAAAGTCTGCCAACACGAAAGCAAAAACCAGGGCTGCTGCTTTCTCAATCTAGGAAGACCATTAAATATGCAAACATCTTTCTCCTTTTTTCCCCTGCTTTCTCCCTTTTTTCTAGCCAGTGCGTCTAACAGTAGAGGCCCTCTGGGCTCAGGATTACTCACCGACCTTTCTTTGTTTTAACGACTTCTCTTTGTTTTGACCCATTATTCTGATATGCATATATTCAACAAACATTACTGATACCTTCTGTGTCAGGGTGGGATCCTTGCCTTATAGGGCTTCTAGTCTGTTCTTAGGGCCCAGTTCTTTGTGCTTCACATTTGCAGCCAACTCACTCGAAATAATACCCTGAATCACTGGTCAGACAGAAAGAGGAAATCAAAGATGCCACATGATGTCCAGATGCAGAAAAACAAGTTCACCTCAGGCGCCACGCGTCACTTTTGCAAGTGGCCTGGAGATCCCACAGGGCTTGGATTTTATAGCCATTTCCACAGTAGGGCCTCCGGGGCCTCCAGACATAGGCCACCTTCCTGGTCTTGAAAAGGGATGCTCCTCACTTTCCCAAGCAGTTCTCGAAGCCAGGAGGAGCCTGGGGACCACAGATCTCAGTCTCTGACTGACTAACCAATGCTCACTTGTGCCTGCCTGTGTGCACCCATGCTGACATGACCCGCCACCACCTCACTCCAATGGCCCCCTTCCCTCTTCTGTCAGTACTTCTAGGAAGTAGGCAGAGGGGCCATTCCAAGTCCACTGCTCCCCCAGCTGGCAGGGCTCAGGTCGGCAACTGGAGAGGACTGGCCCAGAGACGTCTTCCTCCTCAACCCGCCCCCTGCCCCCCGAATTTATCCAGTCCTCACAGTTCTTCTCTCCAGGGCTAACCAGTAGGCCTGGCATCACAGCAAGAAAGGGGCCATCCCTGGAGCTGTCCCCAGGCAAGGACCTTGAAGACATTTGCTCATAAAAGGAGAAAACCACTGCCCAGCAATTGCTCTGGCCAGGCCGCCTGTAGGATCTCAGGGCACCAGAATCTTCCAGACAGCTTCCTGGCCACCAGCAGGGCCAGCCTTGTGATCTAGGATCCTCCCTGCTGCGTTATTTGAGAAGCTTTCTTCCTGCCAGCAGTGGGCCAGGTGCCCTGGACGCTGGTGGCCAAGAACAGGCTTCAAAAGGCTAAGTGGAAGGTGACCATCTTCAAAGGGCCCTCCGACTTCCCAGAAAGCTCTGGCACATGGCCCTGACCCGAGGTCAGAGTTTCCTGCAAAGGAACTTGTGATGGCTCCATGAGGGCAGGGACCACGTCTGTCTGGTTCACTGGTGTATCCCCAACAGCCCCGAGCCCCGGGCTGGGATACGGGCGGTGCTCAATATTGATTCGTCATTAACATACAATGACCTCCACCAAGGAAGGAAGGAAGACATGTGGAAAGAGCCCAGCTTTGGGGGTCAGACGGACCCAGATTTGAACCCTTCCGGCTCTACTCCTCATGTGCATCCTCATCTACACAGCGGGGATTAGAATACCCATCTCACAATGTTGTTGTGAGCAGTAGATGGAAATCATATGTAAAGCCTGTAGCCCAGGCCAGGGCAAGAGCACTTTCCGTTTTCAGTTCAGCTCTCACCCAAAGCCCGACACGACACTGTGCCAGCGTGGTAGGGGGAATCCCAGAGCACAATTCATTTGTTTAACTCTTACAACCATCCCATGAAGTAGGATCTACTTAAATCCCTTTTGCGTTTGTGGAAAATAGAGGCACAGGGAGGAAAAGCAACTTGCCCAAAGTCTGGTATCTAGAAGTGGCAGGGCCAAGCCTCCTTGCGATTCCAAAGTCCAAAATTTTAGGGGCTACATTTCTGTCTTTAAAGCCATTGGTCAAGGCATGTTTGCACCTATCCCTACCCTGATGTGATTATGGGAGATACTGGACCACACTGCTAGACCGGAGTTTTCAGCGGCAAAACAAAAAGGCATCCAGGCATCCCCGTGGTTCACGGCTTTGTTTTAAACTAATGGCCTGTTCCTATGAAATTCAATCTCAGGCAAGTTTGCTGATCAAAAACCTCTCTCCTCTCCTGTCCTCTTGCTATCTCCTCTCCAACTATCTACCAGAAAAAGAGACACACAGCTATGTAAAAGTAGGAAAAAGGAAAGGAAAGCGGAGAGTGAAAGAAAGAGCGTGAGCGTGAGCGTGCGCGCCCTCAGGAACAGAGAGGTCTCACTCTCCTAACTATCCCTAAGGACAGCTGCCCACACAGAAGGTCCCGGGGCAGAAGCAGTCTGTCCACATGGAGGCCAACCACATCAAGTCTCGGTGACCCCATGCACCCGAGCAGCAGAGAGAGAATTAAGCCATCTCTTCTAATGGCCCAAACCTCTTCATAAAGAGAGCTTTCCATTTTCCCCTCTATAAGACTGCATTTGCCCTACTGCCAACCACAGAGGAAATGTCATTACCAAAATAAATCAGTGCTGCACTTGACCTTGCTTCTCAACTGGCTCAGGATTCGTGACATCACAATACACTCTACAAATGCTCAGAAATATTGGAAAACCGCCCCCTCACGTCAAAAACACTTGGTATTTCACTAAAAGGCATTAAATTATTTTGATTTTACTCTATGGAATCTAAAATGCTTTCCAGGTTTTCACTTTCAAAATGCTGAAAAGAAAAAGTACGCTCATAGGACCTTAGGAAACTTCAACTCCTGGTCTGGTTTGGGTGCTGGTTCGTGGGTGGTAAGATGCGGAGCAGGCCAGAAGCCAGGGAACAGTAGGCTCTCACCCCACACTGCTCACCGACTCAGTTCCCAGGTGGTGGGGGCTTCCCCGTGGAGGCTCCCAAGGCAAATTCCCGCCCCCCCAAAGTCACAGGCAGGTCATCGGCAGCTCCCAGGCATCTAGGGCAGTTCTCCTAAGGGCCTAGTCTTCAGCTCCCAAATCCCTGCTAACCACCATGTTTCCCTTTCAAATTAGCAGAAGCAGCACAACTCCTCCATGGTGGCCAAAGAGATGGGGTTAATGAGATAGGGTTGCGGGCAGTGTTCTCTCCCCAGGGCAGCTGCTTGGAGATGGCACAGCTTTGAGGACCCTGCAGCAAATGCATTTCCTGCACACCCCCCTCCCCCAGTCTGGACACATGACCATGCAGCTGTAATTCCTAATGCTGCTTGCTCAAAAGACCACCCCATTTTCAATCAGGTTGGTCATTAACACAGTAAGTCAATGGAATGCTGATTTAAGGGAAAAAAGAATTTGTATATTAACAACAAGAGCTCTCAGGAAGCACTGGGAATCTGATTGTCGTGGGCATTAAAGACATGCTCCCACAACCAGCACTGTGTCTGTCAACATACTCCTCACTCTTGCTGAGGTACAAGTCACAAAATCACAGCATCACAAAATGCACAGGTCCCGAGGACCCAAAGACATCAACTACTTGACTCTTTTTCTTCAGGGGAGAAAACAGAGACACAGGCCAAGGGGTAAGACTATCCACTGGGGGTAAAGGACTCAAATCCCGAGCTTCTCAGTGATTTTTCCATATTTAGCCCAGTGCCTCTGACACCCAGTGACCAACAAGAGCTCTTACACACTTATTTCCACAAAAAATTATTTCTATGATGGTGTTACAGGCAGACGGGCTAAGCCTACCATGGCTGCTACATAAAAAGTAAAATCAACAGAGAAGACAACCAAACTGGAGTTGACAAAATTAACTTTTGCTCTGAATCGCTCTCAGCGTGAAACCTCACTCCTAAAGTGGAAATGCCAGGATGAGAAATGAAGGGCGGGAGTCACCCCCAACCAGGATGTCCAACACCAGGCCGATATTTTAGATTACAATTTCTGGGCAAACAAATGGGAGTTGAACAAGATAGAGCAGCCTGAAGCCACCTTCCACAGGTAGAAATGAAATCAGCTTCGAAGAAGGCTCAAAGATTAAAGTACTTTGCTCTGCCTTTAAAATGGGGGAGCAGGGGGGGGTTGCATCTTTAGATACAAAGGTAAGACCTTGCAGGTCAATAACCAGGCTGGGGGAAGGGTAGCCCAGCAAAGACAGACAGACACACACACACACACACTCAGAGGCCCTGAAACTTTCTGCCCACAGCAGCTGACATGGTTCACCCTGAGTCCATTTCACGAATGGACACGAAGAAGCTTCTCTGGCTACAAAGGATCACATGGGAGCGTAAAACAAATGAAGGCTTGGGCTCTCTCTCCCCCGTGTGTGTGGCACTGACAGGCTAGAGACTCTGATGCTGCAGAAAGCAACATTTCCCTTGTTTCCATTACATCATCCAGGCTGGGGAAGGGGAGGGCGGGGACCACAGCTGGGAGCAGCTGCACCACCATCTGCTTTCTCCTTAGCTGCGTGCGCCAGTTTGAGCGGCAGTCTCCTACGGCCCCTGATAGAGGAGGCGCGGTATTAAAGGTACAACACCCTATTATGGAAAAGCTTTCAAATTATTTGGAAATAAATCACTTCCATGATAAGTTAACAACCCCAGGAAGGTTGCTGAGCCAGTTCTCTTTGAGTTTCGGTTATTTGTTTGCATCTCTTTAGACTCAGCTACAGTGCAAACTCTGTCAACTCAACGTGCCCAATTAGACAAGCAGAATGTACAAGCAACCACCTGCCATCTGCTTCCCAAAAGGTAAGCAGCCAAAAAAGTACAGGTCTGCAGCTGGAAGCATTTACGGAAGGAGCAGGGAATAGTCAAACCTAGTACACAAGCCCCAGACTGGCAACAGCTACATGCTGCTGCCTTCGGCATCCCAAGCCATTCAGTTGACCAGTCTTGTCTTCTTGGGCACTCCTGAAGTTTCCTTTGAAACACACTGCTAGGCATCCCCTTGTAGAAGGGGAGACTGGTGAGAGCCTGGGGGTTAACCCCTTGGCCGGCCACTCAACTGCCAACGTGCAACAAAGCAGTAAAATGGTGGTTTGAAGGTCTGATCAAGCTACACACCCATCTCATCTGGCCGATACAGGGCTGTGTTTAAAAAACAAAGTGCTGGCTTTTAAAAATGAGTGATAAGCATCTATATTGCTACCTCTTCCTGGGGTGGGGGGTGGGGAGGGGAGAATCAAGAGATTTGTCAACACGAGGCCCCATTTCCATGTGGCACCAGTCAATTACCAGGAGCTACTGAGCGGCAGGCTTCCATGAGATTGGGCACGTGCTCTTAAGAACCATACCCCACCCGTGGGGGTCCGCATACGCCACTACAACTAAATCCCTACCTGGACCCTGAGAGCTCTTCTCTAATGCTGTTGAGTGTGTAGAAGAACAAGAAAACCCCAGAGAATGACTTCCCAATGGTCCTTTACGCACTCTTCTGATTGGTTGAGATTTAGACCCTTGGATGGCCAACTAAAACTCTACAAAGATCATTCCACCCAATACAATGAATGGATCTCAGTAGAGGGCTAACTGCAATCACCCCTTATCATAAAAGCACATTGCAACATCTCAAAGGAGCATTCCAGACCGCTTACCATACATCTTGCCTTCGTCTGATAAGATGATTTTCCTCCTCCCGCATGGTGGGTAGATAGCCAAGGCTTCCTGAAAGCTCTGCTCAATGTCGGGGCTCCAGACGCCTTCTGCATCATTGTCAATTGGCTTATCCGCAGAGTCGCTCATTCTTTCCATGTTTTCGGCAGGGCTCTCACTGCCGCTCCAGCTGCTGGGCTCAATTTTGGCGGTTGGATTTTCCAAGCCGAAGCCTGGAGCCTTTTCAAGCAAATAAACCTAAGAGAGATATGAAAAGATAGTATAAGGACAAGGTAATGACCAACAATACTGCTCTTCCTCGCTCTATTACCTATTCTTCAGGCACCAGCTTTGCTTGGAGAAGAACTCCTAGCGGAGAATACAGAATTTGGGGATCCAAGTGGCTTTTGTTCTTTACATATCACGTTAAACACGCATACAGGTAGGCAGAAACTGGATAATCTTCACAGACGTGAGAACCGGGCTCCCTCAGAGTTGCAAGTTCACTGTGAATCCGGCAAAAACACTGACCAGATGCCTACAACCTACCAGGAGCACTTCGCTCACGGATAATCAAATGTCCACAGCAAAACAAGCTGTCTCAAAGAAAATAAAGTAAAACAATTGCTGTGGCAATTGGCACGATAACTCGAAAATGTCAAACCATCCCAGTATTTGTCACTGAGATCACTGAAATGCAAGACGGTGGCAGGTTGGAGGAAGGAGGAGATAATTTTGTTATCACAAATACTCATTCCACTAAAACAGCAATACCAGGGGCCCTGTATCTGCTCCTGGACAGCATTTTTCAGCAGGGCTTCTGCCCTACACACTCAGGTCACTTTGCCACTCTCTGCTTCTAGACTATAACCTTGAAGCAGGGACCAAGCTGTCCCCACTTCTGCCTTCCCCGCACCGACTACAAGGGGCCAGCGCATTTGCAGAAATGTTTTACACCTACATGGGGCACTTCATCCGGGAGCCTACCTGGAATTTCTGATCACATGAAAACCATAGGGAGTCTTTCATTTATTTTTCTGTAGCACTGAAGATTACAGAACCAAAAGAAATTTTTCTCAAAGATTTATTCCCCTTAAATTATGCATGTAACCTATGGTCATAATGGGATAAGCTTTCCAAACAAATGTCAAACCGGCACAAACACCAATGTGAAAATGATCTAATCCAGTACCCCCTGCTGTCTGCACACTAACATATCAATATTCCTTTGTTGAAAAGGCATCAGATCATTAATTCAAAGGCTTCCCCAAAAAGGGAGAAGGAATGCTCCTGGGGATGGATCGAAGAGGGGAGGCCCCGGGCTTGAGTGGGGAAGCAGTCACCTGAGAGCAAGCAACCTGTCTTCTCTCTCCTTCTCTCTCCCAGCTGCCGCCCTTCCACCTGCCCTCCCCCAGCTGTGTATATCAACAGATCCCAGGTGCAGAAACTCAGGGGCCCATGAACGTTACACAATTAATGGTGTAACTAGTGGGTGCTTTTGGCTTCGTACCCTGACAGCTTTCGGGATCTAGCAGCACCTGGATAAAAGAAACCCTCAGGTTGTCTGCTTTTAAATGCTGCCATGGATCCATCACTCAAAGAACTTGTCAGCAAAATATTTACTACTGCTTACCAACACATGTACATTAACACAGGACTCTACAAACTACCCAGTGTTGAGAGGTATCAGTTATGCCACAAGAAAAGGTTTCGTGATTGACCTGCAGATGAACTCCACAATGCCTCCAGTGTGGGTCTTTTGAATTCTCAAATTATTACATTTTTTTTTTTGGTGGGGATTTTGGAGGCTCACAAAAATTCAAGCTGAACTGTACCATTCTACCCTAAAGGCTGTTCCGCCTCCAAAGCAGTTTATTGGCAAAAGTATGAGAAGATGAGCAAACGCTCTGAGGTAGTGGCTAATCCACCTTGTCCCTCTCTACCTGACCCAAAACCAGAACAAAACAAAACAAAACAAATGGCACACACAAAAGCCCAGGCCTGTCCCTGAGCTCTGAGCCGCTCACAGCAGTATGAACTCACTGCAGGGAGCCACATTTTACCATGAGCAGTGGATGTGCCCAGCATGCAACCACGAAAGCAGAGGGACAGAATCCAGGACAGTGAGGGCCAGCTGAGGGACGAGGGGATCTCTATTTGCCTAAGAAGAACACCACCGTATAAGAGCCTCAGTCTCCAGACCAAAGCACACCAGCACCCCCTGAGCCTATGCTTGACATGCCTTCTTCCTCTTCCTTCAGCTGGTCATACGGTCTGCACTTGAACATCACCAATGGCAAGGAAACGGCTACCTCCCTAGTACCACTTCCTTTGTACTGGCATGCTGAAATCCTTCTATCTAGGAGGCTAAAACCCATGTCCCGGTTAACTTCCATCTATCCATCCCTTGGAGGTCTATCCATCCCTTGTGGGAGCAAATCCACTCCCCCACCCCCAACACCATTTAGGCATGACAGGAACAGCCCCCAGGCTCCTGACTGTGATCCAGACTAGACATAATTCACATCGTCCCTCTGCCCAGCCCTCAGAAATGCATCCCAGTTTGTCCACACCCTCCATAAATGACACTCAGAGGTGGACCTATGATCCATAAAACCTCCAAGCTCCCAAGTGTTGTTCCTGAAACTCCTCTCTTATGCAACTGGCTTAGGAGCTAAAAATATGAGTTTATATTTATTCCTATTAAATTCCATTATTTTTACCCTTAAGCCATGACTCCAAGCTGGTAAGATCTTTCTGAATCATTAATTGCCAAGCTTAGTGTCCCTAGACATTGAACAACCTCTAAGAGTTGTCTGTCACATGGGGAGGGTGTAGACCCATTCTGTAGAAGCTCCAAAGAAGATTCTGACTCAACATACGGAAAAATTTCCAACTAGCTGAACTTCCATGAGAGGTGAAGTACCTTAAAGACAGGTAGTAGAGTCTTGCTGACAACCTCTTCAAGTTACCTCTAAAGCTAAGAATCACTAGTCCTTGGTTAGGGAATGCAATATTAGCTAGCATTAACTGATCCATCCATTTTATTTTTTTTTTTTTAAAGATTTTTATTTATTTGAGAAAGAGAGAGAGAGTGTGTATGTGTGAGAGAGAGAGAGACAGAGAGAGAGCACGAGCAGGGTGAGGGGCAGAGGGAAAAGCAGACTCTCTGCTGAGCGGGGAGCACGATGCGGGGCTTGAACCCAAGACTCTGGAATCATGACCTGATCCAAAGGCAGATGCTTAACCGACTGAGCCACCCAGGCGCCCCTGATCCATCCATTTTAGTAAATACAGGCACTGTTCTAAATGCTCTCATGTTTTTATTCATTTACTGCAAAGGGAAGAACTCTGTGTCCAGGCTCTTGCAATTTGGTCAACTGGAGCTCAGCAGGATGGAATTACCTACTCTGGACAAGGGCCAGGACAAAGCCCCAGAAGCTACCACATACATAATCCACAGTTATACAGGCCCTTGGTTTTACAATCCAATTGTAAGATGAGACCCTGTATGGGCAGAGAGTTTCCGATCACAAGACTGGGGCTGGCTGAGGAAAGCTCCCCGTACTGGATACCAAAATAACCATTCTGGCATTCTATTCCTCAGGTCCCTTCCAGCCCGGCTCAAAATCCACCTCATCCTGGAAACATGTATCCAGTGACTCTGAGAGTATCAGCCACACGTTAGGAATATCCTAAAAATGCATCTAATGGGTAAACTACCACCCAATCTACCTGGCTTCTGAATGTATAGCAACAAGCATCTGCTTGTTACCAATAATAAGATCTAATCAAACAAGGTGAGCTTAGAATATCTGTGCCTGCAGAGCTAACATCTTCACCTCCTCATACATCCTTTGAGCAAGGGAGTCAACTTTCACTCGATGCAGTAAATGAAGAACACAGTATTGGGGGTGGAGGACGGAGCATGCGGTATTAAGACTCAACCTGACTTGATTTCCAAACCCAGCTCACCGGCTAGCCTCAACACCCAGGCTAAATTAGTTAATCTCGCAGAAGCTCAGGTTTTAACTTTAAAAGGGAGATAAATTCAATTCAATCCCAACACAGGAAAGTCATTAAGGGGTAGAGGGACTCTCCCCTCACAGGACTGCCACAGAGATTTATCGAGATACACTGTGTACCACTCAATGTCCCTGGGTGCCTCCGTTTCCATCATTACCACTTTTCCAACGGCTCATTTTTTCCCTAAAACCCTCCTTGGCTACACTATAATAAATTCCAGAAAGAAATGTTACCAGTGACACAAACATTCCTGTTAACTGCTCCAATAGCTATATTCCCTAAATGGATCATTCTTTCACAATTACCCACTAACACTTGAGGAGAGGTGACATGATTACAGTGAGATGACATCATATGTATATTTGTCCAATACACAAAAGTCTGGGGGAAGAAGGGGGCGAGACAGTCCAATGCAGGTGCTTCTGCCACCAACTCCATTCAAGGGACGCACTCACAAGGGGTGTGACATAGGGCACAGGAATCTGCTGCTTCCTTGATCTTAATTCCTGTAGGTCTCTCATAATGTAAGCATCTCACCCACTTACAGGTGATTTAAGAGCTCTTAAATAAAAGGGTTAGCTTTAACTAACCCTCATGATTAATGAAACACCACTGAACATGAGGGTCACAAAAAATCCATACAGCTTCTTTTAGCCAATGTCTCAACAGTCTATGAGGCAATCAGAAAAGGGCTGGACTAGGCATTAGGACTGAGTAGCCCAGGACCACACAGCACTTGGCCCCCACGTGCCTCAGTTTCCATCATTAACACTGAAGGAGGCCAACTAAGTCATTCATCACCTTGTGTTCCCATATACTCTACCTATAATAAAACTTAGTAAGCTGATTTGTTATCGCACCCCATCCATACCCCAGTCTCCTTGAGGGCAGGGACCACAGTATCCCCAGTGCTAGCAGAGTACCTGGAATAATACTCAATGAAAGAAAGAATAAACCAACAACCAGATGACGTGAACATTCTTTGACATCAGTGTGAGTGAACTTATCACCCAGGCTTCCCATGAGAAGGGCAAGAGTTTCAGCATCCTTTCCCATCCCTCCCATCCCTCACCCTGACTCTGGTCAAGATTCTAATGAGAAGAGCTCCAAAGAAAATTACCAAATTAGGAAAATGTAAGAGGGCAGACTTAAGCCATGCAGAGTTTGGATAACCAAGAGTTGGCTGTCTGATCCAATTTTTTATTTAGTAATCAAAATTACAACCAACAGTCCTTCTGTGGTAAAGACACAAATACGGGGGTGCCTGGGGGCTCAGTCGGTTAAGCGCCAACTCTTGATTTCAGTTAAGGTCATGATCTTGGGGTCACGGCATTGAGCCCTGTGTCAGGCTCCTTGATCAGCAGGGAGTCTGCTGGAGATTCCCTCTTTCTCTCTCCCTTTGCTCCTCCCACCCCGTGCCTTCACGCGCTCACACTCTCTCTCTCTCAAATAAATCTTTAAATGAAAAAGACACAAATCTGGTTTGGGTACTCAAGGAGGTAAGTTTCTGCTTCAACAAACAAACATTATTTTGAGTGGAATGGTAATTCTTGAGATACAATACTTTACCTTCTTTCTTTTTTCTTTTGGCCCCTAGAGAAAACAGGATCAGAAGATGACAGCTATAAGAAAAGCTATAAGGGAGGCAGAGTGGTGAGGGTGTGAAGGCCAGAAGCCAAAGAGGTGGCCAAGGAAGAAATGTGAAGAGGTGAAAAATGGTAGCAAAGCAAATTTGAGTGAGTAGGTGAATGAAAAAGGCAACATAGGTTGTGACACTAAAAGGAAAGCTAAGAAAGATTTCTATAAGCTCAGAAGAATGTGGACATAGGCAACAGTGGGAGCCATTTAAAGAAAGAATCACATGGTTGAAACGATATTTGTAGTAGACAACTCAACTACACATCTGATGGCTCTAAGGTCACTCTGATTTTAGTGAAAGCCAAATTTTTCTTCTAAGAAAAAAGCTGACCTCCAATAAAAAGACTAGGAAAAATTACGTTTTACTTCCAAAGTGAACTGGTACATCAAATCCAAATTCAACCTCCTCCCAATAAACCATGTTTCCAGCACAATGCCAGAAGCTTTCACCGAAAGCATTTTTAATCATTGCACTACTCCCACTGGGTATTATCTCCACCTTATGAGGTCCAGAGACCTAAATAAGTTGACAAAAGTCATATACTCAACAAAATTTGAATCCAGGAGTCATTTCGGCAGCTAGAATGCACCATCCATGGGATTAGCCGACTCAAGTACACTCTCACTAGACAGTGAGTTGGACGCTGGATTTCAAAGGGAGAGAATGTAGGCAGTGCTGAATGCTCAGCTCCGTCTACAACTGACACCCTCAAGCACAGTCTAATTAATTCCTAATGAATAATGATTATGCTGACTCACCTCCCCGGGTAGTTGGGAGGAATGTCAGGCACTAATGATAGTTCATTGCTTTTGCATATTTAAAGTGGGGCAAGTTACTAGTCCCCATCATTTCAGACACTAGCCAAACCTGCCAACAAGTGGCCGGAGAAATACAGGACTGATGGCCTGGATTTGGGAGGCAGCCTCCAGAGAAACGGAACTGGAGAATGTAAGTCATTGTCAGCGCAGAATGCTCAAGGAATGCCAACACTGAGAACTGAGGCCATGTCTGCCATAAAGCTGGTAGCAGTCAGTGAGCCTTGGTGTCATAAATTCCAACTGCCAACAGGTTCTAATTTCAGCAGGAAGGAGTGGATAATTACTCCTTCTCATTTTCAAAAAATCACTTCCATTATCAACAGGATCCATCAACAAGCCAACACCTCTTCACCAAGACCCAGACGCTGACCACCCCATGAGAGGACTTTGGCATTACCCTTCTGAGATTCCCTGATGAATACTCCTGCTCCATCAGCCCTAAGTACTTGCCCAGGTGACAATTCAAGAAAGGCTTTGACTGATTTCATGCTATGTAGCTCTGTATTACCAGCCTTTAGGGGAATCACTTTCCCCATCCCCTTAAGGAATCTGTTAGCCACTGAGAACAGAAATTTCGGCCTCTTCCTTTCTGCCACCATCACCCCCAGTCAAGCTAATCACTGCTCTGTTTCATCATAAGAGACCTTCAAAAGAACTAGGCCACAGACTCAGGTCCAGGCAGTCTATCCAATCTGACCATTCCCAAGTGAAGACTGGATATCAAGACAGTGCACTCATCTGGGAAGCCTGAGCTGGATGGCATGACCTGCAGCCTGGGTCATGGATCCCCAGGAGGTGGACTATTTAACACATTGCAAAGCCAGAAACAGAAGTTTCTTTCCTGCTCTAAGAGAAAAAGAAATGCCACAAGAGTTAGCATAAGTAGCTGTCAGTGGACATTCAAAAGAAAAACTCGTAGGACCCTTCCCAGGGGTAACAGTCAAAGAAAACCCAAAACTAACCCCCCTCAATTCCAGCAGGTTTGTAGAGTGAACATATATTTCAGGTAGACTCATCAATCATAATGCTTATTCAAAACAAAGAAAACAAACACCATGAAGAGAATACTCCTTAATCACTAAGTTACATATAATGTTACTTTCTTAGTCCGTGAGGTTCACCATCAGATTATTGTGATGCCTTCTCGTTTTAGATGACAATGAGCACAAATTTAAAAAATCAAGAGTTGACAGTTTATATTTTAAAAGATACCAACACGGCAGGTAAATACATACACTACGCAAGACAAACATTTCAAAAGGGTCCATCTCAACCCCCTACCAAGGAGGAGTGCCTAGAAATGAGCGTCCCAGGGTAGCAAGTCTGTAGGTCATGACTGGGGTGTCATCCTTCTTACAAAAGGCCATGGGGACTCACTCAGTGTTGCACAGCTTGTTGCCAGCCAACTTAATGATATGTTGGTTCTGGGCTGACTCCGAGTCACAACAGCTGACCTGCCCAGATGCAGTTCCTCTGGCTGATTTGGAGTTCTAATTCTATTGCATCAGGAACAGCCCTCCCTAGTCCGCACACAGAAATGGTCCCAGACCATCCACTTCTCTAGCTCCTATGACTTGGGGTGCTTCTCTCACTCTGGCCATGCCTATTTCTACCCTGGATTATTGATTGACACAGCATGCAAGGAGACAGAAGCAATAGGTAAATCCACAGCTCACTTCGGACTGGGTCATAAGTCAATCATCAAGAACAAGTGAAGCATTTGAAAGTGCTGAACTGTGAAGTCCAAGCTCTGCTGCAGTTCTTGTACTGGGTACACTGGCATTCAAATGCTGTCTAAAGATCCAACAGACCCACATGAATCTCATCGGCACTGGCATTAGAAGATCCAAAATCAGAAACTTGGTTTCTGCAGGACGCACTGTTGCTCACCAGGACAAAAGAACTCACCTCAGTTGGTTAAGCATCTGACTCCTGATTTCAGCTCAGGTCATGATCTCGGGATCGTGGGATCGTGAGATCGAGCCTCAGCATGGAGCCTGCTTGAGATTCTCTCTCCATCTCCCTCTGCCTTCCCCCCTCCTCTAGCACTCCCTCTCTCTTCCCCTAAGTAAATAAAATCTTTAAAAAAAAAAAAAAAAGGGGAGGAGAAGAACCACCAACACCACCACCACCACCAAAATCTAGGCTCCAGTGTGTGTCCAGGAGGAAAAAACTACTCTTTCGTGTCACCTTCAGGTAACCAAGGACACAATTCATCACAATGCACTGTGTCCCTTTCCAGCCTCTCAACCATCAAAAATCAGGATATTGCTTTTTTGTGTGGGTGTTGGGTCTGGCCATTTCTAAGGGATCCGAGCATACAGATACTCATCCCAAATCACACATGAGTATCTCAAGTCCCAAAACATGATCCTAAAACTCCCTGGAAGCAGAAATTGAGCCCCTGAGCCCTCTAGGACCTCGGACAGTGGCAGGTGGCATTAGGAGACTGGATAAAAGTGAACACCACAGAACAGCGGCTATAACTAACCTTTCTGATACCACAGTTACCTTAGAGAAAAAGTTTATTCCAGGAGCCCTCGATAAATCACTTTTATGGAATTAGGCGTTTATGCGATGCCACTGGCATATAAAGTCACTGAATTAGTCACTGGATTTCCTCCAAGAAGTTGAAGATGGCCTTCATCACATTTCACAGAGTGCTCTTTACAAAGATCCCAAAGGAAAGTTCGATAACAAGACACCGTGTGTGTGTGTGTGTGCGTGTGTGTGTGTTGTTTTTTTGTTTGTTTTTTACCTTGTGGTCAACCAAATAGGCCTTGGCTTTACTCACTGGCTGCCAAGTGTTCTGAGCCACACCAGCAGGCCCCTCAGAGAGAGCACAGAGGTTATTTTGGTCAGCAAGTTTGGTTTCATTCCCAAATCCACTTTAGATCCCTACCTCCCTCCACACCTCCACCCCCTTCTTCTTTCCTGCGGTTCCCTACTTTTAATTTATGCTATTTTACAGCCTTGCAAGCTGCCTTAAACTCATTCTGAAACAAAAGAGGGTAGAAACACTAAAGGGGAAATTATTTCTCTTTTCTAATCATCCATTCCCATGTCCGTCACCATGTGCCAGGCACCAGAGAAATGGAGTGAAATAAATATGCCATCCTCCCTGCCCTCAAGGAGCAGCCTTCGTGCTGAGAGACAGATACTGAAGTTCATTCTTCTTCCTGACTTCCAGCCCCTCCTCTGGGAAGCCTGCCCTCCCCTCCCTTGGTTTCTGCAGGAAGCACTGTTGTTCACCAGGACAAAAGAACTTACCTCACTCACTGCACAGGAACAATTTAGTGCCTGCCACCTTTGCAGGTTTGTGAGATCTTTAGGGCTTAGGTCCAGGCCTTTAGTCATCTCCCTATCCTTGGCCTTTAACAGAATGCCTGGCACACAGTCATCGCTCCCCCAAAATGACGACTGAGTGGATGTCTGAAAAAATGAATGAGCAAGTGAATGAATGCAGGATGTCAAAGGAGGGATGGCCAAAGTGCTGTTGGAGCACAGACACGGGAGCTGATCCTGCCTCTCGGATCAAGAAGAGCCTCACAGGAGGGGAGGTCCAGGCTGGTCTTGACGCCTAAAAAGGACTTACCAGGCCCATTACAAGGGCTCAGGGGGCCCTGTTTGGAGAAGAGGGTCCGTGCGTGGGATGTGCTAATGAAAGGACAAAGCAAGAAAGCAGAAAGGTTGGAGCAGAGCTTAAAAAAGCAAACTGAGCCACCTCACACAGGGCCCCTCACACGCCACGCCAAAAGCTCTGGGCTGATTCAGACCACGGCCAACATGAGAACAGCAGTGACACCAGGAATGTGCCATCTGAAGGGGCATGTGCATCTATTTGGGAGCATGAAGGATGAAGAACAGATAATTTTATAAATTTGAAATCAGAATTTTTTAAGCAAAAGCACTTTTCAGTGTGTTCCAAGGCCAGAGCAGTCTTCCGGATAGAGTCAAGGGTTCCAATGGGACACATCCTTCAAGCGTTCCAACTTTAGAGAGATGTTCTAGAGACAGTGGATACAGGGGTGCTTTTTTAAACAGCCCAGAGCCGCCAGACGACCTCCACTCAGTGCCCTGTCACTCAGCTCTTCAATTACTGCTCATCAGACTTTGTCTTCAAGCACCCTACATTATTGCCCTGGTCCCCAAAGAGGGCTATGTGCTGATGGCAGTCAGCCCCCGAACCGGCACGGGGACTGGACTGCTGTGCTCTCAGAGACACACACATCTGAGAACGGCCAACAAGCAAACACCAGCCCAATGGCGACACACGCAAACGTATAAATTGACCAAAAACATACCCTGCTTGTTCCCAAATGTCCACTGGTTCCCGATGTTATGGATATCATGGAGTCCCCACTCTTCAAATGAGAAATGCAATCTGCCATTTAATGAGGACACAGTGACAGAGTAGCTGCAAAACAGGTCTTACACTGGGAGGGATGCAAATTCAGGGACCAATTAAAGCCTCACCCTTGCCCCCATCCCAGTCCTCCAAATTTATACCCAGACCCAGTTCAACTTCAGCAGGAGCATTAATCTTGGCACTTTGGCTAGAAATTGGCCAGGAGAAGAAGAGTATTATTCCCCCTTTAGACAATAAGCCACTCATTCAAAAATAAATACATAAACAAACACGTGAGCACCTACTGTGTGCACAGTACCAGCTCTAAGCAGTACACAAACACTAGGCAAAGAGAAGTACCTATGGGAAGGCTGAGGCACCCACTTCTGGAATCAGGCCTCCCTGTGCCTTCACTTCGGCAGGCCCTAGGGTGCTCTGGAGGAAAGCAGACCACCAGACTCCTCCCTCCCCCTCCCACCTCACCAGCAAACGAGTCCCCCGTATCAAGTAAGAAAGGCAAAAAGGCCACAGCTCGATTCAATCGACATTTCTGCAGCTCCCCAACACACACACATGGGAGGAGTGTCTTCAGGGGTTTGTTTCCTTCCAGGATCTCTTCTTCTTCCAACACAATCTGCTAACCCTGGTAGAGGAACAAGGAAGGCCGAACCTTCAACTCATCTCTCACTCATCCAACTGGAATCCATTTCTGATCCCACCTATGGAATCCCACTGCTGCCTTCCCTCTTGCTTGGCCTCTCCCTTTCGGGGACTGTCCTGGTGTTGATTCCCCATCAGTCCAACCGACTGACATGACTCTATGTGTAGGATTCAACTTGAAGGCCAAAAAGGCCCAAAAGGACACCAAACAACCCCAAACCCACACACCAGGCATACTTGGCACTGAGGATCTTTCTCTAAAAGCATTCATGAAAATCCAAAAAAGATTTCCAAGGTCCTGGGTGCAGGGACCCAATTGCATAGCTCCCTCAGAGGGACTCTGCTACTCAGGGAACCTGGCTGCAGCAGCACCCAGGCTCCCCCACCCCTTCCGATGCAACTCAATCCTGAGAACGTCCACTGGGACCCCCATCCCTCAGCTGCATGCCCTCCACACTCCTCCATCCCCATGGACTCTGCTCCTGACTTCTCGGAACTGGGCAGTGGCCTGTGTCCCCATACCACCAGCACTCCTCACAACCACGTTCTGCCCAGTTCCCAACTCTGGACGGAGATTGGGATAACATGGGTTAACATGGCTTCTTAAAAACACGATCCCAGCTTTGATGCTAGAAGTACTGAATCAGAGTCCCCAGGAAATGTATTTTTGGCAAGTCTCTCTTGTGCTCTTCTTTGGCCAGAGGAGTTTTCCTAAAATGCATTTATGACTTTTATCATATGCTCATTTAAAATCTTTCAGCAAATCCCCACCCACTCCGGGACCCAACTGCATGAGAGGGGCCCCCATGGCCTTAACCACCTAACTGCAGCCTGCTCTCAGACGCCTGTCTAGTCCCCTACATTCCAACCACGTGACCACTCCCTGGTGCCCAGATACAGCAGGCTGCCTGCTTCGCCCCTTCAGCCACCTAGGTCCCTCTGCTCAGATGCTTCCCTCACCAGCCACTCTGCCTAATGAATACCTATTGGTCCTTTCAAGACCAATGCCACCAACCTCTCTCTGGGAAGCCTGAGCAGCTTCTTCCACTCGGGAGATGTCACTTCTGTGTCCCCATAGCACCTCAAATAAACTTCCAACACCACACATGCACACTTCCCCATGATTCCTCGTAAGATACGGTCTCCCAGCTCATCAGTAAGCTCCTTGGCATTCCTATAACATCTCTCAACACCAGACAAGTTGCTGGAACTTCAAAAAATGTTTGTTACCTGTTTTCCTTTGCAGGTACCCCCTAGAGTTTCAGGGACTACACCCTGCATCTGGAGAGCCCACATGGCAAAGCGGTGAAACATACATAAAGACTACCTAGGGTTTTGGAATACCAAAGAGTTTGAATTTTGAGTTCTCCACTTCTTAGCTATGTCTCAGTGGATCCTCCCCTTCCGTGCAAATGAGAATTAGTACTAGCGACTTGTTATAAAGTCTATGAGATGATCTGTGTAAAGTACAGGTGTCTCAATTATTGGCAGTAATTATGTACATTATTTGTCATTATCTGTATGCTTATAGATTAGTGGGTATGAGTGCACACACATCCTAGAACTGTGCCTGACACATTATAGGTCTTCAAAATAATTGCCAAACAAACGTGTGCAGCTGTAATTACTAATGACTGCTTACGTATCTTGCCTTTCCTGCTACACTACAAGTTTTCAGAAGGCAGGGACTCGGTCCCATTCATTTCTGTACCTCATCCCCACCTCAGCTCCATAAATAATTGTCTGATTTCGCTTAACATAAAATATTAATGCAATGTTTATGACTATTAAGATATTCATCCTTATCTAAGGAATCACAAAGACAGCCTCAGGCACACTCTAGACCAAACCCACAGAAGAAAATTAAAACGTCACTGGCTTGAAAACCTTCCTCTAATCTCCAAAAACCCTGACTTGCTGGCCTCTAGGTTCAACATCAACTCTGCGGGCCCCTCCTTCAAGGTCAGGCCTATTACCTAATGAGCCACAACCCCAAGGTCTTAAGGGATGACACAAGCCCCCTCCTCCCTGGTCTGTGGCATCCCTGCCCCGACCCCCCAGCCACAGCCCGGACCCCCAGCCACAGGTGCTCCACCTGAGCCACGGGCTCCAGCCTCCTCAGCTCACAGCCAGTCCTCCCCCTGGGGCCTGGGGGCTGCAGTAGGCCCGCCAAAGTGTCAGGTTACCACAAAATAACAGTGGGCCTACACAGTCAGTGTAGAGGCCAAGTGCAGAAAGAGAAGCCCAGGAGAAAAAAACCAGACATTTGAGTTTGAGTCAAAGAGGAACTGGGTTTTAAGAAATATCCTTTAAATTCACAACTACGCTCTTAACATCAGCACTATAGCACCTACAATAACTCATTCATTTAATGTCCCATCCAGAGTAGCTTACATTTATACTATACTTACTTGCTTCGAGCGTGCTTTTAAAAATATTATTTTAGGGCCAGAGCGGGGATGGGTTTTTTGGGTGGTTTTTTTTTTTTTTTTTTTTTTTGGTTTTTTGTAGTTTGCTTATTTAGTTTGCTTATTTTATAAAAGTCAGATTTGGGTCAATGAAGGTTTTACCAAGTATTCCCATTCAACAAATCCCTGATATTACTCAGCTTTAATTTTCTCAAAACTAAATCCAAACATGACAGAGCTAATTAGCTCTGCTGAAGGAGGGGCAGACCTTCAAGAAAGAAAAGGCTAATAAAAAGCACTCACACTTTTTTTTTCCCCCCTAAAATGAAATCAAAGGTCACTCCCGTGCTACCCTCGTGCAGGAACAGTGCCGGCTTGATGTGGGCTGACCCAGCCTGCGTACTTCAAACAAAGTTAACTTCAATCACTGCAGGGAGTTAACAGGTTATTGATTCTCCATCCACTGTTCTTTCATCTGGGTTTACTCTGTAGACCATGCCTCTTTAATGTGCTCCTAGCAACTGTTTTATAAGAGGGTGGGTATAGACCCAGCTACAAGAAATGCCCTTCTCCAGCTGGGCAGGTAAACCCCGAGGCCCGGCCATGTTGGGCTGGATTTGGGTTTCCCATTGTAACCCCTCCGCTATCAGTGCCCCGGCACATTAGATTCCCTGAAGGTGCTGAAAAGGAGGCAGATTAAAAGAAAAAAAAAAATTCCAAATGGGGGAGAGCGGGGGACGGGATGGATTCTCTACAATACCCTTAAAAAAAAGGTTTTCATGAGGAAAAGGTTCTCCAACATCCCCTTATTTTGTAGTTACTGATTGATGTTTCATGTTAAAACATCAGGGTTATGAGTATTTTAAGGCAAGCAGTGCTCGGAGCAGGACTCTATTGCAAATGCTTAAAGGGGAAGCGGGGGAGGGGGCTGGGTAACGACAACGACGACGACGACGACTTTAAAATGATCATCTTAGTGGCAACCAGACCAGCTGGTAAACATGCAGACAGGCAGATTCTGTGTTCCATTTCTTTTAACTTTTAAGAAATAACCCTCTCCCAATCCCATCAATAAAAACTTCAGAGAAGGAACCTATTACCAGCCGACTCTGAGTTCTGCAAGCGGAGAAGAATACCACATAAACAGTGAAATTACCAGCAGTTTCATTCTGTCTTTAAAAACAGTCTAATTCCCGGAAGAGAGGATCTCATCTGCTTGCTCCTCCTTGGGCTGTCAGAATTCACACAGTTCATGCAGGACACATCACACCGTGCAATTACCAACCAGCATTTGCCACTGCTAAAAGATCTTTAATAATCCTGATTTTTTTTTTTTTTTTTAAACCATAAAAGCTCTCCTTATGAGCCCAGCTCTCTTTGCTTGTTCGGCGTGCCTGGTCACTTACAGGAGGAGGAGAAAAAGCCGGAGGCGCGGCTCACCGTTCCCCAGCTGTGTCTCCCAGGGAGCTGTTCGTGTGTCCGCAGGGCGATGCCACGCCGTGGCGGCCGGCAGGGTTTAAAATTAGCCAAGCCCCGGAGAGCCCCGGGTAACCTTCGGACAAGGTTAGCCAGCAGAGCAGTGCAGGCTCAGGGAGGAACATTAATGAGAAGCCAAGGAGAGCTCTTCCACAAGCCCGTTAGGGCCCCTCTGAGCCCTCACCGTCTAGAAACCTGGAGGGGCCAGGTACACCTCCTGGGCCTCAGGAGGCTGACCTCGGCTCTTATTTTTAACCCACCAAGTCAGCAGCTTCCTTCACAGGCGATCGGCGGGAGCCCTACATGTGTTTCTCCAAGTTTGAAGTCAACATGCTCCGCCTCTGGTTACACGTTAATTTTTAAAAACTTTAAAGTGGATTTTAAGAACATCATATCCATGGAACACTTCTAAATGTAAAGTTCATACCCACACATGACCAAAAAAGTGGAACCTACAGAAACACACACAGGAGGAAATGAACTGTGCTCACAGTCAGCGCTGACAACGCATTCTGATGTACTTTCTTGCACTAATAACATTATTCTTATTAATACTGGTTTTTTTTTATTATTATGACTCCCTACAGTTTTTGGGCTCTGTTATTACCCATCCAACAACTCACACTCCGCATTATCCTGAGTCCGGAAATATTCTTTGCATTTGTGATTTTTAAGAGGTATGGTATTCCACGTTGTGGATATACTGCTATTTGACTACTTCCCCACGGGTGCACGTGCGTATTTCGCGCAACTGTTCACTGTTAACGGCAAACATCCTTGTAATGATTTCCTAAGAACAGATTCCTGGAATCCACAAGAGCAGGAAAAAATTGAAGCCACTGGTGCAGACTGGGGACCCTTGAAGACAGGGACGGCCGGTCACACTGTAGTGTTTTCTGAAGAAAGGAACGTGTCCGGGCGCTTTCCAAACAGACAACCCTGAATTCCAATGTGCCGCTTCCCAAGCACCTACCGGGACATCACGAGGCCGGCACCACAGAAGTCCCCTCAGCAGTGAGAGAGAGGAAGCCACAAGCAAAGGGTGCATCTAACGCCTCTGAACACCTGTCAAAGGCGATTCGGATGCTAGTGGCACTGTCCACACCGCCCCCACGAGCACCTCCCTGGTACAGACGGCCACTCTGGCTGTTGAAAATACTGAAATACGTTCATCCGAGGTGGTGAAGAGTCATTGGCACAAGCCCACGGAACACCCCTGTGCCCTTGGCTCCCAGCCTCTCCCAGAGCCCCCGGCCCCCTCCCTACCAAGTAAAGCTCAGCGTCTGGCACACTGGAAGCCTCCAGGGGTTGCCTGTGTGTCCATGTCCTTATGGTTCTTTAAATACCTACAATATCACTCCTGTTCACAGACAACCTACAATTCAAGATTTGCTTTTTAGATTTTCTTCATCCTCCCTTCCAACCAGCTCCTCAGAGGCCACTGGTTAAAATCCTAGTTATCATCACTTCAGCAGTCTTTTCCTAAATTCATTAAATTCCCTAATATTTGGGGCGCCTGGGTGGCTCAGTCGGTTGAGCGACTGCCTTCGGCTCAGGTCATGATCCCGGAGTCCTGGGATCGAGCCCCACACATCGGGCTCCCGACTCGGCGGGGAGCCTGTTTCTCCCTCTGACCTTCCCCCCTCTCATGCTGTTTCTCTCTCGCTCGCTCTCTAATAAATAAATAAATAAAATCTTTAAAAAAAAAAAATTAAATTCCCTAATATTTTGTTTTTTTAAGCCGAAATGGACAATTAATGAGAAGCACTTACCATTGGGAGGTAACAGGCAGCCGTTCGCACTACGTTGTTCTCCACCAGGCGCAGTGAGTTGGGTTAGACAAAGATGGACATCATAAGCAGAAGATCCATACACCAAGTACTAACACCCAGGACACTGGCGCCCCAAGGGGCAAAGCTATCTGCTTAAATCACCGGAGAGTTTAAGGACTCTCACATCATCAAGTGTAATTCTCAGGAAGCTAAAGCAGAAGTACCAAAATGCTAAAGTCAAGAGGTAAACAGAAGAGTCAACTGCAAACTAACCCGTGCCCCAGCCGCCCTGGTATTGGCTTACCTCTGATGCCAGTAAATGCAACATTCTGGAGCCAGGTGTACGGCTATGCTGTTGGAAGCACGAGCTCTACTTTCTCTCCCCTTGCTAACCTGAATTATTTTCTGTGTAAGGGAATAGATAACCAGTGAGTGGAACAGACTTCCATTTCCTCTGAATGTTTTTGTCTATCCTCTACTGCGGATGCCAGGGAAGGAACACCAGCCAGGAAAGGGAAGAAGAACAAACCAGAAGCCTGTAAGTCAGACTCTGAAAACCAAAAAAGAGCTAGCCTGGATGTATTACAGCCCCGCCCAGCCCAGCCGCTGGGATGGTGACCCAAGCTGGAATCAGCTCAAAGGCAAGGCCCATCCACATCTCCACTACGGAAGAACAGACACCAAATTTCAGGTCACTATGGGAGCTATTTTTGACTCCCAACGTCAAATACAATGGCAAAAGTTTAAGGAAATACCTTGTAGTAGTAACTGAAAATAACATTCACAGCTAAGATTTATTTAACACTACTGTGTGTGAGGCACAGGGGTCATGAAGACTTTATTTTTATTATTTCTCCTAATCCTCATCACAACTATGTTAAATGCAATATTACTATCCCCAGTATTCAGATAATGAAAAAAATGAAGTTTAGAAACATTAAGTCATTTGTCCACTTCTCAAACAGAGATATCCAAACCCAGATCCACCTCACCGTGAGCCCAAGGTCTGTTTCTATGACACAGTGAACCTCCCATCGTTGCAGGTAATCAAGGAACAGCTGAGAGATCTCTTAACAGGGATACTGTATCGGAAACTGGAGTGGGGAGAAGGATGTCAGGGAAGGTACAATCTAAGCTTGGATCCATGACAGATGAAAACAGACTGCCTACTATATGCGGGGTCTACACTACGTGCTTACAGGACAGGGGTTTCGGAGACCCTGCGAAGGAAGCGAGCACACAGAGCCGCTCCATTTTTCCGCTCACAACAAAAGGCAACTGCAAAGCAAGGCCGCAGAGTCCAGACTCTGGCCACGGTGAGCCCAGTGGCACATGGTGAGTACGTTTCCTTCTCCCTCCCCAGAACACACCTCAAGGCTGCAAGCCTAGCCACTACTGCACAGGGAAAGAGTTCTGGCCCTTCTCTTTCTAAATTCCCTGCACCTGAACTTTTCGCCAACACAAAGCTGGTATTCACGGTAAATAAACGATTCAACTTTGTATTAGAAAATATCGAGCACACACCCAGAAAAGGAGATGAATGGACAAGTCCCACAGGAGAATAAGTATGTGACTGCCTCCCTTGGCGAGGAGAGGGAAAGAAGGACAAATTCCAGCGAGCTGAACGTGTGACTTTAAACCTCCTCATCAGCAAAGCTGTAAAGCCGGGAGGAAGATCTGCAGTGAACAGGATACAGGGAATATACTAGCGCAGGAGTGGATGAAGATCCAAATGGCTATACTTATCAAGAGCCTCAAAGGCTTAAATCCTTGGACTTAGTAATCCTCACCCTAGAAATCTACTGAAAAGAGAATTCCATGAAGAAAAACATCAGGATCACAAAGATACACATTATAGAATCACCCCTAATACTATGAACAGTGGAATGACTAAGAAAATCACAGCATGTGAATGCAAAGGAAAACTGCCTCCACTTATAAGAAAAAATGAAGAACAGACTGAAACATTAGGGAAAGCTTCTCAAAGATTCCTGATTTTAAAAAGCAAAATACAAAATTGTGTTTATGTATATAAAATATACATTTGTATATATATGTGTAAGTATATATGAAATTGTATGCATAGATGTATTCATATGTATTATGTATACAAGAAATTGTGTATGTGTATATTTATAATTACTGGAGTTTTATGCCCATATCTACAGAAATAAAGTAATGGAAATTTTTTAAAAAGCGTTCTTCTCTTAGGAGGGTGACATTACAGGTTTGTGTCTTATACTTTTTTCATGTTCTATTTCTGTAATTTTTAAGAAAGGACTCCAATTTTTTTTTAAGAAAATTTAAATAATCAGCTACAACTTGAGACATTCGAGCATGTGAATGCAAAAAGAAAGCTCAGAGGTCATACATATGTGGATACTTGAATGCTCTCTATCGCCAGGACCCACCAGAGGCCAATCTCCAACTTTCTATGTCTAGTCACAAGCTTCAAATACAGACACACAGATGACCGCCTGGTTCAGGGAGACCTGAGGACTTGATGCTCCCCCTTCCATTACAGCCACAATCACAGTAGCTAACCCTTAACAGACTGTGGATTCTGGACCCGGCCCCACCAGAAGCACCTTATATGTCGATTTATTTACTCCTCATAACAATCCTATGCGGAAAGTACTATCATGACTCCCATTTTGAAGTAAGGAAACCGAGATACAGAAAGAGAAAATAAATCGCCCGACCTCACTCAGATAGATGGCAAAGCCAAGATCTGAACAGAGACTGACTCTGGAGTCTAAACTCATAACTACCAACCTAGACTGCCTGTATGTAGACAAGTCTCCCATCCACTGCTCTGCTGGTACATCTTATCCAAAATGTCTTTCCTCCCCTTAGCCACCTACAAAGCACCCACACATACTTCAGAGGCCAATTCAATTGCCACCTCTTCAGCAAAGCCTTCCACGAAGCTCCCACGCAGCATTAATAGGCACGGGGTTTCAGTTTTCCATGAAAAGTTACAGAGACGGATAACAATGACGGTAGCGGGGCGCCTGGGTGGCTCAGTTGGTTAAGCGACTGCCTTCGGCTCAGGTCATGATCCTGGAGTCCCGGGATCGAGTCCCGCATCGGGCTCCCTGCTCGGCAGGGAGTCTGCTTCTCCCTCTGACCCTCCCCCCCCTCATCATGTGCTCTCTGTCTCTCTCATTCTCTCTGTCTCAGATAAATAAATAAAATCTTTAAAAAAAAAAAACAAAAAACAATGACGGTAGCAGAACAAAGTAAACGTACTTAATGCCCCTGAGCTGCACACTTAAAAATGGTTACGATAATAAATTTTTGCTATGTGCATTTTACCACAATTAAAACTATAGGTAAGTAGGCAGGCACATAGGTAGGTAGGTAGGTAGATAGGTAAAATGGAACCTCTAAGCAAAGAAATCAGGTCACGTGAGAGCATACCTACAGTGGAATCCAAACATAACTCTCAATGCTAGAGCACTCACCACCCCACAGATGCCGCACACATCACACAGATGTCACATGCATCTCTCCAACACTCTTCCCTTCTTTCAGCAGGGTTATCACTCCCTCCAGGAGCCTTCCTGGATCCCCAAGCCCAGTCTGGGGGAGGCTGGTCCCATGCGCCCACACTATCATGCCCTCGTCCCAGAGCACCCTTGGAAATGCCCATCAACAGGTCTGTGCCCCCATGTCGAGCTCCCTGAAGGCAGCACCCTTATCTTATTTGAGTGTGTCCTCAGGACCTCGCGCAACACATACCACCTTTAATAAACACTGACTCAATTAATTAACTGCTGGAAGAAGGAGGGGCTGGAATAGTGCTCTGGTTTTCAAAGCTCACATACAGGGTTATCTTGAAGGGTGATTAAGAAGACAAGTCAATGCTTGCAGAAAACCCAAAGATTCTAACCCAAAACTAAAAGGAAGAGGGTCCACTTGCAGAGATTCCCAGAGGCCCCCTGCCACCTCTATTAGATATGGGGGATTTATGTGTGAACAGGTGATTCTCAGCATCGACAGCTCCCACGAGTTAAAGGTCCATGCCCGTCTTCGGATGCCCTGGGCTGAGACTCGGGTGCCAGGTGCAGTACAAAGGCTTAGGTCACCTCTTCGAATTCTCTTAAGGTCAAGTTTAAATGGCAGTTTGATTAGTTTGTCAGGCGCCTATTCTTTGGGCTAAAATCAGAAAACATTCTTTAAGGCTGCTAAATCTTTATTGATCCTGAGGGGTCAGCTCAGAAGGCAGGGACAGTAATTGCCTGTTCTTTGCATAGTGCATTTTCCATTCTTTAAGGCAGCTGGTACAAGCACGGTATTTTTTCTTGTATGTGTTTCTGCTACAATTACTTAATCGCCCCTAGAGCCTCTCTGCTCGTCACCTCCAAGTCTACTCTCAGCCCGTGCGCCACATAGGAGAACAAATTTTTGAATTTGCTACTGAGCAAAGTACATTTCCTTTTCTCCCCTCCCTCTCCAATCACTGAGCAAACTGTAAGAGTGAAGCAAGCATAAGGCAGGCTCATCCGTGCTGGAGCCCCACAAGGCAGCCAGCCCCCGGAGGACACAGAACCCCAACCGAAGAGCGCAAACGACTTCCAACGTGACTTGAGTTCAGCTTTAGGGAAACCCAACATGGGACATTCATACATTCAGGTGACTCACAGCTCCAAACAGGTCATGCTGAAATGACAAGGAAAGTAAACGCAAACGTTAAAAGACACAGCTGCTTGTGCCTTGGTACGGAAACCCTTGACCAGTAGGCAAAAATCCATGCCCGAACCTTAGGAAGAAACGCCACAGGTAAAGGATATTTGAGGATCCGAGACAGAGGAGCAGAGACTCAGGGCATTTTTAAAAGGAGATAATGATTATCCCCTTTTATTTTTTTGTTTAGTCTTCCATTTATGTAGTAGAACCATCCTTATTATAGAAGTTCAGTGAGGGGCGCCTGGGTGGCTCAGTTGGTTGGGCGACTGCCTTCGGCTCGGGTCATGATCCTGGAGTGCCTGGATCGAGTCCCGCATCGGGCTCCCTGCTCAGCGGGGAGTCTGCTTCTCCCTCTGACCCTCCCCCCCTCATGCTCTCTCGCTCTCTCGCATTCTCTCTCTCAAATAAATAAATAAAATCTTTAAAAAAAAAAAGAAGTTCAGTGAATTATGGAGACACAAATGTGTCAACACACAACCTTACTGAGGAGCTAAGCCCGTGCTGGGTAAGACAGGACACAGCCATAATAAGACCTTGAGCAAGTCCTTTTCTTCCGTCAACAAGGGAGCTGAAACAGGACTTTTATTGGTAGCTCTCATGTGTAATATTCTTTCTACTCCATTCAGCTGTCTAGCAGAAAAGCAGACTTCTGGCCCATGCATGACTGGATTGTCCAAAACATGAATCTTTTTAAAGTGCCATAAATATTATAGACCATATTATATATACTGGCCCTATTATACATATATTGACCATATTATTTATGTTCTGACACCATTTTTTTTTAATGTTTTATTTATTTATTCATGAGAGTCACAGGGAGAGAGAGAGAGAGAGAGAAGCAGGCTCCCCGCTGAGCAGGGAGCCCGATGCAGGGCTCGATCCCAGGACCCTGGGATCATGACCTGAGCCAAAGGCAGATGCTTAACCATCTGAGCCACCCAGGAACCCCTGACACCATTCTTTTTTGAAGACACAGACTATTTCTAACAAAATAATAAAGGATGGTGATTACTGGGGCACCTGGGTGGCTTGGTCGGTTAGGTGTCTGACTCTTGATTTAGGTTCAGGTCATGATCTCAGGGTTGTGAGACTGAGCCCCAAGTAGGGCTCTGCACTGAGGGTGGAGCCTGCTTAAGATTCTCTCTCTCTCTCTTCTGCCCCTCCCCGCTCTCTGGGGGTGGGGGGGGAGGGGATTAATACTCCCCCGCATCTCCTCATTTGAATGTCCTTAATTAAATTAAAGTGCCTGCAGCACATGGCACTTTTTGGGATGCATGGGTGGCTCAGTCAGTTAAGTGTCTGCCTCAGGCTCAGATCATGATCTCAGGGTCCTGGGATGGGGCCCCACATGGAGACCTGCATCTCTCCATCAGCTACAGGCTCAGTGGGGAGTCTGTTCCTCCCTCTTCCTCTGCCCCCCCCTTTCCTACACTCTTTCAAATAAATAAAATCTTTAAAAGAAAAAAATAAAAGAGAAGCTTCATTTGACTATCTCAAAGAAATGTTCCCTTTTTTTTTTTTTTTCCTGCTTTACCTATGGTATTTCTTTGCAAATGGTATCAAAATCAAGGTTCCAGGTGGAACCCATCACACTCCATAGGACCAACAAATTTGACAAAAATTCTGTATTTAATTAATACTTCAAGTATCATCCAACAAGCTTTGAAGATTACACCTTCTTCTGAAACAGGATACCGTAAATATTCATAGGCACAGACCTTTTTTTAGATTTAAAGAATCACTGATAAACTGTATGTTCAAAGGAAGAGAATCACCTCTACCTCACTTTACAACTAGAATTCAACAAGATCTCTAAAATTCTAAATAAAATATTTCCAATTTTCATATTCCTTCTTTAAATTGAATTCATTTTTATTTTAACTTACACTGCTACCATGCAAACCTGTCTTTCCTGAATAGTTTGTTCTAGGTGGGGCAGTGAAAGAAAAAAAAAGGATTAGAAAACAAATAAGCTCTTTGGTCTAATAGACTATAAACATGTTCACGTATTCTGGTTTTGATCAGAAATAAAGGAGAGGAAGAAAAAAAGATGCACTTGGGATTCAGGACACTGTGTGGTGATTCAGAGAGAGACATCTAAGAGGCAAACTATTTGCCAGAGTAAACCAGTATCACAATCATCTTAACATTTTAACATTTTAAACATCTAAACAGTATCACAATCATCTTAACAGTTTAAACATTTGTAACATCCTGTTCACAATTCACACACACTGATGAAGTACCTGAAAGACGGCCTCACTGACTTCTCTAGGTGTCTAGATAAAGCGTGGCAAACTTTGGTCGGGCTGACTGAGCCCCCCAAGTGGTAGGTACGGACTGCTCATAATTTAGTTGGGTGTCAGGAAACACATGCAAGCATTTATTCAATCAGCCTTCAACTTCAGGCCAGGCTCTGTGCTGGAGAGGCGAAAATGGGTAAGCACCGTGCTCCTGCCTCAAAAGCCTCACAGCCCGGTGAGAGGCAGATGTCAGCCGCAACCCCAGAATCCAGAACACTGCACGGCCCACAGCAGGTGCCCGAAAGATATCAAGTAGGTTAGGAGGCAGGGAGGGCAGGCAGAGGCCTGCCCAGAGAGCTGCAGTGTGGCAGGGAGCCGGGCTCTCACATGGAAGCCTGGCTTTGAATGCACACCCACCCACCGCTCTGCAGCTGGGCACCGGGCTGCGCGTTCAACGCTGCCACACCTCAGCATCCGCATGTGCTCCCTCCCTCAGTGCTCGTGAGATGACATACATGGAAATGCCTGGAATGGCAAAGACCAGGAAGGACAGATCCTAGTCTGGGACAAGGACCAGGCAGGACAGAACCACCACAGTAGGATAAGATCTTTTTTCCTACTTCTTCCTCTCCCTTTTGTACTCCTTCCTGTAGAAAGCCCCTTCTCCAGTACTGACTCAGACAAGACTCAGAGTGAACGAACCAAAACCGACGCGGGGCGAGGGGTGCAGAAGGGAGAGGGTACCATCCTTTGGAATGAAAACCCTGAGTGGTTCTACAGTGGAAAAGGGGGAAAGGACTCCCAAGCCAGACACCTGAAGCACCTCGACTTCTGTCTTCTGCTGGCTAGACTCCTCCAGACAATTCTTGACAATTAGCAGGGGTTATTGCTCTCCCCCGCATCTCCTCATTTGAATGTCCTTAATTAAATTAAAGTGCCTGCAGCACACTTACACTTGATCAACATAGAAGAAAGGCTAAACCAAGCTTAAGTATCTCAGCTCTTTTCCTATTTTAAAATATTGTAGGTGTGTGTTGGCGTATTTCTGTATAGCCAGTTGTGAATGCACATTTGGCTGTGTCTGTGTGTACATTCACACACGTGCATGCGTTATTGAAGTAGGTATGCATCTGTGTATAAATATAAGCCAGGCTTCTCTGGGTTGAGGGAAGTGTGAGAGATCCTGCTTGTATGCCGAGCGAGGCAGGACAGGTAAATTGTGTGTCCGCCTCAAACACCTGCAAGCTCATCTTGCACAAATAACTAAGGTTGCAACCAATGAACCAGTGAAGAGGCCCTTAAGTTTCCAAGACAACCAGAGGGGCAATGCTGGAGGGGCTCAACCTCCCCGTGACTGGACCCAGCCCCTAAAGAACCCCTCTTCTCTCTCTTCCCGGAAGAAAGCTTTCCTTTTAGTAAACAAGAGCCTTTGTCCTAACCTGGATCCCTAAACCTCCTGAGGGGTGGGAGGCAAGGGCCTCAGAGCTGCCTTCAGTCCTAGAAAAGACCACAGCCACACCAGGGGAGCTGGAACAGTCAGGCTCCTGCCCCTTAACTCTCTTGAGGTTAAGAGATGCTGCGAAGTTGACAGTCATCCAATTCCACGGGCCTTTACCTAGAAGCAGCTGTGTCCCAAGCCCTGGGCTCAGAGATTACTTCTCGTACTTCGTGTGTATTTCACAACAATCCAAGAAGGCAAGTGGGGTGGTAGCACTCCCCTCTCACAGGTGGGGGAGCTGCGACTCGGAAACACTGATGGGCCCAAGGTGGGCCCAAGGCAGGCCCCAGAGCGGGTAAAGGCAGGAGCCATCACGCTGTCTCACACTGCAGATCTGGCTTCGAGAGTACTGGCTGCAGGAGACGAATGTGAGCTCCCGGGTTCTGGTTTCAGTTCAGCCTCTGATCGAAGGGTAATCAATCAATCATGCAGGTCTTGACCTTGTGAGCCTTAAACTCTGACAATATAAAAAGAAAAAGAGAGGGCATCTTTGGTTCTACAGCTCACAGAACGGAGTCAGATAAGAACCCTCTATACCATCACCATTCAACACAATTCTCAAAGGCTAGGTAAGGTGGTTTTCCGTCCTCAGCTCTCCCACCAAACACCATCGCCCCTGCCATCCCTTGGATCCCAACTCAAGTTTTCACTGTCTCAGGCATTCATGCCCATGGTGCCCCAAGGAATCCTCCCATTGCCAGCCTTTCTGGAAGACCTCAAGATCCATCTCAATAATTAGCTCAAGCCCAAATAGCCAACCCCCGAGCAACCTCAGCAGAGTGTCTGAACTTATCTTCATTGCACCTGCTTCTTAGTTTTTGTCTCTTCAACCTCGCCCGGGGACACAGCCTGAGACTTCTCTGTACTCATCACTGTGATACCACAACCATGCCCCATCCCTCCCCGGAGTTAAATCAAAACAATTATTCACATGGCAACATTTTCTGGGTATCTGCTAGGTCACATATAATAACATGCAAGTAGAAACTGGGTTTTTTAAGAGAAATAACAGGATAATGGTCTCAGCCCCAAGGAACTTGCAATCTAGTAAGGAAGATGGAGATGTAAAGGATTGCTGGGATTTGCTGAATCATTTGACACTGGAATTTGCCAGTGACTGGGAGTTGGAAGGGACAGTGACTATGAAGAATGAAAGAGTCTGCTCCTGATACTATCTTAAAGGATATAATGACCGGCTGACTTTAACGAGGTGGAAATTTAATAAGGATAAATGTCAAGTCATGCACTTAGGTCCAAAAAAAAAACCCAACTCACAAGTATAGGGTAGAGAAAATCACATGAGAAAGTCTTAAGGGATTGGGTTGCCCACAAGCTCAATGACTCAGTGTGATGAGGGCTGCTATAAAAGCTAATGCAGTATCAGGCTGCCCTGATTAGAAATGCTGCATTCACAGTAAGAAAATAGAGATTTCAAATCTGGACCCCAGAGACTGTAGAGGGATGAATGGTCACAAGTGAGCACATTCCAGAGATCAGTCAGGAGTGTGAAGCCACATCCCAAGTGGGGTGAAGATGAGGAGGCTGGGGAATGAATACCTTAGGGGGCCACGAGAGGCACCTTCAAACTAGTCTTGGGCTTGACCATCCCGTTTCCAGAGGGAATAAATTACATATCTCATTACGACATGTTCCAACTGCAATGTCAAATATTTATTGGTAGGAAAGACGGTAATAAAATTCTATTTACAAGACAAAGAAAATTATAAATTATTATGCACAAAATATTATTCGTTCTGTAAAAACAACAACATATACACACATCAAAAACTGCGTTAGCACCTGTCTGGAAGACCATGTAGTGTGAAGCCAACAACACGAAGAGTGGTGAGATTATCGACACGTTTAAATTTTCCTTTTGCTTCTCTGTATTTTGCTTCTCCGTATTTTCTGTTCCATAATAAACATATATTGAAAAATGTGATATGAAAAAAGAAAATCTAAATGGGCTAGCATATGAAAAGAGCAATTAGGCTCTTCCTCTCTGGCTCCAGCATGAGAGGGGGTAAGGATTGAGGAGACCCTGTCTGAGCTCAACGTTAGAGAAATAAATGGCCCTTTGTTGTAGAGTGAGCTCCCCAACAAAAGAAATGTGCTTCTAGGGGTGCCTGGGTGGCTCAGTCGTTAAGCGTCTGCCTTCAGCTCAGGTCATGATCCCAGGGTCCTGGGATCGAGCCCTCCATCGGGCTCCTTGCTCCGCGGGAAGCCTGCTTCTCCCTCTCCCGCTCCCCCTGCTTGTGTTCCCTCTCTCGCTGTGTTTCTGTCAAATAAATAAAATCTTTAAAAAAAAAAAAAAAAAAGAAAGAAATGTGCCTCTAGGAGGCATTAAGGCTCTTTGGGAATGCACTGTAGGGGAAGCCTCCATGAGCGCAGGGCTCACTCCTCCTAAATGACCTCAAGGTTCCCTCTAATCTATATACTCCAATTCCTTGATGGATGCTTGAGCCATCGGTGCTCCAAAACGCACAATGCCTCTATTTCTCTCCTAAAGGTTCAAATGCTCAACCAAGATTGTAGGATCTACCTCTCTGCTCTCTCACCAAGTTAGGGCCAAGTGGAGTACAGTTAAAAGGATGTTCAACTGGGAATCAAAGTGTTCGGATCCCAGCAGTACCACTGGAAAGAAGAATAGGGCTTCGAACGAGTCACTTAAACTCTAGAAGCCTCAGTTTCCGCATCTGCCAAATGGCAGTAACATGTATACGATTTCAAGAGGTTCTGCCGACATTTCAAGAAAAAGCCTGTGGGATTGCTTTGTAAACAATAAAGTGTTATCTATACAAAGGAAAGATGACACGTTCTGTCAAGCTCAAGCTGGATGGCCAACTGACAGGCCCAGCTATAGGCATCCCACTCCACCGAAGCAGACACAACTCTGACGCCAAGACCCTCTGATCCTACTGCAGTGGGGCCCAAGCAGCATCTGCACAGCAAGGCCCTCCGGTCCTTCCGCTTCCCCTGACCACTTCTCATCCCACGGAGTATAATAACGAATTGCTTTTTCTCCAGCATCTGAGGATGAGTCTTGGTTTTTCACTATGACTACAGTTTTTTTAAGAGGAGGATCAGGGCCTCTGCCTTCATCCACGATCCCTGGTGCTGCTGGGAACTCATGAAAGACGTACCGATGATTTGACGGAACTCTCGTTGAGCCCTGCTACTTAAAGTGTAGCCCGTGGACCAGCACCCCTGACACCATCTCAGAACGTGGTAGACAGGCAGGTTCTCAGGGCCCTGTCCCAGATCCACTCAATCAAAAGCTGCATTTTTAACGAGATCCCCAGGTGATTCACATGCTAAGAAGCTAACAAGCATGCAGCCATCAAGAAGCCAGGGGAAGGAAGACCTGGGGCAGGCTCATCCCACAAGAGCTCCAAGGCCCAGAAAAGGACCTCACTCATTTATTTACTCATTTATCCAGTCACACACTTGTTCAACAACTATATATGAAATTGCTACATCATGCCAGAAGCCTGTCTAGGTGCCAAGTTCTGCTCTGACCAGGTGTAACTGAACGGTAAGGCTCCTCCGGTACCAGAGAGAATTTTCCATTACAGCTGCCTGTCCACAGAATTCAGCTACCAACTACTCAAGTCCCTCAGAGTCCCAGCTCCTCCAAGCCTGGCCCAGCGCCTCAAATGCTTTGCAGGTGTCAGGGCTGGTATCTCTTCACGAACCACCGAGAAGCCACCCACACAACAGCCACGGCCCAATGGTCTGGGCAGAGCCCCTGTTTTATTTCTGCAGGTGCTACATTCCAAAAATATTTCTTCTTATAAAGCATGGCAGGAATTCTACACTTAGGGAAGAAA
Organism: Leptonychotes weddellii; assembly: GCF_054177405.1. Classification (NCBI taxonomy): domain Eukaryota; kingdom Metazoa; phylum Chordata; class Mammalia; order Carnivora; family Phocidae; genus Leptonychotes; species Leptonychotes weddellii. Next base: position 39,368,808 of record NC_138379.1, read on the forward strand.
AGAGGTTAAAGAAGGGCCTTGTTTTTCCCAGAGGAGAGGGGAGACTCACAGAGAGGTTTACATTTTTAAAATGTATTTATTTTATCAGCCACATGCTTGCAAGTCAAACATCCCCTCAAAGACATTTTGCAGAGATATTCTGGGAACACACTGGAGGCAGCTTATTTATGTGCGGCTATTACAAGACTAGCCCAAAGGGATGAGTATCAGATGCTATCTCCCGCTGAAATGACCGTCTGCCTGCCTGCCACCCCTATGCCAGGTCAGAGCTACTTCATGCCCCTCAAATACCCCCTGCTTGGCCCTGCCAAACTGCCTCTGCCCCACTGGTCCTCGGAGAGCCTTGCAATTAGCCCGGGTCACTCCTGATGGAGGACAGTTGTTCACGCCACATGCTCTACACCATCTTTGGGGGTCTGTAAATGGACAACGAAAAGCATCATTAATGTATATACGGGTGCAAGATTAATCTCGAACACTGTCACAGTGCTGGAAACTGCAGAGGCTGGTAGGATCCCAGGCAAATTGAGCTCCTTGATTTCCGTGCCCAAAGGGGCATCCTAAGAAGGTGTGCTGTCTCTTAACAGCTGACTCTGAGCTCCCGCCTTTGCTATCTCTCAAGTCATCCTTTGAGTCACAGGATTTAGCAGTTAGGAATGCTTACCACGTCTCCCACAGTCCCGTCCCTTGGCCAGGTAACTGTCCCCTTCCCAATGGTGAGCATTGTGAGGGCAGGGGCTGTGCTCTGCTCAACACAGCATCTCTGGAGCCCAGCAGATACACGACACATCCAGGTTTCCATAAATAGTGATAGAAGGTCAATGCGTTCAACAAGCATTTAATGAGTGCTGAGTTTTAAGATTACAATACAGGTATCCCCTACCTTCCCAAAGTTCAAGTTATGCCACTTTGCTCTTATGAAAGATCTACTGAAAACAGTAACAGTTTTTCTTGTAAAAGTGAAAATCATCTTCGGATTTCTTTTGCTTGGTAGGAGAAAACAGATATTGGTATGTCTTTCCTAAAACCAAAGTAGCAAAACATGAACTTTCGGAAATCGGGGAATACTCTGCTTAACGCCATTTCTGCTTACAAAAAAATTCACAGAGGGCGCCTGGGTGGCTCAGTTGGTTAAGCGACTGCCTTCAGCTCAGGTCATGATCCCAGGGTCCTGGGATCGAGTCCCGCATCGGGCCCCCTGCTCCGCGGGGAGCCTGCTTCTCCCTCTCCCACTCCCCCTGCTTGTGTTCCCTCTCTCGCTGTGTCTCTCTCTGTCAAATAAATAAATAAAATCTTTAAAAAAAAAAAAAAATTCACAGAAACCCTCTACTTTTGGATGGGGTGGGGGAGGGGCAGAATCTGTACTAAATACCGGAAGATAAAAAAGAAAGAAATGGGAGAGCCCTTAATGGCCTTTCGAGACGAACAAAACAAGAAACAAGGACTATGAAAGCCTGGATGGAAACTCCAGTGTGAGGAGTGAGGGAATTCCTGGGGCCGAGCAAGCCAAGGGCAACAGAAATGGAATTTTCTTATCCACAACATCTCACACAGATCCACCCCCAGTCTGTAATTCATTGTGTACGGAATGCATTTCCCACACACCAGCCTCTTATTCTGCAATCGGCCAAATTTTTTTAATCTTTTAAACTATCAGTATACTGTATGGTATACACCGACTCCATCCTAACCTGTTTCTTCACAAGGAGAGCCCCAGTTCATAACGAGATGTGCTTTTCACGGGCATTCTGACTTCATTGTCTCCCCAGCTGTCAGGGCCACGTGAGAAAGAAGGGCAGGGAGGTACAGAAAGGTTAAGGACTGCCCCCGATTATGCCCTGGGACCTGAATCTCACCACTTCCCCCCCAAATCTGTGTTCTCAGCAGCAACCCACTTCCCCTCCCAGGCCTCTCTTTGCAGCTAGCATCGCTGCCCAACAGAGAGGGAACTCAAGCCACATGTCAAGGTACGTTTTCGAGTCACTCATTAAAAAAGGTAAAAAGGAACTGGTGAAATTAATATCAGTAACTTCTTTTATTAACCCAACATATCTAAATGTGATTTCAACCTGTAATCAGTATTTAAAAAACCATTAATGAGATTTTACATTCTCCTTCCAAACTAAGTCTTCGAAGACCAGCAGTCAGTGTATATGCTTCGGGGGCCACTTCCATTCAGATGCCACCTGCCGAGTGCTGAACGGCACCGGGGGCGGGTGGTGACCATGCTGCCCCATGAGGGCCTCAAGTGCACATTTCCTACACGCGCCTGCTGTCTCCAAGCACACAGAGCCTTGTTACTGGCACGGACTGCTGTTGGGTCTGAGAATGGGGAGGCCCAGTGTTCGGTGTTCAAGGACAGTCAGTTCTACCCTTCAAGTCTCACCGGAAGTACTGCTCCGTCAAAGGAAGCCTTCCCTGACTATGCCCTCAACAGTCCTGTGTACCTCTCCTCTGTGCCGGGCACCCTGGCTTCACACGCCGTAGCCCTATAGCGGCCATACTGGAGGGCCTGCTTGGCCATGTTCTCCACCACTGTCTGTTCCTTGAAGACAGGACTGTGTCGGCCTCATTCACAGCCCATGCCTTATCTTCCAGCCCAGCACAGGCTCGACAAACATTTGCCAGATGCATGGATGGATGGTCGGATAAATGAATGGAATTCCTCCTAACAGAACCTCTCTCTCTCCAGGCCAGAGCTTCCTTGAAGTAGAAGCCCCATGCTTCCTTCCAGCTCTGCAAGTCAACCATGATTCGTGTGGCCCTAGCCATTCTGTTTAGCCCTCCACGGCACAACCAGCTCGGGCCAGCCATCTGACACCGGAGGGAACACTTCTTAGGTACACTGTAGAGTTTCTTGCTCTGCAAAATGGGGCAATGTAAGTTGCTTTCCAGTCTTCTGAAAGTATCCTGGGAGCTATTCCACAGAAGTAGAGACATACACATATTCTCTCATATAATTCTTAAACACCTTCCCTGGCCGATCGGTTATCTATTTCTTACAAAGAACATGTTCCATTTTGTCCTTAATGAATCAATGTCGTAAAAAGATCACAAGGTCAGGTTTTCGACTCTAAAGTCCTGGTTTTCATCACCACTACCTTTCTGCCAGCTAGCTGCTTGATCATCATGTTATTTAACCTCTATGCACCTGGATCTCTACATTCATAAAATGGGGATAACAATATAACCAGCTCAGAGCTGTTGTAAGACCAGAACGCCTTATATACTCTACAGGGCCAAACAGATGTTAGCTCCTATATAAACTATTTCTTCTGAAGCATGTCAAAGTCAAGTGACAGAGTCACCCACAATTAACAGTCACAGCCAGGGCCTAGGCCTGGGGACTCGGGCCAAGACCAGAGAGAACTCGCAGGCTAACATCAAACAGGCCCAGAATCCACGGCTTCACAAAGCCAAGTCCCCAAGGGCGATGGATGCCTGGGGATGTTGGACAGGAAGCAGCCGAGAAGGGCTGGCTTCCCCGAGGAGCAGGACTGCCTACTGGAGCATGACATAGGAACTTTCTATCTCAAAAGGGCAGGGTCTCCACTGAGCGAGGGGTCCTGCCCGCAGTCAGGCCAAGCCAGGGAGCCAGAGGAATGGCTTCGTCCACCTCTTCTCTCATTCTCCTGCAGTGTTTTGGAGGCCCCTGAACTTTCCCGAACCGGTTATGCCTATTTCAAACAGGAACTAGGCCCGCATGTACGTGCGCGCACACATATGTGTGCGTGCATGCATTTTATTATTTCAGAAGAAAGCACTCTGCAGCCCGAGAATGAGTCATCAGTAATCCTTGTCAATTTGCCAGCAGCCTGCCCCTCTTCATTACAAACAGAAAGATAAAAGCCCTTGCACATTAGCTGGCATACGCCTCCACAGACAGTACAAATAAATTAATTGTGCCTCATCTCAAACAGCCCAAGAGGTGTGCGGGAGGGGAAAATGCGCTCCGTCTTGTTTCATTAACAAATTAAACTGAAATAGAGCTGCAACCATTCTCTTATGAACATACACTCGGGTCCTGCACCAAGAACACGCTGCCACCCATTTGGGGCAGCATCACCCCAGGAGAGAGCCCAGACCCTGACAAACCGTGTGTCCAGCCTAAGAGAGCAAGAGTCTTGCCCTTTAGTCCTACCGTAGTCCTGGCAGGTGGGGGTGACCTCAGGGGCCACTGTAAGGGTGGGTGCCTGGGGGACAAGACTCGCCCATCAAATCCCAGGTGCTGTTGCAAAGGGAGGGCGGTGCAGTCATTTACCCCAGGCAAATAAACAAACCAGTTCGGTGGCCGTGGTATGTGCCCAGAGTGAAGGAGTTTGTCATCAAGCAAACTCTGTCATGCTGAGGATGGTGAGCATTCCAGAAAGAACAAAGTTATTCAAGACCAACTTGAAAAACAAGTTGGACTCCCCTTCACCACAAGCTAAGATTACACCCTCAAACACACCTTTCTTCAATCCTGAGACATTGGCTTTTGCAGAGCAGTTAAAGGCAATTTGTTACAATGCTGTGATTTTCTTTACAAGGGCTCAGTACTACATAATTTAGGCAACCTACATTTTATATGCTGAAGGGGTATGGCTGAAAAGCTGATCCTTTCATGTTTTTATCTCCAAAGAGACAAAACCAGTGCTTCCAGGGGAGGAGGGGAACAGGAAATGGGGAGGGGGGGGTTTGCTGGAGGGAAAGAACAAAGCACACTCTGAGAAGAGGAAAAGCCCCTCTACTCTCCAAATATCACCCCATTAACTGGTGACCTGCAAGGAAGTTCGATCATGAACAGCTAATCCAACCGGAAAATATGTCCGAAGTATTTGTTATACAGATAGGCTCTGGGTTTGCTTTGTGTTCGTTTGGTTTGGTTTTTTTAACTGTAAAATTCAAGAATCTGAAAAATTCTAAGAAAATCTGACCTCAAACAGCGAGGTCTGGCCTATAACAAAACAAATTAAACAAAATCTTAAAAAATAGTAATAAAGCTATACTCAACTTTACTATAACTGAAGAAATTCCAATCAAACAATGAAGCACCACTAAAGCCAGACCTTTGTGAAAATGATAGTAGATACTGCAGGCCAAGTTGCTAAAAAACTGGTACCTTGTGGCACTGCTCTGTGAACTGGTACAGCCCTCCTGGACAGCAATGTAGCAACAGCCTACGAGAGCCAAAAACATGTGCCCTTTAACCCAGAAATCTTGCTCTTGGGAATTCACCCTAAGGAAAGAATCTACAATAAGGATGAAGCCATATCTCCAAGTATTATTTATAATAGCACATAACCATAGGGGAAAAAATCTAAATGTCCAGTAATAGATGAATGGTTAAATAAATTCAGTCTGTGAGATGATACATTTTAAGACCATTAAAAATCATCTTGAAGACTCTGTAACCATTTGGAAAACCTTTGCTTAAGGTTTACTGAAAAGAGCAGAATACAAAATTGGGTCTACATATGATTACAGCTCTATAGAAGTATGCCTGCATTCAGACAAGGGCTAAAAGAAAAATGAAAACAGTTGTGTTAGGATGGTGAGCTTATGGGTGAACTTTTTTCTTTTGTTTCATTTCCTTTATTGTGGTTACAGCATTTTATTTTGTGAAATAAAGAGAATTCACAGGGTGTATATGCAGCTCAACTCAGACTCAAAAGGATGAATGAGGAATCTGGGAAACCAATATGCTAGTTTTGGGCATGGGACAATACAGAGTCTCCATCCTGTGCTCTGCCTGGGGCCCTCCAATCACATCGCTTAGCCAGCAAAGCAGGCTGACCGGGAAAGGGATGCTCAGAGAAGCCACACGACTGATCCAAGGCTGTCTGACACTACCAGATGACAGACAGAGGATGAGCCTCCAGACTACTTTGCTCGAAAGCCCTGGCCCATCTTGTCTACTATTGTGGCCTCTAATTCCAAGGTACCTTCCTTCTCTGGGAAACAGTCTCCTCCTCAATAAAACAAAGAGATGAACACTTACTTTCAGAACTATGTGAATCTGACCACCTGCATCTGGTTCATAGATCATCTGCATCCAACACACCTGCACTGCAGGTTAAAGCCCCAACCCAAACCTAGCGAATCAGAGAGTATCTGGGACTGAAGTACCTGAATGTGAATTTCACGAGCCGCCCAGGCAATTCTTTAGGCATGGGGATAATTGAGAACATTAGTCTAAGAATCATGCAAACACCTGCCAAGTCCAAACACCCAAACTCAAATGTCCATCTCCCCCTAAGACGAAAAAGAAAATCTGCCGGATGTGGAGGAAAAAAACATTTAGAAGCCTATACTTGCTCAAAGAGCACTTAACCTCAAAGTTAAAGTGTTAGATAGAACACAAGAGAGTGACCTGTGTTTCTCAGACACATTTTTTTCTGGCAAAACAATTCCTGAGCAACCAGATAGTATCCGATTTCACATGCCCTGTGTTTAGCATAATGCTGGAAGCACAGTTAAGTGCTCAACATGCTTGCTGAAAAAATGAGTGAACGAATGAATAAGCAGGTAGTATGTAGTGTCTGCATCCCACTGTATTTAGTATCTGTTTGCCCACGCTGTGTAAGCTCCGTGACACGGGGGGTGGGCGTAGATCCTCCCTCTTGTTCTGCGCAGTGTCACGGTGGCCCCAGCCACTCGAATCGGGCCTGGGGTCCTGTGCACTTGTAGACAGTAGTTGAGGAAATGAACAGCAGACACCAGCAAGAGGCAGACAAAAAAAGTGAATGCTCCCGGATCCAGTCATCTCGATCATAAATGGATGCCGTTCCTACGAGGAGCAGGAAACAGGCAGCTTCTCAACCGAGTGCACACCGTGCCCTGGGCCCGGTGCTTCCACACTCATGAGTCCTCAAGGAAACCTCACAACTACATCAAGTAGACTAGTAACAAGGAACTAGGACTAAATGGTTTGCCCTAAGACACCGGCAGTAAGGAAGAGACACGGGATTCAAAACCTTATTCTTTACAGTCTAAGTAGAGGATAGTCAAACACAGAAAACCAGAGGATGAAAGAAATGTAAGTCTAAAATAATGTCCCTTCAAGGAGCCACAGTCCCAAGGAAAGCCACACAAAGATCGCAGGTGCTTCCAGAGGAGGCGCCAGGCTGGCCTCAGCCAAGGTGTGCACAGGGGGTGGCCCTTGCTAGCAAGCGCCTCTTTAGACAGTGAGTCCCAGCTGGTCATCGTGGGGCCCATCTCTCTGCCTTCAAGCAGTAATGGCAGCACTCACACCGCCCCCAAATCACCAGCAGCTGCAGACACTTCAGAATCCGACAGACGGACGGACATCACCCTCCGAGCCCTGCAGCATTCTGTCAGGTAGAATCGCTGTGCACCCCCAGGGGGGGCCACCTCACAGGCAACTCAAAGGCTGACTCTGAAATCAAGCTGGCCTGGATTCAAGTCCTGCCTTTACCATTTGCTGACCTCAAGACCTTCATCTCTCGAGCCTCAGCATCCTCCACTAGAGAGGGGAGTAGTAAAAAGCTTCCCTCATGGAGCTGTTCTGAGGACTAAATAGGACAATCCCTGAATGGACCTAACACAGGGTGGGCACACGGTAAAGGTATAGAAAGGGATTCCTGTTGGAACAGCTAGCAGGGGCCCTGTAAAATCTGATCTGAACATGACATGTTTCCCCAATTCGCAAGCACAAAGACCACCTGGAGGGTCTGCATTCTCTACTAATGTTTTCCCATTCCGCATAAAAAGCTTCACATATTAACACAGGGCAGAGACTTGTCATTTTTAATAGGCATGGAGTTAGTACCTATTCCTCTCCCCAGGGATCTAACTTTTTAATGATTTCCACATTAGATTTAACATTAAATGCAAATTGATCCATAAAGTCATCTAATTAGAAATTAAGCAGGCCATAGACATTGCCTAGAATTTAATTAGGAGAGCACCATGATATGATGAGAAATGCCCCTCACTAGGAGGAGAAGCTGGGGGGTTGGAGCTCCACCTCAGCCAATCACTGCCTGAGATCTGGAAGGCTACTTAGCCTGTCTGGGCCCCTGCAAAATGAAGAAGTGAGATTTCAAAGATCCTTTCCGGAAAGCCAAAGAAGAGAAATCTATAATTCAAACTGCTTCAGTAACCACTCATGGAGCAACAGGCTCTGGAAATGCAAAAACTCAGTCATGCCTTGAGGAGTTTTCAGATTATGGAAACCACAGCCTGTTCCATCCACCAAAACACCCTGGGCTTGCGAAGCAGAAGGGTTCGAATTTCCACTGTAGGCAATGCTACCTGGCATGCATTCCTCCCTCCAGGCATGCCCTCGCCTCTTTGGGGAGCCTCTATCCTCTGTTTATTTCCCAAGGCATAATTCTCAAGTCACAGAGTCTCAGAGCTCTTAGCTCAAGACTGGTGGAGCTGGTCAAGCCCTTTGCAATTTAAACCAATACCCCACCCTACCTCCAACCCAGAGCTTCTCCCAGATCCAATTCTGAAAAGGTTGCTAAGATTTATCTCAGCACTGCTTGTTCTTTTCAGCGCAAAAGAATCCTTGTGCCTGGCCTGGCCTTTGAGCCAAAAAAGTGGAAGTGGGAGAGGAGAGGAGATGTGCTGGGAAGCCATCTGGAATGAGCAGCGTACCACAGGGTCTGAGAGCTCGACGGGTATGCAACGTGGCTGGAGGCTACCACAGCCTGCCCTCAGCAAGGCCTGAGGCTGCCTCAGCAGCAGCATCTCCCTCTCGGGGAACTTGTGGGGCAATGTCTTACCCTCGTTAATGTGAGTGGTATCTGCCGACACTCTCCTCACATCCCACTGGGGGACAAGGACATCCTTCAGAATGCGCCACACAGCCCCTCCTCCTCCTCCAGACAGAGTTGAAGACCCCCAGGCATCTTCATCACTCCCCAGACTGCTCTCATTTTACTCTGTTCAGAGTCAGCAAACACGGGTTGCTGCTCTTGGAGAGGGCGGGAGGAGGGAGCGTGGGATGATCCAGGCCAGGAAGTAGCTGTCCCCAGCCCTGAAAATCTCAGACAGCAACCACACAACTCAGAGGTGGCTGTTCAGAAGATGGTCAGAACCCCCAAGAACATCCTCGGACTCCCAAGAACACCCCAGGGCAAAGCTTTCAAACTCTTAAAAGTTAGAGAGCTGCCCTTAATTGAACATAATGATACGTGTAAAGCCTACGGAAGTAAAATTCAGACTATTCAACCCAAATTCAGGTAGAGGAAGATACTTAAATAAGGTAACATTAGTGCAGAGGATAATGGGATTTGATGAAATGTCTCCATTTTAAAAAAACCTGGATTGCAATAAAACAAATGTAGAAAAGCATCTGACTATAGGCTGGCCTTGGACTCTACTTGAGAACCCTACGGGGATAAAATAAGAGTGTAATTTAGAGAAAAAAAAAGAAAAGAAAAGAAAAGAAACAGGATTCAAAAATACCCCTACACAAAATCAAAATGTTATTCTTACACAACTCCACAGGTGAATTATGTTGATAATGCTATCTGAAAAGGAAGTGGGAGAACATCAAAATCTTTACAGAAGAACCACATGACTCTATAAACCTGACACCAAAGCCCCTGACCCACAAGAGCTTGGGTGGGGGGGGAGGCCAGGGGCTACACAAGGACAGTGAGGAAGAGGATGGTAACATCACCTGTGCCTTCCCTCTGAACTGTACAGCTTAAATCACTTCCACTTTCTTCTTCTTTGACGCCCCAAGACAGTCCTGTGGGGGGGTGGGTTGGGGGGGGATGCCTGCTTATCTCTGTTTCATACCCTGAGAGGTGAGGAATCTGTCCCCACAGCCAACAGGTGACAGGTGCAGCATCTCAGCCTTAGGTCATGCCGGGGCCAAGCATCATCCATGAAGCACAAGGATTTATCTTTCCCAGGTATGTTCAGGCAGCTCTGTATGAGAGATAGTGGGAGGACACGGTACGGTTGTGAGCTTATTTTGAGCTATGACTACCAGAGCCGTACTTACCCCACCTCACAAAGCATGAGGTTAGGGGGAAAAGAAAGCCACTTCTTCCTCCTATATCTCAATAAAGATGCATATGAGCCAGGCATGGTTCTAAACACTTTACATACATTAACTCATTTTACTCTTACAACAGCCCTACGAGGCAGGTACTCCTATTAATACCCGCACCGTACAATTCTGGAAACAGCAAGGTTAAGTAATTTGCCCAAAAGCAAAGAGCTGGAAACCAGTGGTGAGACAGGAGCCAGGCGATGTGAGCCCAGATGCTGCTCACTGCCTCGAAAGACATCCCCATGTTAGTGGATTCAAGCCTGCCATGGACTTGGGGTGAGAGGTGGGGTACAGAACCCTCCCAGCTCACTGATAATACCACACAAAGCCTCCTTGACTTCCAGATGCTTCCAACTTTCAGAAACATGCAGGTCACCTCCCCCCACCCACCTCCCGTTATTGGGTTACTGCTGGAGGATCGTGTATTAAGGCAAACACCACTTTGACATAACCTAATAACCACCCCATCTCGCAGCATTCGGCAAGAACGAGTGCTACAGGGCACACGTGCAAACTTGATTCTCGGGCCAGGAGTGATTTCTGCAGGAAGTGTAATTCCATTGTCCACCTCACCCAGCACATCTTACATCCATAAAACACGAAACCTCCATCAGTCAGGACACCCAGGGATGAAAGGCCCTGCCTCCTGACCCATGTCTAGCAGGTGCCGCTAGACCCCATCTGGTGACAGAAAGTCAAACCTAATCTGATCTTTCCATTTGGAAACGTAATACCAAAGGTACACACATAGCTGGATATGGAAGGCAGCATGATCACAGAGACCTATAATTGTCCCATATTCAGTTCTGCTGCTTACTTATTTATTAGCTCGAAATTACTCCTGATATTGTAGCCTATGATCACTATAAACGGCATTCAGTACAATACTGACCATATGGGCAGACTTGACTGGCAATGGCTCATTCTCTAAAGAAAATTTACAAATTCACTCAGAAACCATTCAGTACAGCCAACTATGGGATGTGGGTCTGTACCTGCCCTGGAGAGAGCTGAAAGATCCTGCTTCAGATCCCAACCCAGTTGGTCACCCGGGAGCAAGAGAGGCTGTGACCTCAGGGCAAGAAGCCATCCGACTCCCAAGCAGGGAGCTTGAGCACTCTGCTGCTGACTTGGAACAGAGTTGCCCAACGAGAGCTGACAGGCCCATTTTGACCCACCATCTCTTTTTGTATGACCCAGGAGCTAAGAACGGTCTTTACATTTTGAAATGGTTAAAATAAAAAAAATTAAAAAAATCAAAATCAAAATAATAATAAATGACAGGGCGCCTGAGTGGCTCAGTCCGGTGAAGCATCTGATTCTTGATCTCAGCTCAGGTCTTGATCTCCTGGTGGCGAGTTCGAGCCCCACACTGGGCACCACACTGGGCGTGGAGCCTACTTAAAAATAATAACAACAACAACAAATGACAGCATTCACATCTCAGTGTCCATGAAAAAATGTTATTAGAACGTGTCTGTTGGTTTGCATAGTGTCTGCCATCTATGGCTACAGGCACGCTACCACTGCAGGGCTGAGCAGTGGCACAGAGACTACGGGGCCCGTGAAGTCCAAAATATTTACTATCCGGCCTTTTCCAGAAAAAAGCCTGCTGACCCCCGACTTAAAAGAACTGCTAGGAACAAGACCTTGAAAAAAAACCTAAAAGGAATCCAGGAGGAAAACACAAATGGTCGTGTCTTGACCACTGTCTGACATGCAATGGTTCAGCAGCGGCAAGGACAGACGGTCCTCAGCGAAGGGGAAGGGATGTCAGGAGGAGACGGGTAGTCCAAGGGCTACGAGAAAACCCTGTGCATTTCTAGCCACCCTCGGCACGGCAGAGACACCCCTCTAAGAGAGAAAGCGAGGCTAGATGGGGGTCCAGGGATTCGGCATGGCCTGCTGCTCCAACTCAACAGAGAAGGGAGGCAGATGGAAAGAATCAGTGCAAGTTCTCACCAGAGCTGAGCCCACCCCCACCCCCTTCCAGCCCTCGGCAGGAAGTGGACAGCCAGAGGACACGGAGCCTGTCCTCTAGGCTATGTCGCTAGGCTATGCCTTCTTTGTGATGTTTCTTAGTGCAAAAAAGGCAAATGACAGTCTCGGTTGTGAAGGGAGGGTCCGCAGGGTGAACTAGGAAGTGAGTACAACATCCCTTTGTCAAGTTTTTAAAACAACAAATGATGGAGGATGATCCTTATCCTTCTGTCCCCATACACCTCACCACCTCTGTTAATCTGGGAACTCCTAGAGCTGGGGTTGCCAGATTCAGCAAATAAAAATTCAGGATGCCCAGTTAAGTTTGAATTTCAGGTACACGACAAATTTTTTACCATAACTCGGTCACAAACGTTGCTTTTTGGAAACTCAAATAATGAGAAAGACTTATACTAAAAAAAGTACTGGCCGTTTGACTGATATTCAAATTTAACAGGGCATCCTGAATTTTAGCTGGCAACTAAAATCCAAATCGTGCATGGGAGGTGACTCCTCGCCCCCAGCCTCTGCCGGTGAAGATACTGCAGGGCAGGTCCTGTCTCGGGGAGCCCTGCTTGCACTCACAGGATGGCGGCTCCCCAGTGTAGGGGTGGCCTGCTTCCAGAAACAAGCTTCCCCAGGAGCAGAGCACCTGTGCCCTGAGCCCAACTGAAAGCAATGATCCCTGAGCCCTTTCCCCAGCCACCATCTGAACCCAAGACACACATCTTCTCACCCTCGGCCCCTGGGCTCAATTCCGTTCTCTGATCCTTCAAAAAGCCCTTCCCAACTGGAAACGATGTCTTCTCTCCCTCATGCCTGTTCGCTAGACCACAAGGTGTTTCTTCCAACCCTGGGCTTTGTCTCTGATGAAGGAATGACTCCAGGACATGAATTTAAAGGAATCTAGGAGATGAAGGTGTTGAAACCATATTATGTTAGATGGTCCTGAACAGGAGCCAGAAACAGTAAGTGAGGACAACCTCACCCCTACCCCCAGGTAAGCTCTATACGGGCAAGGATTTTTGTCTGTTTTACTCACATCCACGCCCCTGGTGCCTAGGACAGTACCTGGCACCTTTTGGCACTCAATGGATAACTGGGGTTGTTACCAGCTGAACAGTGTCCCCCAAAATTCACATACTGAAGCCCTATCCTTCAGAATGTGATGGTGTTTGCAGACAGGGTCTTTAAAGAGAACTCATGTAAATGAACTGGCAAGGCGGGCCTTAACCCAGCATGACTGGAGGCCTTATACGAAGAGGAGATGTGGACACACAGAGAGACCACATGAGGACACAGAGAGAAGGTGGCCATCTGCAAGACAAGGAGAGAGACCTCAGAAGAAACCAAACGTGCCAACAGTTTGACCTTGGACTCACAGCCTCCAAAACTAGGAGAAAATAAATTTCTGTTGTTTAAGCCACCCAGTCTGTGGAATTTTGTGATAGCTGCCCTGGGAAAGTACTACTGAGATTAACGAATAAATGAATGAATGAGAGTGGGAAGAGCCCATGCCTGTCTGGTTCTCCATTTTCCCTTGGGTACTTAGGCCAGCACATGATGAGCTCTTGTTTAAAAATGCCAGCAAAGCAGCCAGTCTCTCCCCAGAGCACCATTGGGGGCTGACCAGGCCAAAGCTGCTGGGGACACAGATATGGGCACAGTTTCTATCACTCCACTCCCAGACCTTCCCGCTTCTGGGACCAGCTGTTCAGGAGGCATCTGTTCTCTTGACCAGAGAGCGGCAGGTGAACAGCCCTCAGAGGCGATTACTTCAGAGTTTTCCACTGGCTACCACATGTACGTTCCAACCTTACAGACAGGAGAGGGTCTAGGAACAGGTACTTCTGGGCATTAGTGTAATGATGTGATGCCTGGAGCTGCTGCAGCCATTTGCTCACCATGAAAGAGAGAAGCTGACATGTAAACAGTGAAAAATGGGAAGAACCAGGTCCTTGACTAGGTCACTGAGCTGCTGAGCTAACCAACCCTAGGATCACCTGACCTCTGGACTTCTAATCTTGGGAGATAGAAGATCTCTTTATTCTAAAGCCATATGAGTTTGTCTGTCACTTGCAGCTAAAAGCCTCCAGCTATAATACGTGAGCTGGAATGCTGCCAGTATTGACTTTCTGGTTTTACCAGGCAAAATCTATAGATCCTGACTTTTTCAAGTTTGGAACCTTTTTAACATCAAAACATTCTACAGACAACCGATCTAGTAGCAAGTAGTAATTTTAGTATCCAATATCTAAAGGCCAACAGAAGACCACAACTTCCAGTAATGTTTCTTTTTTTTTTTTTAAAGATTTTATTTATTTATTTGAGAGAGAGAGAGTGAGCACAAGCAGAGAGAGAGGCAGGCAGAGGGAGAGGGAGAAGCAGGTTCTCCACTGAGCAGGGAGCCTGACACAGGACTCGATCCCAGGACCCTGGGATCATGACGTGAGCCACAGGCAGACACTTAACCAACTGAGCCACCCAGGCGCCCCTCCAGTAATGTTTCTTAAGTGAATCTGCATTTTAGACAGCTAACTCTAACACATCTAAAAACACTTGGGCATCATGTTAGACAACACACATTGCATTAAATGAGCCTGCAGACAATCCTGGGTGTGCATACAGGTTTGAGGACCCTCAGCATTAACCACACCCTTCCCCCCCAACCCCTGAGAAATATCTGGCCCCCAAATGAAAATTCTCTCGACTGGACAGAGGCCAAAGACTGGACCAATTCAGTCTGCATCAAAGCTGATGCTTCTCATCAATTTGGGTCCAAGTTCTACGTAAGACTCACCCCCTCCCATGAAGGCTTCCCAGCTGCTATCCCTCAATTGCTGTCGGTTCAAAACTGCCCTCTGATGCTTGCATCATCAACCCCAAGCACACTGGACTTGACCGATTCTCACCCAGAGAAAAACTTGGTCTCTCGTTTCACTTTGTCCCTAGGATTCCCACATGATGGACACAGTGCCCCAGGGCAGAAAAGACAGCAGCAGTGGCAGTGGTAGGATTTTAGCAAGCAATAAATTCTAGCCAACGTGCCAAGTACTTGACGTGCATTATTTCAGTTCGTCTTTCGAAGCAGCCTCGGAGGTAAGTATGTCATTATTCCCGGTTTACCAAATGAGGATGGTGAGATGGCGTCCAGGTAACCTGCCCAAGGCCACACAGCCAGTTAAGCGGCAGAGCTCAGGCGTCATCCACACGCGAGCGTTAACTGAAGCTATGTGGGTGCAGAAAAGTGAATGGGCCTCAGAGGAGGAAGCACGGCCAGCCAGTATCCGGAGGCGGAATGGTCAGACTGGTAGGAGACCTGAGAGCCCC
The DNA here is from genome assembly GCF_054177405.1 of Leptonychotes weddellii. Taxonomy (NCBI): domain Eukaryota; kingdom Metazoa; phylum Chordata; class Mammalia; order Carnivora; family Phocidae; genus Leptonychotes; species Leptonychotes weddellii. The sequence goes on from NC_138379.1 coordinate 39,384,133, forward strand.
CTGACTTTTTTACAGCTAAGAACAGGGGCTTGCTCCAACAAGGAGCTCACATTATTAGATGGGTGGAAGGAGGAAGGAATGGTGGATGGATGGATGGATGGATGGATGGATGAGTGGGCAGGCAGGTGGGAGATTTCTGAGGACCAGTGTGATTCCATGAAGAAACAAGAAGACCGCCCCTATCTAGGGTTACTATACAGAATGTCCCTCAAAAGACACAGATTGCCCAAATGGATCTGGAAAAAGACACTCCACCTTTAGCGCAGAGTACCTTAATCACGCCTTCGGGCCTAGCACTGGGCTGGGGGCCCTTGGCGGGGAAAGAGGTAGGGAGGACCTGCAGAGGAGAGGACGGTTTGGCACCTTCAAGCCCGGGGACAGATGAGCAAGCCTGGTGCAGCCTAACCAGGAGTCAGGGACCAAGGCTCAGAACAATGACTTTGTAGAAGGAGTAGAACCTTGTGACGGACCAATGTTTGCTTCATTGTTACTGTGGTTAATTGGTTACCTTGCTGTCTTTGTTACTTTACCTTTATTACTTTGTTACCCTTGCTTCTGTGTCAGTTTCCTTGTAGTGATTCTCAGGAAAACCTGAGAGGGTAAAGGGCCTGTCTGCAGTCTCTAAGGGATAAGGAGGACGGGACACAAGAAGCTGCATCTCAGGCCCTCCCCCAGACAGGGAGGAGCAGACACTAAAGGACTAAAGTGTGTATTGCAGAGGCCTGGTCTAGCCGTCAGACCTCAGCTTTGCCAGCCAGGACCTCTGTGCAAAAGATCCATCTGGTTCCTGGGGAGGTTCATGCTCTGCAATATCCCAGAGGACAGCGAGAAGCTGGGCTGGGCAAAACCCCAGCTGCAGCCTTAGGGGGTCAGTGGTGACTCTTTAGATGGCACCAGACAAACATGGACTCCAGTTAACAAAATATTACTTCACAACTGCATCAATCTCTCCTAGCTCCTGCTCTACACAGGATCTCTGTTGCTTACAATCCTTCGTCCTGCTCATTCTACTACTTCTTTCTTCCTTCCACCCTCTGACGCGGCCTGACCATCTCTTCCCGAGATCACACCCTAAGACTCCTGTCTCTTTTCCCCTTTCAATCCAGCCTCAGAGTCAGAGGAAACTTTCTGAACCTCTAATCCAATCGCATCTCTTCCCAGGTGAAAATCCTGCCGGACGGCCAGCCACCAAGAGACACAACCCACACTCCTCACCTCGGCATTCGCAGCGAAGGCCTGGAAAGCCCGCCGCAGGCTGGCCGCCCGTTCCACGCCAGCTGGAGCCTCTACCCGGAATGCCAGCCCCGCTGCTTCCACAGCCTCCCTTGCTGCTCACCCCCACCCTCTCCCCTGCACAGCCTCACTGCACCTCCCCGTCCTTACTCATGTGGGACAAGTGCCTACACGCACGGTCTCGACTCTTCATCACCACACCGATCGTGATCTTCAAGACATGTCCGTTTCTCTCTCCTGCTGCACAGGAGCTCCACAAGAGCAGGATCCTAGGACGTCCTAGGACGGTGCTTGGCCAGACCAGGCGCTTGGTCCTCCCTGAAGGACTGCATGACCAGGATCACTGCGTACCCACAGTGGGCACCGGGCTGCCCTCCGTGAGCTAGCGGCTGTCATCAGGTTTATACTCAGTTCCACTGGGACCACCGCACTCCTCACTTCACCGTGAACTCTCTGAAGAACAAGGAGCCATGTCCCATTCACCCTTGTGACCCAAACATCTGGCATGTAGTGGACACCCAGCGATGGTTGCCACATTATTTTCATGAAGCATGCATACATAATACCATCCCTTTTTTAAACGAATTATTAATACTTTATTATTTCTCTGCTTATTACTGTTGCATAAGTTTAAGGGGGGGAGGGGGAGAGACGTGTTGCAGTGTTGGAAGTTTTAAAATGTATAAAAGCTCCCTTCTGAAAAGGGAGATGAGAAAGGATCCAGTAAGTCAAAGAACTGGAAGACTGCAAAAAGGGGCCCAAACTGGTTGTAAAATTTAAATATCTCATTTTTCTGGTTTTCCATTTATGAACAAACAATACAAAAATGTATTAGGTAGAAAATGATAGTCTTCACATGATCCTATATCCTAAATATATGATCATTATTAGCATCTGATACAGATTCTTCCCCCAAATTAATGCATATAAAAACATGATATAAGGTGTACTTCTTTTATACACACACACATATACTGAAAATAGGATCACATGACCTACTGATCTGTAACTCTCACGTAATCCCTCTGCCATCTCTCCATCACAGGACAGAAGTCAACCTCATCACTTTCAGTGGCTTCATAATATTCACTATATGCTTTTACTGAAGTTTACTTAGCTATTTCTTTATCAATGAATTTTTTAAAGTCCCAGTTTGTCACTACACCAAACACTACTATGAGGGCCATTCCTGTCCATACATAATACAACTCTTTTTTTGTTTTTTTTAAGATTTTATTTATTTATTTGACAGAGAGACAGCAAGAGAGACCCACCCAGGCATCCCTCTACTTGTTTATTCTTAATGTATTTGCATTCCTAATCTGCTTAATTTCTCCTTACAGCAAAAATGGCTGGAGGGGGCCATTTATGGCTCTGAGGTAGTCAGGAGCATCTGCTAGAGAGAGAGAAGGTGAGAGCTGATAGTGTGGGAAGAGGGAAGCACAGGAGTAGGCACATTTAAAAAGCTTGGTAAACTGGGGTTCTTGAGCCTTGTTGCCCTGCTGCTTTGAGTGGTCAGCATGACACCTAGCACAGTGGGGGCACCTGTGTTCATAATATGGCTGTGATCTTTCCCAGGCATCCTCTGTTTAAGAAGACAGGGAAGAGTTGTAGAAATATTCTTCAAAAAATTATAAAAGTTTTGCTGCTCCAAGTGTTGAACAGTATTCATACTGAAACTGTATTAACAAAGAACAGATCTGGGGTGCCTGGGTGGCTCAGTCGTTAAGCGTCAGCCTTCGGCTCAGGTCATGATCCCAGGGTTCTGGGATCGAGCCCCGCATTGGGCTCCCTGCTCCATGGGAAGCCCGCTTCTCCCTCTCCCACTCTCCCTGCTTGTGTTCCCTCTCTGGCTGTCTGTGTCAAATAAATAAAATCTTTAAAAAAAAAAAAGAACAGATTTCCCCTAAGGATACTGGCAACATGAAATCTTAGGCTACACCAATTGGTGGCAGTGGGTTTTAGTTTAAAAAACTTCCTTTTGTTCAAATATGTGCCCTTAGTCCTAGCTCTGCTCTCACTGTTCCCAGTGTCCCTTAGAGGACAGGAATGACGAGCAGGCACATACACCTCCGCTCCAGCAGCTGCTCATGCTGGAATCTGTCTGCGGGAGCTGCAGGCTCGCAGGGTTGGCAAGGGGTCCTACCTGTGATCGATTTGCTTTATGGTCAGAGCCCGGAGCTAAAGACCTCCATGTGGAGTAGCTGTCTTCACTTGAGGTATGTGCAGTTCTTTGTGCCACAGTGTAGCCCAGAGTTGACCCGGTAAGGCTTCTGAACCCTGGGCAAGAATAGAACCTTGCCTGTTTTTCTTGAAGACACAGAATCAGTGAGGTGAGTATGGATTAGCGCTGTGGACAGTTCTGTGGGTCAGAGACTGTCCTGCTGAAGGTTTATAACTCCATTGTTCAAAACATCCTTGATTGAGGCAAGGGTGGAGGAAAACTTTATATACTACTGACAGGAGTCTAAATTGTATAAGCTTTTCTGGAAGCCGTTTTGACAATAGGGATTAAAGTGTCAAATTTGCATTCTCTATGATGGGCAGTTCTACTTCACAGAAGTTACTTTAAGGAAAGAGTTGTACTGGGGCGCCTGGGTGGTTCAGTCATTAAGCGGCTGCCTTCGGCTCAGGTCATGATCCCAGGGTCCTGGGATCGAGCCCCACATCGGGCTCCCTGCTCAGCGGAGAGCCTGCTTCTCCCTCTCCCTCTGCCCCTACCCCTGCTCGTGCTCTCTCTCTCTCTCTCTCAAATAGAATCTTAAAAAAAAGAAAAAAAGAATAAACAAGCAGAGCACAGAGAAAATCACCTATGAATGATGTAGCTAAGCTTGAGAAGGTCGCCTGTGAGTGAGTCCTTAAGTTCTGGTGTACACTATGAAAACTAACTCAAATGTCATCATTACATCTGAATACATGCCTTAAAATGGCTTGCAGATAGCTCCACTATGTCTGTGGGTAGAGGGATTTTGTTTTTGACATAGAGGCAGGCAGCTGGCTGGCCACCAAAGCAAAAGCATGAGGAGGAGTGAAAGGGGTGATCCTAAGGTCTCAGTCGAGTGTTTTCAAAAGAACAAACACATCAACTGCTTTCCTCCACAAACCGTGAGACAAACATCCAGTCACGCAAGTACAGCAGCATGAGTAAACAAGTCTTCTGCTGGCCTTAATGCTTCTGCTAAGGAACAAGGGCCACAGACATCATTTCTTTCCCAGACTTAAACTTTCTGGAAAATCTCCAACTAGCCAATGATCTGGAGACAGCTTCATAAACCAAAACTCTCCTCCTAGACACAGCAACTGAGATCTACAAGCGCAACACCTCACATGGTGTACAGATTCCTGGGGTCAAGGTCAAGAGAGGACCTTGGGCCAGTCACATGCCCTTTCTTAGCTTGGTTTTCCCATCAGTGTAAGATGGGGATGTAGGGGACCATGGTGGAGAATGCCAGGAGGTCCAACCATGACCACTTCTCTCCTGACCGGCGTGAGCCAGGCTGACCCTCCAGCTCAAGCCTGGAGTGTTCATGAGCTGCAGGACACCAGGAGTGTCCCATCTGCTCTGGCTACCCCAGAGGACCTGGAGAGTCCTAGAAGCAGCCAGGAAAGGAGCTCAGTGACAAGTTTCCAAGTCAACATGCACCCTGCAGCCCAGAAGCCCCGCTGCCTGCTTGAGAAATAGCTACCATGATGGTTTGAACAGCAGAATCATCCCGTCAGAGGGAACCTTATATATAATGACCCGGATATGCAACAAAACGGATAAAAAGTGGGATTAGAATTTCTTAAGTTGTAGTACTTACTTATTACAAATACAATGAAACTGCTCTCATGAACATAGGTTTAAATCACAAATGAAGCTCCTAATAGGTTTCTCTTTTATTTTGCCTACGATATACCAAAAATCCTGATTCATAAATAGTTGCAAATGTTGTCTATGTTAACCTTCTACTCGCAGCCTCAGAAATCCATTCAATTAAATTAAAACCCAGAAACCTGAAGGTAAGGCAACAGGAAATTTTTATTCTCAAGTTCGGTAACATTTCTTATCAGAAAATGTTCAATTCAGAGGGAGTTGAAGTACTTTCACCGGCCAATTTAAGCTTTTATTTCTAAAGGAAAACACTGTTAAAATGTATCTCCTACGATGATATAATTCAATCTTCAGTGAGGTCAGCTCTAAAAATCCCTGGATACTCAGTACCAGGCTCTGACAGATATTTACGTAAAACTTCAAAAGAGTCCAATTTGTTTCGCACACTGAGTTCAAACTAAGTTTCGATTTTATCACTGACACTCAGACCAGCTTTTGTAAATAAGCATGATGAGAACACAAGCCCATACTGCCTAATGGAGCTCATTCAATTTATTTTAAAAGTTTCAGCGAGATACACAAGGGGCAAAAGTGAGATTCTAGGGGCGCCTGGGTGGCTCAGTCATTAAGCGTCTGCCTTCAGCTCAGGTCATGATCCCAGGGTCCTGGGATCAAGCCCCGCATCAGGCTCCCTGCTCCGCGAGAAGCCTGCTTCTCCCTCCCCCCACTCTCCCTGCCCTTGTTCCCTCTCTCGCTGTCAAATAAATAAATAAAATCTTTAAAAAAAAAAAAAAGTGAGATTCTATTTGAGAGATTCAGGCAACAGAGTTCGTCAGCCAATGTAAAAAAAATTATCTATCACCTCATTTGATATATTTTAGCCAAAAGTTTCCTTGAGGGGTCCACAAATTGCGGTATGAAAAAGATAACCCCTAAGAATTATTATCACTCTAAATAACTCGTAAAAGATATCCTAGTATAATGTACACATTGTATATTACGCATACAGCACCATTCTAAAAGGCTATCTACTCAATAAGCAGAATTTATCTATATGACACACAACTTCTGGTAGGAACTGGTATGCAACCCAGCATTTCAGCAATCTGTGCTGCCTTGTTCTCAGAGTATAAGGCAAGATTTTCTTCATTTCTGTACGTGTCAAGTGTTTCAAAGAATTGGTCCTTCTCGTCGTTTGCCTGGATAAACACATGCAAATGCAAGCAAAACGCTCACAACTACATCCTCCACTCCTCTTCCATCAAGGCGGATCGCAGGGGCATGTAGAATCCAGCCTTGGGACTTGTGCTAACCAGGGCGAGTGCTCAGGTTCTTTTCCGTGCTGCATCATGCACGATGACACCAACTATTTTCACGGAGGATTGGGAGGTGAGGATTCTGAAGCTACGAGTACATTTTCTGTGTCTGATTGAAACCTGGTGGTAGAATTCTAGGATTCTGAAGAACAGGGGAGAAAACATGGGGTCTGGGAAAATGTGAGAAGATACAGAAAACCTGCTGGTCTCGAAAACAGAAAGGACTACCCAGGAGAAATGTGGATGCCCAGAGAGCTGTCAGCTCAGTTTGTGCCTCAGCCCTCAAGCCAAGCACCAAGTTCAGCTGCAAAAGCAGTACAGAAGTTTAGTCCTTTCCACTTCTCTTTCCTTCCCTGAAGATGGAGGCTCTTTTCATTCATTCATTCATTCATTCAGTCAGTCAGTCAGTCACTCCACAGGTACCTGCTGGATATCTACCTGCAAGGCAAACTGCTGGGCATACACATGGTGTATGTTTTTGTTAGCACAAATATTGTATTTCATCTTGGACAGCTCTGCAGTGTCCTCAAAGAGAACTTGAAGATACTGAAAATGAGTGACCACCACCAGAACCAGGACTCACCTGCTCATAAAACAGTTCCAGCGCTTGGCAAATGTTAGCTCTATTTTGACTTGTGCAAGCCTGCTTTGAGCTCCTGTGTACCAGGCAGGATACAAAGTTCCTGTCCTCAAGAGGGCTCAGAGGGAGAGAAGGGGATAAATCCAACACAGAGGTCAGTGTGATCGATGGGGGCCTAAGGAAGAGGAAGGCAGGCTTACTTATATCGCCCTGTAGGAGACGGGAAGGCTTCTGTAAAATGATGTGCATTCTTTTTAGAAACGAGAGCTGGACAAGGGCGAGAGTGGATCATAGCGGAGACGCAGGTAGGAGAGAGGCAGAGGCAGCAGAGACCGTTGAGCACGGCTGAAACTGAGGAATAGTGGCCAGGAGTGTGGAAGAGAGGACCAGGACCTTCTCATCCAGCAGAGTGAACACGATGCAGGCCACATGGTTTCAGACACCTCAGTCACCCATAACTTCTCAGAGGGCAAAAGAGTGGCTCCTCTAGCAAATTCCACATGCCAAACTGAGTGGTCACACTGCACTCTCCCTGTGCTTGGCAGGAGGCCCGTCCAGTACACACATGACCTTCCTCTGGTCTCGGTACATGGAGGGGACCTCCCAAAACAAACCAACCACAAAGCCGACGCAGCCGTAATAGAGGATAAACATAATATGTGTCTGACTCGGCAGAAGCCAGGTTCCTCTAACATATCTCTTTCCGTGCTCTAAAAGCCATGCAGTGTTTTAAAAAGCACACCCACAAATCAAAACCACAATGAGATATCACCTCATGCCAGTGAAAACGGCCAACATCAAAAAGACAAGAAATAATAAGTGTTGGCGAGGGTGCAGAGAAAAGGAAGTCCTTGTGCTCTGCTAGTGGGAATGCAAACTGGTGCAGCCACTCTGGAAGACAGGATGGGGGTTCCTCAAAAAAGTTAAAAATAGAGCTACCCTACAATCCAGTAATTCCACTCCTGGGTATTTACCAAAGAAAATGAAAACACTAATTCTTAAAGCTATCCGCACCCCTATGTTTACTGCCACATTATTTACAACAGCCAAGATATGGAAGCAACCTGAATGCCCACTGATGGATGATGGATGGATGCTGTGGTGTATGCATACAATGGAATATTACCCAGCCTTAAAAAAAGAATGAAATCTTGCCATTTGTGACAACATGGATGGACCTAGAGAATATTATCTAAGTGAAATAAGAGACAAAGGCAAACACTGTGTGATTTCATTTATATCTCAAATGTAAAAAACAAAACGAACAAGCAGAAAGAAACTCATAAATACAGAGAACAAACTGTCACCAAACACAGCAGGGAGGGAAGGGGGATAGATGAAATAGGTGAAGGGTTAATTAATAAATACCAACTTCCACTTATAAAATAAGTAAATCATGAAAACTACAGCATAGGAAATATAGTCAATAATATTGTAATAATGCTGTGTGATGACAGATGGTGACTATACGTATCATGGGAAGCATTTCATAACATATATGACTGTTGAATTACCATGTTACACACCTGAAGCTAATATAATATTGTATTTCAACTATATTTCAAAATAAAATGTTTTAAATAATTAAAATGGTCTTCACCAAATAACAAAATAAAATAAAATAAAATAAAAGCACACCCAGGGCCACTCTGCTTCCAGAGATTTGGAGGTTTAGCTAATTTGTTTAGAAGATGGCTATGCAAATTTGCACTACCCCTAAGCCTCAGTTTGAAAATGAGAGGAAGAATCTCCAGCTTTATCTGGGAAGAATTTTTTTTTTTTAAGATTTTATTTATTTATTTGACAGAAAGAGATATAGCGAGAGAGGGAACACAAGCAGGGGGAGTGGGAGAGGGAGAAGCAGGCTTCCCACTAAGCAGGGAGCCCAACATGGGGCTCGATCCCAGGACCCTGGGATCATGACCTAAGCCGAAGGCAGACACCCAACAACTGAGCCACCCAGGCACCCCTGTATCTGGGAAGAATTTTTTTAAATATTTTATTTATTTATTTGACAGAGAGAGAGAGCACAAGCAGGGTAAGTGGCAGGCAGAGGCAGAAGCAGGCTTCCCACTGAGCGGGGAGCCCGACGTGGGGCTCGATCCCAGGACCCCGGGATCACGACCTGAGCCGAAGGCAGCCGCTTAACTGACTGAGCCACCCAGGCGCCCCTCTGGGAAGAATTTTAACAAAAAGAACACCCAGAGCCCATGCAACAGATAGCTGCTCCTGCAGGTCAACTCACACTAGGCACCACTCACCCAGCTCTCCAAGGGACGCACTAACTGGATTCCAGTGGCCCCACATTCACTCACTCCATGGATATATTCTGAATGCCAGTTGTATGCAAAGCACTGTGGAGAGACAAAGGTGTGCAAGCCACAGTCCGCACACTGAGAGAGCTTACAGTTTAGGAGGAGGGAAGGACAGCTATGAAGAATGGTATAAAGCATGCAGGATGGTAAGGGTGCCATTAAGAAGACACTGATGGCCCGCAGGAAATCAAGATCCTCTTCTGGTAGAGGAGGAAGGGGCTGGGAGAAGACTTCCTGACGGAGGTGGCTGCAGAGAAAACAAGGAGGTTTTGACAGACCAAACAAAAAAGGTGGTACTCTTCTCTGAGCATGAGCGATGCACCACTTACATCTCAGACCACCAGTGGGCGAGGTGACATTATCTCCATGGACTGGGCAAGGAAAGCCTGGCTCAGCCAGCAGGAGTGACTTGCACAATGTCACACACATCCTTGGTGGCACAGCCAAGCACCAAAGTCCTCATTCTCTAAGGGAAGCCTTCCTGGTAGAGGGAACGGCATGGGGATGGCACATGTGGGAAATGACAACATCCCATTTGCAGGGCACCAGGCTGGAAGGACACACTGAGACCACACTGCTGGGCCCTCAAATACCAGGCCAAAGAGGACGTGTCCACTGGCTGGGTGATGAAGCAGACAGGGAAGAGGAGACTCTTGAGAAATCAGTCTGGGATCAGGTGTAGCGGCTAAAAGCCACAGAAGCCAGTCAGTGTGGTCTGAATCCCAGCTCTGAAAGCGGTTAGCTGCGCACTCTGGACAAGGCTCTTCATTTCTCTGTGCCTCCACTTCTTCTTCTATTAAATGAGGGAGGGGTGTGATAATACCACCTACACCTACTTCACAGAATTATTGTGAAAATTAAATGAATTGCAAAGCACTAAGTATAATGCTGGCCACAAGAAGTATGGCTGGGTAATAATGATGATGCTGTAGCAACTTTATTAACCACAGCAGACACTGACTGGGGCTGGAAGATCATCTCAGAGACAGCTAGAGAAATCCAGGCAAGAAAAGATGGTTGTAGCTTCAGAGGGAATGGAAAGGAAGTTACAGATATGAGAGATGGTTCTCAGAAGGGGAAGAGAGACACTTCATCGAGGCTTGAGCCTGGGAGAAAGGCAGGGCTGGCTGGAGGCACCACTCAGCCATATGAGCACTTGACAAAGACTCAGGATTCCCTGCTGGACTCTGCCCCTTACATATCCGGGTGCATTTCTCTGAGCCTCAAATCTTCCTTCTCTAAAATGAAGCTTGCAAGCCTCACACTTTCTACATCAGCATTGTTCTGAGGATCAAATAGGACATTAAGGCACAAAGCGCTGTACAGAGCTGTGATGGGGACCAGTCTGGGGAATGAGCAGAAGGAGAGGGAAACTACTTAACCCATCTGTGATGTTCCCAGAGGGTAAGACGGAGGGTCAGTTCCAACACCGGCACCCTGCGCGGCTGCAGGCGGGTACCAGCCCAGGACCACGGACACCTGAGGCCGCCGTGGAACAGAGAGTAGAACACACAAAGGGTCTGGTTCAAGAGGCAGACCAGGAGGCAGCCTCCCACTGCTGGCAGCAGAATTCACCATTCCAGGGCACACCAGGGATAAAGGAAGTCCAGAGCGTGGCTCTACCTCCTCCAGGTCTCCAGTTATAGAGCCTATGAGCAGATCAAAAGAAGGGTCTGGAGCCAGCCAGAGAGAGATCCTGCAGGCAACCCTGCGACAGGTCACATTTCCTGCATTATACTGTCAGCCACTGGAATTTCATATAGAAATTCATCTTGTTTATGTTGAGTGTCGTCTACATGGTCCAGGAGAGCAAAAAGACAAGCAGCTCACATTCCTTATGTAAGCTGTCTTTATTTTAGCTTTGGCAGTACCAAACTCAGGACCCCCAGCCCCAAGTCTCTTCTCTGGCAGACCCTGCCCCTCCCCATGACATCACTCACCACAGGAGACTGGAATCACCCCCTAACACAGCTCTCTCTCCCACTACCCTGGTTCCTCGATGTTCCTTGAATTAACCTAGAGTTCTCATTCTCTGAATCCTCAGCACCTACCACAGATGCTGGCATACAATAAATTGAAAGTTCACACCATCTTTTGGAACTCAAAAAAGACAGGGAGGACTCCCAGGCACAACCCACTCCAATTATTCAAATTTCCCCTTTAGTCAAAAACAGCTTTCAACATAGCAGCACCTCATTTATTCAAACCTCCGTTTGGTCTTTCCACATATCCAATTTCCCAGATCAAAAGCAAGGCCCAATTTAGGTTTGGGATCTTAGTTGTACTTTGTTTGATACAGGTTCTAGAACAGTAAAAGCCCTTGCCACTCCAAAATATAGTTACTAAATTAAAACACTCCAGAATAGTGCCTTCTCCCTTCAACCAACTTTTTCTGCCGACTTTCAACAGTTTTAGAGTTGATAAATCAGAGGAAGCCTTTATTTAAAGAAAGGAGAAAAAAAAAATTCTAAGTAAACTGTTCCCAATGTTCTCTAAGAATGTGGACTCTAAGAACACAATCTGTCCACACAAAGATAAATGCAGTTTTATTAAAGAAAACACAACGGGCTTACACATACTCTTCAAATAGTGTACAGGGTACACATGAAGAAGCAAACACAAATTCAAAGGGGGTGGGACCACAGGGGCCCGGGGCCCCGGTGGGCACTGCTGAGGTTTTGCTCCAAAGCTGAACTGGAAGGCGGGCCTTGCTAGAGACGGGCTCCTTGCTCTGTCCTTCCCAGGGTAACCTCTCCCACGGACCCTCGAACGGAACTCAAGGAGGTGCCTGCAGAGGCCGGCAATGCGGCCACAGTGACTATTCTCAAAATAATTTTTATTGAAAAAACAATCAACTGAACTACTTATAATCTGCAAGACCAAGTCCCTTGGCACCAAATGTGTTCAAGGCCTCAAATGCTACAGGAGTTTCGATTTATTCCAAATATAGACCTGAAATCACGGACTAAGAAGCAAAAGCAGCAGTATTTTAAGTGACTGACCAACTCCATCCAAATATCCCACCCTTCTTGCCTCAGAGTGATGGGAAATAATGAGAGTCAAGAAATACAATTTCTAGAAATTCTCCCTTCCATCACTGAAGGAAGAGTTTTTACGACCAGTGTGACTTTTAAGAATGCTAGCAGAAACTAAAATATACGCAGAACTTCTTTCCACTGCACTCCCCCGAGGAAAACGTCACTTTTTTAGTAATATAAAAATATATTGTAGGTTTATACTTTGGCGCCCCTCACTACTTGAGCATTTTTTCAAGCACCTGGATGTTAACGTTATTAAAATGAATGAAGATTCTGTCCCTGCCCATAAGGACCTCACAAGTCAGGTGTCCGTGCCTAAAATGAAAGGCTCTACTAAATGATTGATAACTAATTTCTCTAAAGGACTTTTAGAAAAAAGACCCAAAGTTCTGCGCAGTAATCTATTCTTTTCCCTAGTTTAAAAAAGAATTTAACATAAACAGAAAAATCTAAAAGGGAGATGCTGCAACATTCAAAGTGGTAGAATCTGAGTCAGAGCGTTATTCACCAAAAAAATGACCTGCTCAGTGACAAGGCCTATGCTAGACACCGGTGGTCACCAGTCCCCACTCTCCATAATGAATTCATACCACCTTGTCAGCTTTCATAGATGAAAACACTCGCAGGCCTGTCCTCCTTTCTGTGACAGATAACTAATGCTTCCCCCAAAGACCACACATTCACTTTATATATGACATACATAATTTCTATAATGGTAGGCTGAATTCCAACTGGGATTCAAGTCCACACAATTCTACACAAAGCTGACCTTCAATTAAAGGGCCAGGAGCTCTAGTTACTGGGATTTCTTTCATTCCAACTCATTTAACAAATATTTACTGAGCACCAACTGCCAGAAATTTCCTAAACACTGAGCAACTACACTGGCCAAAAACAGACATGGAACCTTCCCTTGTGGGGCTTACAGTCTAGGGGGTAAGTCACATAATCAACAAACTAATTTTATTGAGAGAAATGAACAAGATGTAGTGATTCACATCAACAAGCAGCTGGGCTGAGGAGAAAAGAGAACAGATACCTACTGGGTGGGACAATCGGGTTAGGGAGAGTCTCTCCAAAGATAATCCCACAGAAGATAGATTCTTAAAATTGTCAAAATAGCTGTTACATGGCTGGCATGACAATTACTGGAAAATGTTCTGACTAACCAGTACATATAATTTAGAAAAGACAAAAATATTCAAAAAAAATAGAATGAGGCTAAACTCATCTATAAACTTAAGAGAACCCCAATAAAAATAGTTTCTGAAAATTTTTTTGAACTAGACGAAGTGTTTCTAAAACTACATGGATTTAGATAACCAAACTGGTGAGAACAGGCAGGGGGGAAAAAAATCTTAAAATGGAGAGTAATGAAAAATGAGTACCTCTATTAGATATCAAAACCCATTACAGAGCTATGGTAATCAAGGCTCCAGGTAGATAATAAAACATGTACGAATTCAGTGTATGGATACATGGAGAAAAGATTCAATGAACAGTGTTGGGACAAGCCAAGCATTAGGTATAATAGTCTGGACTCCCTACCTCACTATACACCAAAAAAATTCTAGACACAGTCAACTTTGTCAAGTACATCATGACCTCCTTTTTTTTTTTTTTTTAAAGTGGAAGACTCTCTTCCAATAATTTCAAAGCAACATCGTCTGCATGCAAATGAAAAACATAGAAGCCATAAAGGAAGAGTTGATAAATCTGATTTAAAATCAATTTCTGAATGGAAACATTATATGACAAGGAAACTCAAAAGACATATGACAACCCTAGGAAGTATATGGGCAATTACCCCATCCCACAGTCCCCTGAAGTTTCCCTGAGATATTAGCTGTGCTTCTCAAATGGTACTGTGCTTACCATTCACCTGGAAATCAGCAGGCCTGGGGATGAGGGGGGAGGGGTATCTCAGATTCTGCTAGTCTAATAAGCTCCCTGGAGATGTTAAGTGGCTAAATTTTATGGAACTTTCCTAGTTAAAGAAACCTGGGGCCAGAATTAAGAGGGACTCAGATACCTTAACAAGAAACACCTGGGAAGGTTTCCGAACACCCCCACCCAAGCATCACCATTGGCAGTCTGACTTAGAAGATCCAGCGTCAACAGCAGGAATCAGTATTCAAAAACAAAAATAACAAACAAACAAAACAAAACACACCTTCCCTGCCTGACAAAGACATTCAGCCTGGTTTGCAATCCAGTGGGCAGATCATCTGTGTCCATTCCTGCTTTTTCTGTGCTCTGAACACTGCAGAGAGACCTGAGCTGGTAGCTTCAAACTATTTCTTTCCTGTCCCCAGACCCCACCTGCCCACCCTCCCCGACCCCCATGTCACGCTTTCGTAGCCCTGTCCTAACACCTCCCCCTCCCCGCTCCAGGATGGGAGAGGGCACAGCAAAGGAGGCCTCCTGCACGAATTCAGCGGCATCCAGGGACGGTTTCCGCGCTTTGCCGCCCTTTGCCCACTCACTGGCTGTGTGATCCTGGGCAAGCCTCCTAATCTGAGACCCCCATTTCCTCATCTATGAAAGGCAAGCTGTCGTGAGGGCTAAGCAAGTTAGCCTACTGAAAGAACTACATGAACTATAAAGCATCAGATGAGTGATATTTTTTATTAGACGTGGGACCTTTGGGAATGCACTTCCATAAATCCACACTCCTCACATCCACGTCCCGATAATGTTCTACAAAGTTTCCCCTCCCTGTCGCCTCTCAATTTACAGGAGAAAAAAAAACTCTCCAGGTTTCTACTTTCTATTTCTACTTTCTAAATATACAGACTAAACTTTACGAACTAAATGAGTAGAACATAACATGTCATATCAAGCCTAAACTAAAAACGTCTTCAACTTTGTAAAAGATGCCAACAAATACTGCATATATGTCTGCTATAATGTGCATGACAAGGACTTTCCAAAACAAATTCTATCTTCTTAACAGCTTCTACTATTTTATTTCTAAATGTTAAGTCTCATCTAAATCTTCGTCCCTGTTCATTTACACTGCCTGCCCACCACACACCACCCCCAAAAATCTGGGGAATAGTGGAGGAAGCAGTATTTGGTATCTGACACCATCCCCAAGGGCACACATCTTACTGGTCTCCTCAAGAAGGCATTTGCCACTTAATGCATTTGCTAATCCAATGAGTTTGAAGATTCCCTGGGAGGAAGTTTGAAGCACGTGCACAATATACACATTGGATTTATCATCAGGAAGCATTTGCCGAAGGCCACAGAGAGCATGCTTTCCACGTTGATCAGAGTCGGGAGGGGAGGAAGGGAGGGGTGGTGCCACTAGGCAGGACACTCAGGTCTAATGACACACCTGGTTTGCCTCCTTCCAGGTGCTCAGCAGACCAGATCATCCCAGTGCCCCGGGGTATGGTGCGGGGGGGGGGGGGGGGGGGGGGGGAATTCCTCACCAGCCACGTCTGAACGAAGCACCATACAACCTAAAAGCCACAAGGCAAATCAGGCAGCAGAAAAGCCTAGGTAAGGCCTTGAAATCTTCCAGTCGGAGACACACATTAGGCGGCCACCCTAGTTACTACCCACTAGTTACTACCTAGCTGGCTAACACCCAGGGAACAAAGTAATGCTCCCTGCGATTGAACCCACACTGGAGCACGGGGTCCAGAACAGCAGAAGCCACGTGCTGCCACAGGAGCTGCCTCTGTGAGCAGGGCTTCTCCAGAACACCACACAGGGCCTATTTCCCAGCAAACTAGTTGGCCAGAGACCATTTGGTTTCAATTAACAGTAACACACTCCTGCGAACCTAAGGGGGTGGAAAGATAGGGTAACATGGGTTCATTATAAGGCCAAGGGGTCTATCAGAAGACCCTGAATCAAGAACAGCAGCCCGTCCACAGGGGAAATGGAAAACTATCCACAAATTAGACTTTTCCCAAGGTCTCTCATCTCCTGCTCTGCACAAATGCTCTGTTCTTTTCTCTCTGCAAAGTAGTCTTATTCCACGCTTCTCTCTACTCACGAGTCAACCATCTCCCCAATGAGAGTTTCCCTGAACTATAATGTGAACATCAAAGACAAGCTAGGATTCGGCGCCTGGGTGGCTCAGTTGGTTAAACGACTGCCTTTGGCTCAGGTCATGATCCTGGAGTCCTGGGATCGAGTCCCACATTGGGCTCCCTGCTCAGCAGGGAGTTTGCTTCTCCCTCTGACCCTCCCACCGTCATGCTGTCTCTTTCAAATAAATAAGATCTTAAAAAAAAAAAAAAAAAAAAAGACAAGCTAGGATTGCCATCCCCATTCCAAAATATTCAGGAGACAGTTTAACTCAGCTTGGGTGAGATGTCCCCCCTTGATCCAAACATGAGAGAGGAGGTGGGCAAGCTGGTCTAACTGTAGAGGATATCTACCTGCCTGGCACAATTATAAAAAATAACGATACAAATGATAGCTGAATGAACTCTGACCTTTGTTAAAGCCACAAGGTTTTCCAAAGGAACCATCTTGTCTTCTTATCCTCACTCCAAGGAAGCACAGCTGTATAGCCAGATCCTCAAATAACAGATAAATGTCTTTTCTGTAGCTTGCTTGTTGGTTGCTTGGGTCGAGAAAAAAAGCATTCTGTTGTTATCAAATGGAAATTTATTTCTGGTTCTTCCTTTTCTCTTCAGAGGAAGGTTCTGGGCAGGAATCTTACCTGGAAACAGGCAAGACCTGGCCAATACACGAGTACGTCCTTGAGATCACGAATGCAAAGGCGGGAGAGAGACAGAGCCATTGCCAGGGCACACAGAACACACATACACAGGACGGAAGCTTTCTGGGGCAAACGCATTAAAAGGAATTTTCCACAGGAAGAGACAGTTCGGTGTAAAGGTGGTTCGGTGTAATGGTTAAAGCAAGGCTCAGTCCTTCCTCACAAAAGCCACTGGGTGTTTCATAAAGTAGCCCCAAAGAGTCCATCGGTCGGGGTCTATTTCACCTAGGGCAACAAACACATTCCTCACAGATCACAGGCTGCTCTGTGTGGTTGCTAATAAGATAATCTGTTACAGGAGGCTTACAAATCCATTTACATTGATTTTAATTAATGAATCAATCCCTGGCCTTGAACAACTTGGTCCAGAGAAGGTAAGCAATCCAGCTTTGGTCTGTACTCCCAGCCTGAAATCTACATCAACAAGAAGTTAACTCTCAGATCAAAGAAGGACAAATAAAAATAATTGGGTTTGTATCTCTCACAACATAAGGAAAAATCTCTTCCAAGTTTAGACAGTAACTCTTCACACGTCAATACGAGGAATATATTTTCCGTGATTTCCTAACAAACTCGCCTAGGACTAAGGGTCTTGTTTTGCTTTGTTTTGTTTTACAAGCCCGAAATCTGGAAAACCCAAGTCTGATATCATGACTCTCAGTCAAACCTCTAAAATCAAAATAAGCCTAACTTTCTCAACAGCTTATCCGAACCTTTCAGTCTAGACTGAGGTTGAACACAGAATTACCCAAACACAAAATACAAATGACCAGAAAGAACAAAGTGGCACTCACCAGCCTATCTGTGCTCTGAATCAGCCAGGCTTCATTAAAAAGGCAGGCAAACTTTTGCATTTGCTTTTATTTTATCCTTTACAAAGGCTGAAATAGAATTGGACCTTCCTGAGTCATTGCCAACTATGAATTGGAAACAAACTCAATTTAAAAGACAGCGTCCGTATATGACTGCTCATCACTTCACCTTTCCTCCTTCTTTTTCCTTATCTCTTTCACAGGGTTTGCCTACCCACTCTATTTTTAGACTTCTATCAGAACTTCCAATGACTCCATATATACTCAATGGGGAAAAAAAAGTCCATGTTCATCCCATTTTCTCACAGCCAGCTAACACCAATTAGCGTAGGAAAAGAACAGAGGAGTGGATAAATGAAAATGCATCACACTCGATTTTAATTTTTTTTTCCAAAATCGAAAAAATCCATAACTCCACAAGCAAAGCATAAAGCAGCAGTGAGCAGCGGCCCCACGGGGAGAGACACCAACCTGCGTCTGCTCGGATGGAGGAACATAGACAAATTGGAGTCTGCTCATAAAAGAGGAGATACTCAAGTTGCAGTAGACCCACTACATTGGGAGATAAGCACTTCATGTTTCTCCCTTACTTTTTCGAGTGTTTAACAAAATAGTCATCAAGCTGATTTTGAAGTCAGTAAGACTGGCCTGAAATGCTGCAAAAGGAATTAAAAGGGGGGGAAAAAAAAAAGACCCTGTTTATAAGGAAGTAAACTGCAAGAAAGAGCAAGAGACAAGCCAGAACTCGGGTGGGCTGGCATGGGTGTGTTCTCTCCTCTCCTTTCTTTCTCTCTCTCTTTCCCTCTCTCGCTCTCATTCTCTCCCCTCCCTCCCTTCACCCTCCCTCTCTCTTAACGGAGAGAACAAAAGAAGTTGATACTTCAGCTGTACATATGGACTCCAGAGCTTTCTGCCTCATGTCTGCTTCCATGCCCACAAGTTTGAGGATTCACTGGAACATTAAAGCTCCCTGCAACATTCGCCTCGCGTTTGCTGGGGCATTTCAAGGGACCCGGCCCGCGCCTTCCCGGGCGGAGTGTGCAGAGCTGCATGGCCGAGCAGGGTATGCCAACGCAGCCTCACATTCAGGTCAAGACCACAAATTATAAACAGTTTCAGTAAATTGACTCGAGTGCCTTTGTTCCTCAGACATACATCTTCCTACCGCTTACAAAGGCAGGCAGCAGAACCTAACCACCGATGTGACTACAGCCAGGACTGGGAAAGGAAGTTATTGAAGCCTGGATTTCCTGCTTTTGCTTGTAGCCAAGAACTATGAGGCTTGTAGTGGTTTCAGGAACTGACTCATCTAATGATTCATGGAGAAGATACTGCTTTTAATATGTTTCTGACCCTAAGACGCAGGGACTTCAAAACCAACCTGAACTCATGCTTCACTCTTATTTGCAAATGAATATTCACAGCAAAATAAAAAACAGGAGGACAATGGTTAATAAAATCAAACATCACACCAATGGCAGGAAAAGGGGTATGTGGACATCCCATTTGAAGCCATGATCAAACGCCTAGTCTGTGGGCTGTGACTTGACAGCATTCAAACTTCCCAAAAGTGGGTAACAGGTGGGATAAGGTTTATTTTTAGATGTCACTCCCCTTGATGTAAAAATAGATTTAGCACAGCAATATTTTAATTCAGGCGCATCTGGGGTTGTGACTCGAAATACCCAAGATGTGAAGAAGCATGTAGGTCTAGATTTAACTGTGAGAGCTGCAAACCAGGGAGAGTTCAGGGTTAGCTGACCAATGAGTAATGGGTAATAAAGGACTCCTAGTGGAACTCATTCTCTTAAATCACCCTCTGCAGAACACTGCAGTTCAGGACTTCCACCGTCCTCTGCCTCTGAACATTATTCTCTTCGTTCCACCACACACATGCACACATGCATGCACAAGTGGACGAATGGGGGCGGACACATGCACGTGCCCACATACACACACACACACACACACACACCCAGTACTGAAGAGCAAAGCTCTCTAAAAGTACCGAGTCAGGAGCTGGCACCTCTGGCTGCTTCCCACGAGGTCCCCACAGATTCGTTCATCATTGAGAAGTCCCACGAGGGACCAGTTTTTTCAATCCTCCCCTGCCCACCGATCCTTGGGTTTCCCTTTCTCCCCAGTGGAGGGCATCAAACACAGGACCAGCTTCAGGGATAGCTTTCAAAGTGTTTACGGGTTTCAACACCAGCCCAGCACACAGAGGGAAAAGGAAAACAACAATGTAGGCTGGGTGGGGGTGGGGGGTGGAGGAAACAGTGAGAACAGTTGACCAGGCGAGGCCAAAGTGCAGGGGCTGGCCGGCAGGCACTGCTCGGCGGGGCTCCTCCAGCAGATTTACTGACATGACGTCAGTGGCTCCAGCCCAGCTTTTTCTTTGGTAGCTTTTTACCACTTGCCTCCTGAAGCCTCCACTATGTCAGGGAGCCACAGGACCACAATGAAAATTCCCTTTGCGAAACCGGGTTTACCTCGGGGCACAGAGGCCAGCCTGCCTGTGAATTACAGGGCTCCTTGCCCTCTCTCTGGAAAGGGGAGGGGACGAACCCCTACAATGCTATGCTTTGCTTTAATACAGAGGAACCATTAAATGAAGCTCACTGCCTTTAAAAAAAAAAGAAAAGAAAAGAAAACGCAAGGAGGGCGGGTAGTTAGTTACTAAGTGAGTATCCAAAATTTCACAGGCCAGGATGCTGGTTAATTTCTCAGGATGTCATGAATGACGATAATTTCAGGACTCCTGGCTCATTCTGCTGTGAGGCTGGGTTGGCTGGATTGTGAATGCACGTGGCTTTGTTTCATCAACAAACAAAAAAAGTATTAATTACTGAAGCTGAAACTCCAGGCCTGAATGGACCCTCTGAGGAGAGCATTATAGCTTCTTCTCCTTAAGATGAGCTTTTAATTTTTTTTTAATTTTTACTTTTTCCTTAAGTGCATATTCCGCGATGAACCAACATGGGTATCAAAACAATTTCCAAGAAACAAAGATAGGAATTACTAAAAATAAGTCTGACAGCAGACCTGTTAAAGAAAAAAGCACTCACTCGGGGTACCTGGGTGGCTCAGTTGTTAAGCGTCTGCCTTCGGCTCAGGTCATGATCCCAGGGTCCTGGAATCGAGCCCCGCATCAGGCTCCCAGCTCAGGCGGAAGCCTGCTTCTCCCTCTCCCACTCCCCCTGCTTGTGTTCCCTCTCTCGCTGTCTCTTTCTCGTTCTCTGTCAAATAAATAAATAAAATTTTTAAAAAAAGAAACAAAGAAAAAAGCACTCATTTTAGGCTTAGAGGCTTACTATGGTGTTCCCACCAACAGCACCACACTTGCTGTGTTCTAAGGACTCCACTGCATAAATCTGCCTAAAACCACAAAGCTTTAACGTTGTTTTTTTTGCTTATAAAAATAATGTATTAGTGATAAATTCTTTAAATGACTGAGAGATTAAATATATTCTATTTTAAACACTTCAAGAGAGGAAGGTACAAAACTTAATTCAAGGAGTATTTATTCAAACAGATGTGTGTAAATGACCCCAACCATCTCATCAAAATATAGCTTGCAGTCTGAACGGCTCAGAGAGGTAATAACATAAGGAATTTTTCACCTTCTGGTTATTTAAACAAGGAGCAGAACAAACTACTGGGTAGACACGACCAATGGGCATTGACTGAAGTCTTCTGTAAAGCTGAAATTAATGTGAGCTTTGGCCTTCATGATGAGTGTCAAACCATGAACTGTCCCTGGGGAATTCTTTGGTTTGGCCTTTTTTCTTAGGGGAGAAAAGGACAAGATGACAAGCAAGGGCATGGAAGTGACGACTAAGAGCCAAAGGAGCCAACATGAGATAGGTGCACAAGGAAAGGATTTACCATGGCCCAACAAGTTGACCTGGAAGGTGGGATCCATTTCTGAACAAGTGGCGGCGGGAGGGGGGGGGGGAAGCAGAGACCTAAGCGCTCACACTGTAGCCTTGAAATACCATTTTCCACTACAAGGAACCAAAAACCCAGCAGAAATGGTTCATTCTAAGTCAAGAATACACAGGAAGAGAATGGATAGCAGGCAGCTACCAAAAACTATCTGGGTCACATCAAAAGGACAAAGGAGCCCACTAAAGAATCTCCTCATGGCCAAAGATGATACAATTTGAGTATCAATAAGAGGAACTATAATGTAGTCAAAAGCATCCAATAATTTAAAATCTACGATTGCATAATGATACTCAAACAAAAAACAAAACCAGAAACCTGCCTCTCCTGTACAAACCATACACCAGGTTAACCAAATAACTGATAAGAGAACATTTCTCTCTGTAAGAGTCTACTAGCTACTAAATGAAGAAAGAACCAGAGAACTGGAATATTACCAGTTTACAAAGCCCATATGAAACAGATACGGGCAGAGATCATAAACCAATGGCTGTCAATATCACAAAGAGAAAGACAACTGCACGTTATGATTACGTACCTCTTGTGGAACTACTGGTTATGAAATATTCCTCTCAAAAAAAAAAAAAAAAAAACCCCACAAACAAAAACATTAAACCTGAACCAGATTGAGCTTGTAGATCTAAATTCCCATTTATGGGAATTACAGAGGACAGTGGAACATGATACATGGCACCCTAAGGATGTTGGCTGCAAAATCCAGAATGAGGGGAACTCGAGAGAGACCCAGTGAGGCTTTTATAACAAACCAACTGCAAGGGAAAAATAAAGGAGGGAAGAGTGATCTCTAAAGAGTTTTAAGAAACACAGTAACCAAAAAGAACCTGTGGATCTTGTCCAGACCTGAATTTAAACAAACCCAACCATGGGAAAACACTGTCAAGACAATCAAGGAAATTTGAACAGTGACTTTTATAGATATTTTATATTAAGGAATTATTATTAAAATGTGATGATATTACAGTTAGTATTTTTTTAAAGAGTCATAGTTTTTAAGCACTTACTGGAAACTTTACAGATGAAATGGTATGACATCTGGGACTGCTTCAGAACAAAACTCCAGTGGGAGAGGAGCCAGGGGTTTAGAAGAAACAAGAATGGCCAGGAGTTGATGACTGTTGCTAAGTTATGATGGGACACGGGAGGGTCACTGCCCTCTATTGTACTGAATTTTTCCATAATAAAAATTCTGAAAAATCTGAAATAAAATATAACATACTTTTCTTGTCCCCCTCCCTCACACAGAAAGATACTAGAGGAAGAGGTACTTGGCATTCTAATTTTAGCTACTGGGTGAGCGTGATCACCCAGAGAGGGTGACCACCTAGTGATGGTGACGTATGGGACACTATCTTCTCTGCCAGGCACTGTACTACTATGTCCATTTTATAGGTAAGGAAACTGAGATTCGAAAAGATTAAAGAGGTTGCCCAAGGTCAAAGAGATAAGTAGAAGAAATGTGTGTAATTCTACAAGTTCACAAACATGAGAATGAGAATGCGTTGTTTTTTCAAAATAGTAACAACTCTTGAGAGTGCTGATAACTCTGTAAGCCAAAAGATCCGATGCTCTCCAGTGTTAAAGGCCGCAGAATTGAGAAGTGGTGCTTTTCTTGACCATTTTTGGTGAAGCTCAGGGAACTGCAGGGGCAGTCTCTCTAAGATCTCACAGTGATAAGAGCAGAGGATAAAAGAGGAAAAGTCCAGGCCACATGCATGTGTGTATATGCGTGTCTTGTGTGTAAAAATGTGAAAGCAAAAGGGAAATTGTCTGAAGAGAGAAAAACAACAGAACAGGAAATCCAGCAAGAGTGGAAGCTGGGAAAAAGCTTAAAACTAAACCCAATAGAGGAAGATGGAAAAGCAAATAAATGAGCTCCCGTCAGACGGGGCCATTCTGGCTGGGACAAAGCCCTCAGAAACTTGGGGCGGGGCGGGGGGGCTGGAGGCAGAGGAAGCAGGGGACTACGGAACGGAACCGGTTGGGGGAGACAACATGGCTCACTGCGGGCCATTCACTGTATTTCATCATATTTCACTTTATCACATTATTATTTTATTTTTCAGATGAGGAAACGGAATCATTTACTTGAGATCACATGCCCAGTAAAAGCAGGACTGGAGCTGGAACCAGGGGCTGATGTCAAAGCCAGGCTTTTCGGCTCCTTTGCTAAAATATACCAAATGCTACAGAGAACTGTACGAAGTTAGGGCAAGACCAAAATGGCCAATAGCAGAAGTACCCAAAAGGCACAGGGAGAGGTAAGAAGGGAGCAAACCAGCAGACTGGGAAGGAGGGAAAGACAAGAGCACAAGTCCCAGAAACTGGCCATCAGTGGCCCCAACTTGCCCTTTTGGACCAGAGTCACCAGAACCAGGTGAACAGGAGGAAAAGAGTATCAACCAGCCCAATCTCTCTCTCACTAAACCAGCCAAGATGTCAAAGATGGGTAGCAACCCCATTAGCAATCCCATTTTGAAGACCCTAATGTCTTTTTTGGAGGCCTGATTATTAAGGGCTCTGAGCAAGCCCATTAACCTTTTCTCCCCTCAGCCCCCTCGACTGCCCACCGCGTTTCACAGCCTAAGTAAGGCATATTTTCCACCGGGTCACCTGCGGTCACCTGGGCAAGGAAGGGAAGGAATTCATCCCATCTTCCCAGGTTTCCAAGCACCCCCACTATCAAGGAGGGAAGTCAAGGTCATTTGCCTAAATCCTACCCCCAGCATGAGGCCATTTCCATATCTAGGCCTTCAGGTGGAAGGTGGGAGGGAGCTAAGTTATTCTGACAGTCTGCCAACAGAGCACATTCCAAAGAAAACCAGAAAAAGAAAAACCAGAGAAACTGGCAGGTCCAGTCCCAGGCTGGACACACACACACACACCCCCCCCCCAATATGGATCATCAACCCAGGTTTCCAAACCACACCAGCCTCACCTCCACACACACACAATACACACATACATAAAGGAGTTCGGATCAATCCAGCCCCCAGGAGCCTTACCCTCCCATTTTTAATGGCCAGTATACCCAGTCTGAGAGGGGAGGGGTACTGGGTCCCCACAGTCTTTAGAGGACTGAAAACAAGGGGGCAGTGGTAACTCTTGCGCCTTCTCAAGAAAACAAAATGAAGGTGAGACAATCCCCTCATGAAAAGCTTGACTGGGTCATGCCCAATTTTTTAGGACCTTAGCCACATGTTTATTTTGAAGAGAGAGTAAAACAGGACACCAAGAACACAAAACAAAGTTATTGTGTACTTTACCGTTTCTGCACAAATACACCAAGTGAGGGGAAGTCGACCTCTGTTTCAGTGTTATAATCTATCTCAACTCCAATCAAATGCCATAATAATAAAACCTGACAGGTGACTTAATATGCAATCTTTTTGGCCTGGCAGCCGTGAAGCCCCCGACCTAGGAACTGGCTTCAAACGCTGCCCCTATGATGCGTTACCCTGGCTGTGTGACCTTGGGCGGGGTACTAAACCTCTCCAAGCTTCCCTTCCTTCAACTACAAATGGAGCTCTTAGGTTTAGATGAGGTAATGCGGAAGAATGGGCTTAAGACAGAACCTGGCCAGTCTCCCTTACTTACCAAATTCTCCAGAGTGGCCCGGGGATGGGTGCAACCAGAAGTTCCAGAGGGGACTCAGCGGTACTGCGCCTTCTCCCCAACCCCTGCCTTTGGGAGGGGAGTGTGGGGCTGGGGCTGGGGATGGGGATGGAATGACTCAGATCAAGATAAGGACGCAGTTCTCCAGGACCTTTCTGCCTAGGTTCTCACATCTTATCGCTTTAATCTAAAGCTCAGCTCAAAAGCTGGCTGGGGGAAGGTGGCCCAGCATCATCTTCCCAGAGGAAAACAAAAGATTTTCAAGTGACTTGCCTGCCCAGGGGCACAGGGAGGGCTAATGGCAGGGGCTGTCCAACCAAGCCTTCCCTTCTACACAGCTGCCAAGTGGAGGGACCAAGACCCTGGGACCCTGGCCTGTGGAGGACCCTCAAAATTGCCTTCTCCCTAGGAAAGGCCCCAACAAGGAAACAGTTCTCCAAGCTCAACAGCAAAGGCCAGACCTGAAAGACACCACAGTGCACTGAACACCTGCCCCAGTTACTGCCTAAAGCACATGATAAAATAACTAAACGATGGTGTCAAAACCACCTGGAACTGAGCAGTGTTGTTACAATTACTTTTGGTTTTAGGCAAAGTACTAAAATTCCTTAAATTCCATTCTACTTTCCCTGCCTTATAGATTTAGGAACGTCATAGGACATGATCCCACAGTCTCTGAAAGAACAAAGAGAAGCAAGCCTGAAACCTAAGAATGTCAAGAGCACTGAGACCACAAGTCCTAAAAATATAATCTGAAATCCCCGAATTTCACACAATACAAACCTTTCAGAATTCCACTGGGAAAAACTTCTCAATTAAACTTTGCTAGTCTAAAAGGAAATGAACCAATGCTGAATCATTCCTATGAATGGACACTTTTTTAAAATACATTATGAACTGATCTGCAGAACAGCACAGGGTTTGAAGCAATTTGGTTAAAAGTAGCACAGGTCTAGAGGAAAAAGCTCCTCTATTGTACCTCTGCTCTCAGAAACAGCCTGGGACACGCCTTCCAGAATAATGCTGTCAGGAGCTCAAGCCCCAGCCACAAAGACCTCCTGCCCAAAGATTTTCCCTCCATTCTGCCTAATTAAAGGAGGTCATCCAGTTTCCTCAAGTTTCCTAATAGTAGAATGACTGACTGCATAGTTTACCGTCCAAACCAGGGCACTGCAGAGGAAAAGGGGGTGTTAGTAAGCTGCTGCTCAGAGACAAGGAGCAGGACTGTACCAGACAAGCACATACACAGCCCCAGGGAATGGAAGAGGACAACCCTTTACAAAATACCAATGGATAAAAACTGCCACAAACAGTTATTATGAGGAAGACAGGGAGCATCTGGGAGACACAGGAGCAATCCCAAGTTACAATGAAGAAAAAACTGGGCAGAGCAGAAGCTGAAACTTGGGGGTATAAATTGACCTGACTCCGGGTTCTTTTCTTCCCCATCTTAAGTCAATTTACAAAGCAGATTCAATACTTGACTTGCGGCCCCAGGTGCCTTCCGGGTCTCTCTACTGCCTGATCTCCCAGTCTTTCCTTGTTGGTATTTACTGAGGTCTTGGGTGGCTTAAGTGTAAGCCACACGAGCAGTTAACATAGTCAGCATTTATCATTAAGGACCAAGTC
>NC_138379.1:39411297-39465729 GCF_054177405.1 Leptonychotes weddellii
GTGATAACTGGATTCAGGGCTGTATTGATTCTATGAGATATAAATCACATACCACAAAATCTACCCTTTAAAACGATATAATTCAGTCGCTTTTAGCAGAGTCACAGGTTGTGAATTGTTTTTAAACGTGCCTCTCTCCACTCCTCAACGCTCAGCCTGCCTGCCTCCAAAAGCCTCTATCCCTCCCGCCAGGTCCACTCATCTCTCTTAGCAATCTTTCATTTTAATTCTTAATTTAAAGGCTAGGAAACCAGATTCACTCACACACAGTTCCATGTAACCTGGTTAAGAGACAACAGAGAAGTCCGTAAAATGCAAGTGGTCCCCAGCCCAGGCCCCCACAGAGCAATCTTACCTGCTCAGACCAGTCCCTGGGAGTGGCCCCAGCCGAAAAGCGTGGAGACAATGACACACCCTGCTCAAGTGTAGCTGACCAGCTTTGGGCAGAAGACTCTGAAAACCCAGGTGACAACCCACCAGCTTCCAGAAGACATCCAGCTCATCTGTCCAAGGAGTACCTGGGTACGAACCCAAAGAGACACTCATCTTGGATTAACTAACATCCTCTTTAATATGCAAACACACTGGCAAAAGGATGGATGGGCTGCCATTCACACAAGTGTGAATCATTATTTGAAATATATTTCAGGTCCATAGAAAGGAGTCTAATACAAGGTGCAAAGATTTCATTTCAGAGCTTGGAGCACTGAGATGAAGAGGATGGCCTGGGGTCTAGCAGCGGTCAGACCTGTAGCTGTAGCCTACTGAGCTGACTCTTATCTAACTAAACTTTCCCACAACCCTTCAGAGTAGGTAGAATCAGCTCCATCTTCCAGATGTGGAAACTGAGAGCAGAGAAGTTAAGCAGCCTGCTCCCAAATAGGTATTAAAAAGTGTACTTGGGTGGGGGTGCTAGCTGACTCAGTGGTTACAGCATGCACTCTTGATCACAGGGTCCTGAGTTCAAGTTCCACACTGAGTGTGGGGCCTACTCTAAAAAATAAATAAAATAAAATACCAAACAAAGTTTAAAAAAAAAAAGTGCAGAGGCACCTGGGTGGCTCAGTTAGGCGTCCACCTCTTGATCTCAGCTCAGGTCTTGATCTCAGGGTTGTGAGTTCAAGCCCTGCATTGGACTCCATGCTGGGAAAGGAGTCTACTTTAAAAAATAATTAAAAAAAAAAAAAAAAGTGCAATGGGGACAGCAAAAGTAGGGGAGAGGTACCTCTCTCTCTCTTATTCCCTCACACCTAAAGCTTGACCCAACTTCAAAACTCCAGGGACGATTCCTCAATGGTCTCCCCGGCAGATGCAGGGCCCCAAGCACAGTTTCTCTATGAAAAGATGAGTTCCATACAATCTCAAAGTTAGGAGTGTGGCTTCCAAGCAAGAATCTAAGAGGGGCGCCTGAGTGGCTATCTGTTAAGTGTCTGCCTTTGGCTCAGGTCAGGATCTCAGGGGTACTGGGATCAAGCCCCACATCAGGCTTCCTGCTCAGCGGGGAGTCTGCTTCCCCCTCTGCCTCTCCCCCCAGCATGTCCTCGCTCTCTCTCTCTCAAATAAATAAAATCTTAAAAAAAAAAAAAAAAAGGAATCTAAGGAAGAGGTTTCCTTTCAGGTGGACAAAGGTGCAAGCATTTCTATTTAATTCATACTACCACTTGGCAAGGAATAACCTCACATATTTACTGATGGGTTTCCTCCATCACTTATTAATAGAAGAAGTATGGTTCAAAGCAATTAATGGTCTCAGACTTCATGGGATACCTCGGCCACTCGTGAATTTGAATCCATTTGTCTGAGACCTGAAGCCCAGCTCTTCTAAGTAACTCTGCCTCAGCTTGGGATGCCCCTCAAGAGTCACTGTCCAGGCTGACCTGGCAGGAAATCTGTGAAGACCTAGCATTCAAGATAACATCGGAAATTGCTATTTACTGGGGTACCTGGGTGGCTTAGTCGGTTAAGCGTCTGCCTTTGGCTCAGGTCATGATCCCAAACCCTGGGATCTGCCCAGCATGGGGCTCCTTGCTCAGCGGGGAGCCTGCTTCTCCCTCTCCCCCTCCTCCCCACCTGTTCTCTCTCTCTCTCTGAGACAAATAAATAAATCTTAAAAAAAAAAAAAAAGAAATTGCTATTTCCTGAGCATGTATTACATGTCAGGCATACAGGAGGCATTCTACTGAAATTCAGAGATTAGGATACCAAGGCTCAGATGGCAATTTGTCCAAGGCCACAGAACCAGAAAGCGGCTGAGCCAAAGTCCAACTAAGGCATGTCCTACTCCAAACCTGGGTTTTTTAAACTAATTATCCTGCCTTTTTCCAAACCAGAATCAGGAAACTTCCCACTCCCCTTGTCAACCAGTTCCCTCCGCTTCTTTCAATTAATTGCTCATAGCTGAGTTTCGGATCTATAGGTTCAGATCTAGAGGAGCTCATGACCGGCAGCAATAAACCTTTTCTATCGCTGTTTGAGGGTTGAGGTCACTACTCTGGAGAGTATTTCAAGGGGGTCATTTGTTTCTTAACGACTTAGTTCCACACTACTTCCAAAATGGCATCTGGCAGAAAAATAAATAAAAAATAAACGCTTTCCCTTCAAGACCCAACTCCAACATCACTTTCTCTAAAAGTTTTCCTCAGTGCCTACCACTGAGCAACACGGCTGCTAGGCTATTATCAAGAGCACTTAGACAACGGAGTTATTTTCCCTTTATTCTGATGTTTCACAAGGGAATTCATGCTCCCAGAAGCTACACCTGCTTAAAAAATAAAAGCCCCTTCCCAAACCACTCCCGCAAAACAACCCATCAATAATATAAAATCTCACAGATCCTTATGGATAGAGATGCAAACATGGTTCTTCAACATTTCATCAACTCTAACACGCCATCGGTTGTAAAATGCAACATGATTTTATTTCTAAAAAATACTGCTGTGAAAAAAACCATGGAGAATCCTGCCTTATCACTCAAAAATCGAATTTCATACACATTGTAACTTTTTTAAGCATACGTCAATCTTGCACATAAAGAGGAAAATAATAAGCAAAATAAATTGGGTACGATATACCTAAAACAACTTCTCAGAGAGAGATCAGCATCCATGCTTTTCCACACACTATCACCCTCGTGCCAAGAGCACTGGTGGCATCAAGAGCATCCTCAGGAATGCCCCAGAGCGGGCTCCGGGATTCTCTTCCTCTCCTGCATCTCTTCCACAGGCTTTGATGAGTGTGTGCAACCTCATGGCAGACCATGACCACTGCCTGGCCAGCCACGACTGCGGAACACGTCTCAACTTCAAATATATGAAAAGCTGCATCTTGGAACCCACGAAATATCAAACATACAGCTTCCCCACTACATGGTGATGATCTCTTTACAGGCCCGTTTCCCTCGCCAAACTACAAACTTTGCAGGGGTGTTCACTGATCACCATTCTTTGACCACCTTTGGCCGATCACCAAATCCCTGGCACCCGGTAGTACCTGTAAATGTTTAAACATCCAGAGGCAAGTGGGAATTCTACACAAAACTGGGAGCATCTGGATTTCAAAGTGCCCAAGGTGGAAGAAGAGAGAAGAAAGGAATGAAAAGGGCAAGTGTGGTTTAGCAGCAGCAGGCTCATCTCTTGGATGCTGTCAGGATCAGCCTCCCCATCCCCCGCACTCTGCTACATCAAGGGATACCACTCGAGGAGCTCTGTGAGCAGCCTCACTACCCAGAAAGTAAAACCACCTCTGCAAGCAGCCAGACAAGAATTAGTCCCTTAAACCCCTTGCCGGCAAGCCTGACACACACCTCAACTCTATAATCACATCTGGAATCAACTGCTACACTCCCAAGGGGTAGCAGATGATTGCCTAACAGGGGGAAGATGGTTTTGTTCATTTTATTGCTTTTCCTGCATAGAAAGGTGCAGCCTTATCTTTATACGGCTATATTTTTAAAACCAACCAAGTCCATCTTAGTGAATTCCATAAAGATTCGGTATCTGTTCACAAATACGGGGGAGAAAAATCCCATTCAGAGTTAGGAGGGATGGTCAAATTTAGACTGACTGGATCTGACGAAGTAGAATATCTAGAGCGAGGGTTCCCAACCAGAGGCGGACACCACTGTGGACCTCTTAAAAATACAGAAACTTTGCACCCGGCCCAGCCCTCCTAAATCTGCAGGGGTAATGTCCAGGCTGTTGAAAGATCAGTGGAGGCCGCAGGGCACGTGCTCAGGGAGGAACGCTGGTGCGGCAGAGGCTCCCCGGGGCAGGCGTGGGAAGTAGCTGACCTGGATTTGAGGCAGAATCATCCTGAATTAGCCACGCAAAAGGATCTGTGTACAATGCATTACAAACCCAGAAGTCAAAATGTGGGAAAAGATGAGGGGCCTAGAAAGGTGAGCGAGAACATCCAGGGAGGGTGGGCTGGGAAGGGGGCAGCCGGTCTGATCCTGGCTTCTTCCCCCAGTGCCTGGCACGTATCAGGGACACAAGGATTTGCTGAATGAGATTCACACGGCTGATAAGCACATGGTGATGCACATCCTCAAATTTCCACAGAGCCACCTACTGTGTGCAGAATCCCTGAGTCGGCTCCAGCAACTCGGGCAAGAGTCCCTCTGTCGGTTCCCAACTGGAAGCGTAATTTTCCTTCAGCTTCACTAGACACCTGAGTAGAAGTGTTCCGGAAGTATTTCCCTCTTTAACAATTCCTAGTCATAAAGGAAGCTGCTTCCTGCCTCCAAATCACAGGCCTCTTCTCCTGGTTTCCAGTTACATAGACATCAATCAATTTTACATTTTATGATTAAGGTAAAACTCAAAGGTGAAAGGAAATGAGGGAGGTTATTTTGAAAGAACAAAACTAGAAACCTTTTATCAAAATAAGAAAAGAACAATATCGGCCTTATCTCTCCAGTGTTTAAAACAAAGGCAGATTTTGAATTACGGGAATTTCTCAGCTCTGCCTACATAAAAAGTGCTATTAGGTAGCTTGTTTTCTGTTTCGCTCTCCATGGATATACTTGATGAGGTCTTCGAGTGTTCCAGATTTCAGGACGGGGCTGCCGTCCCCTCAGCTGACGGGGCTCTTTCTAACTCTAACCACCACGGTCTCCCAAAGGCTTTGAGATGAAAAGGCAGCCAGGGAGAAAGGGTTGAAAGAGATTCCACCAAAGGAAGCATCGCTCACAATGGTTTCAATGGTTTGCAATCAGTTAGCCCCCAGGACATCCCCAGCCACAGTGATGGGTGATCTGAAAACGAAGCATATCAAAATGCTATTGATAAGCTAAATTACCAGACAGCTTATCTGAGGCCCACATCCGCCATATGGTGCCCCAACTTCTGCCGCCTGTTGCGGCCACAACAATAGGCACGCCTACCCAGAGAGCACCGTCGGACAGAAACCCAGCAGCAGCGGCATGTGGGGTGGCTGCTGTGTTTACATTTTATTTTGTGCTATTAGCCTTGTGCCTCCCCCTATCCCGGGAGGGACTTAAAACACAACACACCTTCAATGTCAAAAATGTGCGTTACCCACAGGACACAACGCATGCACGCGACATGTGGGTGTGCGCGCGCGTACAGGTATACAGCAGGTGAACAGAGAAAACCAGATGTCAGCTCCGCCAATGGAGCTGCCTGGTGGGGGAGGGCGAGTCAGGCCGGCTCCCAGCCAGAGCTGCAAGCAGACAATGCGCTTTTCTCCAAACACTCCGGCGGGCGGGCCTCGGGGAGTGGCTATTTAAAACACTTGGCTCCTTTTATTTCACCACCATGGAAGTGAATTCGGCTCTTAAGTGCCAGGGCAAATGAAGTCATTTGGTTTCTGTGGGCTCCCTTTGCATTTCAGCAGAAGTCAGACTGGACAAAGTCGGAAGGTCCAGCTGAAGTTGTTCTTTCTTCCAATTAAAATCCATTCCGCAGAGGATCTGGCGCCTGGGCTTCATTAACTTTTTTTTTCTTCGAAAAGGCACGGAGGTCATAGAAAATTTAAAGGACAGAAGACAGTGAATGAATGCTGCCAAAGACAACTCCTGTCACAGAATGCCATCAAGTCAAGATGTAAAGACAAACAAATGAGGAGCTCTACCTTCTAAAGGCTTGGTTGGTAACCAAGATTAATGGTGGGTTTCGTTGTATGAATTCCTAAGATTTCTGCTACCCTCTAAAGAGGTTCCTATCTTTACAGAGATTATATCATTAATGGTAATAAAATATTTATTTAGTTTACAGTCTATTAGGGAAAAGACACTGGTTTTCAAAGAGAACTCAGCAACACAGAGCATCTGGTTGTGCAAAAATGTACAAGATGCAGGTTTGGATACAGTGCAAAGCAAAAACAAAAAACAAAAAAAAGGACAGTCAATCTAACAATCAGATCTAGTTAACTATTATAAAAAGGCACTCATTTCACACACACACACACCCCAATTACCAACACCTTAGCAGACAACATTCTTGGATGAACTTTTCAAATTTTCTTAAACATTCTCAGTTTAAAAAAAAAAAAACTCCTTTCAAGTTAAATTGAGATTGCACTTGAACTCCATCCAAGAGCGGAGCTGAACTGAATTATGATAATTAGAAAGCTGTGCCTATAAAAAAGCAGCGCAGTTCATGCATTTTTTTTAAAAGTTCATGCCAGAGAATATAAGTTCAATATGTTCTCACATAATTAACATTTCCCACCATTAGCAGCAGTTTTTCAGTTTATGTATCAGTAAAAACAACAGCACTCGTCATTGTTGTATATTCCCAGTCAATAGTGTTTCAGTCACTGTACACATACATCTAATCTGTCAGATGCCTAAAAGCAACCAGAATTCCCCACTGGAGATGATGGTGGTGCTTAACTTGTTCGTTAATAAGCTGCTTTTTTCTTTTAAACCCATTTTCCAATGCTGGGCCCTGTTCCTCAAACTAAAACTGCTTATGAAATCCTAGGACAGAGCCTTAAAAACTAATGTCAAAAAGAGCAGAAAATTACATCAGGATAGTAAATATTGATGGGGATAGTAAATATGGGGGCGTGGGAGGGGGTGGAGACAGGATACAGCCAAGATGGAGACTTCCCTTAGCTTGCCACAAAAGTAGAAAAGAAAGCCTCTAAGATCCCCCTCCCCTTTCCAATCAGAAGAGAGACCAGTGGTTTCACAGTTAGCTAGGATTCCCAGACTATGGAAACTATTTTCTGAGAATCTTCCCAACCATGCAAAAAGCCAGTGGACAGAACTTAAGAGCTGAGTGGGACCCACCCTGTAAGAAATACCATCCTCAAAACCCACCCTTCAGGGCATCCCATTTGATTTCACTAAAATAAAAATACATATTCCAAAATTCTCTTATTCGGCACCACAAGGAAAGCTGAAGCTCTCTGAAGAGATGGCTGAATTTCAACTCTTAAGTTCCAATATGGGATAGGGTCAAAGAAGCTGATGATGAGAATCTATAACTCACAGGTTTGAAACAAAATAAAATTATACACAAAAATACCCCAGATATTTAGATCCAAATATTCTAGCATTCCACAAACTATCCAGAAGAGGGAAGGCCCAAACTTCCCAATCTTAGAAGTATGAAGTCATTGCAAGACAAGGGGGACTAAGTCGGTATTTGTCAAAAAGCCCAACCTGGAAACATTAAGAGCTTAACATGGACCTGAATTACTTGACTTTATCACCTCTGTGAATGTGAAAGAATAAAATATATCACTGATATTGTTCAAACATGATTTGGGATCTAATTTAAATACCACAGCGTAATCTGTGGCGTCTACAGATAAAATAAGAAAAAGCACCAGGCAGCTATAAAAGATCATTCCAGCCATCAGTCCCCAATAGCCCAGCAGCAGAGCCCAAGTCTGTCAAAGGGCAGGAAGCTTACATTATACTTTTTTTGCCGAGTTCAGAAGTAGGACTCTAGCACTTGCTGCAGTTCCAGTTTCTGAACTCTAAAGAGGAAGCTGCAGTCAGTGCACCCCTTGATCGACAGAAAGGTGGGCTCCAATTTCTTCGCAGTGCTTCAGAGAAAGCTGGACACTTGCTCTGGCCAGTAGTCCTCAGTCTTTGGAAAAAACAGACCTAAAAAGTTTTATCACTAAAGGGATCCAACCCCTAGGCACAGCTTTCACTCGGCAGCATTTTTATTCTTTCGCAATCTCTTTATTGGAAACAAGACAACGTGCCTAAAATACGAGCTTGAAAGTGTTATCTACCGACTGTCTGCGCGTGAACACGGTCATCGTGCGGATGCTGGTTCCTACATGCAGTTATTTGCACCAACCTTTGGAGTGATAAAACACCACGATTTTCATTTGCAGGCACTATAATTATGCTCACAATTAACACGTAATAGTACAGGAGATTAGAGAAAAAAGTTAATCCCACAGATGCACAGGTTCTGGTTTGACCACCATGTATGACAGATCGATCCGTTTCTAAAACAAGGAACCTTAAAAATATTGTTATGGCACAGCTCACTTCTTCAAAGGCCTAACTAACATTTGAGATCTACATTCTCCAACTGTTCCTGTTACATACTTTTCTACTGAAGATATAACAAATATGATCTAGAAACGGATGATACACTACAACTGTATTCTCAAATTTTCCCACTGAGAAATGCCCTCCTATACTTGATCTGCAGCGTCAGAATTCAAAATTGTTTCTAAATGACTGAAACCCAAGCAGCGAAAACCCCAACACCCTTTTCCTTATGACTTGCTTGTCCTTGTTCTTAATAAAAGGGGACATTAGTCCCCAAAGTGAGTGTATGAATACATAATTCTTGCTGTATAAAGTAACAGAGAGGTAGAGGAAAAGGGGAAGGGAAGAAGCTGACTTCCCCCAGAGTGCCCCCCTACCCCGCTTCACCCCGCCCAAAACCTGCCCTTACATATAATTAGTTTGCTGCTGGGGCCTAGGCACACGTTGTACCACAATGCAAGGAAGCGCCTCTCGGCCTCTCCGGCCTCTCCGGCCTCTCCGTGAGAAATTTGTTTCAATCCGGCTCAAACTAAACTAGGTTGCCCTCCCTCTTTAAATTAAGTATATGTCGTGGTGAGTCCTGGTTTACGTTTTGGGAAAAGGAAAAAAAGGAAAAAAAAAAAAAAACACAAACTCCAACAGTCCCTCAAGCATGTTCTCTGGATGGAGTTCTATTTGTTACTTGATGAAAGATCACTGAGAGGAGGAATCTATACAAAGATTCTTTCCTATATTTCTTCAAATCATACTGTCAAAGCAAAGTGTCACATTGGTTTTGTTTCAAAATTGTAATAAAAAAAAGAAAAAGATTATTCTAATATTCCCCTAAAACTGCAGGCCAAATAATACTTATCATTAAAGTAAAAATAAAATGGTCTACATTGGCACTTTTATACCATCAGCAAGAACCAGTAATGAATACAGCTTATCAGTTCATTTTTTTATACCAACAACAAATAAAAGAATTACAAACTCTGTTTAAAATCTGAAACCTGAGAGCTCAACACCGAGTTGCACATACAAAGAAATACTAAACAAAAATATCTGTGACCATTTATGGAAATAACGAGATTAGAAAAATAAGCCTTCCCCCCCCCCCAAAAAAAACAATCAACGATTCAAAACCTCGCTGTTGACAAGGTTCAACTAATCCATTTGTCTTTCCTGAGTCACTTTGTAATTAGTTCTACTATTTCCTTCTGAAGAGGAAAGATTCTTAACCAAAGTTGGATCTAAGTCTGGCCCCAAAGATCCTTCTATTTACAAAAGGGCACAAGCCCAATAGTGAAAGGACGAAGCACTGGGCACAGCCTGAGATACGTTCCCCAACCACTGCCTCAGAGTACCCTGGCAGAGAAGCCCCACGCATGACACACCAGCAAAAGCCACTGCACACTGCAGAGAAAGGAGCCCACTGCCTGTTCTGACAATGCAGTCAGATCACATGCTCCTAAGGGATCCGTCTACTCAGGTAACCACTTGCATGCACCCAGCACACCACAAGCGATCAGACCACCAAAACTTCCACAAACACTCAAGGAGAAGGGTGGGGAGGAAGAAACATGTGGTTGCCCTGAACTGTTAAGTGTTCTGCTCCTTTGCAGTATCTGTAGCATTTTAAATTTTCTTGTTTAACCATTTTGAAATGTGATAGGTTTTGCAGACCTTTCTGTCTCAGGACCTGGGCTCCCTCCAAGGCACTGTTTTTAAAAAAAACAGGCCTTTTAAGATTACCCGCTCCTGGAACATCATCTGTCTCTAAGTTTCCAGTGCTTACTGAGGTCAATTTTCATTTCTGCAAATCACAGGCAGCCACTTGCTTCTAAGAAGTTAACAAGCCTCCTGAGAAATGCTGGTTGCTGCTATTTCATTGTTTCATAAATATTTTTATACAGTGACACCATTCAACTTTAAATAAATCTTTAAAAAGAAAGACAATTAAAAGCAAAGAAAATTATGATCTGGATTTTATTTATTTTCGTGGGAGGAGAATAAGGGAAGTGTGAGCCCTCCATTGTTTTCAACTCATTTAAAATGTTGCTTCGGTTAAAAAAAAAATATATATATATATATATATATACACAAATGCATTTTAGAAAAAAGAAACTCATGGAAGTTGAACTTTCTTGAAAGCGGGCCTCTGGACTTTTGAAAACAGTATTGCTGCTATGAACAAAGACTAGAAGTACACCCTGATTTTCTCCTCTCCTGGGGATCATTTCTCTTCCAATAAACAAACAAATCCCCCAGTATTTCCTACCGAAGGGAAGTTTTCCAGGGAGAGTCTCCTCCAGGGTTTGGTGGTAACTGCGACTCAGTCTTTTTTGGACACAATGTTTCTGCTGACTCCTGAAAATTTTCCACTTGAATGTGCAATGCAGCGGCGGCGGCAGCAACAGTCCTGGAGAAGCGGCAAAGGCGACCGTGCCTTCTTTCATCTTTGAGAAGGAGCGGACCCCCGCGGGCAGCACGAGTCGGCGCGGACCCCGGGCCGGCCTCGGGGGGCCCCGGCGCCTGGAGGGGGGGCCCGGTAGGGGCGGGGGGGGGCGGCCGGCTGCGGGCTCCGAGGCGGCGCCGGCGGCTCTCCCCGCCCGCGCCCGCTCCGAACTTCTGACTTCCCCGAGCAAACCGTGAAAACTGCCCGAGGGTGTGAGGGTGTGTGCGTGTGCGCGCGTGCGGGCGGGCAGGCGAGGGGGGCGCGGGGGGCGCGGCGCGGCCGGGCGCCTCCAGGGCCGCCGCCGGGGGCCGCCTGTTGCCGCGCGGGCTCCTCAGCGCGCGGCCCAACTTGGCGTCCCGGCAACTCGCGCGGCGGCGCCCGGCCGCTCACCTTGAAGGGGACGCGGGGTCCCCGGCCCCGGCCCTCCGCGTGCCCGCCCGCCGCACACAAAGCGGAGCCCGCAGAGAAAGAGCGGCCCGAGCCGAACGCGCCGCCGGCCCCCCGCCCCCGGCGCCCCGTGCGCCGCCCGCACCCAGCATCAGCCCCGCGCGCCAACTTACCTCGGCAAAGGGAGCCGCCGCAGCGCCCGGCGAGTCCGAGGCAAACTTCGGCGCCGCTTCCCCCGCCCGCAGCTCGGTGCCCAGCTCCCTCCCTGGCTCCCGGTCCCCGGGCCGGGCCACCCCACCCCTGCCTAGCACCGCTCCTGCCCCGGGGCCGGCTGGGCACACTGGGCTGCTGCCCGCGGCTCCGGGCAAAGGCGGACGGGGTGGGGGGGTTTCACTGCATGGCCTGTCCCCGGACGCGGCCGCCCCGGGCCCGGGCCCCGCCGCGCGGACTGGCCCGCAGGGTGGAAGCGAGTCTGCAAAGTGCTTGGTGGGCGCCCGCGGCGGGCGGCGGGGCCGCGGCGGCGGCTGCAGAGGCTCGGCTCGGCTCGGGCGGCGCGGCGCGGCGCGAGCGATGCTAAGAATGTTCGGAATGAGGACAGGAATGAAATGAACGCCAGGACCGAACTCGCTCCGGAGGGGTGGGGCCTCGGTGACGTCATGCGGCCTGCCGCCCGGGGCCGGGGGCGGGGCCTGCCGCCGCCGGTGACGTCATGGGGATTCGGGGCGGGCCGGCTCGGCCGACTCGCTGTTGGGGCGCGGGCTCCCCCCGCAGGGGCGGCGGGGCGGAGTCTCGCGCCCACGGGGGAGCGGGGCGCGCGCGGGAGCCGCCCTGCCCCCCCCACCCCCCACCCCGCACCCCCGCCTCCCGGCGCGGGCTCGGGCTTTGTCCCGAGTAGGGCGGGGTGGCGGGCGGCTCCGAGGTGCTTGCGTCCGCGCGGAGAGCTCTGGAAGCCCGGGTTCCCTCGTCCGGGGCGGGCGCCGAGGCCGAAGCGGCGCGCGCCGCGCCCTCCCTGCCTCAGTTTCCCTCATCCGGGACACGGAAGGTCAGCCGACCGCTTAGAGCGCTCCCGGACTCGCGGAAGTCGGCAGGTTCGGGGAAGAGAAGTTTCTTTTCTGGAAATTCAAGTGGTGGTTCTCCAGCGCCGTGGAAGCCTTCCCGGGGCCGGATTCCCAGCCTGCCATTTCTTCCCCTCTTCCACTTTATAAAAGTTCGCGGCGCTCATTCAAGTCGATGTCGGCCCTTTTGTTGGGAAGGGAAACCTTTAACATAGCAGAGAAAGCATAATTACGGAGTTCATAATAATCCTGCCCTGCTAGCACGGTCTTCTCCAACTTGCTCGAGAAATTAAGTTCACTCATCCGTGTGGTTTGTACTTTTCGAAAGTAATGGGTTAGGTAAAAACTCCCAGAATTTTAAAATGCTACATCCGGCAACTTCAGGCCACTCCTTTTGTGTGTGTGGATAAACTTCTCTTCCGTTATAAAAGAATTTTAACGCCACCTTTGAAGGCGCAAAAATGACATAGTAGACTCAGTAGGTAAATCAGAAAACAGCAGGGTAAAGTCAGCCCTCTGTGGCAGAACTTGTCAAAAGTGTTCGATAACTGTCACGTGCAGTTTCACGAAGATCAAAGTAGCAAAGCAATTCCTGTACTGTTGACCTCTTTCCTTCTAGGCACTTTGCTCTCCTTTCCGATTGGAGCCCCAAGATAAATAATGGCGCCTATTTTATGTGTCCCTAAACCCCCGAAATATGGATAATTGAGGGAAGCAGAATGTGACTTCCTATGGCACATTTTGTACAAAACATAACTTTTACTAATTTTTTAATTGGGATTTTTGTTGTGATAATTGAAGATTCACATGTTGTAAAAAATAATACTACAAGGAAATCTTTTGTTCACTTTGCCCAGTTCTTCCCAATGGTAATGTCCTCCAAAACTGTAATATAGCACAATCGGGATATTGACATCGATGCAGTCCACCCATCTTATTGACATTTCCCTAGTCTTAATTGTACTCATTTGTGTGTACCTGTATTTCTATACAATTTTCTCATGCATGTAGGTATCCACCACCACAGGTAGATACTAATGCATTTTATCTCTAGTTTGCATGCAATAATAAGGTGATACAATGAGGTTAACTAGCCACCTTCACATTGGTTCTTGGAAATGTGTTAGAAAAACATTATTAATTTGGCATTAAAATTGAACTAGGCATATCCCTCTCCAGATATCATCTTCTAAAAGCACCAGAGTCTGATGGCAGTGCAAGCCAGACAGTAGGGTTGCTAAACCACAGTTTGTTGGCCCAGTGCACCTGAACATTTTTCAGACTCCAGCTCTCATCTCACAGCCACCTGGCCATACAAAATATCCCATTTCTTACTGAATTGAGGAAAAATACCTTGGCCTGGGATTCAGAGCTCTTCATGACCAGTATTTTCTCCAACTTCTCCCATTTACATGGATGTTTCTTGAGACTTATCTTAAAAACCTCTTCTAGAAAGACTACCCAACTAGATACTTCCTCCTTAGGACCCTCAAAATTCCTTGCTCCAGGCACACTATTGTATTCTGTAGTTACCGGTGTGCTGGGATGCCCCCATATCTGAGCCCAAGTGGACTGGGTCTCATTTAGCTAAGTGTACACCACCCAGGACCTACACATAAATGGGAATAACTTTTGTGGTCTCTCCACACTCCTCATCTGCCCACTGAACAGTGCATAGGACCTATGGATGTCAGGGCCCAGCAGCGGTTCACCTCCAGCATCTGAGGGCAGGAACAGTAGCTGCCATCTACTAAAATGACAGCAACTAGCGTGAACTGCACCCACACCCAGCACTTGGCACTTTGCATTTGCCATTTCAATCCTCATGGCACCCGTACAAGGTAATGATTCCTAGCTCAGTTTATACAAGTGAGGAACTGAGGTATAGGAAGATTATATGACTCACTCAATGATCCACAATCCAGAGAGAGTAGAGCCAAGACCTGAATTCCCTCTGACTTCAGCCCACGTTCGTAACCACCGACCTCTACTGCCCCCAAAACTATAACAGATCTATAACAAAGCAATTGGATGCCAGGCACTTTTTTAAGTACTTTCCACTCATTACCTCATTTAATCCCCCACCGTCACCCTATGAGGTAGGTACTCATTCTCATCTTCTAGATGAGAAAACTGAGGACAGAGAGGTGAAATAATTTGGTCAGGATCATACAGCCAGAAAGTACAGAGTGAGGATTCAAACCCAGGCAGTCCAGCTCCATATTTCATGCTCTTAACCTTCCACTTAGCCGCCCAAATGCAGTACTATATTGATGGCAAAAGATCAACCAAGTGCAGGGGTGATCTACCCTGAGATATAACAATTATATGTATCACCTATGATACAAGAGAGTTTGTTACTTCCAAGTCTTAACCAAGGAAGAACCGAACTTGTAACGGATAAGAGAAACAATGATCCACTTAATGGTAACACGTCATTCTGAGATAGAACTCAGTCGGCCTGAAGCTAGAAGGAGAGCTGGCAGGTTAGAACTTACCCTAAGGAAGCGCCTGGCTCAGGAAGATACTGCTTTGGAAAATAAGTGAAGATGTATTATTAATATTAATGATACAGTTTGTCTCATTTCTAATGAAATGGAGTAACTTACAGGAGTGTAAATTGGTATAACCTCTGGGAAAGTTTGGTATTAACTAATGAAGTCAAAGATATGCATACTCTATGACCCAGAAGTTCTTCTTAGGAGTATAGCCAAGAGAAATTCAGGTACATGTGCACCAGGACACACATGCAAGAATGTTTGTTGGGGCATTTTTGTAATAATCCCAAACAGAAGGGGCACCTGGATGGCTCAGTTGGTAGAGCATCCAACTCTTGATCTTGGGATTGTGAGTTCAAGCCCCATATTAGATGTAGAGAATAGTTAAAAACAATAAAAAATACATAAAAATATTTTTTAAAAATAGAGGTTCACAAAACTTAAAAAAAAAACCACACAACCAAACAAGAAACAACCCACATGTCCACTAATAGCAGAAAAGATAAATGAATTGTGATATAATCATACAATGGAATAGTATACGGGGTTGACAACAAATGAGGTCCATTCAACAACATGGATGAATGCTAAAAATATAATATTGAGTGAAAAAAACATGAAATAAAAGAATCCACATAGTATAGTTGTATTTATATGAAGTTCAAAAACAAGCAAAATTTAACAGCATTATTTGAAATATACTTAGGTATATACTGAAGTGGTAAAACTGGGAAAAATAGAAAAACATAAATTACCAATAAATCTGGGATAGTGCTTACCAGCAAGAACAGGGCATTGGAACAAGGGAGAGAAACATGGGAGAGGGGGCTTTTGAAATGTGGACAATGTTATATCTGTGTCTGCTTACATGGATGTTTATTATAATGATCCATTAAACTTTGCACAGAAGTCCCCCTTTATCTGAGGGGATGCATTCTGAGACTCCAGTGGATGCCTGAAACTGCGGATAGTGCTGAACCCTATATATATTATATTTGTTTCTGTGCATACTTACCTATGATCAAGTTTGGTTTATAAATTAGGCACAATAAGAGATTCACAATAGTAATATAATAGAACAATTATAAAAATACACTGTAAGAAAAGTTATGTGAATGTGGTCTCTCTAGCTCTCTAAATATCTAGTACTGCATTCACCCTTCTTCCTGTGATGGTGTAAGAGAGTAGAATACACCCATGATGAGATGAAGCAAGGTGAATGGCACAGGTATTGGGACATAGAGCTAGGCTACTGTTGACCTTCTGATGATGGGATTGTCTGCTTTGGGACCACAGTTGAACTTGGGTAACTGAACTAGACACAGAAACCGTGGATCGGGTGGGGTTGGTGGGGGGGCTACTGTATTTGTTTTAGACACTCTTCGCTATGCATCTGTTGTATTTCACAATTTTTAAGTTAAAAATAAATATTAAAGAGAGCCACTAATATTCCAATGCCTCCCACATGCCCAGGGCTTGAGTTGGTTCTGAATCCTATCGCCCCCCCCATTTTCATAATCCTTTCAGGGTACACCATTCCCTCTCATCCAGATCACGAACGTCACTCTCTATGGGATCATTTCCATCAGCATTTAAACAGAGGTCTCCCTTCCATCTTAAAAACAACAACAAACCCCAACCTCATCCGAAGCTTCTGCCTTCTCCTCCCTTTCTCAACCGAACTTCTGAAAAGAGTTGTCTGACCTTATTTCCTCTATTTCTTTAACTCCCACTATTCCTCAACTCTCTCCATTCAGGCTTTTGTCTCCATCACTTCTTCCCTCAAAAACAGATGTTTTTCTAGCCCCCATGACTCGGTTTGTTAGTTCAGTGTACCTTTCATTGACCCCATCTTGGATTATTTGACGTGGTTGATTATCACCTCTCTAAAACAGTCTCTCTCTTTGGCACAACCTCCTGCTTTCCCCCACTCCTCTGCTGTATCTCATTGTCTTTCGCTGACCCATTCTCCTCTAGCTAGCTGTTAAATTGTGTGGTTCTAGATCCTAGGCTTTCTACTACTCTTAATTTATATCCCCTCTCCAGCTGATTCTAGCTAATTTACTCCAGTGGTTTCAATCACTGTGTGTTTGCTGTTGTCTTTCAAACATGCACATGCAATCCATATCTCTCCTTGAAACTCCATCATCTGGGCATCTCAAAAGCATGTCAAACAACCTATCCAAAACCATGGTCTTCCACTATGAGAATGATTCTCATCAGGTGTTTCCCATCTCTAGGGAAAATACCAGAAACCAAGTTTTCAGGCCTGATGCATCTCTACCTGCTAAAAATTCTTCAAGAGTGTCCTACCACATTTAGAAAAAGTCATTCTATGGCTCTGCGTGACCTAACCCCTCCCTTCCTTTTAAGCCATCTTGCATCTCTCCCGTCCAACTGCGTGCTCCTTGTACCCTGGATAACTTTTAGTCCTCAAATTGATCATTTGCCCACAGGGCCCTTGTTTGTGTTAGTACAGCTTCTTAGAATATCTTCTGCTACTCTCTATTTAAAATTGTTCCCCTGTTTTTCTTGATACCCCAGACTTTATCACATTTTTTTTATTGTATTTGTTATCGAACGCTGGGTAACAAATATCTCCAAAAGTTA
The DNA here is from genome assembly GCF_054177405.1 of Leptonychotes weddellii. Lineage (NCBI taxonomy): Eukaryota > Metazoa > Chordata > Mammalia > Carnivora > Phocidae > Leptonychotes > Leptonychotes weddellii. The sequence goes on from NC_138379.1 coordinate 39,428,773, forward strand.
ATGTCTTGAGCCAGTAAGAATCACTTATTGTCTCTCATCATTTCTGTGGGTCAGGCATTTGGAAATGGCTCAGCTAGGTGGTTCTGGCTTGTGGTCTCTCATGTGATGGTAGTCACATGTCAGCTGGGAATGCAGTTACCTGAAGGTTTATTGGGACTGCAGTTTCCCCTTCAAGACTGTTCATTCATATCATGGGCAAGTTTGTGTTGACTGTTGGTAAGAGGACTCTGTTTCTCTGTACATACACCTCTCCATATTGTTTGGTCCTCCTCACAACATGGTGACTTGAAGTCAAAGCTAAACATTAAGAAAGTGGGAAGAATGGGGCGACTGGGTGACTCAGTCGGTTAAGCGGCTGCCTTCAGCTCAGGTCATGATCTCAGGGTCCTGGGATCGAGCCCCGCATTGAGCTCCATGCTCAGCAGGAAGCCTGCTTCTCCCTCTCCCACTCCCACTACTTGTGTTCCCTCTCTTGCTATCTCTCTCTCTGTCAAATAAATAAATAAAATCTTTAAAAAAAAAAAGTGGGAAGAAATGGAGGGGAGGTAGGGGGAAGGAAAGAGAGACAAAGAAGCTGTTTCTTTTTTATGAGCTAGCTTCAAAAGCCAAATAGCATCCCTTCTACCATATTCTATTCATTAGAAGTGATTCACTAAGATTGGCCCATGTCCAATGGGAGAAGAATTAGATACTACCTTTTAGAGGGATAGTGTCAAAAAGTCTGCAAACATATTTTAGAAATCATATCACCTGTACTCTTCCTTCCTGGACTTATCACAGTCTGTAATTTTATATAATATTATATAATATTATATTATATTATATAACATATTATAAAGATGTAGTGTATACTTCTGTGATTATTTGATTAATGCCTATCTTCACACACTAGAACATAAGGCAGTGAAATAAGCTAGTGGAACAAGAATCATATCTGCCTTGCCTACCATTTTATTCCTAGTCCCTAGCACATTAGATGGCAATCAATGTAGAATAAATGTGGGGGTGCCTGGATGGCTCAGTCAGTTAAGCTCCAACTCTTGATTTCTGCTCAGGTCATAATCTCAGGGCCATGAGATTGAGCCCCACATCAGGCTCTGCACTCAGCACAGAGTCTGCTTAAAAGGCTCTCTCCCTCTGCCCCTCCCCTCACCCTGCATGCTCACTCACTCTCAAATAAATAAATAAATAAATAAATAAATCTTTTATTAAAAAAGAATAAATATGAATGTTATTAATTATATGTAACACCCACAACAGCCCTTTCAGGTAGGTAGCATTCTTTCCATTTTATAGATGTGGAATTAAAATGGTTGGATAACATGTTTAAGGACCAGAGTTTGAATCTAGGTCTCTGTCGCGAAGTCAGAACTCTTTCTAGGACTCCAGACTTCTTCCTAGGACCACAGAAGCTACTTTGGCCTGAGTGAAATGATCTCCTCGGTTTCCACATTTCTTCATCCAGAAGCCTTGGGATAGCTAATTCTGCTTTCCAGGTGTATGGATTCAAGGACAGACCTATCGTTAAAGACCTACCCAGAATCTGGTCATGAAAAAGAAATTCTCCAAAATAACTGATCCTTGTGAGTTTGTTTATCATGAGCAAAAAGAAGGGAATGTGGAGTTTCTGAAACTGCAAACCTACTCTTGGGAAGGTCAACCAGAGTAGTTCCTGGAAAAGCTAGTGCTTCTCAATAGCAAAATCTCCTATCTGATCCCCTATCCTCCACTCCTGTCTTATCTCCTTCACTAAGAAGAAAGGGACTGTTCAGTAGTTGCTCTGTCCAGTGAGGCGACCACTAGTCATTTGTGGCTTTTTAAATTAATTAAAATTAAATAAAAATTTAAATTCAGTTCCTAATCACACTAGCCACATTTCAAGTGCTCAAAAGCTACCAGGTAGCTGGTGGCTACCATAATAGAAAGTGCAAATGTAGAACATTTGTATTGTTACTGAAAATTCTATTGAACAGTGCTGCCAGAGAAACTGGGTAATCCCAGCCCCAGAGAATTCCAAGGCCATGGGAGAAGACAAAACCAGAGCTGGAGGAATTTATCCACCCCAAAGACAGCCCCAACTCACTTGTGAGAAATGGTCCCTGATCATGGGGCTCTGGGCATGGATATGCCTTTGCAGGTCTGTACTCTCTCATCAGGCTTTCTGCCTCTTTCCTGTCCATCCTCTGAGCTACCAATATCATTTTATTTATTTATTTTTAAAGATTTTATTTACTTATTTGTCAGAGAGAGAGAGAGAAAGAGCACAAGCAGGGGGAGTAGTAGACAAAGGGAGAAGCAAGCTCCCCTCTGAGCAAGGAGCCCAATGTGGGATTTGATCCCAGGAACCTGGAAGCACCATCTGAGCCGAAGGCAGACGCTCAACCAACTGAGCCACCCAGGCATCCCTACTGATCTCATTTTAAATAATCACCATCACTCTCCAAACCAGACCACTCCTTGCCTGCTGCCCTAACCCACTGAGCCTAGGCCTAGCCCAGGACAACTTTAACATTTTTCTTCACTCCAAACCATTCCATCTCCATACTTTGGCCAGTCTCCAACCCTCCATTCTCAGAGTATGTGATTTCCCTCCTTCTCAAAGATAAGCCCTCCCCCAACTTCTCTATCAACATGTGTGTTCTGGATTCGGCTCCCCTTCACCTCACTGGAGAACTCACTTTGCTAATTATTCTCTCCCCCTTCATTGTCTTCCATCTTTCCCTCCACCAGCACCGTTTTTCCAGCGTTCAAGTAGGCATGGCTTCCCCCGGTGCTGTCAATAATTTTAATTGGCCCTTTAGGATCATCTCATCTTCCCCATCCTTTTCCTACCAATTGACTCTAGGGAGCTGTCTGCAAAAAAGCCTCTACATTCTCATTTCCCACCTAGGGCCAGGCTCTCATCCAACACAGTTGCTTCCCATTTAATAAAATTTGTTCTGGATGTGGCATTCAAGGCTTTCCACAATCAGTCCCTGGCCTTTTTTTTTTTGAACCAATCTTGTTTTTTATTTATTTTTTTTTATTAAGTAAGCTCTATGCCCAATGTGGGACTTGAACTCAAGACCCTGAGATCAAGAGTCGCATGTTCTACCAATTGAGCCAGTCAGATCCCCCCCGGCCTAACTTCATACCCATTTTTTTTCTGTCACCTTCTAGCCATATTCATCTCTTCACCACCCCCCACACATGTCTAAAACATTCCTGCCACTGTATCTTTATTATTACTCTTTCTCTTGCCAGAAATACTTGCTCTACATACATTCTTCCACCAATGGGGACTGAGCTCAAGTTCTTCCTTCCTGATGACATCTTTCTGACAATAAAGGCCCGTCATGCTTGTCTGACTCACATCACTGAGCCCAGGCAGCCTGATGCTTCTGTGTGCTATTGTATGGACATTTCTCTTCTCTCTCTAGCTGAATTTCAGTATACTTCCTGGCAAGGAATTACCATTCACATCTTTGCACTCCTGAGTTTTTAGAAAAACGCAGAATCTTGTGCACAGTGGATATTCAAATAACGGTTGATTGACTCATTCCCAGACATATCCCATCATCAATTCAAAACGGGCCAGTGGCAAACCATGCAGCACTATTTCAAATAACCTCCTGAAAAGAAGATCATAAAATGGGGACTGTGACAGCAATTAGCTATGTAAATGCCCTGAGGATGAAGTTGATGCATTAAAAAATAATACACCTCTTTGGAAGAGCCTGGGAAGGCAGGTGTGAATGGGTGCTGGGAACTGCAGAGCTACACAGCTGGCAAGCATCAGTGCCATTATTGATACATTTTGGTGGGTGAGAAAAAAAATCTGTGTTTTTTTTTTTTTTTACCCTGTCTGGGGGCAAGGAGGCAGGGTGCGGGGTGGGGTGGCAGTGCAGGGTTGGGGGGAGGGCAAGGAGGCAGGCGGGGGTGGGGGGACAGGGAGAAAAAGTACAGGCTGTGGAGGCAGGCAAAACTTGTCCTGAATCTCAGCCTCATTGCTGACTTGATGTATAAAAGTGGGTAAGTAATCTCTTTTTATGCTATGGCAGAATATTATTGACCTGAGGAGAGGTTTATGACAAAAATGTGAACAGCATGATATCGTGTTTATAATTTTTTTAAAAGTATATATAATGTATGCACAGAAAAAAGACCAGAAAGCTACGTGCCAAAATATTATAGATTATAGATGATTTTCTTTTTTTCTTTGGCCTTTTCTGTGTTTCTCAAGTTTAAAGCACTGTGACTTTTATAAAGAAGGTCTGTTTTAAAAATTATCTGAGTTAAAGAACTACAATATAGTATCTGTTTTAGGTAGTTTGAATTATTTCTCTGGGTTGAACAGAATGTATGTTTTTCTTTTCAGTAATCTCAAATATTCAGAAAAGGTGAGAGGAAATTGCTGACATGACACCCCATCACCCCCAAATTCTTTAGTGTGTCTTTCCTCCAAACAAGAACATGCAACCACCTAAATTGGGAAATTGACACCTCTAAGCTTCAAACTGAATTCAGGTTTTCCCAGTTATCTAATAGGGAGCTAAGGACCCCATCCCCAATCACGTGTTACATGTGGTTGTCATGTCTCTTTCATCTCCTTTAATATTGAGTCAGTTTCTCAGCATTTTCTTAACTTTCATGATTTTAATGGTTTTGAAGATTGCAGGTCAGCTATTTTGTCCCTTCATTTGGGCTTGTGGTAGCCAGACTCCCAAATGGCCCGCACTGATTCTTGCCCCCTGGTATTCACGCCCTCGTGTAAGTCCCCTCCCACCTTGAATCAGGGGTGACCTGTGTGACCAGTGGAACACTATAGAAGTAACATGTACCTAGAGGCTAGGTCATAAGAGACACTTCAGCTTCTGCTTTGGTGTCTTGGATTGCTTGCTCTCGGGGAAGCCAGCCGTTGCATCATGGGGATGTTCAAACAGCCCTGCGGAGAAGCCTCTACGGAGATTAACTAAAGCATCCTGCTAGTGGCCACGCAGACTTGCCAGCCATATGAATAAGCCATCCTGGAAGTGAGTTCTCTGGCAACCTCAGAGGAGGCCTAAGCCAGAGCTGCCTATCCAAGTTGCTCCCAAATTCCTGACCCATACAAACCGTGAAAGATAATAAATATTGTTTTAATCCACAAAGTTTAGGGGTAATTTTGTACACAGCAGTAGCCAACTAATACAAGTTTGTTTGTTTCCTCATGATCAGACACAAGCTTCCCATTTGGGGCAGGCACGCTACAGTAGTGATGCTGTGTTCTTCTCATTGCATCCCGTTATGTCATGCCTGATCGCAATTTGTCACGTTATTGGTGATGTTCAGTTTGATCACTTGATTGAGGTGGTGTCTCATGCTTCTTCACTGTTAAGCCACTCTGTTTAAATAAGTAATTTATGGGGAGATACTTTGATACTGTGTAACTATACTGTGTCTCAACAAACTTTCACTTTGTTCATTATTACTTTTTTCTACCTGTAGAGATGCTTAGACTCCTATTTTATTCAATGGGTTATAATCCATTACTATCATTTATTTTGATGATCAAATCATGCCGTATTTGGCCAGAGTCCCTTCAACTGGCTTCCATGTCCTTTTGGTATGTCCCATCATTTTTTGAGCACATTGCAACTTTCTGGTTCAGTGCTCTTGGGGTGTTACTTTTTCTCAATATATCTTAACGGACAGAATTAGGTAATATATGTATGTATTCACACATATACTTAAATCTATATTTCTCTCTTACTTACAATCATGAATTTCAACTCTCGTCAAATACCCCTAGATTCATTCTAGTTTTTTCTTTTCCATATTTGTAACTCCCTTTTCCACCTGTGAGAAAACTGGCTCGCATTATTCTTTTTTTTAAAGATTTTATTTATGTATTTGAGAGAGAGAGATTGAGAGGGGGGAGGGTCGGGAGGGTCAGAGGGAGAAGCAGACTCCCTGTCGAGCAGGGAGCCCGATGCGGGACTCGATCCAGGGACTCCAGGATCATGACCTGAGCCGAAGGCAGTCGCTTAACCAACTGAGCCACTCAGGCGCCCTGGCTCGCATTATTCTTAATATATGACTTGATCAGTCCCCTTATAGTAACCAACTTCTCTGCACCACTTCCTGCCTCCCTCCCCCCCAACATAGTTGCCCTCTTCACTCCTCCGAGGTTCCTACACTCTACACTGGGGACATATTTTTCCAGCAAAAAAGTGGATTAGATATCCTTTTTTTTTTTTTTTTAATTACGTTCACTTAGCCACTGTGGTGGCTGTAGCCATCGTTAGTAGATTAGATATCCTAAATGACCCTTTGCATCAGTTTTCTATTGGACGTATAGCAAACCACCCCAAAACTTAGTGGCTTAAAACAAAAATAATTTGTTATGTCTTAAAATTCTACGGATAGGCTGGGAGGTTTTGCCTATGTCCCCCGAGTTCACTCATATGACTATATTCAATGAGTGAGTTGGGTGGAGAATGGCCATTTTCAGATGTCCTCACTCACATGTCTGAGGTCCCAGCTGAGATGACTAGGATGGCTTGGCCTCTCTCCTCATGTGCTCTTTCATCTAGGACTTCAAGTGATGCTGGAGGTATTCCAGGAAAGCAAAAGCAAAAGGGCCTATTAAGTCATACAACATCACTTACACTAGAGTCTATTAGTCAAAGCAAATCACAAGAGAGCTCAGATCCAGACCTCACTTCTTGATGGGAGGAATTGGACCAGCAGAGTTACATTGTAAAGGAGCACTGACAGAGGGAGGCATAATTCATTGGGGCCATTAGTATGAGCATTTGCCACACTTTCCTAATTAAATGATAAAAATGTCATTTTTTACATTATTTTATATATATATATTTAAACATTTTATATATATATATTTTTATATATTTTTTAAACATATATATTTATATACATTTTTTTAAAAACATTATTTTAAATGCTTCTCTGAACTGGAAAGAACTTCACCTCTTAATAGGTGGTATGTGGGAAACAGAAGGCAAAGCTGGGGACTACAAAAAGCAGTGAATCAAATGTGAGACCCTTACATAAAGCTGGGACCCTACACTCATTGTAAGGGGAATGAGAAAAACACTGTTACTGAAAAAAAGGAGACAGCAGGAAAAACTTGCCTGCATGACTTGTCCTGGGTGCTGGATGTCAGGGGAAGGAGAATCACCTGAAAATTTGTAACCACCAATTGACCATCAAATGGGTTCACACAGTTTTCTCGCTCGGGGCGGGGGAGGGGGGAGGTGAGAGAAGCAAGCTGATGGTGTTATTTAAAGTGATCCCCTATTGTTAGGCTCCTAGCTGACTGAGAAGTGCAAACTGTAAATCCTCCCTGAAAAAATTCAAACTCAATCCAGGCCTCCAAAAATTCTTACAGATGAATTTCCAATAAAAATGGGAAACTCATTGTAAAACAAAATCACAAAACATACTAAGAAGCAAGGCATCATCTGTGAGAACCAGCAGAAAAAAACACGAGGCAGAAATAGAGCCTTTATGTATTCAGACACTAGACTATATATAAATAACACTTTGAAGTAACTAAGTTCAATATGTGTTGTGGACCAAGTTGTGTCTCTCTAGAATTTTATGTTAAAGCCCTAAGCCCTGATGTGACAGTATTAGGAGCAAGGAAATAATCAAGCTAAATGAAGTCATAAGGGTGGGACCCTGTTAGGATTAGTGTCTTCTGAGGAAAAGACCCCAGAGAACTGGCTCTCTCTCCACCATCTGAGCCCTCGGTAAGAAGGTGCTCTCACCAGGAACCCTACCATGCTGGCATCCTGGTTTCAGACTTCTGGCTTCCAGGCTATAAGAAAACAAATGTCTGTTGTTTAAATCTATGGTACATTGTTATGGCAGCTGGATATGATATGTTTAAATAAATATATGACAAGCTTAAAATACGCACATGGAATAACTTGGCCGAACTGAGAAAAGTCCACATAGAAATTTTCAAAATCAAAATTTTAATAGTTGGAAGTAAAAAACCCCATTTGAAAGATGGGTTCCCTTCACTGGAGATAGAATTAGTCAACTGGATAATAGAGTGAATGGATTTATATGGAATATAAGGACATTGGAAAAATGAGAGGTTATGAGTTATGTTGGATATAGTGAGAAGGTCTAGTATACATCTAGTCATATTTCCAAAAAGGGTAATGGGGATGGAGAATTGGAGCCATCACACACTGGGATACTGGGGATGGAAAATGGTGCAGCCACTTTGGAAAACAGTCTAATAGCTCCTCAAAAAATCCTAAACATAGAATTAACATAGGACCAGGAAATTCCCTTACTAAGCATTTACACAAGAGAAATGAAAACAAACATCCACACAAAAACTTACACACAGGTGCTCATAGCAACATATTCACAATAGCCAAAAAGTGGAAATAACCCAAATGATAAATGAATAAACAAATGTGGTATATCCATACAATATTATTTGGCAATAAAAGGGAATGAAGTATCGATATATACTACAACATGAATCTCGAAAACATTATGGTAAATGAAATTAACCACTAACAAATTACCACATATTGTAGGATTCTATTTATATGTAATTTCCAGAATAGGCCAATCTATGAAATGTCCAAAATGGCAGATCTGTGGGAAAAGAAAGTAGATTAGTGGTTTCCTTGGACTAGGCAGGAGCAGGTGGGGTGGGGATGCATAGTGATTACTAACAGGTACAAGGATTCTTTTGGAGGTAAATTGTTCTAAAATTAAATTATGATCATGGTGTACAAGTCTAAATATTCTCCAAACCATAGAATTACACACTTTTTTGTTTCTTTGTTTATTTATTAAGTTTTTCATTTTAGTTCCAGTATTATTAACATACAGTGCTATATTAGTTTCAGGTATACAAATATAGTGATTCAACAATTCTATACATTACTCAGTGCTTATCATGATAAGTGTACTCTTAATTCCCTTCACGTATTTCATCCACCCCCCCCACCCCACCCCCGCATCTCCCCTCTGGTGACCATCAGTTTGTTCTCTATAGTTAAGAGTCTGTTTCTTGGTTTGTCTCTCTCTTTTTTTCCCCTTTGTTTTGTTTCTTAAATTCTACATATGAGTGAAATCCTATGGTATTTGTCTTTGACTGACTTATTTCACTTAGCATTATGCTCTCCAGCTCCATCCATATTGTTGCAAATGGCAAGATTTCATTCTTTTTTATGGCTGGATAATATTCCAGTGTGTGTGTGTGTGTGTGTGTTTTTGTGTGTGTGTTTGTGTACACACACATACCATATCTTCTTTATTCACCCATCTATTGATGGACACTTGGGCTGCTTCCATAATTGGCTATTGTAAATAATGCTGCAATAAACATAGGGGTGCATATATCTTTTTAATTATTGTTTTTTGTATTTTTTTGGTAAATAACGCAGTAGTGCAATTACTGGATCATAGGGTAGTTCCATTTTTAATTCTTTGTAGAACCTCCATACTGTTTTTCACAGTGGCTACACCAGTTTGCCTTCCCCCTAACAGTGCATGAGGGTTTTTTTCTCTACATCCTTGCCAACACTTGTTATTTCTTGTGTTTTTGATTTTAGCCATTCTGACAGGTGTGAGGTAATATCTCATTGTGGGTTTGATTTGCATTTCCCTGCTGATGAGTGATGTTGAGCATCTTTTCGTGGGTCTGTTGGCCATTTTTGTATGTCTTCTTTGGAGAAATGTCTGTGTCTTCTGCCCATTATTTAATTGGATTTTTTTGTTGTTGTTTTTTTTGATGTTGAGTTGCATAAGTTCTTTATATATTTTGGATACTAACTTTTTATCGGATATGTCATTTGCAAATATCTTCTCCCTTTCAGTAGGTTGACTTTTAGGTTTGCTCATTTCTTTGCTATGTAGAAGCTTTTTATTTTATTTTTGCTTTTATTTCCCTTGCCTGAGGAGGCTTTCTAGCCTTGCTACAGCCCATGTCCGAGAAATTACTGCCTGTGCTCTCTTCTAGGATTGTTATGGCTTCAGGTCTCATATTAGGTCTTTAATCCATTTTGAGTTTATTTTTGTGTATGGTGTAAGAAAGTTATCCAGTTTCATTCTTTTACACCATTTGTTGAAGAGACTCTTTTTCCCATTGCACACTTTTGCCTCATTTGTCAAAGATTAACTGACCCTATAACTCTGAATTTGTTTCTGGGCTTTCTATCCTGTTCCTTTGATCTTAGTGTCTATTTTTGTGCCAGTACCATACTCTTTTGATCACTATAGCTTTGTAGTATAACTTGAAATCTGGAATTGTGATGCCTCCAGCTTTGTTTTTCTTTTTCAAGACTGTTTTGGCAATTTGGGGTCTTTTGTGGCTCCATACAAATTTCAGGATTATTTGTTCTAGTTCTGTGAAAAATGCTGTTGATATTTTGATAAGGATTTATTAAATCTGTAGATTGGGCAGTAGATTTTTTTTTTTTAAAGATTTTATTTATTTATTTGTCACAGAGAGAGACAGCGAGAGCAGGAACACAAGCAGGGGGAGTGGGAGAGGGAGAAGCAGGCTTCCCGCCGAGCAGGGAGCCCGATGTAGGACTCGATCCCAGGACCCTGGGATCATGACCTGAGCCGAAGGCAGACGCTTAACGACTGAGCCACCCAGGCGCCCTGGGCAGTAGATATTTTAACAGTATTTGTCCTAAGGACTATACACTTTAAACAAGGGAACTTTGTGGTATATAAATTATATATCAGTAAAGCTATTTAAAAAGAAATAAAGAAAATGAGGAGACAATATTTAAATTCATAATAACTGAGAATTTTCCAGAAGTGTTGAAAACATATATTTAAAAGCAGGAATTCCAATGAATCCCAAGCAGGATGAATAACAATAAAACCCTTATCTAGACACATCATCAGATAACTGAAAAACACCAAAGAAAAAGAGATTTTATTTTATTAATTTTCTTTAAGATTTTATTTATTTATTTGAGAGAGAGCAGGAGTGAGGGGAGACGTAGAGGGAGAGGGAGAAGCAGACTCCCCACAGAGCAGGGAGCCCAATACTGGGCTCGATCCCAGGAACCTGGGATCATGACCTGAGCTGAAGGCAGTTGCTTAACCAACTGAGCCACCCAGATGCCCCAGAAAAAGAGATTTTAAAAGCATTTAGAGACAAAAGACACATCACCTATAAATGAGCAACACTGATTATTGTCTGACTTCTCAACAGTAGCAGATCCGATGGCAGTAAAAGCATCTTCATTATGCTGAGAGAAAATAAACTATAATTCTAAACCAATTAACTATATATATGTATATATATAATATATTTCAAGAATGGGTTAGAAGTACGAAAAGAAACTTTAGACAGATACAAATATATGAGAGATTATACCACCCACAGATCTCCACAAAAGGAAATTTTGAGGGATTTACCTCCCCCAAAAGGAAAATGAACCCATACAGAAAGGTGCAGAATATCAACTAACAATTAACGTATTTATAAATATGCAAGTAAACATTGTATAAAATTTAAAAAATAATGTCCAGTTAACTCTAGTAACATATTTATAAATATGCAAGTAAACATTGTATAAAATTTAAAAAATAATGTCAGTTAACTCTAGTAATGTATTTATAAATATGCAAGTAAACATTATATAAAATTTAAAAAATAATGTCCAGTTATGGAGGAGTACTGGCTGGAATTAAAACACTGGGCAGCAGTATCCTTCATTGCTGGTCCCCCCACTCACCACTTTCACTGTCCATCCTATTAGATTGTGTTTGTTTTCCTGTAAGTCCACTGACTTGACCAGATCCTTCCTAACTTTCTCCCTTTAACTCCTGTCTTCCAACCCCCTGTCCTAGTTGCTACCGGCACATGTCAGGGAAGGACTGACTAGGCCTGTTGGAGCAGTTTTTCCTTTAAATATTAAAAAGCTTAAACAGGCCCATACAAGAATCAGGTTCTTAAAACTGCTTTCATTCCAAACAGTTTGCTTACATTTTAGAATGCTTTTTTTTGTGTGTGTTGATTCAAAAAATAACACAAGTTAATTATATTAAAATTGTGAAAATTGGGCGCCTGGGTGGCTCAGTCGGTTAAGCGACTGCCTTCGGCTCAGGTCATGATCCCGGAGTCCCGGGATCGAGTCCCGCATCGGGCTCCCTGCTCTGCGGGGAGTCTGCTTCTCCCTCTGACCCTCCCCCATCTCATGTGCTCTCTCTCTCTCAAATAAATAAAATCTTTAAAAAATAAATAAATAAATAAATAAAAATAAAATTGTGAAAATTATAAAGAAGAAAATAAGGTATCACCCATTGTACTGTATCGTAAAACTAACCACCAAGTGTTTAAAATTTTTTAACTGACCGTAAAATGCAACAAATAGCTTAATGTAAAATAGCTGTGTTTCCACCACTCAGAACTGAAAATTGATAACATTTTGTCATATTTACTTCTAGACAGTTCCTTACATTTTCATAGTCTAGGATAGATTGCAAATAGAGGCCCACGTATGTTATGTCTAAATATTTAAGATCTAAATCAAGCCAATAAACTATTCAAGTATATTTCAACCTCCTACACTGATAGATGTATTTTTATGACCAAAAATTATAAAGCTATATTTGTTTTGGTTTTCTTTTTTTTTTTCTTTTTGGTGCGAAAAGGTGGTTTTATTAAAGCACAGAGACAGGACCCATGGGCAGAAAGAGCTGCCTAAAGCTATACTTTTTTAAAGATGTAGATTTTATTTATTTATTTATTTGACAGAGAGATAGAGAGCACAAGTAGGCAGAGTGGCAGGCAGAGGGAAAGGGAGAAGCAGGCTCTCTGCTGAGCAGGGAGCCCCATGCGGGGCTCGATCCCAGGACGCTGGGATCATGACCTGAGCTGAAGGCAGCCGCTTAACCGACTGAGCCACCCAGGCGCCCCTAAAGCTATATTTTTTAAAACTAAAAACTTAGTAAATAACAAAGAGATTTAATTTTAATTATTACTATTCATGTATAGGAGTTTGCTGATAAGTTTGTGATATTTAGATAATAAACTAAAGTATATATATATAATGTATGAATAATTATATATGTTCCACTAAATTTATTTTTCTTGCCTTCATTTCAACAAAATCACTAATAGTGTTGTAAAGTTAAGGGTTTCACAGGGGCGCCTGCCTGGGTGGCTCAGTCAGTTGAGTGACCAACTTTTGGTTTCTGCTCAGGTCAGAATCTCAGGGTATGGGATCAAGCCCCATGTTGGTCTCCACTCAGTGTGGAGTCTGCTTGTCTCTCTCCCTCCCGCTCTGTTCCTCCCCACCCCCTTCAGAGGCCACTCTCTCTCTCAAATAAATAAATAAAATCTTAAAAAAAAAAAGTTTCACATACTGTCTTCTATTGATCATAAAGCCAAATGAAACTTTTCTTCGGTCTTTGGGGTTCTTAGATCATTTTTTTGGTTAATTTCAGTTTAGGCAACTTCAGACAGTTTCCACTGGAATTATCAGTTAAAATTCTTAGAATTTCAGAAACAAAAAACCCAAAAATTTTACATATGTTCATACAATAAGATTGTTATATAAGAAATAATCATTATCATAAAATATAAGACATTTTAAAATCTTTGTATTATCACTTATATGATGATTCTCACAGTCTCATAAAATATTTTCAGGTAATAATGTGAAGAATCGATGCCATTCTTTATGCTTGTTGCATCTTATAGCACTGAGCCCAAATGCCAGTGAAAGACTTGTGTGTGTGTTTTAAAAATACATTGCTATTTTTGTGTGTTTGTGATTATGTGAGAAAGTTGAAAGTGCAAGGCCAAGGAGAGACAAATGTTCCCTGGGTGTGACTGTGATACTGTTTGTTCTATTTTCTAAATGAAGGAAACAAAAGATTACTGACGAATTCCAAACTTTTTAAATCTCTTCTTCCAATTTCATTCTCCATCATGTACTTGTATGTATGGTGCCAGGGATTTGTCATATATATATTCATGGATAATATTTGTATTGCCTTCAGGGTCCCTGAGTGGCTCAGTTGGTTAAGTGTCTGCCTTCGGCTCAGGTCATGATCCCAGGGTCCTGGGATTGAGTCCCTCATCGGGCTCCCTGCTCTGCGGGAAGTCTTCTTCTCCCTCTACCTCTGCCTGCCATCTCCCTGCTTGTGCTCTCTCTCTCTGACGAATAAATAAATAAAATCTTTAAAAAAAAATTTAAAAAATTTGTATTGCCTTCAGAGTATGATTTTAAATTCTTAAACATGACATTATACTATACATCCTATTCTGTGACTTGCATTTTGAAATTAAATTTCAGAGATCTAGCCATGTTGATATATAGGGGTCTATTTAATTTCTTTCCATTGTGGATTATATCATATTTTCATATCTTGTTTATCCAATTTTGGTTTTTTATCTTATAAATATTTTATTTGAATAAAACCATTTAATGGCAATTAAAATGATTGGAAATAAAATGATCATTCTAAAAGGAAGTTATAGCATCATTGTGTTTAGAGAATAGGAAGTTACAGAAGGGGAACCTTTACAGAGTTAAACTTTACTAATAACGGGTGAATTTTGACCTGCTATGAAAGATTAAGTTAGCAAAAAGCCTTCCAGTTTATATAAAATGATTGTGTGCCCTAATCTCACCCATCACTAGATCAAGACACTGAAACTGAGGATTCCTTCTTCATGTTATAGCTCTATTCTTGATATCCCTCTAAAAAGAGAACAAAATGATTGTGGAGCTGACTCACACCTGGAGTAAGTAATTACACAATACCACGGTCATTAACAACAAAAGCCAAAAAAAAAAAAATCCTACAATTGTTTAACTTTCAAATGCTGATGTTACGTACAATACGTTACAAGTAAGCATAGTTGTGCATTCATGAGTTGATTGTACTAATTTCTGTATAAATTTAGGAATGAGCCCATCTGAGTATATGGATACTCCCTTATCTTAGAAAGTAAAAGCAAGCATTTTCTACTTTAAAATTTTTATTTCTGTGTAAAACAAAGACTGAACTCCTGGAGATCAAACAAGGAAAAGATACACCAAGTTCAAAGCACTATTAAGTCATGAAACAAAGAAGAATCTGAGGTAGAAGTCAAGCAATAGAATCCACAACACTTTCAGGGGAATATTTATTCCTGGCAAACATCACATCTCTAATAAGATCTATTTTTTTTTAAGTCACAAGTTAAAAAAAGTTAATAATCCACTCTGAAATCAGATGTAAAACTATGACCAACAGAAAATACACACAATCTTTTGTCATGTTAACAGAATAAATGGTTTTAGTAAAGGCTGATGACATTTTTTTTAAAGATTTTTGTTTATTTGTCAGAGAGAGAGCACAAGCAAGGGAAGCTACAGGCAGAGGGAAAAAACACAGGCTCCCCACTAAGCAAGGAGCCCACCACAGGGCTGGATCCCAGGACCTGGGGATCATGACCTGGACCCGGGGCAGATGCTTAACCAACTGAGCCACCCAGGCATCCCAAGACTACTAACCTTTCTTTCTCTCTCTCTTTTTTTTTTACATTTTATTTATTTATTTATTTATTTTATTATGTTAGATGTCCCTATGGGAGGCCGTTGGTTGTAATCATAGTGTCTGCATTGGTGAGGGTAATAAGTTCTTGTCTGTGCTGTGGACAGTTTTTACCCATGCCACTGATTGGATTGTCACTTGACCACCCCCTGTCTGCTACCCCTCCTCTAAACTGTTACCTTGCAACTGATTGCCTTGTTTATCCAGTTTTGTATTGATGAACTTTCTACAACTTAGGTTTTAAAAAATATGACTCTACCTTGAAGACTGTTTCACACCAATACAGAAAACTCTTCATTATCTGTTTTATATGCTGCATATTTCATTGTATGGAAGTAGCTTATTTAATGGCCGTTTAGATTCTTTCCAGTCTTTTGGATTTCAAACAATACCACAATAAATGACCTTGAACATTATTTGGTATATATGCGTGGATATATGCAAGATATATTATCAAAAATGGGGTTATTGGACCAGAAGATATGCACAGTTTTAGTTTTGAGATATATTGTCAAGTTACTTTTCACAGAGGTTGCAGATATTTATATGCCTATAAACAGTATGAAAATTCCTGTTTCTCCTATCCTTAAAAATTAAACATTTTATCTTAGCTAATCCAGTGGGTTAAAACATGCTATCTCCTTGAATCTTTCTTATTATGAGTAAGTTTATTTTTTATTTTTTTAAAAGATTTTATTTCTTTATTTGACAGAGAGAGACACAGCGAGAGAGGGAACACAAGCAGGGGGAATGGGAGAGGGAGAAGCAGGCTTCCTGCGGAGCAGGGAGCCCAATGCGGGGCTCGATCCCAGCACCCTGGGATCATAACCTGAGCCGAAGGCAGACGCTTAACGACTGAACCACCCAGGCGCCCCATGAGTAAGTTTAAATAATATGTTCATATGTTTTATAGCTAACTATTTTTCTTTTTTTTAACTGTATTTCTTTTTATGAAAATTGTTCAGAACCTTTACCCATTGTTCTCTGGAATTGTTGGATTTGTACTCCAGTTAATTTGCAGGAGCTTATTATATATTGGAGGAATTAACCCTTTGTAACAGGAGTTGCAAATACATTTTCCCCAAGTTTTTATCTTTTGATTTTGTTTCTGAAGGTTTTGTGATGGATAATATTTTAATGAACCAGATATATCAATCTTTTGTGACATTTGTATTTTATATCATATTTAGGACAGCTTTCTCTACTATGTAGATAGTTTTAACTTTTCAACTCAAACACTTGATCTATCCAAAATTCATCTGGTGTGCAAAGCAAGCAGTCAAGTTAATTTTTTCCCAGATGGCTACTTTAATGTCCCAGAAACACATAGTTGAATAGTTCTTGTTTTATCTACTGATATGTAAAAAAATACTGCTTTATAATATGAATTCCCATATTGGTGGATCTAAGTTCTTTATCATAGGACACCGATCCATTTGCATGCATATTCCTACACAAATGCTACATTGTTTGAATTACTATAGATTCATGTAGATTTATGTGTGAGGGTTTTTTTTCCTACAGAATGGTAACTCACATACCATAAAATATACAAATCTTGATTTTACAGCTAAAATGAAGGTTTGCCTATATATAAACCTGTTGAATCACAACTTGGATCAGGATACTTTGAAAGAGTGTCTTACGCTCTTTCCCTGTCAATACCCTCAATATGTACTGATGTCAATCATTATTAATTATTTTTCCCTGTTCTTGAGTTTCATTTGTATAGAATCACACAGGATTTCCTCTTTTGTGTTTCCTAAGATTTATCCATTTCACTGCATTTAGCAATTAATAGTACTTTTTCATTACTATGTAGAACTCCATTTTATGATTTATTCTGTTTTGATCTATTTATTGATCTATTCTACTGTTGATATACATTGGCGTGCTTTCCGGTTTGGGGACATTGTGAATAATCATGCTTTGAATATTCTTGGATATGTGTTTGGTGGATATAAGCATTTATTTCTGTTGGGTATATACTCAAGGATTGAATTGCTAGGTCAAAGAGTATAAATTTACTCCAATTTAATAGACATTTTCAAACAGCTTTTCCACAGTGGTTATACAAATGTAAACTTCCTCAGTAATGTATGAGCATTCCAGTTGCTCCATGTTAGCACCAACACTCGGTATTCTCTATCTTTTTGGAGGGTGGGTGTAATAGTATCCAATTATTGTTTTAATTTGCATTGCCCCAGTGATTGACGATATTGTACAATTTTTCATCCATTTGTTAGTGATTTGGTCATCCCCTTTTGTGATCTGCTGGTTTAAATTTTAGCTCATTTTTGGGAAAGTCCTCTTTTACCTAATGATTGCCGGAACATATTTTATATTCGGCGTAGGATTCCTTTGACGGATATGCATACTGCCAATATCCACTCCATGCCAGAGGCTTGCATTTTCAATGTGCACTCACTTGATGTTGTGTTTTGATAGGAAATATTTAATTTTAGTTAGCTTCCATTTATTATATTTTTCTTCAGAGTGATTGTAATTGATACTGTATTTTTAATTTCAGTTTCCATGTGTTCATTTCTAGTGTATAGAAATACAATAGATTTTTGGGTGTTCTTCTATATAAGTGCCCTTGCTGAGCTCACTGATTAATTTTAGGAGGTTGATTTTTTTTTTTTTTTTTTTATTCCTTGGGATTTTCTATGTATGTAATTGTGTCATCTGCAAATAGGGACAGTTTTATTTTTTCCTTTCCAATTTGTGTGCCTTTATTCCTCTTATTGCCTTATTGTGCTGGTTAGGCCTTTTAGTATTTTGTTGAACAAGAGTGGTAAGAGCAAGTATTCTTGTCTTGTTATTGAATTTAGGTGGAAGACATTCAGTCTTTCACCAATAAGTGTGCTATTAGCTGTCCAGTTTTTTACAGATTCTCTTTATTGAGATGAGGAAGGTCCCTTTAGTCCTAGCTTGCTCAAATGTTGTTTTTTCTTTAATCATAAATGGGAAATGAGTTTTGTCAAATGGTTGTTTTTGCATCAACTATATGATCACATAGTTTTTCTTTTTTGGCCTGTTAATATGGTAGATGGTACTGATTGATTTTTGAATACTGAATTCATCTGTATATGTTTTAAATTTCTCTCAGCAGTATTTTATAATTGTCAATTTAAAGATCTTAAACATCTTTAATTAGATTTATTCTTATGTATTTGATCTCTTTGTAAATGATATTACTTCCTTAATTTCAGTTTCTAAATGTTTGTTAGTGGTATGCAAATAAAGTTGTTTTTTACATATTGACTCTGTATTCAGCAGCTTGCTAAATTTACTTGACAATTCCAACAGTTTTTCTGTAGATTCTTTTTTATTTTCTATGTATTCAATCATGTTTCTGTAAATAAGGACAATTTTAATTCTTCTTTTCTTATCTTTGTTTTTGTTTTTCTTGCCTTATGACACTGGTTAGGATCTCCAGTACAAAACTGAATAAAAGTGGTGATGGTGAGCACCCTTATCATATTTCTGAAATCAGTAGGAAAACATCCAATATTTGATCTTTGAGTAGGTTTACAACTACAGATTTTTGTGTTTTTCTTCATGTGTAAAATTCAGAACCAATTTTTGAATATATCCTTCAGCTTCATGTAAGTTAGTAAGATCTATTACTGTAAATTCAGAGGCTAGCTAAAAAAACATAACCAATGAAGAATAAGTAATTTACATTTGATTAGGACTGAGAATGCAGCAAATGTTATTTTTTTAAAGATTTTATTTATTTATTTGAGAGAGATTGAGCATGAGCTGGGGGAGGGGCAGAAGGAGAGGGAAAAGCAGACTCCCCACTGAGTTCTGAGTCTGATGTGGGGTTTGATCCCAGGACCCTGAGATCATGACCTGAGGCAAATCAGGTGCTTGCCTGACTGAGCCACCCAGACAACCTGAATGTAGCAAATGTTTAAATAAATTAAGTTTTTAAAGTATTTTAAATCAAAGTAAAATATACAGAGAAAAAAGTACAGATCTTATGTATATAATTAAATAAATTTTATGCTCATATCTCTGGTACCCTAATTAAGATTTAAGGCATTTTTATGTCTCCCCAAAACTTTATTTCTCCTGCTTTCAATCACTACACATAGCACATAGGCAAATATTGTTCTAATTTCTGTCATGGTTTTAGTTTTAAAATTTCGTACACATGGAATTGTAAAGCATGTATTCTTTTATGTTGGACTTATTTGCTCAGCAGAATATTTTCACTATACCACAAATACCGTAAATTTTTATTTATTCTCCTATTTGATGAGCATTAAAGCTGTTTCTAGTTTGGGAGTATTATAAATAAAGCTGCTATCAGCATTTCCATACAAGTTCTTTTGTGAAATTAAGTTTTAGTTTCTGTTGAGATAATACCTAGGACAGAATTGTTGTAAGTCTATGTTTAACTTTATAAGAAACTTCAAAACAGTTTATCATAGTGGTAGTTCTGTTTTCTATTACCACTAGCAATATATGATTTCCAAATGTTTTATATCCTCAACAACATTTGGTGTCAGTCTTTTTAAATTTAGCTTTCTTTCTTTCTTTCTTTCCTTTTCTCTTTCTCCCTTTCTTTCTCTCTCTTTCCTTCTTCCTTCCTTTCTTTATTTTTTTTTAATAACTTCTTCATCTGATTAAGGAAGTTTTCTTCTATTTCTGTGAGATTATGTCATTTATAGGTGTTAAATTTTTTAAACTTCTTTTTAAAAAAATTCAGTATAGTTGACTCACAGTGTTACATTACTTTCAGGTGTACAACATAATGATTCAACAAGTCTATACATTAAGCCATGCTCACCGCAAGCATAGCTACCATCTGTCACCATACAGCGCTATTAAAATGCTATTGGCTACATTCCTTATGCTGTTATAAGTGTTAAATTATTTTTAAAGATTTTATTTATTTATTTGAGAGAGAGAGAAAGAGAGGGAAAGAGAGAGAGTGAGGGGAGGGGCAGAGGGGGATGGAGAGGGACAAACAGACTCCGCGCAGAGCCCCACTCATGTTGATCTCACGACCCTGAGATCACAACCTGAGCAAAAACCAAGAGTCCCATGCTCAACCCACTGTGCCACCATAGGTGTTAAATTTTATCAAATATTTTTGCTGCATCTATTGAGACACTAATTCTTTTCATTTTTTGTTAATGTGGTGAATTATATTGCTTGTGTGTTAGCAAATTTATTGAAGCACAATTTAGATACCTTAAATTCATCAGTTTTGGGGGCACCTGTGTTGCCCAGTGGGTTAAGCAGCTGCCTTCAGTTCAGCTCATGATCCCAGAGTCCTGGGATCGAGTCCCGCATTGGGCTCCTTGTTCATCAGGGAGCCTGCTTCTCCCTCTGCCTGCCGCTCCCCCTGCTTGTGCTCTCGCTCTCTCTCAAATAATAAATAAAAATCTTTAAAAAAATTCATTAATTAAAAAAAAAATAAAATGTACACTCTTGTGCAACCACTATCACAAACTGTTGCCCAGAAAGTTTCCTTGTTCCCCCTTGCAGTTCATTCTGTTCTTATTCCAGACTCTAGGTAACCTTTGAAATGTTTTCTGTCTGTACAATTTTGTTATTTCTAGAAATCCTATATAAATGGAATCATAAAATATGTGGCCTTTTGTGTCCTTTCTCACATGGCAAAGAACTGAGGCCTCCTGCCAATGACCATGTAAGTAAGTCATCTTTGAAGCAGATTATCTGGTCTCTGTCACACCTCCAGATGACGGTAGCCTCTGCTGATATCTTGACTGCACCCTCAGGAGAGACTCTGAGAGCCAAATCTACCATTTGAGAAATTCTCAAACTCTTAATCCAGACCAACTATGAGATAATAAATATTTTTTGTTTCAACCGTTAAGTATTGAGGTAATTTATTTCTACTTTTTAAAAGATTTTATTTATTTATTTATTTATTTATTTGAGAGAGAGAAACTGCATGAGAGGGGAGAGGGCCAGAGGGAGAAGCAGGCTCCCCGCTGAGCCGGGAGTATGATGTGGGACTCGGTCCCAGGATTCCGGGATCATGACCTGAGCCGAAGGCAGACGCTTAACCAACTAAGCGACCCAAGCACCCAAGTATTGAGGTAATTTATGATGCAGCTATAGATAACTAACACACTTGCGTTCCTGGAACAAGTTTAATATTCTTTTTACATATCCCTGTACTCGATTTGCTATATTATTTTATATAGAATCATTCTGTTTAGTTTCCTGAGAGACAGGGAACTATAATTTTCCTTTCTTGTAATGTCCTTTTCAGGTTTTGAGATCAAGATTATGCAGACTCATAAAATGATTTGGGAAGTACGCTTACCTTTTCATGATCTCAAAGAGTTTTTTGTTGTGTTTTGTTTTTTTTTTTACAAAATTGGTAATATTTAGGGGCACCTGGGAGGCTCAGTCGTTAAGTGTCTGCCCTCGGCTCAGGTCATGATCCCAGAGTCCTGGGATCGAGCTCCACATCAGGCTCCCTGCTCGGCGGGAAGCCTGCTTCTCCCTCTCCCACTCCCCCGGCTTGTGTTCCCTCTCTGTGTCTCTCTCTGTCAAATAAATAAAGTCTTAAAAACCAAAAAAGCCAAATTGTTAATATTTATGTGTATAGAAGGATTTGAGAGCTTTTTTAAAAAAAACTTTTAAAAAAACTTAAAAAAAACACTTAAACCTGGAGTTTTCTGTGGGGAAAGTTTTAAAATTAAAAATGGAATTTAAAAAAATTGATATGGAACCATTCAAAATTTCTTTTTCTTCTTATTTCAATTTTGTTAACTTTCGTTTGTACAAGAATTTATCCATTTTATTATAATTGTCAAATTCTTTGCTGTAAATTCACCTCTAGTATTCTCTTACCTTTGTGTCATAGGATCTGAAGAATTCCTGGAATTCATAATTTGTGGTCCCTTTTTTCCATCAACCTTTCTGTGGATTTATGGATTTTTAATAATCTTTCCAAAGAGACTGAGACCTTGTTATGTTTCTCTATTATATGCTTACTTCCCATTTTATTAATTTCTGCTTTTATCTTTATGATTGCCTTCTTTCTACTTTATTTGGTTTGATTTCCTGTTCTTTTTCTAGCCTCAAAAGTTGGAAGCTTTCATAATTTATTTTCAACCTTTCTTTTTGTAAATCATACATTTAACATTTTAAATTTCTCTCTAGGCACTGCTTTATTTTTCCTAAAAGTTCTTTTATGTAGTATTTTTTTGCTATTATTCTGTTTAAAATATTTTCTTACATTCATTGTGATTTTTTTTTCTGATCCATGAGCTATTCAAAAGTAAATGCTTAAATTGAAATCTCTAGGAATTGCCTAGTAATCTTTTATAAAATTGATTTATCACTTAAATTGACTGTGATCAGATTTTATAGTCTATATTCTTACTATTCAAAGGGTGGTTTATGAGCCCAATAACATCGGTATCATTTGGGAGCTTGTTCGAAATTCAAAATCTGTTTTTTGTCAAGATCCTAACTGACATCTATGCTGATATCTAAAGTCTGAGAAGCACTACTCCATATTATTTCAGTGCTTTGAAATGTTGTTGAAACTTGCTTTATGATTCACCATACTGTCTTTTTTTGGTGTATATTCCACCTGTGGTTGAAAATGTACGTTATACAGTTCAGCATGCAGTTCTATAAATGTCTTTTAAGTCAGGGTGCTTAATCATACATTTCAAATCTCTTATATCCTTACCAAGTTTTTGTCTGTCTGTTTTATCAGTTCTTGAGAGAAGCTTATTAAAATTTCCAACTATAATTGTAGATTTGTGTAGTTCTGCTTTTAGTTCTATTTTGCTTTATAGATTTTGAAACTATGCTATTAGGTGCATACCTGTTTAGAGTTTTTAATCTTCCTGTTTATCTTTTTATCATATGAAATTTCCTTTTTACCTTTACTAGTATTTTTCCTTAGAGTCTTATTTCATATATATATGAAAAAAATATATATAAATATATAAATATTTATCTATCTATCTTAGCTTTTTGGGGTTAGTACTTGCATCTTATGTCTCCTTTCTTCTTTTTCTCTCCATCTGTCTTAACTTTATATTTAAAAGTATTTTGTGTAAGGGTGCCTATGGTGAAGTATCTGCCCTTGGCTCAGGTCATGATCCCAGGATCCTGGGATCAAGTCCCACATAGGGCTCCCTGCTCAACAGAGAATCAGCTTTGCCCTTGGCCCCTGCCCCTCCCCCTTGCTTGTGCGCTCTCTCTCTCTCAAATAAATAAATAAAATCTTTTAAAAAAGTAACTTAGGATTGGCCTTTTAAAATAGTTTTTTAGTATTTATATTTTAATTGCAGTTTTTTATCCATTTATATAGTTAATGTATATACTTAGTAATATAATTGAGTTTAAGACTAACATCCTTCTATTTTCCATTTGTTTATTCTACTTATTTGTTTTATTACATTTGGATTAACAAGATATTTTCTTATTCATTATATTTTGGATTAACAAGATATTTTTATTTTTCCTTTTCTTCCTCTATTAGCATTTGAGTCATAGTTCTTTAATTATTCATTTAGTGCTTACCAGATCAATGACAATATGTCCCTTGATTTATTAAAGTCTACCTTAAATTAATACTTTTACCACTTCCTGAATAATGAAGCAATTTACAACAGTTTAATTCCATTTACCTCCTTATCTTTTATGTTGTTGTAACATATTTTATTACCACCTATGTTTTAATCCACATGACATTATTTTTCTAAGCAGTAAAATTCATTTATATCATCTATGTTTTATTCTTTCCAGTGGTAATTTATTTCTTTTTTCAGTTCCATGCTTCAGTCTGGGGTCATTTTTATTCAGGCCGAAGAACTCCCTTGAGTCTTTCTTGTAGTGCAAGTTCCATGCCCTTCTCACTACTCCAGCCAGGTGCCCCTCTTTTCTTCTTTTAAAGGATTATATAAAAGAAGATTATCTCTCTTTTTAAAGTTTTGGTAAACTTTATTCCCAACATATATTGCTTTTTGTGGGAGAGATTATTTGGCTATTTGTTGGTTTTTCAGGTTGGTCTATTTAGGTTTTCTATTTCTTTTGGAGTCAATCTTGGTAATATAGATTGCTAGATTGTTGATTTCATTTAGATTTTATTAACATACAACACTTTATTAACATATACTTGTTCATCATATTCTCCTGTGATTAAAAGAAATATCTACTGAAACAAGCACTTTTCTGGTTATTCTAAGTATCTAGTCAGGTTCTACAGTTTCACAATAGTTTATTCAAGCAGCTCTCTCCAGTTCATATATTGCTTTGGCGAAAAAACCAACTCTTAGAACTTCCTCTTCCACCATTTTGCATGTCACTCTGATCTGGGCTGGCCTCACCTTTAAGAAAAGCTGAAGCCAGGAAGAAGAGTGTTGGTCAGTTTTCTTTTATTTTACTTTCTCATTAATACTTCTTGTAAGACATATCTACTAGTGGTGAATACTCTTAACTTTTGTTCCTATGAGAATGTTTACCTCATCTTCATTTTTGAAAAATTGTGTTTTTGTTATATTTCATTAACAGGGTTTTTCTTTAAAAAAAACTTTTTTAGCCCTCTGAATATGTCATTTCATTGTCTTGTGGCCTTTATTGTTTCTGATACAAAGTCAACATTTAATCTTATTGGTGTTGCCTAGTGCAGTTGACCCTTGAATAATGAGGGGTTGGGCTGCTGTGCCTCCCCTCCACAGTCCAAAATTCATGTATAACTTCTTTTTATTGAAGTATAATTGACATACAATGCTATATTAGTTTCAGGTGTCTAACATATTGATTCGACAATTTTATACATTATTAATGTTCACCATGATAAGTGCAATCACCATCTGTCACATATGATGTTATTACAATATTATTCACTATATTCCCTATACCGTACTTTTCATCTCTGTGACTTATTTTATAACTGGAAGTTTGTACGTCTTAATCTCCTTCTTCTATTTTGCCTGTCTCCTCCCTACTGCCTTGCCCCTGGCAACCACCAGTTTATTCTCTGTATTTAAGAGTCTGTTTGAAGGACAGAAATGAAATTGTGAAAAATATATAAAACTTTTTATGATAACCATAGTTAATTGTGACTATAGTTAATAATATTATATTGTATATTTAAAATTTGCTAAGACAACAGACCTTAAAAGTTCTTATCACAAGGTAAAAAAGCATACCTGTGTGGTGATGGGTGATTACTAGATTTAGTGTGGTGATCATTTCACAATATGTACACCTATCACTATGTTGTACACCTGAAACTAATAGAATGTTACAGGTCAATTATATCTCAATTTTTAAAAAAGATTTTATTTATTTATTTGAAAGAGAGATACAGAGATAGCTAGAGAGAGCACGAGTGGGGAGGAGAGGGAGAAGCAGGCTCCCCATTGAGCAGGGAGCCCAGCACAGGACTTTATCCCAGGACCTTGGGATCATGACCTGAACCGAGGGTGGATGCTTAACCAATTGAGCCAAAGAGGCACCCCAATTATATTTCAATTTTTTATATTTATTTATATATATGTGTGTATATATACACACACATATGTATATATGTGTATATATATATATGTACATATATATATATATATATATATATAAAGATGTCATTTATTTATTTGACAGAGAGAGAGAGCACAAGCAGGGGAGTGGCAGAGGGAGAGGGAGAAGCAGGCTCCCTGCTGAGCAGGGAACAGGATGCGGGACTCCATGCAGGGCTCCATCCCAGGACCTGGGGATCACAACCCAAGCCAAAGGCAGATGCTTACCCAACTGAGCCACACAGATGCCCCATATTTCTCAATTTTTAAAAGTAAATGAATAAACAGGACAAAATGTCTGTTCTTTTGTTTGTTGTTTGTTTTTTAGATTCCACATATAAGTGAAATCATATGGTATTTGTCTTTCTCTGTTTGACTTATTTCACTTAAGATAATATCCTCTAGGTCCACCCATGTTGTCACAAATGGTAAGATTTCATTCTTTTTAATAGCAGAGTGATACTCCATTACATATAAACATGTATACATATATACATATGTATATCACCTCTTTAGTCATCTGTCAGTGGACACTTGGGTTGTTTTCATATGTTGGCTATTGTAACTAATGTTGCAATAAATGTAGAGGGCATATATATATGTTTTTGAATTAGTGGTTTTAGCTTTTTTGGTAAATACCCAGCAGCAGAATTACTGATTATATGATATTTCCATTTTTAATTTTTTGAGGAGTCTCCATACTGTTTTCCACAATGGCTGCACCAATTTATATCCCCACAAACAGTGCACGAGGGTTCCTTTTCTTCCACATCCTCCGCAATGCCTGTTATTTCTTGTCTTTCTTATTTTAGGCATTCTAACAGTGTGAGGTGATAGCTCATTGTGGTTTTGATTTGCATTCCCCTGGTGATGAGCAATGTTAGCATTTTCATCAGATTATTCATTTTTTTGATGGGGAGTTGTATAAGTTCATCATGTATTTTGGATATTAACCCCTTTTTGGATATATCATTTCTAAATATCTCCTTCCATTCACTAGGTTGCTTTTTTGTTTTGTTGATGGTTTCCTTTGCTGTATAAAAGCTTTTCATCTGATGTAGTCCCATAGTTTGTTTTTGTTTGCCTTCTCTGAGGAGACATATCCATAAATATGTGGCTAAGGTCAATATCTAAGAGATTGCTGCCTATGTTTTCTTTTGGCAGTTTTATAGTTTCAGGGCTCACACTTAGGCCTTTAATCCATTTTGAGTTTATTTTTGTGTATGGTGTAGAAAGTGGTTCAGTTTTATTCTTTTGCATGTAACTGTTCAGTTTTCCCAACACCATTTATTGAAGAAGCTGTCTTTTCCCCATTATATATTCTTGTCTCCTTTTTTGTGGATTAATTGACTATATAGGGGTGGATTTATTTCTGGGCGCTATCCTGTACTATTGATCTATATGCCTATTTTTGTGCCAGTACCATACTGTTTGATTACTATAGGTTTGTAGTATATCTTGAAATCTGGGGTTGTAATTCCTCCAGCTTTGTTCTTCTAAAGATTGCTTTGGTTATTTGTGGTCTTTTGTGGTTCTATACAAATTTTAGTATTACTTGTCCAAGTTTTATGAAAAATGCTGTCGGTATTTTGATAGGGATTGTATTAAATCTGTAGATTGCTTTGGTTAGGATGGACATTTTAATGACATTAATTCTTCCAATCTGTGAGCATGGTGTATCTTCTATTTTTTTTGCATCACCTTCAGTTTTTTTATCAGTGTCTTATAGTTTTCAGAGTGTAGATCTTTCACCTCCTTAATTAAATTTATTCCTAAGTATTTTATTCTTTTTAGTGTAATTGTAAATGAGATTGTTTTCTTAATTTCTTTTTCTGATAGTTCATTATTAGTGCATAGAAATGCAATGGCTTTTTTTTTAATTCTTCAAAGATTTTATTTATTAGAGAGAGAGAGAGAGAGAATGAGTGGGGGAGGGGCAGAAGGAGAGAGAGAAGCAGACTCCCCTATGAGCAGGAACCCAATGTGGGGCTCATTCCCAGCACCCTGGCATCATGATCTGAGCCAAAGACAGATGCTTAACTGACTGAGCCACCTAGGTGCCCCGAAATGCAATGGCTTTTTGAATATTGAATTTGTATCCTGCAACTGTACTGAATTCATTAGTTAGTTCAAATAGCTTTTGGTGGAGTCTTTAGGGTTTTCTATGTATAGTACCATGTCATCTGCAAATAGTGACCATTTTATATCTTCCTTACCACTTTGGATGCCTTTTATTAATTTTTCTTGTCTGATGGCTGTGACTGACTTCCAGCACTACATTGAATAAAAATGGTGAGAGCAGACATCCTTGTCTTATTCCTGATCTTAGAGCTTTTCACCATTGAGTATAATTTTAGCTGTGGGTTTATTATATAAGGCCTTTATTATATTGACATATGTTCCCTTTCTACCAACTTTGTTGAGAGATTTTACCATGAATAGTTGTTGAATTTTGTCAAATGCTTTTTCTGCATCTATTGAGACGATCGTATGGTTTTTATCCTTCCCCTTCTTAATGGGATGTATCATGTTGACTGATTTGCAAATACTGAACCACACTTGTGTAATTGGAATAAATTCTACTTGATTGTGGTGAATGATCTTTTGAATGTTTTATTGAATTCAGTTTGCTAATATTTTGTTGAGGATTTTTGCATCTCTGTGCATTAGAGATATTGACCTGTAGTTTTCTTTTTTTGTAGTATCTTTGTCTGGTTTTGATACCAGAATAATTCTGGCTTTATAGAATAAGTTTGGAAGTTTTCCTTTTTTGGAATAGTTTGAGAAGAACAGGTATTAACTCTTCTTTAAATGTGTGATAGAACTTATCTATGAAGCCATCTGGTCCTAGTCTTTGGTTGTTGGGAGTTTTTGGATTACTGACTCAATTTTGTTACTAGTAATTGGTTTGTTCAGATTTTCTATTTCTTCCTGATTCAGTTTTGGAAGATTATATGTTTCTAGGAATTTACCCATTCCTTCTAGGTTGCCCAATTTGTCAGCCTATAATTTTTCATAATACTCTTATAATTCTTTTATTTCTGTAGTGTCAGTTGTTATTTCTGCTTCATTTCTGATTTTATTTATTTGGGTCCTCTCTCTTTTTTTCTCGATGAGTCTGCCTAAAAGTTATCAACTTTAACTTTTCAAAGAACCAGCTCTTAACTTCATTGACCTTTTCTATTTTTTTCTTAGTCTCTCATTTATTTCCACTCTAATCTTTATTATTTCCTTTTTTTCTACTAGCTTTGGGTTTTGTTTGTTCTTCTCTGTCTAGCTTCTCCTAGATGTAAGGTTAGATTGTCTGTTTGAGTTTTTTCTTGTTTCTTGAGATGGGCCCACAGCACCATAAGCACCAAAAATTTCCTTCTTAGAACTGCGTTTGCTGCTTCCCAAAGATTTTGGATTGTTGTATTTTCATTTTTGTTTGTCTCCATGTATTTTTTAAATTTCCTCTTTGATGTCTTTATTGACCCTTTGGTTGTTTAGCCACATATAACTTTTGAGTCCCACAAAACTTAACAATGAATAGTCCACTATTGACTGCAAGCTTTACTAATAACACAATTAATACATATTCTGTATGTTATATGTATTATATACTGTATTCTTACAATAAAGTAAGCTAGAGAAAAGAAAATGCTATTAAGAAAATCCTAAGGCAGAGAAGATACATTTACAGTATGGTACTGTATTTATTGAAAAAAAAAATCCGTGATTAAGTAGACCCATGCAGTTCAAACCCGTGTTGTTTAAGGGTTAACTGTACATGCCCAGTACATCTTCTCTTCCTGCTTTCAGGATTTTCTTTTTGTTTTAACTTTTTGACTATGATGTGTTTGAATAAGTATCTCTTTGTGTTTATCTTACTGGAGTTTGTTGAGCTTCTTGGATGCATAGGTCAATGTTTGTCAGCAAAGTTTGGAAAATTTTTGCATTAATTTTCTGAATAATTTTTTCTGTCCCTTTCTTTCCCTCCTCTCTAATACTTTTATTACATATATGATGGTGAACTTAATGATGTCCCACATTTCTCTGAGACTGTTCATTTTTTTCCCTTTTCTTTTGTGTTCTTCAGATTGCATAATTTCTTTTTCTATTATTATTATTTTAAAGAGGGAGGAGGGGCAGAGGGAGAAGAAGAGAAAGAATCTCAAGCAGACTCCCTGTTGAGCATGAAGCCTGATGTGGGGCTGGATCTCATGACCCTGAGATCATGACCTGAGTCAGAATCAAGAGTCAGATGCTTAACTGACTGAGCCACCCAAGTGCCCCCAGATGGTATAATTTCTATTAATGTATCTGCCAATTGGTCTATTTTTTCTTCTGCCAGTTCAAATCTACTATTGAAGTGCTCTACTGAATTCTTCACTTTGGTTATTGTTACTTAAAGTGTTACTTTTCAGCTCCAGAATTCCACTGATTCTTTTAAATAATTTCTTTATTGATATTCTTTTTTTTGATGTGACATTGTCATCATACTTTCCTTTAATTCTTCAATTGTGGTTTCCTTTAGTTCTTGGAACATATTTGTAATAACTGCTTTGAAGTTTTGTCTGCTAATTCTACCATCTGTTCCTCTTTGAATGGCAGATTTTATTGCCTGCATTTTTCCTATATATAGAGTGACACTTTCCTGTTTCTTTTCATATCTTATGGTTTTTTGTTGAAAACTAGACATTTTAGATATTATATTGTAGCAATTTGGGTACTTATTTTCCCCTTCCCAGGGAGTTGTTGTTTATTTTTCTTTGCTTGTTTGTTTATTTCTTTAGTGAGTTGGCTGAACTAATTGTGCAAAGTTTTATTTCCCTGTACGGTGCAGCCTCTAATTTACCTACTCAGGATCTTCCCTTATCCCCCCTCCCCCCGCCCCTGGTTTTTATCTTTTAGTCTGGATTCCTAAGGATCACTTAACTTGGCCACCATAAGTCACTTATTGGTCAAAGGTTGTGCTTTATTTCCCTTAGCCACTTAGTTGTTTTTTTTTTTTAACTTTTACTAATAGATGTGTGTGGTTTGTAATCTATCACAATTCAGGAAGTTTACATTTTTCTACCACAGTCAGCCAGGGACAGGTAACTTAGAAATTCCTTCTCTGATCACTCCTGGGAGGATGTTGTTGTGTGCACCACACATTCTTCAGATTGCCAGGGATGAGTGTCATTTTATTTTTAATTTTGGCTTCTTAGGAGTTGACTCTGGGGCAGAGTAGCTTATTGTTCAGTCAGTGTTTGATCAGATGTTCTATTCACTCCCCTTGTTCCATTGAAGTTTCACCTTGTGTCAATGGGTCTATGTGTGGCTTGGGGAATGCTTTCTTGTCTGCCACATGTCTACTTTCAATTGCTCCTGCAGGGGTGCAGTGGTGCACATGCCCACAGCCTTCCTGACACCAGAGTTGATTATGATCCCAGAGGTCTCTTTGTAGCTCTTTCCCTGGCACTCCCCATTAAACTTTCATCTGCTCTGCTCTTTGGTTTGTATAATGGAGCTACCAGCTTCCTCTTCTTTTTTCTCCACCTGATCTTCATGATTTTCAACAACCTTCTTAGGCATAGCATTCTCCACTCTGTTGCAAGCACTCAGTTCCCTTAGGCAGACCTGCGGAGTTCTTTATCTCATAGCTTACCTCTCCCCCTGAGCATAACCCCTGTGCCTCTGTGCTGGAATTGGGGATAGAGATCTACTTTTATTTTGACACCCTGCTGTGCAAGAGGATACTGGGGCGGGGGGTGGGGGTGGGGGTGGGGGGGGCGGAATGGGGGAGAGTCAATCCCTTGTCTTCTTAGCTTGACCCTCCAGACATAGAAATTCTGCTTATTGAGTACATGTAGTTGAGTGAATGTATGAGGTGAATGGAGCACCAGTATTCTCAGCCTTTCATGCTTGGGGTAGAGTTTCTATCCTGTGAGTGGGTGCTGGATAGAAAAAGGGAGTCTGATCCTCGTGACTATGCCTGCCTGGAATAGAGCTACTGCAATACAAGGTTGGTGGTAGGGGGATGTCAGTGGTGGTGGATAAGAAACCCCAGCAACATGCCCTTACTGGGTTGAACCTATAATCCCATACTGGGAAATGCAGGGAGAGGGTTTCCTCACTTTCCCGACTGCTTCTTGACAGGTATTTCTCTGTGTGAGTTTGAAAACCTGGGGTTTATATAACGTGGTGCTGGGAGTGAGTAAAGGAGTGAATGGTGGCTCACTATTTTTACCAAGATTTAATGGATTTTCTGAAATGAACTTTTCTCCATTTGCTGTATGTCTTTAGGACAATTTCCAGAGACTTTAAATTGTTGTTTTCTTAAAATAATTCTCTCCAGTTAAATTGTTGTTTTGCTGGGGAGAGGGTCCACTGAGCTCTTTGCCATTCTGGAAGTCCCACCTCCAAATGATCTTTTAAAAATGGAAAACTATCAGTGATTTTCCTGCTCTGAAACTATTCCTTCTCTCTAACTTAAAGCAGTTTAATGAATTTATTGATTTTTTCATTGCTTTTAGAATAAAATCTAAAACTGTTAATTTGACCAACTTCTGTGATCTAGCCTATCTTTCTAACCTCAGTTTGAGTCAATTGTGTCCCACTGGCCACACAAGATCTCTCCCAGTTCCTCAAACATGTCAAGGTCTCTTCTGCCTTAGGACCTACCCATATGCATTTCATGTGCTTGGAAATCTGTGTTTTCCTTCCTTCTTTCCTCCCTTCCTCCCTTCCTCCCATTCTCCCTTTCCTGGGTGGCTCAGTTGGTTAAGGGTCCGACTCTTGATTTTGGTTCAGGTCATGACCTCAGGGTTGTGAGATCAAGGCCCATTCTGGGCTCCTCACTCATCATGGAGTCTGCTTGAGATTCTCTCTCTTCCTCTGCCCCTCTCCCCCTCAAAGAAATAAATAAAATCTTTAAAAAAAATAAAGTAGTTTCAGGTGTACAATATAGTGATTCAACAATTCTATCTATATATTACTCAGTGCTCATCAAGGTAAGTGTACTCTTAATCCCCTTCACTTATTTCACCCATCCCCCCACCCAGTTCTCCTCTGGTAACCATCAGTTTGTTCTCTATATTTAAGAGTCTGTTTGTCTCTTTTTTTTTTTCTTTTGTTCATTTGTTTTGTTTCTTAAATTCCACATATGAGTGAAATCATATAGTATTTGTCTTTCTCTGACTGACTTATTTCACTTAGCATTATACTTTCTAGCTCCATCCATGTTGTTGCAAATGGCAAGATTTCATTTTTTATGGCTAAATAATATTCCACTGTACATATATACCACATCTTCTTCATCCATTCATCTGTCAGTGGACATGTGGACTGCTTCTATAATTTGGCTATTGTAAATAATGCTGCAATAAACATAGGGGTGCATATATCCTTTCAAATTAGTGGGGTTTTTGTGGGGGAGGGGGAGTAAATACCCAGTAGTGTAACAACTGGATTGTAGGGTATATGTATTTCTTAATTTTTTGTGGAACCTCCATACTCTTTTCCACAGTGGCTGTACCAGTTTGCATTCCCACCAACAGTGTACAAAGTTCTTTTTCTCCACATCTTTGTCAACACTTGTGTTTTTTATTTTAGCTATTCTGACTGGTGTGAAGTGAGATCTCGTTGTGGTTTTGATTTGCATTTCCCTGATAATGAGTGATGTTGAGCATCTCTTCATGTGTCTGTTGGCCATCTGTATGCCTTCTTTGGAGAAATAGCTGTTCGTGTCTTCTGCCTACTTTTAATTTTATTTTTTAAAAAGATTTTATTTATTTATTTGAGAGAGAGAGAGAGCTCAAGCAGAGGGAGAAATAGAAGGGGAGGGAGAGGGAGGAAGAAAGAATCTCTAGCAAACTCTACACTGAGTGCAGAGTCTGATGCAAGGCTTGATCTCATGACTCTGAGATCATGACCTGAGCTGAAACCAAGAGCTGGACACTTAACCAATAAGTCACCCAGGGACCCTGCTTCTGCCCATTTGTTAATTGGATTATTGTTTTGGGGATGTTGAGTTGTATAAGTTTTTTTTTTTTTTTAAGATTTTATTTATTTATTTGACAGAGAGCAAGTGAGTGCACAAGCAGAGGGAGGGGCAGGGAAAGGGAGAAGCAGACTTCCAGCTGAGCAGGGAGCCAGGATGTGGGGCTTGATCCCAGGACTCTGGGATCATGACCTGAGCTGAAAGCAGACACTTAACTGACTGAGCCACTCAGGCACCCCATTGAGTTGTATAAGTTCTTTATATATTTTGGATACTAATTTTTTATTGGAAATGTCATCTTCTTCTATTCAGTAGATTGTCTTTTAGTTTTTTTGGTTGTTTCCTTCACTGTGCAGAAGTTTTTTATTTTAATGTAGTTCCAATAGTTTATTTTAGCTTTTGTTTCTCTCTTCTCAGGAGACATCTAGAAAACTGTTATCATAGCTGATGTCAGAGAAATTACTGCCTGTGCACTCTTCTAGAATTTTCATGGATTCAGGTCTCTTATTTAGGTATTTAATCCATTTTGAGTTTATTTCTGTGTATGGTGTAAGAAAGTGGTTCAGTTTCAATTTTTTTTTCACGTGGCTGTCTAGTTTTCTGAACACCATTTGTTCAAGAGACTATCTTTTTCCCATTGGATATTCTTTCTTGCTTTGTTGAAGACTAATTCACCATATAATCATGGGTTTATTTCTGGGCTTTCCATTCTGTTCTTTTGATCTATGTGCCTATTTTTGTGCCAGTACCATACTGTGTTGATTACTATAGGTTTGTAGTATAACTTGAAATCTGGGATTTTGATGCCTCCAGCATTGTTATTCTTTTCCAAGATTGCTTTTGCTATTCGGAGTTTTTTTATTCTTTATTTTTATTTATTTTTTTTTGTGGTTCCACACAAATTTTAGTATTATTTGTTCTAGTTCTGTGAAAAATGCTGCTGGTATTTGGATAGGGATTGCATTAAGTCTGTAGATTGTTTGGTGTCGTCTGGACATTTTAACAATATTTGTTTTTCCAATCCATGAGCATGGAGTATCTTTCCATTTGCTTGTGTTGTCTTCAATTTTTTTTTTTTTAAGATTTTATTTATTTATTTGACAGAGAGAGACACAGCAAGAGAGGGGGAGTCTGAAAGGGACTTCTGGGCACTGTCAAGGCACTTAAGCAGGGGGAGTGGGAGAGGGAGAAGCAGGCTTCCCTCTGAGCAGGGAGCCCGATGCAGGGCTCCTGGGATCATGACCTGAGCCAAAGGCAGACGCTTAACGACTGAGCCACCCAGGCGCCCCTGTCTTCAATTTTTTTAATCAGTGTTTTATAGTTTTCAGAGTACAGGTCTTTCACCTCCTTAGTTAAGTTTATTCCCAAGTATCGTATTATTTTTGGTGCAATTGCCATTGGGATTGTTTTCTTCGTTTCTCTTTCTGTTGCTTCATTATTAGTGTATAGAAATGCAATGGATTTCTGTACATTTATTTTGTATCCTGCAACTTACTGAATTTATCAGTCTAGTAATTTTTTAGTGGAATCTCCAGGGTTTTCTATATATAATATAGTGGAAGTTTTTCGCTTTACCAATTTGAATGCCTTTTATTCCTTTTTCTTTTCTGATTTCTGTGGCTGGGTGTGTCAGCCTTTCTTTACCTGGCTAATTTCTATTCATTGTTGAGAACTCAGCCTAAGCCACTACACTTCAACAAAGTCCTCTCTTTGTGTCCTGACATGAGTAAGTCGAATGCTCCACTTGAACCTAGAACTTTCCTTTCCACACCTGTAATACTTTAATTTGTTGTTATGAGTTGTTTATTATTCAATAATGTTTCCTTCTCTATTTGATTGTAAGTTCCCCGAGGAATTGTTTTCTCTTGTGCATTCCCAAAGACCTCAAAAAAAGACTTGACTGGTAAACTGAGCCATCTTCTACAGAGCCTTTTAACACAGAGAACAATGCTAGATTATCCTGTATTATAAAGTGGGAGAAGAATACAGTGGTTACTAATATTTATTTTTTACTTTTCATCTCTTCACTATTTATGCAATTATTCTAAGGCAATTATGTTTTTGTCAGGGCATATAGATTCTTTTGGAGTTTGGATGCCCAGTTCAGGCACCCTTAAGTCAATGAGATGGCAGTAGGATGCTGCTTCTAGTAACTCCAACACAAACAGGGAACTTTCCACTTCCCTTTTTTCCTCCGGTCTCTCTCTGAAATCAAAGACATCCTGGCTGAGAAAAACTTGTGGAGGCCAACACAGGGAATATGCTGACTCATGTCTCCTCCCCATCCCCATTTTCCTTTTGTCTCATGTAGAATTATGAAAACATGTCTGTCTTGTTTATTGGCACAAGTAGACATTTAATACATCTTTTTATTTCTTTTTCAGTACATGGATAATTGTTTTAGTCAGTTACATAGCTGTGGGCAATAAGAGTTCCTCCCATTGTTTTCTAGCTCTTTCCCAGTTACATCTGGAAAATTCCTCAATAATAATTTTGTTTCTGTTAAGCTCACAGCTCCCAAATGGCCATGCCCATGCCAGTCAGTGCCAAATATTGTTGGTAGTGTACCTATATCAAGGAAAAGAGAAACAGTGCATTCAGAAGTGAAATTACTTACAACTAAAAGTAGTGTAACTTGCTGAGTGCCTTGACAGTGCCCAAAAGTCCCTTTCAGACTCTCTGCAAATGTTGCCAGCATGTTTCTTTGTCCTTTTCTAAATAAACCCCAGTGAATGGTGGTCGAATGAATGAATGAATGAACAATACCTGCATAACCTCAGTGGCTAGCAAAATAAGTAAGAAGAATTTTCTTTTTTTTTTAATTATTATGTTATGTTAATCATCATGCATTACATCATTAGTTTTTGATGTAGTGTTCCATGATTCATTGTTTGTGCATAACACCCAGTGCTCCATGCAGAA
>NC_138379.1:39466229-39548316 GCF_054177405.1 Leptonychotes weddellii
TTTTGTTCTTTTTCCATTTAAAATTATTATTTAATAAAATACAGAACCTCGGTTGGTTAAGCGCCCAACTTGGTTTCAGCTCAGGTTATGATTTCAGGGTCGTGATCTCAGGGTTGTGAGATTGAGCCCTGCAACAGGCTCCACGCTCAGCAGGGAGCCTGCTTGGGTTTCTCTCTCCCTTTTTCTCTACCCTTACCCCTCTCCCCAACATGAATAAGTAAATCTTTTTTTTTTTTAAAGACTAGATTTTTTTTTTTTAAGATTTTGTTTATTTCTTTGACAGAGAGATATCAAGAGCAGGAACACAAGCAGGAGGAGTGGGAGAGGGAAAAACAGGCTTCCTGCCGAGGAGGAAGCCTGATGTGGGGCTCTATCCCAGGACCCTGGGATCATGACTTGAGCCAAAGGCAGACACTTAATGACTGAGCCACCCCAGGCACCCCATGAATAAGTAAGTCTTTAAAAAACATAAAATATAGAAGCCAATGCCACTGTAACAATTCTCGTTTATCTGTCACTCCGTGGTCCATGCTGTAGCTCAGTTGATTGTCACAGTGCTTGGCCGGGAATATGCAACTATCAAATGAATGGAGGGATGGTTGGATGAATGAATGAATGGATAAACAAACGAATATCACTTGGAGCATAGTTGAAGGGGTTGGAAATTTTAGATTAGAGAACATTTAGAGAAAATGTGATAGTTTCTTAGCATATTTGAAGGTCTGGGTTTTGTTCGTCTGTTTTTGAAATTCAACAGGTTTATGAGGCAGAACCAAGACCAATGCACAAAGGTTTGTTTCAATCCAACAGGCACTCCTGGGGGCCTACTACATGACTTGTTTGACCCACGGAAAATAGAATCACTAAACAGTACAGTCATGCTTTGCTGCTTTGGGGTGAGTGGGGACCTGTGGTAGCAACGAGGTTTCTAGAGAGGAAGCGCTATTGTTAGGAAGGGGGGACTGGGATATCTCTAGAAACTGAGTTTGCACCATTCAATTTTGACTTAAGTTGTGTTCCTATTTGGAGTGCCTGGGGAGAAGCCAATGACTGTGTGTGTGTGTGTGTGTGCGTGCACACGCACAAGCTCATGCACATGTATGGGGGGGTGCAGGGGAACCTCTTGTTGGCACTGTCACTTAGGTCAATATTTAATGCTCTATGAATCTGTCCCCTTCAAAACCTTTATTTCTTTTTTTTTGAAAATTTTATTTTTAAGTAATCCCTACACCCAATGTGGTGCTTAAACTCACAACCCCGAGATCAAGAGTCACATGCCCCACCAACTGAGTTAGACATGCCCAGAACCTTTCTTCTTAAGGCAGCATGGATGATTTTGCTTACTAAGGTCAGGAAGTTCCTGGAAAGAAAGATAAAAATTAGTATTTCGAGGGGCGCCTGGGTGGCTCGGTCGGTTAAAGCGACCCTCTCTTGGTTTTGGCTCAGATCATTATCTCAGGGTCCTGAGAGTGAGCCCCACATTGGGCTCCGAGCTCAGTGGGGAGTCTGCTGGAGTTTCCTTCCCCTCTCTCTACCCACCTCCCCGCTTGCACGTGTGTGTGTGTGCACGCGAGCTCTCTCTAAGATGAATAAATAAATCTTAAAAAAAATCAGTATTTTGAGAACTTTTTTCCTACTCACATAAAAGCAACTTGCTAAATAATTTCTTACCTTTAGTGGAATTTCTGAAATAGTACAATCAGAAATAACCCTACTTTAAAAAAAAAAAAAAAGGAAAAGGAATAACCCTACTTTGTTAGGTGTCCTGGCTGGTTTTGTGTGGACAGCATGGTTCCTCCTTGTGTGGGTTTGGGAAGTGCTTCCTCACACCCACTCTCAGGAAAGCCGAGCCTTTGCTAAGGGGCCTCTGGTATGCCTTGGCCCAAAGTATCCGAACTAACTTGAGGTGTGGGAAGAAGGCTATTTCCCTACTTCTATTAATACCCCCAGGTCCTGGGGAAGGCCCCTAAAGCACCCGTTCCAAGTGAGACGTGCCGACAGCAGAGCCAGCAAGCGACGGGCTGGCTGTGAGCCCGTGAGAATGTCCAGGGCAGGACTGCAAGGAAACATCAGATAAGAGGACAGGATCGTGGGTGTTCAGCAGCACGGGACAGGCGCTGGTTCCACATGAACTCTCTCTTGGTATGAGGCTTTCTCCAAGCCGCCTGAGCCCTGGAGAATTCCAAACCTCCACGAAGGGGAAGCTCACAGTTTCGCCACCCGGGATTTCCCTTCAGGAGCCGTTCACCCCCCAGCTAGCAGAGAAGGCCATGGGCTCTGCCACCCTTCCACTCAGAGGGACGTCTCGCTTGTCCCCCGTGGCCTGCCCCGCTGTTCTCGATTTAGGGAGTGGAGGCCAAGGAAAGGCACGTGTAAGAAGATTTGTGGCCACGTTTTCCTCACCCCACCTGGGGGCCCCAGGTCTGACAAGCAGGCGTGTGCCTGTGGGATTATGACGAGAATGCATGTAATCAGAGCTGCCCCAGAAATCTGGTATCCATTGTGGCCAGTGCTTGGAGCGGTGAGATCCAGCTGTGATGGTCCTCATGGCCCTCACTGCTGCCTTTGCTGATGCTGTCGTCCAGGTGACGTTCACATGACAATGGGCATCTGTGGGCGATGCCAGAGGCCCTGAGGGGGCCCGCTGAATAATCAAGCCTTGATGCAACCCCAACGTCAGTTAGGGTTTTCAGTGAGGATGCTTTCCAAAAGCCGTGTTGGCAGTGGGAGGCCATATCCGGTCTTTTAGATTAGCAATATGTATATATTTATATATTTTCTAAGTAGGCTCCATGCTAGGCATGGAGCCTAACATGGGGCTTGAACTCAACCCTGAGATCAAGACCTGAGCTGAGATCAAGAGTCACATGCTCAACCAACTGAGCCACCCAGGCACCCCAGTAATATATTTTTTTAAATGATAATATTTGCTGTGGTGGAGGGTGAAAGTGAGGTGGGTACTGCAGGTAGGAGTATATGTTAATGAAACTTTTATGAAAAGGAATTTGCCAGTTTGTATAAGGAAGAAGCCTTAAAAAAATGAGGCAGATTTCAAGACAGCTCTGTTACACATATTCTGTCTCACGTCGCACTTTGACCAGGTAATTCCCTCTGTAACAGTCTCCTCTCAGGAAATGATCAGTTGTAGGGGCAAAGATTTGTGATGTTTTTGTCAGTATTGTGAATGTCAAAATGCGGAAATTTACTTCAGTGTCTAATTGTAAAGGAATAGGTGAATCAGTCACATTAAACATTAAATTAGTCACATACACTCACATATTATTTCTCCACAAAAAACGGACCTATCTAGAGAAAATACATAGTTCACAGAGAAGAAAGTACAGTTCCTCTTAAAAACATGAAAAGCTCTGATTCAGTGCCTGGTGGGAACATGTGAACATGAGCACCGGGTGAGGATTATCAAGGCCATCTAGGAGGCCCACAGACTCTGCAGGCGGGAGGGAAAATTCCGCAGCCTTCTTGCAAGATGATTGGCCATTTCTACCAAATTTTAAATGTACAAACTTTTAGACTCAGCAATTCTACTTTTAGGAATTTATCTACAGATACCTTTGCATTTGTGTCTAATGATTTGTATTTCGATGGCAGGAGCTGGGGGGCAACCCAAGCGTCTACTAGGACAGCATTGGGCAGATACGGTGTGTCCACCTAGGAAGCACAGTGCCCCTATTCGGCTGTTAATGAGAATGAGGGAGTTCATTTAGTTCACGACTGCTGTGGAGCTCTATTCTAAATATACTAAATGAAAAAAGTATGGCACGTGTGTGTGTGTTTAAAGTTATAGACTATCTCAGGAATAACATAAAAAGTTATTAATGGCTATTTTGGGGAATAGGAGGGAAAGGAAAACTTATTATTTGCATTAGGTTCTTTGATATCTTTCAAATTGTGTACTGTGTAGACATATAATCCATTTAGAAATTAATAGAAAATAAAATAAAATTTAAAAGCAAAAAAGAAACAGAAATATCTTTAAAAATTACTGGGAA
Organism: Leptonychotes weddellii; assembly: GCF_054177405.1. Classification (NCBI taxonomy): domain Eukaryota; kingdom Metazoa; phylum Chordata; class Mammalia; order Carnivora; family Phocidae; genus Leptonychotes; species Leptonychotes weddellii. The sequence goes on from NC_138379.1 coordinate 39,470,240, forward strand.
AATGCTCATAGAATAAAAAGAAAAAGAAAAAAACCCACCATATGTATAGTATAATCTCATTTTTTGTTTTGTTTTGGTTTTTTTTAGTGGGGGAAGGGCAGAGGGAGAGAGAGAGAGAATCCTAAGCAGGCTCCACACTCAGTGTGGAGGGATTTCATGACCCTGAGATCATGACTTGAGCGGAAATCAAGAGTCAGATGCTTAACTGACTGAGCCAATCAGGCGCCCCTTGTTTTTAAAATAATGAACATAGAAAAAAGACTGAAAGGAACACACCAAAATGACACGGAATGATACATAAAGTTTTTTTCTTAATATTTCTGTTTATCTTCCAGATTTTAGGCAATGACTACATATATTATTTCTGTAATCAGAACAAAAAGAAGACAGCTTATCTCTGGTTAATGAGATTAAAGGAAACTTATTTTCTTTATCATTCTTTTTGTTATTTTTTCATAATGGTGTTGTACTATTTTAAATATGAAAGAGAAAAAAAAGATTTAAAAACTCTGATTTGGAACCCTGGATCAGAATATTCGAAAACTATGTTTGGGGCTGCTGAGCAGCGCCTTGTAGAGAGGCTTCCATCCCTGGCAGTCTCTGGCCAGACTGGGCTTGGCCACCTGGGGACTACCCACTGGTCCTGGAGAGCAGGGGAGAGAGCTCGCCCTTTCTCAGTGCTGGGTACCACTGTTTCCCAAGCAACGACCTCTCTGTTCAAGCAGCCCACATTTGCTGCTGCAGGGGGATCCTGGGAGTGAGGAGAAGTGGCGTGGGGGGAGAGGTGGGAGGAGCCAGAAAGGCAGGGGCCAAGGGAGAAATCCAGGCACAGAGCAGGTTTCAGGCTTCGAACATCTGGGGTGTAGTGTTCTAGGCTGCTTGCAACTCATCCTAACTCATGCTCTTTTGCTTTCCCAGATTGCTTGTGGTTTCTTGAGTATCTCCCATTCTGGAATTCTTTGCCTGCTCTATCTTCCCAGGGTTCTTCCACAGACCATGAGTATCCTCGGATGTGAAATTCCTGGCAAAGAACTCTGGCCTGTTGGAATAGCTGTTTTTCTATCAAATAGCAGCCATTTAAATGTAGTGTGTTAAATTCAACAGCGTGAAAACAAAGGGCAGAGGAAAGACAATTCCTGGGTACTAATCTGAGGTGGCTGCCATGAACTGTTGTCTAGGTGGTAGAGTGCCCGTCTTCCATTCATAAAGTAGATACAATTAATTTGCATATTTAGTACAGCAATTTTTTTGGCTGTAAATTGCTTAACAAAGTTAGTGTATTATGACAATTTTCAGGCATATAGAAGAAAAGTGTCTTGAGAAGGGGCACTTTTTTCTAATTGGTTATTTGGGTCAGTAGCAGGCTTGTTAGCAAATGCAGAATTTTAATTCAGGGGACACCTCTCACCCTTGTGCACAAACCAGCCCAATCTGCTGTGAAACTCCTGGAGGTGAGCCTGGGTGACTGGACATCAGTAAAAAGATAGTTTCAGCTGCATATTTACAAATGCTGAGAAGGAGGCAGAACCATGGGTCTTTTTTGCATCTTTGAATGTTCATGGGAGAAGCTGTCAGTTCTGGCTTCCCCAGTCATGAGAACTGCATGCTGATGTGTGGATTTCAAAGCACTTATTGAGACCTAGGGGCTCTATTAAGCAGAAATTGCTGCCTGACTCGGCAAGCTTCAGTAACTTGGTCGCTATGGTGTTTAATCCTGACTCACGGACCCACGCGCTCCCTCCCAGATTGCAGAACATAGATTCTGTGATTGGCCACATCTGACTGCTCACATCCTTTGCACCGTGTGTGAGTATGTGTGTTTGTACAAGCATGCGTGCAAGCTCACTCGTGTGTATAATGAATGCACATTGGCTTCCCTCTAAAATTCTCACTGAAACACTGATACAAATTACTTTTGGCCACATTCAGTTTCAAGGTGGGAAAAGCCAGTTTGTTCTGCTGAGATAAATACAGCTGAAACGTGTCAGCAACCGTGGGTTGCCGTGTTTGGGAAGGAGTTTTAGTAATGAGGGCCCTAGGTCTGGAAATGGCCCCACTGCACAAGGCCTGTTTCTTTCTTCCTTCTCTCTTTGCTCTCCACCTCCTCAGTAAGCTATTAGCAGAAGGAGCAGAGAGTCACAGAAATGCCTGGTTCCCCTGGTGCCCTTCTATCTCCTTTAAGGAGAGACCTAAAACTCCTTCTCTCACAAACTCTTCTGGGGCTCGCACCCTGATGTTCTACCTGAGCAACCCGAAACCCACTTGCTGAATTCTATAGCCCTGTATATTTTGCTGGTTGCCGAATATCTTAGAGGAGAAGATGTATCGAATTCAGTATTCCCCGCCCCCTCCGAGTGATCACATTAGTCATCTTCCTCATTTACCTCTGCCTTCTCCTCCTCCCATATTTGCTCAGTGGCTGTGAGTTCGTGCCAGCAGAATTCCCATCACAGGGGCTGTCATGGACCAAAGGCCCAGCCTCTGCGCTCTGAGATCCGCCGCTGTGTGCGCCCGGGGACCATGCTCCCCATGGGCTGCTCCCGGGAAAGACTGAGCGTGGCAAAGATACTAAGGCACATCCATTCCTGCTTGCCGAGGGACATCTCTGACAACTGACCTGGGCTTACGGGCTCCCTGATGGCCCTGCGGAGTCTCCCATAGACTGCACGGCCGTTGAATGCTTTTGTCCAAACTTCGCTCCCTCACTCCAGCATGGGGGAGGTGTCTCTTGCGTTTGTGATCTGATGGCTCTCTCAGGTTTTCACAGCTCCTTCTCCATTTCCTTACATGAAAATCTTTGCATATTTAATTCCATCTTGGCATCTCTTTCTCAAGGACCCAGCCTAACAAAAGTAGTACAATGAGTGGGGTAATAGCACTATCGGCCCCTTTCATTTTGGGAGGAGCGGCTTCTTGTCCTCACCGGCATAGATGCTTATTCTGCATGTGGGTTTGCCTTCCCAGCCTCTGGATGGTGTGGTAAGTGACATGATTGGGGCTTGCTCTTGCCAGAGGACACAGCAAGGGTCCTATGAAGTATAGGGCATTAACATCAAGACCCTCTTTCATCAAAAGTCACCATTAAGAAATTGAAAAAATGAAATCCACACAATGGGAAAAGATATTTACATGCATCTGTATGTATGTGACTTGTATACAGAGACAGCTCATAGAAAAGTGGGCACAGGACTTGAATAGGCACCTCGCACAAGAATATCAGTGTGGTCAGTAAACATTTGAAATGATGTTAAACTCCACTAGTCATTTGGAAAATGTAAATTAAAGCCTCAGTGTGATGCCATTAGAAACAGCTAACATGAAAACACAAGCGTGAACAAGTCACTGGAGTCGAGAGACTAGAACTCTCACTCTGCTGGTGGAAGGTGTACACTGGAGTAACTATTTTGGAAAACTGTTTGATGGTATCTACTAAATTGTATATGCACAGTTCCCATGACCAACAATTCTGTGTGTACATAAGCTCACTAAAAGGGAGTAAGAACATTCCTGGCTGCACTATTCATAATGCCAAAAGTAAGTCATGGTGCAAATGTATATTGATAGAAGAATGGATTGATACGCTGTGTTTGTATGTTCGTGCAGTAGAATATAGCAGTGAGGACAAATGAACTACAGTGACATACAACACGGACACTCACAGACCATGTTGAATAAAAGAAACACACAGAGTGTAAGGGGTGATGATTCCATTTGTAAAACTCGTCCAGACTTAGAAATCAGGAGAGTGGTTATCCTTGGGGGGTGAACAGTGACTGGACTGACCAAGAAGGTGGCTTCTGGGGTGGTGGCAAGTTAGGTTTCATGATCAGAGTGCTAATTACACGGATGGTTCACTTTATCAAAAGTCATCAAGCTGTACTAGGATTGGTGCAACTTTTCTGGAGGAATATTTTGGTAAATGTTTTGGTAAAATTTACCCAGATTTTTACTTTTTTCCTCAATATTTTTATTACCAACAATTCAGAAAAATAGACTAAAAAAAGACTATCCATTCTGAACATTTTACCGTTACATACAGAACCTTTTCTGTATATGCTCAGATATCCTCTCCAGATCCTCCTTCAGATAAAATCAGGACCACGTTCTAGATGCCGTTTTGAAACTGCTTTTTGCAACATCGATATGTTCAACTATATACGTTGTAGCCAGCATTCCATGTCATTGACATTCTTCCACAGCATTTAAAGAGCTGCTAGTTGCCCATTGAGTTGAACTTGAATTATCTGTATAAGAATTCATTTTTCAAGTTTAAGGTTTTCCAATCTTTCAGTATTATAAGCAATAATGTGATGGTCATTCCCGTAGCTACATCTTTGCCCCACATCCATGATTATGGCAAGTCCTAGAAGTTGTGTGTCCGGATAGAAAGGGTGAGTACACTCTTGAGGTTGAGACATCCCATGGTTAATTTTTTTTAACAACTGAATAATAGTTTGCATGGAGAGCATATTTTGAAATGGTGGCTCTTGGCAACCTTAGGGCAACAACAATGAAGACAATGACACTGTTAATAACGATTATGGTGCCACTTATATCATTTACTTCCCACCCAAAACCTGGCTAGGTGGGTATGAATAGCTGGGTTGTACAGGTGAGAAGACAGGTTCAAGTGAAGGACCTGATTCAGGTTCTCTCAGAAGAGCGCTGGGTTCAAAGCCAGGCCTGTCCAACACTGAAGTCCTCTGCCCAAACTCAGTGCTGTTTCCCAGGCAATGGCGAGTCCCTTGGCTGAGTTGTACCAGGGAGTCTGACTGGACCACTGATTACTGTAAGTAAGTATTACAGTACTTAATAACAATCATAGTGAGACCTAATGCTCAATGTATGTTATGAGACGGGAGCAGGAAAGAAGGCTTGACACTGAAAAAGGGAATGAGTCTGGAAAGGTGGGTGCATGTGCGGAGGAATTCTGAGTGTGAGGGAGGTTACCAGAAGATAAAAAGTTGAAATCCTGTGTCAAACCTCTTGATGACATGTCACAAGCTTGTACAAGCCACCTCAGCTCCCAGGGCACCGGGCTGTTTGGTCTCATTCCCCTGGAGTAAGATTGATAAGCACATTCCACCGAGACCAGATGTAGCTGGGAGAGGCCAGAAGCCAGTTTACGAGAAGACAGAGGGAGTGGAGAGGTTTGTGCAAGCTTTTTGATTGTGTCTCAAGAGTTTTTATGAAAGGCCAAGGGAGTGAAACCTTGGGGAGGTTCCAGTGAAATGCTGGATTAAGCTACATCCATTTTTTCCATGACTTTGTTAGGGCTGGCTACTCAGAAATAGCAAGAAAGTGTGTGTGTGTGTGTGTGTGTGTGTGCGTGCGTGTGTGTGTGTGTGCGCATCTGTGAAGGATTTGCTGTGATTGACAAGTTTGGGGGAAATGGGATGTATACGCCTATTGACAGTTGGTTCTTCATCCTTCTGCCTGCTGACCTGGGTAGGTATGGGGAAGAGGCAACGTGGAGAATTAGGAGAGGAGCTGGAATGCCACATATCTCGTTTCTAATCCAAATTTAGCCACTGCTTAGCTTCACATAAAACTAACAACAACTAACACGTATTTCAGGATCTGTGCTAAGTGCATCTTCTGGATCTCATTTGAATTTCAAAACCACGCCACAACAAAGGTCCTCCCATTGTCCCTGTTGTACAGATGAGGGTACTGAGGCTCCAAGACTTAGGAAACCCACTGGAGATCTTATAAGATTTACTAAGAGGCAGGTTTGAGCTGAGGCCCATCTAAATCCACATCCCTGGTCTCCTGAATGGCATGATGTGGAGAGACTATTGTGAGCCAGGCCTCAGCTTCCTTTCCTTTAAGGTGGCAATAAACACATCAAGCACAGCACATTGTCTGGAGCCCTAAGTTAAGTCTGGTATTTTACCAAACTCTGGCACATGATAGGTCCTCATTGACTCTCTTTTTCTCCCTGCTCAGGACTTTGAGAGAGGAGAGAGGGTATATAAAAAGCATACCAAACCGAAGAAGCTGAAAACTTCTGGTGGGTTGGATGATGCTAGGTTGGCTAGGGAGCAATGCTATAAACAAGAAGAAAGGTTCAGATTCAACCAGGAGTAGGAATAGGAGGAGATCCCTGGGCTCAGCTCTGTGCATATACTGACCTCACCACAAACTGTGGGGACGATGGGACTGAGGCTAATCGTCAAATGGGGAAATGATGCCCGTGAAGACCAAGGATCTTGCCCTAAGTCATGTGGCTGGGATTCTCTCCAAGGAGTGAGCTTGACTTCTAGGTTTTTATTATAATTTTTTATTGCGAAAAAATTCACATACCATGAAATTCACCTTTTGAAGTGTACAATTCACGAACAAATGCAACCATCACCACCATATAACTATCTAATTCCCAGAGTGAATAATTGACATATAAAATTATGTTAGTTTCAGGTATACAACATAATGATTCAATATCTGTGTATGTTGAGAAATTATTGCCACAGTCCGTCTAGTCCGCATTGTTACCATACAGAATTACAATTTTTTTCTTGTGATGAGAACTTTTAAGATCTATTCTTAGCAACTTTCAAATATATATTATAAACTATAGTCACCATAATGTACATGACATCCCCATGACTGATTTATTTTATAACTGGAAGTTTGTACCTTTTTCCCATCTTCACCCACTACTCCCCCATCCTCACTGTATCCCCTGACTCCCAATCACCAATCTGTTTTCTGTATCTATGAGCTTGGCTTTTTACATTCCATAGATAAGTGAGATCATATGGTATTTGTCTTTCTCTGACTTATTTCACTCGTCTAATGCCCTCAAGGTTCATTCATGTTGTCACAAATGACAAGATTTCATTTGTTTTTTATGGCTGTGTGTATGTGTGTATATATATCACATTTTCTTTATCTATTTATCGATGGAAGTTTCAATTATTTCTCTATCTTGGCTGTTGTAACAATGCTGCAGTGAACATTGGGGTGCATATGTCTTTTCGAGTTAGTGTTTTCGTTTTCCTCAGATAAATAGCCAGGAGTGAAATTGCCAGGCCATAGGGTAGTTCTATTTTTAATTTTTTGAGGACCCTCCATACTGTCTTCCACAGTGGCTGCACCAGTTTGCATTCCCACCAACAGTGCACGCAGGTTCCTTTTTCTCCACATCCTCACCAACACCTGTTGTTCCTTGTCTCTTTGATAAAAGCCATTCTAAGAGGCATGAGGTAACATCTCATTGTGGTTTTAATGTGCATTTTTCTGTTGATTAGTGATATTAAGCACCGTTTCATGTATCTATTGGCCATCTGCATGTCTTTGGAAAAATGTCTATTCAGATATGCCCATTTTTAAATCAAATTGTTTGGGGTTTTTTTGCTATTGAGTTGTATGTGTTCTTTTTTTTTTTTAAGAGAGGGAGGGAGGGAGAGAGAGAGAGAGAGAGAGAAGGGGAAGGGCAGAAGGAGAGAGAGAATCCTAAGCAGGCTCCAAGGCCAGCACAGAGCCTGACATGGGGCTTGATCTCACAACCCTGAGATCATGACCTGAGCCAAAATCAAGAGTCAGACACTTAACTAACTGAGCCACCAGGCACCCCATATGCATTATTTATATATTTTGGGTATTAACTCCTTATCAGGTATATGATTTGCAAATATCTTCTCCCATTCACCTTGCTGTTGGTTTCCTTTGCTGTGCAGAAGCTTTTTAGTTTGATGTTTATTTGTTTACTTTTTCTTTTGTTGCTTTTGCTTTTGGTGTCAGATTAAAAAAAATCATTGTCAAGACCTATGTCAGGAAGCTTACTGCCCACTTTTTTTCTTCAAAGAGCTTTATGGTTTCAGGCCTTACATTCAAGTCTAATCCATTTGAGTTAATTTTTGTGTGTGGTGTAAGATAGTGGTTCAGTTTCATTCTTTTGCGTGTGGCTGTCCAGTTTTCCCAACACCATTTATTGAGGAGACTATCCTTTGCCCATTGTATATTCTCCACTCCTTTGTTGTAATTTACCATATATGATTGGGTTTATTTCTGGGCTCCCTATTCTGTTCCAATGTGATGACTTTTCCTCCTTACTCTCACCTTGTGCCTTGACAAGCTCCTCCACGTCAATGCTGACTGGCTAGGAGAGGTGAGACAGATGCCCTGGTCTTGTTCTTGACCTTAGAGGCAAAGTAGTCAGTCTTTGTGCATTAACTATGATGTTGGTTGTGAGTTTTTTATAGATGGCTTTAATTGGGTTGAGGAAGTTCCCCTCTATTTCTACTTTGTTCTTATCATGAGAAGGTGTTGGATTTTGTTACTGCTTTCCCTGCATCTTTTGAGATGATAATGTGGTTTTGTCCCATCATTAATGTGGTGTATTATATTGATTAATTTTCATAGATTGAACCAACCTTGAATTCCTGGCATAAATTTCATTCTGTCATGGTTCATGCTGCTGAATTTGGTTTGCCTGTGTCTTGTTCAGGATTTTTGTATCTATATTCGTGGAGGATATAATTTCTTTCTTGTGATTTGTTTATTTTTGCTATCAGGATAATGCTGGCCTCAAAGAATGAGTTAGGGAGTGCTCCTTCCTCTTCTATTATTGTTGAATTATCTATTTCTTCTTTCAAATCTGTCAGTTTTTACTTCATGTATTTTGGGGAGCCAGTAATTGATTAAAAATAGAACTTTGTTTTACGCATGGTGGGCCAATACATGGAATATAACTGGCACCCAAGTGTTTATGCTTGTAGATCAGATATTCCAAAGTGCCAAAGAAGATGCCATCATAATGTAGAGTAGGCAAATTGAGTACAGAGCCAAGCCCATGTGTATAATGCATGTTTAGCCTGGTTTAGACAGAAAACCCATCTTGTTGCAATTACTTACAAGGGAATCTCCAAACATAATTTCTTCCCATCTGCAGACTGTCTTTGAAACTTCTGACTTGAACTATATCTCACTCCTTGTTTGATCCTCTTGGATTCTCTTGGCTATAGACCACCAAGCTTGTTCTTCTATTTCTCCCCCTTTGAGTCAACACATATCTTTCTTGTTTGTGATTGTTTCTAGTCCGATTTTTTTGTCTCTCTTCAACCAATGCATATGGAAATGGTTCAAGGAACTCACCTTCTAGTTATCTCTTGCCCTACAAATGTCTTCTTTCAGGAGACCTTTCAGGAGAGTCCAAGCCTAAAATATCTGTGGAGGGTGCAGATAGTTTGATGGGTGTTGAGTAAGAGAGAAGTAAGTTATGCTGAATCACACTGTGTAATTTCATGGGCCAGGCATAGAGTTGAGTTAAGCCTTGAAGTATAGGAAAAACTCTCCTGCAGAGGAAAGGAGGGGTCATTCCAGCTTTAAGAAACAAGGTAAGAGGTTCCTAGACCTAAGTAGATATATGTTGCATGTGTGTAGCATTGAAAAGATAACCTGATTGGAGATGTGCATGGAAAATTTAGGGAACCATGCAGAGCATCTTTAGAACTTGGAATGGCTTTAGAATTCTAGTCCACCATTCCCTGAACTACATTTCTTAGTACACTTGTATCCCCCTAAATATTAATAAATGTCTCCCAATTAAAAAAAATTAAGAACTGTGGTCAAATCCACATGGTGAATACTCTTCAACAAGTGTTTATGGCAGGATGTCTCGAAGTCTTCATTAAGCAAATATGCTTTATGAATCTCTGAAGGGAGATATCCAATATTTCTCTACCTTATTTGGCCATGGAGTCCTATTTTCAAGAAGATTCAAGCAACATAGTCAAGATACAACGTTCCATAAAGTACAGACAGTAAAATGTTGATCTAATCCAACTCTCTTACTTTTCAAATGTGGCCTGAGGGAAAGAAGTGTATCCTTGGGGCACGTGGGTGGCTCAGTCGGTTAAGCATCTCCCTTTGGCTCAGGTCATGATCCAGGGTCCTGGGTTCGAGCCCCACATCGGGCTCCCTGCTCAGTGGGGAGTCTGCTTCTCCTTCTCCCTCTGCTCCTCCCCCTGCTTGTGCTCTCTTGCTCTTTCTCAAATAAAAAATAAAATCTTAAAAAAAAACAAACGTGCATCCTTAAGGTCATAGATTAAGTCAGAGTCTGTGCTGGTACTAGAATCCAGGTCTCCAGACTCTGGACGAAGACAAATTGTGGTGGGTGTTGGTTGCCGTGTATATCAGTTGGGGAGAACTTTAGGTACTATAACAAACAATGCCAAAATTTCAGTGTGTTAGCTCAACAGAAGTTTATTTTTTATTCATGTGGTAGTCCAGTATGGGAGTTTGTGGTCAGTGGGTAGTTTGCTTCCCTGTGGCTAATTGGAAACTCAGGATCCTAGAAGAAATGGTGTGGCTCTATTACCCCAGGGGTTGCAGACTAGACAGAGAAGCCCCACCTGCTCTTTAAAGGCCCTGACCCAAGAGGAAAGATAGTGCAGTAGTAGTAAGAGTATGGTCTCTGGATAGATTTCCTGGGCTGGAATCCCATCTCTGACTTAATGGCAGTTTTCTTCTGTATTATTCAACTATTCAGACCCTCAGTTTCTTCATCTGTAAAATGGAAACAATAGAAGAACTTACCTTATAGGATTGTTATGCGCAGTACTGAGTTAATGTTTGTCACTTATTTGTACCTTGCACATAGTATGTGCTTATAAGTGTTTAATTTTCCTTTAAAAAAAAGATTTATTTATTTATTTTTAGAGAGAGAGAGAGTGAGAACGAATGGGAAAGGGAGGGGCAGAGGGAGTCTCTCCACTCAGTGAGAAGCCGGATGCGGGGCTCGGTCCCACAACCGTGAGATCATGACCTGAGCCAAAACCCAGAGTCAGATGCTTAACTGACTGAGCCACCCAGGTGCCCCTGCTTATAAGTGTTTTCTAAATAATATAAACAACAACAACCATCACAGCATAAAAAAATGTACTCCTGCTCTATACTTGGCTGCAGAGAGAGCTGGGCAGCTGTTTCGTAGTGGCAACCCCACACTCTCAAAGGGGAAAGAGGATTTTTTAAATTTTTGTTAGAGAGCTAGTCACCTTTGCCAATCCAAACATTAGAATTTAAATCTGAACAGATAGCTAATGGAAATTTTAAAGGTTTTGAGCAGAGAGGTGAAATAATAAACCACGCCAGATATTTCCTTCCTATCTCAAATATCTATCTTATTTAGTAAAATTTGAGTTGGTAAAGATAAAATTGTGTATATTATTCTAGACTGTGAATATGTCTGATTGAGAATATGTGAATTTTCAACTGTTACAAGGAGTTAAAAGTAAAACAGGGGGCACCTGGGTGACTCAGTCAGTTAAGGGCCTGGCTCTTGGTTTCGGCTCAGGTCAAGATCTAGGGATGTGGGATCAAGTCGTCATCCCCCCCGCCCCGCCCCGAAGATTGCTCTCTCTTAGGCTTCAGTCAGCCTTAGAAACAGAGGTGACTTATAGCTCTGCTTGGCAATCAACATCTTCCCAGGGAAAGACTTGACTTTTCCTCTGAATATTTTTTAAAAATCTAAGGCTAATTATGTTTAATGCACTGGTACAATTTGGTTATTGGTTTATTGGATATTATCTAACTGATAGGATTTCTTCCTATTTTGTAGACTGAAATCTCTTTAACATGATAATTATTACTGGACAATACAGTATTCAATTTATTCTGCAGGTAATCATGCTATAATATCAGACATTGCTTTTTGCGATCAATGGAGATTATTTTTTTCATTATAACAGAACGAAATACTAATTTTTGGAGCCACAATAGAAAGATAATGTCCAATGGAGCCATTGTTGGTTTAGGCAGCTGATTTCAGATCACTAGCTAGTACTCTTTGCTGAATCACAATAGAGTCAGGTGCCAAAGCCATTTTTGTAGATAAAGGTACTGATGTAAAATACACACCTAACCTGAGGGAATTACTGAATGAGCCACATGCTTTCCATATATCAGCTGAAATACAGAATTGGTCCCGCTGTCTTCTTGGTCCGTAGATAATTAGACTGGGAAAAAGTCTTCATAGACTCATCTGATATCCAGTATCTGGTGTCTAAGTTTAGTATATGATCACTTGTCACGTCCCCGAATCACTAATGGACATGTATGGGAAGGTGTTAGTCCTTTTGTTGATATGATATTTATTATTTTAAAAATTGCAAAGAGAACTGAGTTATGAGAGTCAATTCAGCAAATACTTTCTGAGCACCTACTTTCTCTGCTGATTATAAGCAAAAGCCCTCACTGCAATGGATGTGCTTCCTCTGGAAATGAGGGGCAGTGAGTGAGAAAGATAGAATTTAAGTGGTATGCTTATCAGGTCCCCCTACACACATTAAAGTTTTAAAAATGCTGTCTTAGAATTCAGTTGTATTATGAATGTGTTTATATTTTTAGCTTTTTATTGACATCTAGTTGTTTAATTCCTCCAACATTGTTGTTTTTTTTTTTTCAAGTTTTTCTTGGCTCTTCTCAGTTTTTGCTTCTTTTTTTTTTTTAAAGATTTATTTATTTATTTATTTTAGAGAGAGAGAGCGCAAGAGGGGGTAGGGTTAGAGGGAGAAGCAGACTCCCCGCCAAGCAGGGAGCCCGATGCGGGACTCGATCCCGGGACTCCGGGATCATGACCTGAGCCGAAGGCAGTCGCTTAACCAACTGAGCCACCCAGGCACCCAGTTTTTGCTTCTTCATATACATTGTAGAAATGGCCTGTCAGTTTTCCCTAAAAAAACATTGGTGACACCTTGATCAGGATTGGATGCAATTTACAGATCAATTGGGAGAATATCGGTGTCTTTAAAATGTTAAGTTCTCCATTCATGAAAATGATATATCCTTCCATTTATTTAGATTTGTTTTCATTTCTCTCAAAAACATTTTGTGGTCTTCAGTGTAGAGGTCTTGCACACCTTTCATTATACTTATTACTAGATACTTGATTTTTTTTTATAATTATTTTTTTTAAAGATTTTATTTATTTGTTTGACAGAGAGAGGCAGGGAGAGATGGAACACAAGCAGGGGGAGCAGCAGAGGGAGAAGCAGGCTTCCCGCGGAGCAGGGAGCCCGATGCGGGACTCGATCCCGGGACTCCAGGATCATGACCTGAGCCGAAGGCAGTCGCCCAACCAACTGAGCCACCCAGGTGCCACTGATACTTGATATTTTTTGATGTTACTTTTGGTAGGCTAAAAAATGGTCCCCCCAATGATATCAGGTCCTAATCCCCAAAACCTATAGATGTGACCTTATTTGGGAAAAAATGTCTTCATAGATGTGATTCGTGAAGGATCTTGAGGTGAGGAGATTGTTCTGGACTATCTGGATGGGCCAGAAATGCCATCACAGGTGTCATTATATGAGAGGCAGAGGGAGGTTTGACGAGGCACACAGAAGAGAAGGTCATAGGAAGATGGGACTGAGAGACATCTGAAGATGCTGGCCTTAAAGATGGGAGCGACATCACCAATGGTCCAAAAATGCCAACAGCATCCAGCAGCTGGAAGAGGCGAGGACAGATTCTCTTCTAGAGCTTCTGGAAGGAATGCAGTCCTGCTGACATCTTGATTTTGGCCCAATGAAATGGAGTTTGGACTTCTGGTCTCCAGAACTGTGAGAGAATGAACATTTGTTGTTTTAAGACACTTCTTCTGGAGTTGGTGTCTCTAGGTTAAAGAGGCCCCGAGTTCCTTGCTACCTCCATGTTTCTGTCCTCTCCTGCATCTTAGTCTAGCAGTTCTTGGTTCTTCACAATCTAAGTAGGTTTAAAATTTTTTACAAATCCATGGGCACCTGGGTTGCTCAGTCAGTTAAGTGTCTGAGTCTTGATTTCAGTTCAGGTCATGATCTCAGGGTTATGAGATCAAGCCCCCCATTGGGCTCCATGCTGGGCGTGGAGTCTGCTTAAAGATGCTCTCTTTCCCTCTCCCTCTGCCCCCTTGCACACAATTTCTCTCCAAAAAAAAATTTTTTTGTTTACAAATCCAGCTTTTATAGATGTTCTCAGCAGAAGTGTGGTTTTATTATCTAGTCCCACACTAACCTCATCTGCCATTTTCTTGTGTGTATTATAATTTTTAAAAGTTTATTCATTTCTTGGATTGTTTCTAACTTCTCTATATTACTCTCTTTCACTTCCTTTGTTCTTCCTCCTGTTTCTTTGTTTTATCACAGTCTGTTATGTTAAAACATAAGTTTTCTCCAAATGTCTGGTGAGACTTGTATTTTAAAAAATATGTATTTTTAAAACAAGGCACTAAATGCAGTGGAGATGTGCATGCGTGCATGTGTGTTTGTGTGTGTGTTTGTGTGTGTGTGTGAGAGAGACATTGTTAGTAGACTTTTTCACTGATCAGGGGTAACCTGGCAATTTTCTTGAGGGGACATGAGAATGTCAGTATATGTAGGTTTTCCCTTGAGCAGGGGTACACTCCTGGCTTCCAATGTCCTGGGAAGTCTCACCATTCAGTTTAATGACTTTTCACTTATTTTTTCAATATTCAGTCCATTTCTTCCCCCTTTTTTGAGTTGTTCCTGAGTTTAGATTACCTGAACCAGGAGGTAGAGTCTGACCAGCTCAATTTTAGGTGTCCATTTCTGGTCCAATCAGCCGTGATGGGGGACCTGGTCACATAGCATATGGGCTGTCACTTTGTACTGAGCCTACTATTCATAAGGCACATTTTTACATCTTGGCTTGCTTTCCTTGGAGCACTTTTGAAAGTTCTGAAATCCTTATGTTTCCAGAGAAACCACTCCTCTTGACTTTGGTGAGTGAGGAAATAATCAAGCTCTTTTGTTGTTTGTTTGTTTGTTTTTTAAGAATTTTTATTTTTTTATTTGACAGAGAGAGAGAACACAAGCAGGGGGAGTGGCAGGCAGAGGGAGAGGGAGAAGCAGGCTCCCCGCCCAGCAGGGAGCCCGATGCGGGACTCGATCCCAGGACCCTGGGATCATGACCTGAGCTGAAGACAGGTGCCCAACCACTGAGCCACCAGGTGCCCCGATCAAGCTCTTTTGGATCATCAGCTTCTTTTCTTCACAGACTTAGAAGTTTTCATAAGGCCAACCTGGGACACATTCCAGGTGATGGGATGTCCATCTGCTCATGGTGGTTAGTACCTGGGCTCTCTCAAAGCAACATCATCTGTGGGATAGGCAGGGGCAATAAGATTAGGGTAGAAACTTCCTTCATTCTTTGGGTGAATTCTGTTCCAAATTTTCACGAGGAGACTTGGGGATAAGCAGGATCCTGCTATCTGTGCATATTCCTTGGTAGCAACTTGGTAGAGTTGAACAAGAGGGAATCTACTTTAATCAAAGAAACTTCAGTTTGAAATGGAGCCACTCACTAGCTGTATGACCTAGGACATGTTTTTAAACTTGGGGTTTCAGTTTCTCCCTTTCTTTAAAAGGGGAATAATAAAGAAACTTTGTTCTGCTCATCTGCTGTGAAAACAGTAACCCATCAAACACCTGTAGTTATTCCTTACACTCTAATCTTACAGAATTCCAGTGACTTGAAGGCATCTGCAAAGTTTTCGCCCTAGCAGGAGACCCAGCTTGAGTCTGCATCCTCTTCTGCTGAGGACATTGCTAGATGGGGATATAGTGTCCAGGAACTTGGGTCAATGTTGAAGTATCATTCATAAAAGAGCTGAAATGGATGGTCTGAAAGAAGGGCTAGAGAGGCATCAGCTTACAGGAAAAGCAAATTAAAAGCTAGGCAGTCAATCTGTCAATTCAAAGGAGCTGAGTCAAAAGTAAGAAGCTCGGTTGTGTACAAACTGGACTAAAACTTGAAAAATCAACCATGAGCGAAACTTTGAAGTGGCCTTGGGAGGCAGAGTCTGGAGTAATTCCCAGAACCAGGAGGTAGGGCTCCTCTGCTCTAGGCAGGACACAGCTTAAGGGCTGAAAACCCAGGCCCCAAAATAAGACAGCTTTATGATTTTTATTTTTTCTATTTATTTCAGTGAAAAATCTAACATCTATGTAAGCCTAAGAAGTGAAAAGTAAAAGCCCAGATCTCTCTTCCCCCTTTGGAATCCTATTTCTATGCATTTACATCTACAAAACATTGTTTTTACATAAATGAGATCAAAAGTACAGGATTAGCATTATTTTTTCATCAAATAATATCCATGAACTCAACAAATATTAATTGTGCACTATTTTAGGTGAGAGAGATGTAGAATACAACAGAAATCCATTTTTCCATATTGATCTGCGTCATTTAACATTAGCAAAATTATTCTACTGTTTAAGGGATATTTATTGTTTTCTCTCAGTCTGAGTCTCGCCTTTTCATTTCAAATGGTGTCTTTCAAACCACAGCTTTCAACTTTGATTAAGTTCAATTTGTGATTTTTTTTCCTTTTATGATTACTGCTTTTTTGGTGTTTTAAGGAAACCTTTCCCTATTCCAAGGCTGTAAAGATTTTATCATGTTCTCTTTTAGAAGTGTAATGGTCTAGGCTTTATGTTTTCTGTCTCTCTGAGTAGGACTTGGCCTGGTCTGAATCACAGAGATTGGTCCAGAAATGGGTAGCCACAGCTCAAACTACTGCATGAGAGGCTCCTTACCTTTTGGGGTGGTGAATTCTGTGGAGTAAATCCTGAGCTGCCGTTGACTGTCTTTGCTGCCCGAGAACGAAGCCTATGTGGAGGTTAGCAGAGACAAGAGATGGGAAGAGGCAGGTCCCTGATAACATTGTTTGAATACCTGGATCCCATTGTACCTAAAGCTATATATCCTTGCATCAGCTACAGGATAAACCTGTATTTCGACCTCAGGCATTTGAGTTGTATTTATTTCAACTACAATTGAATTTTAGGAGACTAATCTAACAAAGTATAAGGGTAACTAATCTAATCAGTCTTTTATAGATGGACATTTAGGTTGCTCCACATTTGAGTTGTTAAGTCTCTAACTTTCTGGGGCCAAGGGGAGAAGGAGAATGGATGAAGAATTTACAGAAATGGAAAGGCTTTGTTTTGAGGGAGATGTGGTGAATTTCAAAAGACGAACAAAGTCAGCAATGGGCTACTTTGAACCTGCATAGCTGAGCCAAGGAGAGGGAACTCTTTCATTAGACTCTCCATTAGAGGACTGCAGCCCTCTGCCTGGGTCAGAGGAATGGCCTGGAAGAGATGGGGCCTCCTGCCTCAGCACCAGTGCCAGGGGAGGGGAGAAGGCAGGGGCAAATGGCTGTTGCCATTATGAGTGCTCCTGCGCTGGGCTCTGATCCAGCCAACGCCATGCTCATGGTCACAGTCCTGGTGTCTGCCCTCTCCACAGATCTCTTCCTATCACACACTGCCCTCTCTGGAGGGGACCGTAGACCCTGAAACCTGGGGTCTTTCTGTGACCTTGATATAATCTTTTTTTTTTTAAGATTTTATTTTTTTAAGCAATCTCTACATCCAACATGGAACTTGAACCCACAACTCTGAGATCACGAGTCGCCTGCTCTACTGACTGAGCCAGCCAGGTGCCCCTCTCTTGATATAATCTTGGATATAAATAATCATTTGAATTACTTTCAAGTTTGCAAGGCAAAATATCCGACAAAGGCATCACCATCATCATTTACCAAGGCTTATTTGAAAAGTGAGACTATATTGGAGATAGGAAAATACTTCAGCATATACTGTGGAGTCAGAATGATTTCAACGACTCTACTGGATTAAAACCTTGGGCAAGTTGCTTCCTATGCCTCAGTTTCTTAATCTATAAAATGGGGATAGCAAACAATTCCTTCATATACTGTAAGGGTTAAATGAAATAATTTTTGGCAGCATGACACATGGAACAGAGCCAGTGAATGGTAATAGTCATCATTAGTAAACAAAGGCTCAGAAAAGTAGAGACATGCCCGAGTTCTCCTACGTAGGGAGAGTCCTGAACAGTCCTGAATGCATGACTTCTGCCTCTTGTCCTTTCCACTGCACTACACAGCTTCTGAAATGACTCTTTTAAAAGGACACAGGGGGAAGACACAGAATAGTCTCTCAGCCACTGAGGGGAGATTGTGGAGATAACAGGATGTTCCCTAATTCCTTTTCTTTCAGCAGTAGACAATTTTCCTTTCTCAAACCTTCTCTGAACCCTGGTCTATGTAGAATGAGGTCCTCGCAGGAACTGATGCCCGCCACCTCAATTTTCCCATTGTGTGGAAAATGTCTCTAGAGTGTCCAGCTTCCCAGAGCTCCCGGCCCAGGCTCCCCCTAGTGGCTGCTGCGAGGCAGGCCCAGTCCTCATTGGGCCGGGAGGCCTTGGGGTCCATGGAAGAGAGAAATCATTCCCTAAGCTCAACACCCTTCACAGAACATACCCAGCTGTGATGCAGTGCTTCCCCAGGGGGAGGATACATTCACCTTCTGCTCTGGGATTCCAGGGCTAAGGGTATAAACAGTGATAGGGGACTGAGCTGAGGTCTTCCTGGAGACACATAGCTGAGGACCAGGGCGGGAGGAAGACAAAGCCTTTGTGACCCCTCCAAATCTCACATAGCTTACCCACGTTGCTCGGGGTCTCCATGCCTCACCAATTGTCTTAATGGACATTCGCATCCAATCTGGACCTGCCCCTGGGGGACTGGCTCCAGAACCCTGTCCTGCCTTTGCCTGTTCTTTTTTTTTTAAAGATTTTATTTATTTATTTGAGACAGAGAGAATGAGAGAGAGAGAGCACATGAGAGGGGGGAGGGTCAGAGGCAGAAGCAGGCTCCCTGCCGAGCAGGGAGCCCGATGCGGGACTCGATCCAGGGACTCCAGGATTATGACCTGAGCCGAAGGCAGTCGCCTAACCAACTGAGCCACCCAGGCGCCCTGCCTTTGCCTGTTCTTGGTCAGCATTCAGGCAAAGTCCTGTGCTTGAGAACCATGTCTCTAACGCTCAATTTTGGTGGAAGCCTGTGCTATTTGATCCCCGAGGACACCCCTGTGAGCTTGGTTCTTCCGTTATCCCTATCTTCGAGATGAGGAGACTGTGATTCAGAAGCCCTCCCTCTCCTGCCAAGGATCACACACCCAGGGAATGGAAAAGCTGACATTCGAGCTCAGCGCTGAGAACTTCAAAGACTGTTCTCTCTCCACCAGGCTACCCTGCACTGAACACAGTAATTATTTGTTACCTACAGACGCTATCAATCATAGAACTGAATAAAAGACTTGGAATCTCAGCAGAGAGGAAAAGCCTTATTATCCACAGTTCTACTTGTATCTCCTTTCCCTGCCCTTACCCATCTTCCTCCCTCTCTTTGGTTTGTTCTACACGCCTTCTTTTTATCTAAGAACTGCTGCCAAGCCACAATTTCCTGTGTTTTGTCTTGTTATCCAGGGACGAAAGTAGTGTCTGCTGGCCTGATCCGTGACTTGGGGCCATAATTACTTCTGGACTGTTGGGGTCCAAAGGGCTTGCTAAACATCTCAAAGAAATATCACAGTTTTCCGGTTCTTTCATCTACCCTGTGGAAGTTAAATAGAAGAGGATTAACGTGATTGGAACACTGTTAAATATCCTATTCTGAGAGACAAATATATATACATTTATTCCTCATCACAACTATCAGTACTTCCACTAGTACAGATGAAAAAACTGAGGATCTTAGAAGTAAAATGGTCTGTCCCAGGTCACATCTCTGGGATATAAAGCACTGAGATTTGAACCGAATCTGTCTGAATACCAGTCTATAATCTCTCTTATACCATACCTCCTTCTTGTTAAAATATTTTTTTTTTCTTTTTAAGTCAACTCCAATGAGATGTAATTAACTTATAATAAAATATCCTCATTTTAAATGTACAGTTTGATGAGTTTTGACAAATGGATATACCTTGTAACTGCTACCACATCAAAATAAAAAATATTCCCATTATCCTAAAATGTTCCCTTGTGCCCCATTGTGGTCATTTCCACCTCCAGTGCAGGTAACCATTAGCCTGCTTTCTGTCAGTATAGATGAGGTCTTTTCTAGAACTTCATATAAGTGGAATCATACAATATTGATACTTCAACACATGAATTTTGGGAGGGCATAGACATTCAGTTCATAGCAGTGTTTAGTTATAAATTAATTTTTAAAAATAGGATATAGGTCTATTCAAATTTTCTATTTCTTCTTGGGTCAGTTTTGGTAAGTTGCATTCTTTTAGGGAATTTGTCCACTTCATATATAAGTTGTCGAATTTGTTGATATTATGTTGTTCATAATTTTTCCTTATTATCTTTTTAATATTTGCAATATCTATAGTGATGTTCCCTCTTTCATTCTTGAATTGGCACTTTGTATCTACTCTCTTTTATTCTTGGGAAGTCTAGCTGGAGTTTTTTCAGTTCTATTGATCATTTCAGAGAACAAGTTATTATTTTCATTCATTTTGTTTGTTGTTTATCTGTTCTAAATTTTACCATTTTCTGCTCTTGGTTTTACTATTTCTTTCTTTCTGCATTTTTTGGGCTTAATTTACTCTTCTCTTTCTAGCTTCTTAAGGTGGAAGCCTAGATCATTGATCCCATTTTCTGTCTATTGATTCAGAGTTTACATTTGGTTTGCTTGATCTTTCATCTCCATTACTGTGTAAATATTTTCCCCACTATTGCTCATTCTCCTATTATTTTGGAACATGTCTTGTTTTGTCTACTCTAATATCTGTTTTGATGGATTTAATAGATAGAACTATATTCTTCTTTGCATCCTGCACAAATATTAATGTGATGTTCTGCATGTAGTAGGTACTTAAAAATAATTATTAAAGTAAATAATATTTCAGTGTGTTTCCAAGCACCAGATACAAATGGGTGGAGGACAGGGCATATAAGAGGGTTTGGGCTTAATATTACTGTTTGGTCATCAAAAGTCAGCTCAAACATCTCTTCTTGGAAGGAGACTCTACTGGTGGAGAGCATCACTTTCTCATTCAGTTTTCTTTATTGTATCATAATATTTAAAACATTAGTTTATAAGTCTGTCTCCTACTCTAGTCTTAATTTTTTGACAGCAGGGCCCCTGTCTTGTTCCTCAGGGCCCACAGCACAATGCCTGACATGTAGAAATCACTGAATAAGTGTTTATTGGGCAAATGAGAGAACAAAAGGCCTTCCTCTGCCTCTGGAGTCTGGTGAAACATTCAGAACATATGTAACAATCTGTGCATTCTGCTGTGCTATATTTCAGAGGATAAGCATGCAGGCCTATTGTATTTTTGAAATGCATTTTAAATGGAAAAGCATTCAGCATGTGTTGTAAGTTACTGCTCTCACTCAGAGCAGGGTCCGGAATCAATCAATGCCTGGGACCCAACAGCAAGTGGACACCACCACTGCCCCCCTTTCATTGGTCTGGATAGAAAAGAACTGGCTAAAACCAAAGCTCTCCTGTCTTTGTTCCCAGAGGTGAGGACTGTTTCACAAAAAAAGGAGGGTGTGCATCTCCACTGTCTCAGAAATACTGAATCCAGAGCAATTACGTAATAGGAGATGCCCCTCAACTCCAGCCAGATCAATGTGCTCCCCTTCTGGGGCTGCTATCACAGTGCCCTTTCTGAAGCTCTCAACTTCATAATCTCGCACGGGCTTAGATCTTGTTTTCCAAGCTCCTTCCCACCCATTACCTTCTCCAACCATCACAACAGCTACTATATGTTCTGGAGGGCGCTGAATAAAGGAAAAAGATCCAGCTGGAGCCAGACAGCACTGATTCAGCTTCTGCTCAACCACTTACTGATGGGTGGCAATGGGCAAATATCTTTATCTCATCAAGCCTCGGTTTTCTCACTTGTGAAATGGGGGTGATAACACCTCACAGGCTTGTGGTGCTTGGAGCTGATTTGTACAACCCATATGTTTGGCACCTGTTAGGTGCTTGATGGATGGTAGTTATTATTTTCATGTTTGCAAATGTTGTAATTATTTTGGGTTCTTGTGGCAATTCAGGGTGAGATTAAACCAGGTGCAGTAAAGCAATGCAAATGGACATGATATTGCTGCCAGTTTACTGCCTTCCAGAACAACAACTTCTATGGGCAAGAATAGAAGGAACTTAAACAAACAAAAACAAAAACCTTCCTCCAAATTAAATGGAACAGAGGGAGGTCCTGTAACTTAAATAATGCTGGAGGGCTGCTCAATCCATCCTGGAAGCTGTATAGACCTTGTACTTAAAGTGATTGCTTTGGAGAATTTGGTATTAATCGGTTTCTAGGAGTATCATTTTTTAAAAAAAGATTTTATTTTTTTGAGAGGGAGCACAAGCGAGAGAGCAGAAGCAGGGGGAGCAGCAGAGGGAGCAGCAGAAGGAGAGGGAGAAGCAGGGAGCCCGATGTGGGACTTGATCCCAGGACCCTGGGATCATGACCTGAGCTGAAGGCAGATGCTTAACTGACTGAAGCACCCAGATGCCCCTCTGTGAGTATCATTTAACAAAAATTGAACTGGCACCTCCTCTGTGCTAGATGCTATGGTTAGGGAGATAAATGAATGAATAAATCAGTAACTGAATGAACCTTCTCTCTCCAACAGAAGGCCGTATAAAGAGCACAGAGGATGGATTCACTAACTTTGTCCAGGAGAATTGGGGAAGGGTCTACAGAAGAGTTTTGAAGGATAGGTGGGTTTTCCTCAGATGATGCTATCACTGAGTCTTAATGGCCTGATGTGATTTTATGAAGGACAGCTGTGGGGAACAATGAAGTTGCAGGGATTAGCTGGGCATGATAGCGGAATGTTTGCTCTATCTAGATTAAACAGAACTGAGTGAGAATCCATGCTCTGTCATTGTCGAGCTAGGAAACCTTGGAGAAGTTGGCTCTGTGCTTGTGTTTACTCAACTTAAACTGGAGATAGTAGTAATGCCTACTTTGGGGATTTTAAGAGATTAATAATTTCCCATCTTTCCCATATAGAGTTGAACTAATTGAAAAGGCAGAAATTAGATAGGCAAATATCAAATGCTGCTTTATACTAATAAAACTGTATTCAAAAACTTGGATGTTTAGAAATGAAGGGCTTCCTAATATTGTGCCCCAACATTAAACATATTCACTAGGCACAGGCAGAAAAGGAAACTACCAGCCCCTCTCCTATGACAGATCTGCTCCACTAAGCTTACTCTGAGGCTTCCCAAGCAGACCAAAATACATCCTTTCTTTAGGAAGGCAGATCAAAGTGTGATCTTGGATGTGGCTGAGCCATGTGTGTCTAGTTCCTTTTTCCCCAACCCGCCAATGGGATGAGTGACTCTCCCCAGGGAGATGAGGGGGTGAGCAAGAGGCCACGAATTTTATTCTAATGGAGATCTTTCCACATGAAAACATGAAGCCACAGAAGGGGAGGCTGCCTCCAACACCTATGGCAAAGTGTTATTGTGAGGATGAACATGATGTAATATGTACAAAATACTAAACACAATGCCTGGCACACAGTAAGCACTCAACAAATGTTAGCCTTTATGATTGTTGTGATGGCAGCAGATTAGCAGGGTCATATATATTTTCTGATATTCTTCCATTAAAATATCCATGGAGATATGCAAAAAGACAAACACTGGAAGCTAAAGAGAAGACCATATGCCAATATCTGAGGGAGAATTTCTTCCAGTTGTACCGTTCATAAAGATACACATCTGGACTACACTCTCCTTTAGAAAACATGGAACCTCCTTTTGGGAAGGAGTCTAAACTGACCCCAAATATCAACAAACCCTATGCAGCTACATCCCTTCTGCATTTGGGGATTATCTTTTGAGCTTGATAAATGTGGTCCTATCCTCTCATTTCCATAAATTTCACCCCACACATATCCAAAAGCTACAATTCTCAGGATGTGTGATATATTTCTTCCTAAAATGAATAGTTATCCAAGAAAAAACATTCTGGTAGAAATGGTAGAGTTTGGGGAACTGTGGTAGGTAGAGATGGGGTAGTGGTGGAGGAAAAGGCAGGATAAAGGATATGGTCTTTTATGCTCTGACAAAATAATTAATGGGAGCATCTGACCCAAACATCAGAGAAAGAGGAGAGCTCACCTCAGTCCTGCTCAGTCAGTGAAATGCTCACCTCCCCAGCCCTGGACTAGGGGCTGTGTACATCTATTTAAGTCTAGATTTTAAAGAGGAATATTCTAGCACTCAAGTGCATATGGAGAGAAATCAAGGAGATTCCATGGTTCCCACCTGTTGGCAAAGATTGGGCCTTGTTTAAGGATAAGACAACAGTAAAAAAGGAATCCTATACAAATTATTATAGCATAAAAGAAATGGAAAATTATTCTCTAGGCACAGCAGAAAATCATAACTCTAAAAATTACTTACTACAGGAGTTAGAAAAGGTTTTGAAAGACATTCCTTTATTATTTTCAATAAGATCCAAGAAGTCATGGTCTCTCTGAAAAGAGATAAGTGAGTTTTATCAGCAATGGTTGGGGATAAAAAGGGAACTTGCAAGTCAACTCCAAAAGTAAGACTAAGAATAATACCAGTGTTGGACATAATTTTATAAAATCGAATTGTTCCTGAAGAAAAGATGAGAACAAATGAAACAAAAATAAGAATCTAACTTTTTTTTTTAAGATTTTATTTATTTATTTGACAGAGAGAGAAAGAGAAGAGTAGGGGGAGAGGGAGAAACAGGCTCTCCGCAGAGCAGAGAGCCCGATGCGGGACTCGATCCCAGGACCCTGAGGTCATGACCTGAGCCAAAGGCAGACACTCAACTGACTGAGCCACCCAGGCACCCCAAGAATCTAACTTTTAATCAAGAAGCTATTCTTCAGTGGGAAGACAGACAAGTGACTGGAGATCAACATGGTTTGGTATGTTCCAGATGACATTAATATTCATTCTTGAGGATATTTTTTGAATTTTAAGGAAAACAAAAAAAATTCTGTAAGAATGCATGCAAAATAAACAATAAAACAAAACCCCAGATTATCTACAAAGGAGCCAAAATTAGATTTCTCTTTGGTGGCACTGATTAACTTAAGAAAATTGAGCAATGTCTGCATAGTTTTAAAGGGAAAAATGTTAACCACGTTTTTGTCAGAGAAACCAAGTGAGAGATGAATCTAAAATAATCCAAGAGTGTTAAATTGTTGTATAATAGGATAGGTGGTAAGCATCAAAAACAAACTTGAACATAAAACATTGAACATAAAAACTTGACTGTGTCAGGGTCCTGTCAGGAAGCAGTAACCATCTAGGCATTTCAAACAGAGGGAATTTAATACAGGTGATTTGTTTCTTAGGGGATGGTCTTCTTGAAGACACAAATAGGCCATTACTTCTCAAACTTTAATGAG
This sequence comes from Leptonychotes weddellii, assembly GCF_054177405.1. Classification (NCBI taxonomy): domain Eukaryota; kingdom Metazoa; phylum Chordata; class Mammalia; order Carnivora; family Phocidae; genus Leptonychotes; species Leptonychotes weddellii. The sequence continues at coordinate 39,495,491 of NC_138379.1, forward strand.
TATTCAAATCACCTGGGATCTTTTTCAATGCAAATTAAAATTCAATAGGTTTGGAGTAGAGCCTGAGATTCTGCATTTTTAAGAAGTTCCCAAAGTCAATGCTGCTGGCCCATTAACCACTTTGTGAATAGCAAGGAAACAGGGGAAGCTGAGGCAACCAGAGATTAGGAATAGCAGGAAGACATACTTTTCCTTAGAACTGAAAGAACACTGGGAGGAGACAATGCTTCCAAAGCCTCGAACTTTGTACCATCAAGGGCTAGCTAGCAACATGGTCAGGCCTTCCTGATGGGAGCTGGAATCAAGGGGGAGGGGTTATCTGGCAGGATCGGAAGTTACAGTGGAGAGGCTGCTGCTGCTGGAGACCCAGCTGGAGGCAGAGAGATAGGGAGTAAATGCCCTGGCTTCTGCCCTCCTTCTAGCCTCTGATCTTCTGCAAGCTTTTTCTACTAGCTTGAAGTACCTTCCCCAGTACGGCATGCAGCCTCACTGGCTCTCAGCTTCTCCCTCTGGGTCACTGTTAAATTTCCCATTCCTTTAATGTCCTGAACAATTAAGTTTGATTTCATCTTGGTTCCAATTTCTACCTCCAAACTGGTGCAAGTCAAACATATCACAAAGGGTTCTTTAGGGTATAGGATCTACCCTCTTAGAAAGAGTTGGAGAGGTGGTGTAGGGAATGAATGTGAGGGAAATAGCAAATATAGTTGTTTTTAATAACAAATGCAGTTTTTCTTTTATGCTTATTATACTATGTGGCTCCTATCCTTCAGGGCCTTGAACACACCAAGCTCTCTCCCACTTCAAGGTCTCTGTAAAGGCTGATCCCTTACCATGGAATGCTTTTCCCCATCTGTGGCTGGTTAACTCTTGCTCACCATTTAGATCTTAGCTCAAATGTCTCTTATTAACAGAAAGCTCCCTAACACTCTAGACTAGGTAAGATATGCCTGAAGTAATTCCTCATAACATCTTTTCCTTGCTCTTCAATTTCAGCATGATATTATATATTTCTCTGATTATATTCTGTGTTCCTTCCCTCCACTAGGCCATAAGTTTCACGAGGGCAAAAACTTGTCAACATTGTTAAATGCTGTATTTCCCATGCCTGGAAAACTAGACTAATAAATGGGTGTACCTTTCCATTGCATTTCTATGAAAAAGCAAGCGGGGTGTTATGGTGGCTAAAGGGCATATTCCTGCTTTTAATATTTGCATGTGAATATTGAAATAATGTAAAAAAAGAATGTGATTTTTGGAAGGCACTTTGCCTTAGTAATGAGCTAGTTAATCAGGAGCTGATATTCTAAACTTTCATATGTTGCATCATAAGTGTATCTACCTAAAGCTGGTGGATAATAGCAATGGATAATTGCAATTTGGATAATGGATAGAATAGATAAGAGCAATTTACCATTTGAACACTTACTCAGTGCCAGACACTGTGCTGCTTTGTAGACATTATCTCATTTAATCTTCACAACCGCCTGTGAAGTTACTACTCCCATTTCACTAATGAGGATACTGAAACTCTGGGAGGCTGAATGATGTCCCATAGCTCGTAAGTAGCAGAATAAGGATTAAGACCCATATCTTTTTGTATTAATCAACCAATATAATTAACTTTTACAACTTCTATGTAACTAGTTTTAGGCTTAATTTAGTAGGCATATTTCTCCCTTTTTCTAATTCAAGGGAAAAAAAGGGAAATGACCTAAGTTATGAATACAATATAGTCTTCAAGGAACTTTATTGCTTGGATGAGAAAGGTTAAGTGATGCAGGCACCTGTTTGTGCAGAGTATGGCAGCCGCCAAGGAATCCAGTGTGGGGTATATAGGTCTCCCACCTGCAAAGAGTCAAGAGGAATCTTGGGAAGTAAGTTCAAATTGGAACCATGAAAAATCTTGGCAGATTGAATTCAGTGGGGTGCCAGCTCATAAGAACTGACTTAAATTTTGAGGAACTTTCCGAGCTGATTATTAGCTGTAGCCTTTATTAAAAATTAAATTTTATGAAGTTATAATTTAAAATTATATTAACAATGAAGATAATATAAACTTGAAGCTCATCATTTCCTAATTATTTTACTACAATTTTCTATTATCTATGCTTTTGAGTTATTTGTATCTATTGAAACAGAATGGTAAAAATACACGTAGTGGTGTGCCGCTCCGCCTCTCTTCCTAACTCTGTGTTCAGTGATATTATGGAGGTCTCTTGAAGTGGCCTATTGTGGAATATTTACACCACGAAAGTCAGCAAATGGTACAAATCAGCTTCTGCCCTCCTGAAATCTGGTTGTTAAGCATTTATCAGGACACTATTGCTTTAATCCCTGGGAAAAGGGCAAGGTTCCAAGCCAATGTCAAAAGCAAAAGAACAGTAATGATTAAAACTGCAGTTGCCTGGAAAAAGAAATCAAGAAAACAGTCCTATTTACAATTGCACCAAAAATAATGAAGTACTTAGGAATATATTAAACCAAGAAGGTGAAAGACCTTTACTCTGAAAACTATAAAAAACTATGAAAGAGAATGAAAACACAAATGGAAAGATATTCTATGCTCATGGATTGGGAGAAAAAAAATATTGTTAAAATATCCATACTACCAAAAGCAGTCTACAGATTTAATGCAATTCCTATCAAGACCAACAGCATTTTTCACAGAACTAGAACAAATAATCCTAAAATTTGTATGGAACCACAAAAGACACTGAATAGTCAAAACAATCTTGAAAAAGAACAAACCTGGGAGTATCACAATTCCAGATTTCAAGATATACTACAAAGCTGTAGTAATCAAAACAGTATGGTACTGGCACAAAAACAGACACATAGATCAATGGAACAGAATGGAAAGCCCAGAAATAAACCCACAATTATATGGTCAATTAATCTTTGACAAAGGAGGCAAGAATATCTTTTCAACAAATGGTTTTGGGAAAACTGGACAGCTACATGCAAAACAATGAAACTGAACCACTTTCTAACACCACCCACAAAAATAAGCTCAAAATGGGTGAAAGACCTAAATGTGAGACCTGAAACCATACAAATCCTACAAGAGAACACAGGCAATAATTTCTCTGACATCACCATAGCAACACTTTTCTAGATCTGTCTTCTAAGGCAAGGGAAACAGAAACAAAAATAAACTATTAGGATTACATCAAAATAAAAAGATTTTTCACAGCAAAGAAAACCATCAACAAAACAAAAAGGCAGCCTACTGAATGGGAGAAGATATTTGCAAATGATACATTGGGTAAAGGGTTAATATACAAAATATATAAAAACTTATGCAACTCAACACCAAAAAACCAAATAATCCAATTAAAAATGGGCAGAAGACATGAACAGACATTTCTCCAAAGAAGACATCCAGATAACGAACAGACACATGAAAAGATACTGCCATCACTAAGCATCAGGGAAATGTGAATCAAAACCACAATGAGATACCACCTCACACCTGTCAGAATGGCTGAAATAAAAAAGATAAGAAACAACAAGTGTCAGCAAAGATGTGGAGAAAAAGGAACCCCCATGCACTGTTGGTCATAATGCAGCCACTATGGAAAGCAGATATGGAGGTTCCTCAAAAAATTAAAAATAGAATTACCATATGATCCAGTAATTCTACTACTGGGTATCTACTCAAATAATACAAAAACACTAATTCAAAAGGATATATGCACCCCTATGTTTATTGCAGCATTATTTACAATAGCTAATTATGGAAGCAGCCCAAGTATCCATCAACAGATGAACAGATAAAGAAAATATGGTGCATATATATACAGTGGAATATTATTCAGCCATAAAAAGAATGAAACATTGCCATTTGCAACAACATGGATGGATCTAGAGGGTATAATGCTAAGTGAGACAGGTCAGTTAAAGAAAGACAAATATATGATTTCATTCACATGTGGAATTTAAGAAATAAAACACATGAACAAAGAAAAAAAGAGACAAACAAAAATCCAGATTCTTAACTATAGAGAACAGACTGGTGGTTACCAGAGGGGATGTGGAGAGGGAATGGGTGAAATATAGGAAGGGGGATTAAGAGCACACTTAATTGTTGAATCACTGTACTCTACAGTTAAAACTAATACAACACTGTATCTTCATTATACTGAAATTCAAAAAGAAACAAACAAAACTGCAGTTGCCTGTGGTTGCTCCCCTCTGTTATTTGGGATAACTAGCCCTCAGAAGGCTGAGGAATGGGGTTTTAGTATTTTACCAACAGAAATATTTGGTATAGATGTCCTGATGATAATGCAGTTATGAAGTAGAAATCATACACTATTAATATAAACTCAATTGGTAAAAAATTTTTAGGGGCTAGAGAAATCTCATGTTAAGTAGTTATAGATGGGATGATGGGATTTTTTTTTTATTAGACCTGATTAAACTTGGAGGTAATGTGTGAAGTTTAATCTGTGTTTACAAATTTTACACTTGTCACTCCTGCCACTATCTGGCTACTGTCCTGCTGTCCATGACTATGAAAGGTATAAGTTGTTCATGTTTATCCTCCTGTTTCCTGTCTTTTTCTCGTCAACATTTACCCCACTGGGAGTTCCCTTTCCCTCACTTCTGGGTTGCATTATCAGGCTTTTTGGCTGCTGTGGGCAGTCAGATCCCATACCCTGTGGAGTGGCATTTCATGTGAGTCTGCAGGTTGTGGGAGGAGCCATAGACTCTAGGTAAGTGGCTGGCCAGCCCTAAGCAGCAGAACCACAAGGTCCTGCATGAAGTTCTTTGGCTGGGGTGGTGAGTGAAGCAGAGCAAATGTCTGGGAGTCCAGGAGACAGGTGAGACTGAGATACTATAAGGATGTACAAAAATAGGTCAGTTTATAGGGCTACTACTAGCATCTACATCATAGGGCTAGTGTGTGGATTAAATACATTACTAGTTGTAAAATGCTTAGCAAAGTGCCTGGTATGGAGTGAGGTCTCAGATGCTATTAGCTAAAATGCAATCCAATTTATCATCTTTTTCTCCATAGACACTGATCTTTGTGAAATGCTCAGAGAAGTCCTCTCCACTCAGCTATGATAAAAATAGCATCCATCTGGATTTTATTTTGGCACACGAAGTGAGGTCAGAATCATGCTTTATGTTTTTCCAAATGACTTGACACCAGTCCAAATACCATGCATTGAATATTCTGTATTTCTCCCTTTGCTTTGAAATTTGATTTATAATATATTAAATTTGTATATTTATTTTCTAATTTACTTTTTAATTTTGTTCTATTGACATATCTATACATTCTGTTGTACTATTTTAAGGATTGTAGCTTTATGATAATGTATTGTAGGACATGATCCCATTTCTGCTCTTCTTTTTTTAAAAAGGATTTTCCCAGCTATTTTCACATGTTTATAATTTTAGATGAAGTTAAGAATCATTTTTTCAAGTTCCTTCTTCCAAAAAAGTCCTGCTGGGATTTTGATTGTGAATACATTGAATTTATGGTTTAAGTTAGGGAGAATTTATTATGATAAAATTTACTTTAAAAAAACCAAAATATTGCTCTCCATTTATTCCAGACATAATGTTTCTTAGTAGAATCTTGTGGTTTCTTATAAATCCCAAATATTTTTTATGACATTATTCCTGGATAATTCATAATTTTCTGTAGTTGTGAATGGAATGTTTTCTTCTATCATATATTTAACTTGATTATTGTTTGTATATCAGGAATTTATTAGCTTTTAGTTATTGGTTTTTAAGCAGCTTTACTGAGCTAAATTCTATAATATTGTTGAATTCACCTATTTCAAGTGTGCATTTCAATGATTTTTAGTAACATTGCTGAGGGATGCCACTGTCGCCATAAATTAGATACATTGCTTTTTCCAATAAGATCTCACATGCCAATTCACAGTTAATCCCAGCTCCCAGCCTCAGTCCCAGGTGAACAGTAATCTACTTTCTGGTTTTATACATTTTCTGGATAATTCATATAAATGGAAATATGTAGTTTCTCATGTCTGGCTTTCTTTCATTTAGCATAATTTTTTTCAAGGTTCGTTTATGATGTTGCCTGTGTTATTGGTTTTTTTTTTTCCCTGCTGAATAGTATTCCACTGTGTATTTATATCACATTTTCTCTATCCATTCACCAACAATGGATATTTAGGTTGTTTTCAGTTTTGTGCTATTATGAATAATGCTATGAACATTTGCATGAAGTCTTTGTGTGGTCATATGTTTTTATTTATTTTGGGTAAATACATAGGAGTGGAATTGTTGGGTTGTATGGTAATTTCATGTTTAACTTTTTGAAAAACTGCCAAACTGTTTTCCAAAGTGACTATGCTATTTTATATTCCCACTAGCAATGTATGAACATTCTCTATTGACTTTAAAATATTTATCTTGTATGTGACTACCTTATTGAATAATCTTTTACTTCCTAATAGTTTTTCTCTTGGCATTTGTATTAGTATATACTCTCAATTGCAAGGGGCAGCATTCCAACTCAAACTAGCTTAAGGAAAAAAAAGAAATGTATTGGTTTATGTAAATAAGGACAAATGAAGTGATCATATACAATTAGCATTCAGAGACTTAAAAGATAATGAAAAGGTGTCTCTCTCTCTCTCCCCCTATGCTTTTTAATATTTATCAGTCTTGAATATCTTGATGGATGCTGAATGATGATACAGTTTTCCTCTTTTGATTTCTTTCTAATGGATTATGTTAATCAAGCTCTTGCTAGCATACCATCCTTGATTCTCTAGAAGCAACCCCAGTTGATCATATTGTACTATTATTTTATATATTCCTTCATTTTATTTGCTAATACTTTGTTTAGAATTTTTCTTTTTAAATAAACAGGCAATCTTGATCTTCTTTGTTTTGTACTATCTTTAACCAATTCGGTTATTACAATGTTTCCTAATAAGATGAATTGGAGAGTTCTCTATATATTTATGTGGCTTGAAATAATTTGAATTAAAAAATAATTTGAATAGAGTTGTTATAGTTTGTTTGCTCAGTTCTAAACCCATTTGGACTTAGTGCCATTTTCAATTGGTAGATTTCTTGTCACTTTTCAACTGCTTTTAAAATTTGTAATTTGAATATGAATTTACAGTCTGAATCTCACTGGATTTACTGCCAAAATCGATCTTCTACAGGGGATTTTAATAGAACCCAGAGCTTCACAATACAATATTAAATTATCCAGGATATAATCTTAAATTACTTAACATACAAAGCACCAGACAAACGTGGTCAATTCTCAAGAGAAAAGGCAACAACAGATGCTAATCCCAACGTGTTTAAGCAGCCATTATAACTATGCTACATTAGGTAAAGGTAAACATTCTTGAAATGAATAGAAAGGTAAATTGAATATTCATTCTTTTATTTTTAAGGATTTTATTTATTTATTTGACAGAGAGATAGAGAGCACAAGTAGGCAGAGCAGCAGACCGAGGGAGAGGGAGAAGCAGGCTCTCCAATAAGCAGGGAGCCTGACACAGGGCTAGACCCAGGACCCCAGGATCATGACCTGAGCTGAAGGCAGATGCTTAACCAACTGAGCCACCCAAGCGCCCCTTGAATATTCATTCTTGAAGTGAGTAGAAAGGTAAAAGTCTCAGACAGAGAAATAGAAACTGCAAGAAGGACCAATTGGGAATTTTAAAACTGAAAAGTGTAATATCTAAAATAAAAAATTCACTGGATGAGAAGATGACAGAGGAAAGAGTCTATGAATATGAAGATGGAGCAATAGAAATTATCCAATTTAAAAAACAAGAAAAAAAGATTGACAAAAAACAGAACAGAACTTCAGGCACCTGTGGGGCGATATCAAAAGGTCTAATATTTATGTCATTGGAATTGCAGAAAGAGAGGAGAAACGATGGGTTCAGAAAAAGTATTTGAAGAGATAATGATGAAGAACTACCAAGGCTTGGTGAAAGACATAAATTTGTATTTCAAGAAGATCACCGAGGGGTGCCTGTGTGGCTTAGTCAGTTAAGCATCTGCCTTTTGCTCAGGTCATGATTCCAGGGCCCTGGGATCGAGCCCTGCATCAGACTCCCAGCTCAGTGGGGAGTCTGCTTCTCCCTCTCCTTCTGCCTGCCATTCCCCTTGCTTGTGCTCTCTCTCTCTCTGTTAAATAAATGAATAAAATCTTGAAAAAGAAAGGTCACTGAATCCCAAACAAGATAAACTGAAACAACCATGCCCATATATCCATCACAGCAAGACTTCTGAAAACCAAAGAAAAAGAAAAAATCTTGAAAGCAACCAAAGAAAAGTGACATATTTCAAACAAGGGAATAATAATTTTTTTTTTTTTTAGATTTTATTTATTTATTTGACAGAGAGAGACACAGAGAGAGAGGGAACACAAGCGGGGGGAGTGGGAGAGGGAGAAGCAGGCTTCCCGGGGAGCAGGGAGCCCGATGCGGGGCTCAATCCCAGGATCCTGGGATCATGACCCGAGCCGAAGGCAGACGCTCAACCGACTGAGCCACCCAGGCGCCCCGGGAATAATAATTTTTAAGACTGTAGATTTCTTACCAGAAAACTTGAAAGCCAAAAAACAGTGGAATGAAATCTTTAAGGAAAGAAAGCTGTCAATCCAAATTCTATATCCAGTAGATATTCATTAAGAAGAAAGGTGAAATAAGATATTCTCACTTGAATAAAAACTAAGAAAATGGATTCATCACTACTAGACCTGGTCTTCAAGAAGTTCTTCAGGTTAAAGGAAGATGATACCAGAGAGATCCTTGGAACTTCAGGAATTAATGGAGAGTAACAGAAATGGTAAATATCTCAATATATAGAATAGATGATTTTTCTTTTTATAAGTATTTTTTTTCTTCTCTTAAATTTTTAAAAAGATGTCTGGCTGCTGAAATCAAATATTATAAAATTGTCAATGCATCTAGATGTAATACATATGACAACTGTAAACAAGAAATAGAAAGGTAATGGTTGTAAGACATCTACATTTTACTTGATATGGTGAAATGTTTATTCTAAGGAGGCTATGAAATTAGTTATATACATTGTAATCCCTAGAGCAACCACTAAGTGTGAACTTATTTATTCCTGGAAACATTCAATGGCCTGAAATCTACCCTGTTAAAAGCCACTCCAACAGTCTTCAAATTAGTGTTTGCATGGTGTATATTTTTCCATCTTTTAATTTCTAACTTCTTTTTTTTTAAGATTTTATTTATTTATTCATAAGAGACAGAGAGAGAGAGGCAGAGGGAGAAGCAGGCTCCCCGCTGAGCAGGGAGCCCGATGTGGGACTCGATCCCAGGACCCCGGGACCACGACCCGAGCCGAAGGCAGATGCCCAACCATCTGAGCCACCCAGGCACCCTAATTTCTAACTTCTATTATCTCTTTATATTTGAAGTGAGTTTTTCAGAGGCAGCACATAGTTGGATTTCACATGTTTTTATCCAAATTGATAATTTTTGCCTCTTAATTAGGACAATTAGACCATTTACATTTAATATGATTACTCATACAGATAGGTTTAAGCCTATTATATTCCCTTTTTTCCCCTATCTCTACCATCTGTGCTTTGTTACCTTTCCTCTTTTGTGCTAACTTCTTTTGGATTAATTGAATATATTTTTGTAATTTCATTTTGTCTCCTACATTAGAATATTAGCTATGACTATTGTTTTAGAGATTGCTTTAGGGTTTATAATAGACATCTTTAACTTATCATATTCTAGCTTCAAGTAATGTTATACCATTTCATATATAGAAAAATAACATTTCAAAATAAGCTTCCACTTCTTTCCTTCTAAGCTTTGTGCTATTTTTGTCATATCTTTTACTTTTACATATGTTGTTAAACTTTCATTAAATAGTGATGGCTTTTGTCTAAAGAGTCAATTACCTTTACAGGCATTCATATTAAGAGAAGAATCTTATATATTTGTGTATGTAGTTACCATTTGCAATACTCTTGCTTCCTTTGTGTACATCTGTATTTTCATTGGATATCTCTTTGCTTCTGCCTGAAGGGTGTTTAAAAATATTTCTTGTAGTGTGGGTCTGCTGGTAGAGAATTTTTTCAGCTTTTCAATATCTGAAAAGAATCTATTTCACTTTCATTTTTGAAAGATATTTTTGCTGGGTATAAAATTCTAGGCTGACAGTTTATTTTCTTTTGACATTTTAAAGATATTATTTGTTGTTTTCTCACTTAACATTGTTTCTAGCAAGTTAGCTTTGTTTCCACATAAGTTATATATTGTTTTGTTTTATTTATTATTATTTTTAAACTGCTGCCTTTAAGTTATTTAGTTTTATCACTGGTCTTGAACAATTTGATTATGATGGGCCTTGGTATAGTTTTCTTTGTATTCTTGTGTTTGGAGTTTGTTGAAATTCTTATCTCTGTGGACTTATAGTTTTCATCAAATTTTGAAAAATTATGGCCATTATTTCTTTAAATATTTTTCTACTATCACATTTTCTCTCTTTCAGGGACTCTAATTACAAGCACAGTAGCAACTTACAGTTTTCCCATAGCTCATTAAAAATTTTTTCTTTCTCTGTTTCTTCTTTTGGATACTTTTTATTGTTCTATCTTCAGGTCACTGACTTTTTCCTCTGCAAAATCTAATTTGCTATTACTTCTATCCAGTGTATTTTCTATCACACGTGTTGCAATTTTCTTCTCTAGAAGTTTTATTTGGTTCTTTTTTTTAATCTTTATGTCTCCATTTGATTTTTCTTAATATGAAGAATATAGCTGTAGTAACTATTTTAACATTTGCTAATTATAATATTTGTGTCAGTTCTGGTTGGTTTCTATTAATTTATTAATTTCTCATTACAGGCCTTATTTTCTTTCTCTTTTATATCTGGGAATTTTTGGTTGGATTCTAGACATTATGAATTTTTCCTTAATGCATGCTGAATTTTTTTATTCGTCCCCTTTGGTCTGGGGCATGCTTAAGATACTTGAAACAATTAGATCCTTCCAGGTATTGCTTTTAAAATTTATTAGGCAAAACTGAAGTAGTGCACAATAGAGGACTAATAATTCCCCACTATTGAGATAAGAGACTTTTGTGTACTTTACCTCACATTTTGAGAATCATAAAGTTTCCCAGTTTAGGTGGTGGGATCAGGCACCATTCCTAGCTATAAGTTAGCACTGGCTACTGTTATTTCTAAATCTTTTAGGATGTTCTTTACCCAGCCATGGCTAGTTTTGGCACACAGGTGTGCTTATACACAGCTGAAAACTCAAGGGAACCTTCTGCAGATCCCTGCAGTTCTCTTTCTGTGATACTCCATTTTCTCTTTACTCTGTCCCACAAATGCAAGCCACCTTAGTTTCCCCAGGCTCTCAGCTAAGTATTCTTAACACAATGATTATTTCCTTTTGATGAACTGACCCCTTTAGTCCCTCTTTATCCATGGCAATAGTCTTTGTTTTAAATCGTGATATCATTACTGATATGTCAGCTTTCTAAGTATTCTACTCAATGCCCTGAATTGTGAGGGTTTTCATGCTGGCTGGCAGGAAAATGAACTATTCCTGGCTTTCTGTGAGCTTTGGGGATTGATCTCTCTGCTCTTTTTGGTTGATTCTTTCCCCAGCTTTTGGGTAGATTCCTCACAAGCACAAATGTACTCAGCTGAAGACTTAAGAGGCTCTGATGATCTCTGTAGCTCACTCTTGGTATATCTTTCTCTTCTCTGGTTCCTTGTTTTGTGTGCTCTAGCCACTCAGCCTCCCTTTCTCCCAGCTCTCTCTTCTCAACTCACAGAGTCTGCAAACCTCCACCTTAATTCTACGTTCCTCTGTTGTGGCCTGGAAATTCCCTCCAAGCCATAATTTGTGGCAACTGTTGTTTTCTATGTTCCCCTTCTCTCAGGTGTCACTGTCCAGAACTAATGTCCAATGTTGAAAACCATTGTTTAATATATTATTTTGTCCTTTTTTTTTTTTTTTTGGTTGTTTCAGATATAAGGGCAAATCCAATTTTCTGTTACTCCATATTGGCCCTAAGTGGAAATTTTTATCTTTAATAACTTTAGAAGTATCTGTTTTATGGATACACCGTATCTAAGGTTTTTGTATTCTAGGTGGTGCATACTGTTGTTCAATTATGATGATTTATGTTTTCGAGTGTTTAATATTGTTATTTTTTATTATGAGCTCATCTTCCGTTGTGGTTTTTCTTTTCTTTTGGTCAGAATCTTGTGCAGCCTGCTTTGAGAGCATCTCTCTCTAGATAGTTTTGTGTTCCCTTCTACCAGATTATGTTAACTTCTCAGCTCCACAGCATTCCCACAGATGAAAACCATTAAAGATGGACTCACAAAATATGCAAAATAATCATTTGTAGACATTTGACATCATCGGTGTCCTCAGATCACATGGAGAATGTAGAGTCAAAGTCCAAACCCATGTATGGTGTGGGCCCACATTTTTGCATTGCCAAGAGAGACTTTTTCTTTTTTCCATCCAGAGCCTAAGACAACATGGACAAACTTTCTTATGATCTTTGCATGCTGATAGTTTTTTTGTTTTGTTTTGTTTTGTTTTGTTTCCTAGAAGGTGGATATTTCATTTCTAACTCCTAGTATTAATAGGGTTTTTCTGTCCTCACAGAATGTTAAAACCCAAATCCCTAGATTACTAAAAATAGCATCTCTTTCCTTCCTCTAAAACCTTTGCATAGTCAGTTCCCATATTTATTATTCCAATTTGCAGTTTCCTAAGATGTAGAAATTTCTCTTTATTTCTTATAGTGTTAGCTATTTAAAAAATATACATTTGAGGGGCTCCTGGGTGGCTCAGTCGTTAAGCGTCTGCCTTCGGCTTGGGTCATGATCCCAGGGTCCTGGGATCAAGTCCCACATTGGGCTCCCTGCTTGGCAGGAATCCTGCTTCTCCCTCTCCCACTCCCCCTGCTTGTGTTCCTGCTCTCGCTCTCTCTCTGTGTGTCAAATAAATAAATAAAATCTTTCAAAATATATATATATATACATTTGAAACTATTTTATAGTGTTAACTACACACACACAGACACACACACACTTTCCAGATAACTATATATTATCTATAGATAACTGTTTTTCTTATCTTTTTTCCAGATAACTATATTATATATTTTGATTGCTAGTTAGTGGCAAAACTTATTGACTTATTGAGGCTTCCAGCCTTCAATAATTTGAAGTTAAAGAATAAGTATCTAGGGGCGCCTGGGTGGCTCAGTCGTTAAGCGTCTGCCTTCGGCTCAGGTCACGATCCCAGGGTCCTGGGATCGAGCCCCTCATCGGGCTCCCTGCTCAGCGGGAGGCCTGCTTCTCCCTCTCCCACTCCCCCTGCTTGTGTTCCCTCTCTCACTGTGTCTCTCTCTGTCAAATAAATAAATAAAAAATCTTTAAAAAAAAAAAAAAGAATAAGTATCTAAATACAGGTAAGAGAAAGGATATTAATAAAGATATTGTCAGCAATTAAAGGAAATGGTGGTTGGGTAATGGTACCAGGGAATGAAAAAAGCAAGAAGAAAAGAATGGGGTCAGGCGGATGAGGATAGGTGTAGTAAACTTAATAATCACCATTTATTGGGTGCTGACTATGTGCAGGGCACTTTACATGTGGTGTCTCACTGACACTTCCTTTAGAGAAGATAATAGTAACCCCAGCATCCAGAGAAGAGAATTGGAGCCCAGGGAACCAGAATGTAAGAGAGCTGATTTTAATTGGATCTATTTGCTTTTTCTATTAAACTATGCTGCCTCTCAGGTGTGTAGAGCACATTGGATTCTTGTGAGAAAGAAGAAGAAAGGTAAGATTATTATATTCTCTTTGAATGAACATTTTGTTCCTAAACTTACTGTTATTTTGTAATAAGAGTATGCTACTATACATAATACACATACATATACAGTTGACCCTTGAACAACACAAGTTTGAATTGCATGGGTCCACTTATATGCAGATTTTTTTTCGATAAATATAGTACCATAAATGTATTTTTTCTTCCTTATGATTTTCTTAATAACATTTCCCTTTCTCTAGCTTACTTTAAGAATACAATATATAATACATAAAACATACAAAGTATGTGTTAATTGATAGCTTATGTTATTGGTAAGGCTTCAGTCAATAGTAGGGTATTAGTAGTTAAGTTTTAGGGGAGCCAAAAGTAACATGCATTATTCAAGAGGTGTCAGTCCCCCAACCCCTGCATTATTCAAGAATCAACACTACATATATATGTATATACATGTTCACATACATATATACATAGATACTTATTATTTATATGATAATAATGATAATTTTATCTGTATCTATATTTCTTTATCTCCAAAGCAGGATTTTTCATGGTGATCCAGGCAACATTGTGCTATCATGTCTGTCTGATTTTGTTAGTGGGAGTCAGCTGGATGCCAGGCCTGAGCACTCTTGAGTAGGGTTCAGCAGAATTTTTAAAGGGCTAGATAGTAAATATTTTTGGCTTTGTGGCCCATGTGTTCTTTTGTCACAGCTACTCAATTCTGTTGCAGCATGAAAGTAGCTATAAACAATAGCCAGATGAATGGGTGTGGCCATCTTCCAATTATATTTTATTTACAAACTAGACCATGGGCCAGATTTGGGTCTATGGGCTGTAGTTTGCTGACCCTTGCTCATAAGTCTGTTCCATGATGAAATGCCATGATCACATAAACGCATTAATAAACCAAAGCTTCCGCTGCACACATGAAACTCTCAGAGGCTGAGTCAGGTAGAGAGAATGTGGATGGCAACTGTTGGAGCTCCCAGAGAGTTGAAAAAAAGTGAGATGGAACTCTGACACACCAGAGTTGTTGTCTTATCATAGCCTGACTGCAGAGAGAAGGTGAAAAATATTGGTGTTGGCCATGGAGCTTTTCATAAAGATAATGATACTATTCCATAGACAAATTGAGATTATAGTTTATATTTATTATATGTTAGAAAAGTGTGTAAGTTTTAAAGTCTTTTTTAAATAGTTAAACTTAGTTTTAATATTAATAGTTAGCTTAGTAGTTTTATAAAAAGACAAGGTGGCTAGGCCAAAGAGTGATTTTCTAGTTATGATAAATTCACTTTTGAATGTCATTGATCTTAGTTTCATCAAGGGTGTAAGAGGCTGGGCTGAATTCAAATTGGGATCCACTGACCTGACTTAGCTGCTCAAGAATCTAGGACTCTGAGAAGAGATGGGTCCAGAATAATCCTGTTCTAAGCAACAAGGTTACATGGAGTCACTGTGCATATAGTATACCGTTTACAGAGAGCAGTATGAATTTTAGTTTGCTTCCAGTTTGGACCCGGACTTTCTTATACAGCTTTTTTGTTTGTTTCCTTCCTAGAGTTTCTAATTACCTGTTTTTGTGTTTCTAATTTCTGTTTTTGTGTTGACATGAGGATAATGTGCCTTTATCTTAGAATACAATCTATCTAGCTTCCATTTTTAAATAAAAATTTCTATTTAATTTTTTGAATATGGGATACATTCCCACAAGTCAAAGATCAGGAATTCTAAAGCAATCCCCTTCCCACTTCATTTTTATATTTGCTCAGTTCCCACAATAGGTAGCTACTTTTATTAGTTTCTTAATAATCCTTTCATTGAATTTTTCTTTGTACATAAGCTGGAGCACCTAATTATTTTTTTTCTCTTCCCCTTTTTTACACAAGGGACAACATAAATATTTTTCTGCATCTTATTCTTCACCTAACAGTGTATCTTGGCGATCCTTTTGTGTTAATCCATAAAGAGCTTTATCATGTGTTTTTACAGCTGTACAGTTTTCCATTGTATAAATAATCATGATATATTTAATTCTCAGTTTACTGACATTCTAATCTTTGGCTAATGCTGATAATGTTGCAACGAATAACCCTGTCTGTTTGTCATTTTACATGTGCCTAAGCACATGATAAATTCCTAAGAGCGAATTTCTGGAGCAAAGGTTATGTCCATTTGAATTCTCATAATTATTGGCAATCTGTCCTCTCTACAGGTTGAACCATTTAAAACTTCTGGTAGTAATATATGAAAATACACATTTGTTCAGCAGCATCACACTATTCTAAAATCTTCTGGTTTTTGCTAGTGTGATGAGTGAGAAATAGTATCTAAGTATAGGTTTAATATACATTCCCTTTATTATGAATCAAGTTGAGCATCTTCTCATGTGTTTTGTGAACTGCTTATATATTTTTTCTGTGAATTTTTATGTCCTTCAAAAATTTTTTTTATTAGAGTTCAGCCTCTTTCTTGTCTATATCTGGATATTTTATATTCTAGGGAGATTAGCCTTCTGCTCTCATGAATTGCAAATATTTTCCTGATTTGTCATTTATCTTTTTTTAATTTAAATTTGATTAGCCAACATATAATACATCATTAGTTTTAGATGTAGTGTTCAATAATTCATCAGTTGTGTATAATACCCAGTGCTTATTACATCACGTGCCCTCTTTAATACCCATTACCTAGTTGCCCCATTCCCTCACCCACCTCCCCTTCCACAACTCTCAGTTTGTTTCCCAGAGTCAAGAGTCTCTCATGGTTTTTCTCCCTCTCTGATTTCTTCCCATTCAGTTTTCCCTCCCTTCCCCTATGATCCTCTGCACTATTTCTTATATTCCACATATGAGTGAAATCATATGATAATTGTCTTTCTCTGATAGACTTATTTCACTTAGCATACTACCCTCCAGTTCCATCCATGTCAATGTAAATGGTAGGCATTCATCTTTTCTGATGGCTGAGTAATATTCCATTGTATATATAACCACATCTTCTTTATCCATTCATCTGTTGAAGGGCATCTCGGCTCCTTCCACAGTTTGGCTATTGTGGACATTGTTGCTATGAGTATTGGGGTGCAGGTGCCCCTTCATTTCACTACATCTGTATCTTTGGGGTAAATACCCAGTAGTGCAATTGCTGGTTTGCAGGGTAGCTCTATTTTTAACTTCTTGAGGAAACTCCATACTGTTTTCCAGAGTGGCTGCACCAGTTTGCATTCCCACCAACAGTGCACGAGGGTTCCCCTTTCACCACATTCTCACCAACATTTGTTGTTTCCTCTCTTGTTAATTTTAGCCATTCTGACAGGTGTAAGGTGGTATCTCATTGCGGTTTTGATTTGTATTTCCCTGATGACAAGTGATGTTGAGCATTTTTTAAAATGTGTCTGTTGACCATTTTTATGTTTTCTTTGGAGAAATGTCTGTTCATGTCTTCTGCCCATTTCTTGACTGGATTGTTTGTTTTTTGTGTGTTGAGTTTGATAAGTTCTTTCTAGATCTTGGATACCAGCCCTTTATCTGATATGTCATTTGGTGCAAGTGTAAGTGGGATTGATTCCTTAATTTCTCTTTCTTCAGTCACATTGTTAATGTATAGAAATGCAACTGATTTGTGTGCATTGATTTTATATCCCACCACATTGCTAAATTGCTGTATGAGTTCTAGCAATTTTGAGGTGGAGTCTTTTGAGTTTTCCACATAAAGTATCATGTCATCTGCAAAGAGTGAGAGTTTGACTTCTTCTTTGCCAATTTGAATGCCTTTTATTTCTTTTTGTTGTCTGATTGCTGTGGCTAGGACTTCTAGTATTATGTTGAATAATAGTGGTGAGAGTGGGCATCCTTGTTGTGTTCCTGACCTTAGGGGAAAGGCTCTCAGTTTTTCCCCATTGAGAATGATATTTGCTGTGGGCTTTACATAGGTGGCTTTTATGATATTGAGGCATGTTTCCTCTATCCCTATACTTTGAAGAGTTTTAATTAAGAAAAGATGCTGTATTTTGTCAAATGTTTTTTCTACATTAATTGAGAGGATCATATAGTTCTTGTCTTTTATTAATGTGATCTGTCACATTGATTGATTTGTGAATATTGAACCACCCTTGTATCCCAGGAATAAATCCCACTTGATCGTGGTGAATAATCCTTTTAATGTACTGTTGGATCCTATTGGCTAGTATGTTGGTGAGTATTTTGGCATCCATGTTCATCAGGGATATTGGTCTGTAATTTTCCTTTTTGATGGGGTCTTTGTCTGGTTTGGGGAATCAAGGTAATGGCCTCATAGAACGAGTTTGGAAGTTTTCCTTCTATTTCAATTTTTTGAAACAGCTTCGGTAGAATAAGTATTGTTTCTTTTTAAATTTTTGGTAGAATTCCCCTGGGAAGCCATCTGGCCCTGGACTCTTGTTTTTTGGGAGGTTTTTGATTACTGTTTCAATTTCCTTCCTGGTTATTGGTCTGTTCAGATTTTCTATTTCTTCCTGTTTCAGTTTTGGTAGTTTTAAGTTTCCAGGAATGCATCAATTTCTTCCAGATTGCCTAATCTGTTGGCATATGATTGCTCATAATATGTTAAAATTTTCTGTATTTCCTTGGTGTTGGTCATGATCTTTCCCCTTTCATACATGATTTTATTAATTTGGGTCCTTTCTCTTTTCTTTCTGGTAAGTGTGGCTAGAGGTTTATCGATCTTTTTAATTACTTCAAAGAACCAGCTTCTAGTTTCACTGATCTGTTCTGCTGTTCTGGTTTCTATTTCATTGATTTCTGCTCTAATCTTTATTATTTCTCTTCTCCTGCTGGGTTTAGGCTTTATTTCCTGTTCTTTCTCCAGCTCCTTTTGGTGTAAGGTTAGCTTGTGTATTTGAGATTTTTCTAATTTTTTGAGAGAGGCTTGTATTGCAATGTAGTTCCCTCTTAGGACTGCCTTTGCTGTATCCCAAAGGTTTTGAACAGATGTGTTTTCATTCTCATTAATTTCCATGAATTTTTAAAATTCTTCTTTAATTTCCTGGTTGACCCACTCATTCTTTAGTAGGATGCTCTTTAACCTCCAAGTGTTTGAGTTCCTTCCAAATTTCCTCTTGTGATTGAGTTCAAGTTTCAAAGCATTGTGGTCTGAGAATATGCAGGGAATAGTCCCACTTATTATCGGTTGAGACCTCATTTGTGACCCAGTATGTGATCTATTCTGGAGAAAGTTCCATGTGCACTCGAAAAGAATGAGTATTCTGTAGCTTTAGGATGGAATGTTCTGTGTATATCTGTGAAGTCCATCTGGTCCAGTGTGTCATTCAAAACCCTTGTTTTTTGTTGATCTTCTGCTTATATGATCTGTCCATTGCTGTGAGTGGGGTGTTGAAGTCCCCTACTATTAATGTATTATTATCAATGTGTTTCTTTACCTTGATTATTAATTGGTTTGTATAATTGGCTGCTCTCATGTTGGGGGCATAAATATTTACAATTATTAGATCTTCTTGTTGGATAGACCCTTTAAGTATGATATAGTGTCCCTCTTCATCTCTTACTACAGTCTTTGGTTTAAAATCTACTTTGTCTGATATGAGGATTACTACCCCAGCTTTCTTTTGAAGTCCATTAGCATGGTAAATTGTTCTCCACCCCCTCACTTTCAGTCTGGAAGTCACTTTAGGTCTAAAATGAGTCTCTAAAATGAGACCAATCTGATATCCTGTGTCTTTTGATTGGAGCACTTAGCCCATTTACATTCAGAGTAACTATTGAAAGCTATTAATTTAATGCCATTGTATTGCCTGTCAACTCTCTATTTCTGTATATGGTCTCTGTTTCTTTCTGGTCTATATTACTCTTGGGCTCTCTCTTTGCTTACAGGAACCCCTTAATATTTCTTGCAGGGCTGGCTTAGTGGTCACATATTCTTTCAGTTGCTGTCTACCCTGGAAGCTCTTTATTTCTCCTTCCATTCTGAATGACAGCCTTGCTGGATAAAGTATTCTTGGCTGCATGTTCTTCTCATTTAGTACTCTGAATATATCATGACAGCCCTTTCTGGCCTGCCAGGTTTCTGTGGATAAGTCTGATGTTCCTCTGTCTGTAGGTTAGGTGCCCCTCTTCTCAAGCTGCTTTCAGGGTTTTCTCTTTGTCTCTGAAATTTGCAAGCTTCACTATTATATGTTGGGGTGTTGATCTATTTTTATTGATTTGGGAGGGGTCCTCTCTACCTCTTGGACATGAATGCTTGTTTTCTTCCCCAGATTAGGGGAGTTCTCAGCTATGATTTGCTCAAATATACCTTCTGGCCCTCTTTCTCTCTTTCTTCACCCTCAGGCACCCCAATAATTCTGATGTTGATATGTATCATGGCATCACTGATTTCTCGAAGCCTCTCTTCATGAGCTATTCATTGTTTTTCTCTTTTCCTCAACTTCCTTCCTTTCCATCAACCTGTCTTCTACATCGCTTACTCTCTTTTCTGCCTCATTCACCCTAACTGCTAGAGCATCCAATGTAGACTGCATCTCAGTTATAGCATTTTTAATTACAGCCTGATTAGATCTCATTTCTGTACAAAGAGATTCTTTAGTATCTTTTATGCTTTTTTTCAAACCCAGCTATTATCTTTATATTTGCTATCCTGAATTCCACTTCTGACATTCTACTTATATCCATATCGACTAGATCTGTGGCAGAGAACATTACCTCTGGTTCTTTATCTTGTTGTGAATTCCTCCTTCTAGCCATTTTGCCCAGAGAAGAATGGATTAGTGAGTGAGCAGAATCAAAAATATTAACCACAACCCAAGCAAAATACACACTAGACAAATCCAAAGAGGTCAGAAACCAAAGCAGAAAAGCACAACCAAAACAAAACAAAACCAAAAAAAAAAAAGGGGAGAGAAGAGAGAATATAATCTTACAGTGTGGATAAAATAGGGTGATCCACTTGTTCCTGAGTGAATTTTGTCTGTGTGTTAGAAGATGCTAAATCCCAAAATTGCAAAGAAAGGAAAACTTATATATATATGTAAGTTTTATATATACATATGTAAGTTTTATACCTATCTACACAAAAATAAAATTGAACAGAGTGAAAAGAAGCCAAAACTGAAGCATATGTCTATAAAATGGTAGATGTAAAAAATAAAAGTTAAAAAGCAACTTAAAAACAAAGAGTTGATAAAATACGAAACTAGTTGAAAAGGGAAAAAAGAAAAAAAGAAATGCAAAATTTTAGACTGAAAGATAAATGAATCATGAGGAAAAAACCTTGAGTTCTATATACTATTTTCCCCCTAGCGCTGGAGTTTTACAGTCTTGTGGGATCCGTAAACTTGTGCACCTGTTCTTCCAGTTGGTCTTCTGGGGGAGGGACCTGTTGTGCAGCTTCTCAGGTGTCTTTGCCTGGGCAGAGTTGCATTGCCCCTTGTCAGGGGACTGGGCTCAGTGTAAGCTGGTCCTCTGTGTGGCTTTTGTTCCCTGAAGGCTTTCCACACCTCTTTAGAGGATCAAAATAAAAATGGCCCTGCCCCGATCTCCAGCCCCAGAGCCGAAAGATCGAGGTCCCCTATCTTCAGGAAACCTTCTGGGACAAACGGTCCTCACCTTTGTGTGTGCCAAACTCTGCAGACTCCTGTGGTGCGTGCCCACAGCGATCCTCCCAGAAGGAGTCCGAGTGTCACTCGTTACTGCCCTTTGTAGGGCCCTGGTGCTGAGACCAGTTGCGGGATGGTGTGCGTACCTAATCTGCCAATCCCGGGGGATAGCAGACAGTCCCCGAATTCCAGCCTGCTGCTGGATGCTCAGGCAGAGAATGGTCACTGGATTTGGCCTGGCTCGCAGTTTATGGCGAACCAAGCTGAGAGTCCCCTCGTGGTATAACCAGTTTCCTCAATCCACTGCTTGGGCACTCCACTGGCTCAGACACCCCTGTTAGTTCTGTACTCCTGGGGTCCTGAGACCACACTGACCCACCATTCATCTGCCCATTTCATCCCGTGAGCCCCTTTCAGACAGAGATGTCTCTTGCTGGAGCAGATTTCCAAGGGTTCTGATTTTGCCCTCCAGGGCTATATCATTTTCCAGTGGCCAGCGTAGGGAGGCTCCCTCCCTCCTCCATTTATCTTCCAATATCTCCCCTCAGACTCACTTCTCTGCACCTCCTACCTTGCAAAAAGCAATCGCTTTTCAACTTGTAGAGCTCCAGATATTTTTTTCTTACATCTCAGGCTGAATTCATGGATGTTCAGGATGGTTTGATAGTTATCTAGTTAAATTCAAGGGACCAGGTGAAACCAGGTCCCCTATTCTTCCACCATCTTGCCCTTGTCATTTATCTTTTGCTATTTTGATTATTTAGTAAGTGAAATTTGACTTTCGTTATAGTAATTCTTCTTTGCTTTAGAGTAGTTTGTTGTTGTTGTTAGTTTTTACTGTAGTCAAATTTAACAATCTTTATTTCTGGCTTTTAGATTTTATGCTTTAATTAGAAAGGCCTTCCCCGGGCGCCTGGGTGGCTCAGTTGGTTAAGCGACTGCCTTCGGCTCAGGTCATGATCCTGGAGTCCCGGGATCGAGTCCCGCATCGGGCTCCCTGCTCAGCAGGGAGTCTGCTTCTCCCTCTGACCCTCCTCCCTCTCACGCTCTCTGTCTCTCATTCTCTCTCTCTCTAAAATAAATAAATAAATAAATCTTTAAAAAAAAAAAAGAAAGGCCTTCCCCATTCCAAGATCCTAAAAAAAAAAATCACAGTTTTTTCCTACAACTTTATGATTATTTTATTATCTGATCTTTTGGAATTTATTCTGGAATATAGTGTGAGATATGGATCTAACTACAGTCTATTGTTATTACTCACAGATACAGTATATACAAATTCACTTCCTTTTTAAAATTCATTTGTAACCCCAAACTGATACTTTGCTGTCATTTGCTGACAAATATTATAAAAAATCTGGGTTGCCTGACACATGAATGTTCCCAGCTGAGGCTGAACAAGGTGCCACTCAGCCTTCGTATTTCAGCTTTTGAACTGTGAACGAGTGTCCTTCTTGTGGTCTATTTAGTGCTACATTTTTTACATCTCTGCACTGTTTGTTGGTAATTTTGCAGTTTAAAATGGCCCCCAAGTATAGCACTGAAGTGCTGTCTAGTGTTTGCAAGCCTAGAAGGCTATGATGTGCCTTATGGAGAAATATGTGTGTTAGATAAGCTTTGTTTAGGCAAGAGCTACCGTGCTGTTGGCCATGAGGCCATGAGTAGACACCGTGTATTAACAAGGTATCTTTAAACAGAGACACCTAAAACAAGGTGTGTATTGATCTGTTGATAAAAACGTTGCGACCAGAGGCTTGCAGAAACCTAACCCTTTATTTCTCCCAGTGAAAATGTTTCAGTATTCACTAATTTAGTGTTTGCAGTGTCTTTATAGAATAGCACTACTGCTAATGAGAATTAACTATATGTGGATTTTCCAGATGACTACTAACTGCCCCAACACCTCCACTGGATAGTTCATTTTTCCTTACTGGTTTAATATGTCACCTTTATTGTACATCAGAGGTTCATTTCTTGCTCTATTCTGTTGGTCAGCCTGTGAGTTCATGTACCAAGACCACATTAGGCTTTGTTAAAAAGCTAGCATAGTTCCCTCCTCATTTCTTTTCCAGGATATGACTGGTTCTGTGTTTTACATAAACTTTTAGGGTCTCTTTATCTGATTCTGAAAAACTTAATTGAAAGTTTTGTTGAGTTAATTTACAAGTTAGCTCAGGGATGATTGACATCTTTATGATATTGAGTCTTGCCACTCAGGCAAATCTTTTATTTCCTTTAGGAGATTTTTAAAGTTTTCTTCATATAGGCATTACACATTTCTTTATTATTATTTTTTATTTTTACTACTATTCTGAGATTGGCAATCTCAGAAATCTATGGAAGATGGGAAAAAATATGTTCTGAGCCTAGTTGATGTATTTAAATATTTTCACATAATTATTTAAAGAGAGAGAAACATAAATAACAAATCAATTTTGGAATGATGCGGGGAGATTAATGAAAATGTAGGAAAGGCTTTATGGATCATTTTACTTATTTTAGCAAACACTTTCAGGGCTTTACTATATGTGTCAGGCTGTTCTGAGTACTTTAGAATTATTAATCCATTGAGTCTTACAACAACTCCATAAAAATGGGTATATTATCATTATCACCCCCATTTTACCAATGAGGAAACTAAAGTGGAGAGAAACTTGAGGTTGAGCTGGTTGAGGGGGCAAATGGGTTCAGGCACAGCCAACTGACCTGCAGGGCCATGCTCTTCACCAGATGCCTCACTGCATTATATGGAGAAACAGTTGGAATGGGGACTGGATCCTTATGGCCCCAAATATTGAAATACCAATGTATAGAGGTAACTTACAGAACAAACTTAATATGATTTTTCAGAACTTGAGAGGACCTCATGGTATCATTGACACTGTGGAGACTAGAATAGAATATGGTGGCAGAAGAGTCAGCTTTACTTCAGGAGAGAGCAGGGATGGAATGTGGGTCACCTGAGTGAACATCAGTGAGCCTGGGAGTGGTGAGGATACCTGTGGGAGTCTGTGGCCGGCCACATGGCCATGGGGAGACATTGAATGACGCCATTTGACCCAACCAACAGGAAGGACACAAATGGCACTTAGTCGCCAAGATAGGGAGGGAATCACCTCTCTGCATCCTTTCCCACAGCCTCACATTCAGCTGCCAGCAGGATGACTGACAAGCAGATTTGTGAGTGAATTCGTCTCCAAGAATTCTAAGAAGAAATTCAACTGTTTCTTATTCTGATCAATGAGGCGAGATTGGCTGGCTTAATGGGACTGGGAGGAAGCCATGTTATATATAGCCAAAATGCTGTAAAAATGACCATATTATCTCACTTCATTAGATTAGGGTAGTCACATGTGTGCCCTAAAATTCAGGGTGAAAGATTCTAAATAGATAAAAAGGCACATAGGCATGAATGTATAAATTGAAACTGTGAAAAAGAAAAAAATACAGGGAGGCTATGAAGAGATGAAGAAGATAATCGATGTTAATTATGTGCCAACTGTGCCTGTCTGCTTTACACACATGTTGTGGCTCAGGAGTAGACCATTAAGACAATGAAGCATAATAGAAAGTCTAGAAACAGACTCTTGTATTTATGGAAATTTAATTTATGACAAACATAGCACATCAAAGAATAGTGATAGGAACATTGGGTCTCCACTTAAAAAAGTTAGAGCCAAAGTTACATCCTAAAATAGGTTCCAGATGGAATATAGAGTTAAACATAAAAATTAAATGTTAGAAGAAAAGAATAAGAATATTTTATCATCGTGAGTAGGAAAGGACACAAAATTCAGAAGCCATATGTAGAAAGAAACTGATGGATTTGACTATGTCAAATTTTAAAAACTTTTGAGTAACAAAACATATCAAAAAAACAGCCTAGGTGAAACATTTTGCCACATTTAAGTAATATTCAGTGTTCCTAAAAATCAATAACTAAAAGACAGAGGAACCCAATAGAAAACATGGGCAAAGAAAATGAGCAGGTGATTCATAGAAAAATACAAATGGCCAGTAATCAATGGATAGAAGTGCAATGTCCCAGTAGACCAGGAAGCACGAATTAAATGAATAATGAAATATTATTTTTTTACCTATATGTTTAAATGACTTTAAAACTCCTAACACCCATTATTGGCAAGGGTGCTGGGGAGCAGGTGCTCTCAAATGATGATAGAGTGAATTAAATTGATGCAGAATTTTTGGAGTGAAATGTTCTTTCTCTCAGACATAACAATTCAACCTTAGAATATTCATCCAAATGGAGGAGCACAGTGATAGGAGTCTGACCTTGCCTTTGGGAGCAAGGTAGCCTGGGGGCTAAATCATTGCCTGTTCGCTTATTCCCTGCTGAGTTTTTTGGCGAGGCATTCAATTTCTTTCTCAGTTTTGTCATCTAAAAAATGGGAATGATAACAATAGCACCAAGCTCAAATGGCTGTTGTGGGCATTAAGTCTGTTAATGCATATGAAGTGCTTATATTAGGATAGTTAGCACCCAGTTGTGATAACTACTGTTGTTCTGTAAACACAGTGGAGCCAGGACATTCACAACAGTATTATTCGTAAAGGTAAAAAAATTGGAAGTAACCAAAATGGTTGCTTTAATGGGGGAAAGGTTGAATAAATACTAGTGAAGACCTGTAGGCATTAGAAGAACAAAGAAGCTGGTTATTCATTAGTTAAATCTTTCTTTATTGAGTGTGTGATAGGTACTGTTCTTACTTATGTGACAGGTACTGTTCCAGCGCTGGCGATCCAGTAGTGGATGGAACAAAGTCTTCTACTGAAAAAGAAAATGCTCTGGGAAGTGTTGTTCAGAAGGCAGCTGCAGAACTATGTGCTTAGAATGAATTTATTAATGATCAAAACTAATAACCATACAAAAATCGACAGATACGTGGAATGCTGAGAAAATATTTGGAAAGATACTCAACACACTGCTATATCTGATTCCATCTTTTCACATCTCCAAAATGCGGATGTGTCTTACAATTGACGACATTTCAGCTAGCATAAAATAGGGCACGAGCAAGGGTTATCTTGGAGGCAGGACCTAAGGCTGGGTAAGGATGATGAGAGACTTCTGTATTTATTCTATATCCTTTTATATTGTTTGAAACTTTACTAAGAGAGTGCGTGTGTGACTTACTTGTGTAAGAAAGCAACAACAACAAACCTGTTGGGGTTTGAGGAGGGCAGTCCAGACCAGGTAAAGTGTTGCAATCCCATCCTGATGCTCAGGTAAAAACCTTACCTTGCAAATCTTACCTGAACTCCCTCTCTTCCTACCTTGGCCTGTGGGCCTTCTTGTATTTCGGCTTTAGGCAATGTTCTTCTGGTTATAAGTAACCCAAACCCACTCATATTAGCGTAACCAAAGAAAATGGGGAGAGGGATTATTATACGAATAAGTAGAGAATCTAATCCTTGAAGAATCCGACGATGTAACCAAGCCTGAACAAAGATGCCTTTAGGAGCCAGGCTCAGGGTCTTTCAGGGGCTCTCGCTCTCTCTCTCTCTTTCTGTTCATCTGGTCAGTTCATTTCCCTCCTTCTCTCTCCACAGAGGAGGGTTTTAGGCTTTCCTACCTACAGGATAGAAGACAAATTCTCCATGGCTGCCAAATTACATCTCTTTAATTCAAATGATGAACTGATACATCTAGCATCTCTGGACCCCAAATCTAAACTCCTGTGAGAGAGAATCTCATTATTCAGTTTGGGTCAGGTGTCCACTTATGATCAATTATCTCGGGGGTGGGGAGCAAGGCCTATGTTCAGATAATGCTATAGCCAAGGGCTACTTTTGTGGCCAAAGGACTGCAGCTTCTCTGGAAGGCAGATTATGGGCAGAGCAGATGACTTCATCGTTATAGCTCATTGATGTCATTTCCATGCCATCTTATTTCCTTGATTCTTTCTGTTCTGGTCCTAAAAGGCTTATAAGGTTTTGGTGCCCTGTGGTACCAACAAAGTCAGGATGCTGTTTCCCTCCCTAGATACTACTGTTTCTCCCCAGAATGGTCCCTTCCTTGTAAGATTCTTAGCCTGGCTTCTTGGCTTTGGGAGAGACTGCTAGTTTTACTTTCAGTGGCCTTAATTAGGTAAGACTTCACTAACAAAGCCAGTGACCTATTGGTTTATCTCTTAGCCTTTGGATATGGAATGGTCATTTTGCAAACAGCTTCCAATGTCTCCATTCCCCCCATATCCTAGCCTAATGGTGCTGGGATAACACAGTCTTAGCTCAACTGCTCGAGTTACTACAGAGAAGTCTGTTCAAGTGTTACCATTCCGTGGTACCAATGCCACGGAGTAGGGGGCGGAAATCAGGACACAGGGCTCCCTCCCCTGAGCTAGAGAATTTCTCCAGATGACTGGTACCAGAGATATTTTGGGGTACACACAGAAGTCTCTAGGCTTGAGCTTCTTTTTTCGTGTGGTGACAAGAAATTTTCTTGCGAGCTGCTCTCTGAGGGTGACTGCGAACATCCTAGGTTTCTAATTTTAAATGGAAAGTAACATCCATCATCATCATTCTAAAAGCCCGAGCGAGTTGTAATGTGGAATTTTAGTGACTCACCTGGTCTCTGGAGTGCGTGTTAAAGGACACAAGGAAGTCCTTGAGGAAAATGAAAATGCATTGGGTTTGAGTCCTTAGGGACAGCTGCAGGGTGGGGCAGGGGAAAGGAGGGGGGGGCGGCGTTGGGCCAATTCCCTTCAAGTCATTTTCTTTAGAAAATGGAAAGTGGAACCGAATCTAAAGATCAGCTGAAGAAGTGGGACTCCTTGATGAGATTCTTGTAATGAACTCATATCCGCAGCGGTGCGGGAAGTGGCTTGCACCATTCAAGGCCTGGGCAGCTGTAGGAAAGAACTGGACAGGTCAGTTCCTGTCTCTATTTTCAATTTGAGCAAAGGCAGAGACTTTGCTGGTCCTCTGCAAAGCATCCTTGGACCAATGGCACTCCATGCATTTTTCTGAGACTTCGGATCATTTGCAGTTTGCTCCACAACTCCCACACATTTGCCTCTTCGTGTCCCAAAGCTCTCAGTGCTGCAACGTTCCCATAGGAATGTGGCCCCCTGCCAAGCGACCTCATGAACATTCCATTCATCTCCTTGGCTGGGAGGCAGCAAGGAAGCCAAACTGGCTGGTTGTTTAACCGTTTGGGTCCCAAACTCACCCTGAAATGGTCAAGCTTGTTGGCCTTTTCCTACAATCATACAGAAACACAGAAGATAAAACAAAAGAGAAGGATTTATTTATTCATATTTCCCATCTGAAAAACAGCTATTTTTAAAGGTAGCCTAATGAAAACCACATTCTCTGGTTCTCCTTGTTGTGAAATCATCTTCCACCAGAAAGGCATTTTGAAGTAATGAGGCTTTGTGAGGTGTGACTAAAAACAACGTGACTAATTTTTTTTTTTTTTTAAAGCCAACACAGCAGAATAGAGCCATCTAAATAAAGGTTATTGCCTTCCAAGTAATCTCAGTGGGACATTATCCTGCAATTCCAAGATGCTCAGACATGTATAAAATTCCTTTTAAGGAATTACTGGCTGAGTCTTGCTCTCACTGTTTTGCTTTCTGTTTATCATTCGTTCAGCATGTATTAGACACCTCCTGTGTACCAAGCGCTCTGCCAGGCCCTTGGGACAGAATGATGAGATGCACTCTCATTGAGTGTTGGAGAGGAGAAGGTCCTCAGGGACCAATAGAAAAAGTTAGCTTGACCAGGTTTGAATCCCGGGTTAGCCTGCTGTGAGTTGTGTAACCTCAGGCAACTTTCCTAAACTCATTGCATCAGTATCCTTGTTTCTAAAATGAAGACGGTAGGGCGCCTGGGTGGCTCAGATGGTTAAGCGTCTGCCTTCGGCTCAGGTCATGATCCCAGGGTCCTGGGATCGAGTCCCACATTGGGCTCTCTGCTCCTTGGGAGCCTGCTTCTCCCTCTGCCTCTCTCTCTCTCTCTCTGTCTCTCATGAATAAATAAATAAAATATTTAAAAAAATAAAATAAAATAAAATGAAGATGGTAAAACCTACTTCTTAAGATTGCTTTGAAGGGAAAATCAGATGAAATGTGTAAGTAACCCTAACACGAGGCCAGTACAGAGTAATTGCTCAGCAAATGAGAGCTCTTGTGATTATAACTGTTTGAATGATGTAGTTAGTTGGACCATCTTTCTTCGGGCTAGACCCTGAACGCAGTTTTTGAAAAATCAACCATTTTATCATCGTGTATATGGGTAACACAAGGTACAAAACTCAAGAGTGTACAGAAATGACAAAAACTTCTTCTTCTTGAGCCTCTGCCCCTGGTTCTCCTCCCAGAGATGATCAATATGACCAGGATCTTGTGTATTTCCAGATTTAACTGTTAACTATATTTCTTGGGCATTATTTCATAATAACACTTATTGTTTGTTCTTGGTGAATCACTTAAAAAATTTTTTTTTATTATTTTTTTGTTTTTTTCAATTAATCAACACATAATGTGTTATTGGTTTCAGAGGTACAGGTCAGTGATTCATCAGTTTTATATAACACCCAGTGCTCATTACATCACGTGCCCTCCTTAATGTCCATCACCCACTTACCCCATCCCTCCACCCCTTTCCCTCCAACAACCCTCAGTTTGTTTTCTGATTAAGAGTCTCTTATGGTTTGTCTCCCTCTCTGGTTTTGTCTTGTTTTATTTTTTCTTCTCTTCCCCTATGATCCTCTGTTTTCTTTCTTTTTTTTTTTTTTTAAAGATTTTATTTATTTGACAGAGAGCGATACAGCGAGAGAGGGAACACAAGCAGGGGGAGTGGGAGAGGGAGAAGCAGGCTTCCCGGGGAGCAGGGAGCCCAATGCGGGGCTCGATCCCAGGACCCTGGGACCATGACCTGAGCCGAAGGCAGACGCCTAACGACTGAGCCACCCAGGCGCCCCCCTCTGTTTTATTTCTTAAATTCCACATATCAGTGAGATCATATGATAATTGTCTTTCTCTGATTGACTTATTTCGCTTAGCATAATACCCTCTAGCTCCATCCATGTTGTTGCAAATGGCAAGATTTTTTGATGGCTGCATAATATTCCATTGTATATCTATATCCCTCATCTTCTTTATCCATTCATCTGTCGATGGACATCTGGGCTCTTTCCATAGTTTGGCTATTGTGGACATTGCTGCTATAAACACTGGGGTGCAGGTGCTCCTTCGGATTATCACTTTTTTTTTTTTAAATGATTATATGCCATTCTATTGACTGGATGTGGTATCCTAATTGATTTAGCTAGTCCCCTATCAATGAACACTTGTGTCTAATCTTTGGCCATGGCAATAATGCAGCCAAGACCATCCATGTGCCTAGCTCTGACTAAGGATGATAAACCAAAGGCATGCAAAAGGCTCCTAAGGCAATATCATCAGAATAAAGTACCTGATTGGAGGCAGATAATGCTGATCTGATTGGACACATTCTGGATCGTTTTCTCAAAAAAACTCACTCTTTTAATTCCTAGAATATTTATACCACTCCCCAAATGCTACCTGTTTGAAAAGTGTAGAGTCTTCATAATATTATACGAACGGTGGTATTTTAGCTCAGACGGGATTGTCTTAAGCCCCCCCCTCCCCCCAAGATATATAATACAGGGACAAGTTTTTCTTTGGTTGACACCAACAGGTCAAGGATGCAGAGATTCCAGACAGCCACTCTAGGAGCAGCTGTTAGGAAGATTCACACTCTAAATTTGCTGCCACAGCTTGAGACGGTGAAATGTATTAAAATGTACCACATCAGTTAACATGGCCTCAATGAGATGAAGGCTGCCAATTTGGAAGGAGGGCAAATGTTCTCTGGCGGCCATCTTTGCTGATGCTCAGGCCCACACAGGCTATGTGTGGAGTTGAATCAGAGAGAACCTATATGTGAGGTTCTGGCAAAATCCATGCACAAGTAAGACTCAGGGATTAGTTTTCCTGGATGGGTAATTATTTCTGAATCATGAGAAAGCACACGAGGAAAGGAGGCAGGGGAATGGAAGTCTTTCTAAGAAGTCTCCACCGTCAGAGGCGCAGATCCTCAAATGAGCTCCATGCAAATGAAAACCGGTCCCAGCGGCATCTCGAGCCAAAGAAGATTCTTGGTTGGGGTTGAAAAAATGTCAGATAAATAGTTTTTCCTTGCTTCTCAGCAGGCCCCAGCTATCACTGCAATCCAGATCTGGCCTCTGAGCGGTTCTGGCAGGTTTATCTTGGACCAGCTGCTGTGATGAAATCGCAGTAATTCCAGGTTTCCCTCAAATCCAGACTGAGCCAAAGGCAATCTGGGCTTCTAGCATCCGGCTTACTTCATTGCCATCTCTCCGGTCCCTCCTCCACTTTCAAGCTTCTGATTTTTTAAAAAAAATTTAATTTCTTAAACATTTTTAAAGTAATCTCTACAATCAACCTGGGGCTTGAACCCACAGCCCCGAGATCAAGAGTCACACGATCCACCAGCTGTGCCACCTGGGCACTCTGCTTCTGATTTTTTTTTTTTTAAGCCGAGATAAGGGTGGTAGAGGAAACCTTCCAGGGCAGCCTGGAAATCTAGAAAATGTTTATTTCAGATTAATCCAAGAAACCTCTATTGAGTGAGTCTACTTAGGTGGGCTACGTGGTGTGGGGCTGACTACTATGGATTGTGTATCTGACAATATGCCAGGCTTCCTACACAAAAGATCCCACTTAATCCACCGACGGCACTATGAGCTAGGAACTATCATCCCTATTTTACTAAAGAGAAAATTGGGTCTTAGAAAGGTTGAGTCTCTTACCTTAGGACTCACAGCTGGATTTGAACCTGTGACCTGAACCTCAGGCCTCTGCTGATTCTTGCTAGGCTATAGCACTGGCTATGGGTAAGAAGGCCTTATTTAGAGTCCAGGAAAAGAGACTGGGACAAGAAAAACTAAGGCAAACAAAAGGGCGGAAACTGAGACCCAGATGAGAGAAGGTAGAGTGGATGGGTACAGTATATGGAAAAAATGACAGGCTTAGGAAGGGCTGCTTTATTGAATTTCTTTTTCTTTCAAGATTTTATTTATTTATTTGAGAGAGAGAGAGAGAGCAAGAGAGAGCACAAGCAGGGGAGAGGGAGGGAGAAGCAGGCTTCCCGCTGAGCAGGGAGCCCGACGTGGGGCTCGATCCCACAACTTAAGCCAAAGGCAGACGCTTAACCGACTGAGCCACCCAGACACCCCTTTATTGAATTTCTTATAATTTCTTTAAAATAGCCTTCCTGGGCTAGATGGCTCACTGCCTGTCCCCCAAATTCTGGGCTCCCAGGAGGATGGCAGCAAATCTGGTTTAGGGCAAAAAGCATCCTCAACCCAGACAGGGAGATGGACTCTGAGCAGAGTGCACCTCAGCAACACCCAGCAACTTGTGTTGGTGACAAAGAGGAGGGTGGATTCATAGTGGAGCTGTGGGATCCTGAACCACATGGTGTGTCAAGAAGGACACTTCTGAGCAAAGCTGGTTAACAAATGACTTTTATTTTCACCTGTGGCATCTTCGAACATGTTCTCTGGATCATCCTGAGGCAGCTCCAGAAGGCTGCTGGTAACAAAGGTTTCACATTCAAAATAGAGGAATTGCTGGATTCCGGAAATGGAATGACCTGAGGAAAATTCATTATCTAAAAAGTAAAGAGAGAAGAAGCGTCCCACTTCCCTGACGGTGAGTTCTTCCTGGCAAGGTCTCCAGCCGAGGGAGAGGAGACATTTTAATCTCTTGATTATTTTGTTAGAAACTTAATGTGAGGGCGCCTGGGTGGCTCAGTCGTTAAGCGTCTGCCTTCGGCTCAGGTCATGATCCCAGGGTCCTGGGATCGAGCCCCGCATCGGGCTCCCTGCTCCGCGGGAAGCCTGCTTCTCCCTCTCCCGCTCCCCCTGCTTGTGTTCCTGCTCTCGCTATGTCTCTCTCTGTCAAATAAATAAATAAAATCTTAAAAAAAAAAAAAAGAAACTTAATGTGAGGTACTAGAAGTCAGAAGAAAATGATAAAACTGCCCAATTTTGCATGTCCTGGTAGGGGAGGGGCAATCTCCACTGACTAGAGCAAAAAAGACAAGGAGAGACAAAAATCGGTCTTATGATAACTTTTGGGACCTACATATCCATATACTGGCTTAATATGACAGTTTTTTTTAAATTGGTAAACTAGAGCGTTTAGTAGGTTGAGAGGGACAGAGAATACAGTTGGTAGAAAGAAGGTGGTCTCTGACTGAGGTACACCTGAATTTGTTCTTGGGTCTGACGCCCATGAACTGTGAGACTTTGGGCAAGTAAGTCCTTGTCCCTAAGCATTCCTATCTGCCAAACAGGATACAAAAATTATCCCGAGCCCTGGCATGAATGTTCTGTATTTCCAAAATGTCTAGCATATTATGTGTGCTGAGTAAATGTTGGTTGAAAATAACAAGAATAGTACTATTTAATAATAATGATGATGATAATGATGATAACTACAAGGTACCAGATGATAACCTCAAGCTCTGCCTTGGTCACCGCTGTATCTCCAGCGTATTACCAACCACTTGGCACGTAGGAAGCAACCTCTATGTTTGTTGCATTAAACCAAGCTGGTTGGTTGTGCACCATCTACATGTAAAGCATGGTTTTGAACCCTCTTGGAATTATAGCAGTGAGTGAGATGCAGGACAAAGTTCAATAGACAAGGGTTCAAGTCATGGAGTTGTCAATTTTGGTGATTTTCACCAGCAAGTTCGAGAAAACAGCATCCCCCAGGGTCAGAGAGAGTTGGTCAGCTCCCCAGCCACCCTCTCCTTTTTCCTTGCAGACAGAATCCCGGTTGTACTTAGGGCTCCAGGCCCCCTCTCCATAATTCAGGGAGGAGCAATCCTCACTCTTCGGGCCAGTCTTTCTGGTGATCTCATTCCCTTTGCCTGTGAGTCGTGGCTTCAGGGTGGCCATGAGCCTCTGTCCTGGCCAAGGAGACACGAGGAGGGAACGTCACTAAAGGATGCAGGGAAGAAGAAGACACATAGGATAAACAAACTCTCACCCCCCCCCAAAAAAAAAACCCACCAAAAAAACCTGTCCGCCCTCCACTGGCTATCGCTGAGGCTGCCTATGAAGCCTGGAACGGAAGCAGCCATTGCAAGCCCGTGTGGAGAAACACCGACCCCCTGACGGGGGGCCGAGCTGTATGCGGGAAAGAACCTGGGTCGCTGATGACATCATGGAGCCACTGAATTAACTGGCGCTGGACTTCTTGTTATGTAGATGAGTTTTCCTTATGGTTTAGTCCAGTCAGGTCAGAACTTGTGCTTTTTTGTAGACAAATGCCACCTAGATAATACACTCCTTCCTGGCCTTGTTAATGTTGGTTCCCCTCACTTCCTCTTCCGGGAAACAGGACATGCATCCGCCAGGAATATTGTCGGAGGGGTTCCTGCCTTGTGTGGGAAATGCAGCAGGTCCTTTCCAACCTTGGAATTCTCTGTTCCTGTGCTCTGCGGAGAGGAACTCTGCACAGCCTCTGGAGGGGGTTTCTCAGGGAGATGGCAGGCAGTGGGGGGCCGGAGGAGTGCGGGGCTTGGAGGCAGACATGCTGAGGTGCATCCTGGTGATGCCATTACCAGTCCTGCAGCTCTGGCTGCATCACATAAGCTCTCAGAAACTCAGTTTTCCTCCCTGCAAAATGGGGATAAAATTAGCCCCTACCTCAGGATGAGGATTAAATGAGAAAACCGTCAAAGTGCCTTTCCATGTGAACTCCTATTTATAGATAATTACTTTCAAGAAAAAGCCAAAACAAAGAGCAGAAACGAAAGGCTTTTGTTTACCTCACTGGAAACAGAGAAGTGAAATATAAAGACATTTGTTGGGAAACAATTTGAGGAAAGTGATGGTCTTCTCCAGGCAAGATTTCATGCTCTTTCCCCCACTAGCTTTTCCAACGAACACCACTCTTTCTCAGTGCTTCTAAAGAGCAGTGCAGCTGAGAGCAGAGGAGAAAGAGGAGTCCCTTGGACAGTGGCCTGCAGCCCCACTGCCACCAACTATTAATAGCCCATAAACCCTTGGAGTGGAGCCCCGGCCCCTGCCACCCCCCGGGACAGCAGAGGGGTCAGAGCACTGCCTGATACGGTCTCAGAATCCTGGTGATCCCTGGAATTCTCCCAGTTAGGGAACTTTTGTCCTGCTGGGCTGGGCCTGGCTGGACTTCCTCCTGCAGAGACCCCAGCCTGAACTGCTAGTCAGATTTACATTCAGAAGCATGAATTGACCTCTTTCTGGGTCCCCAGGCCACATACTACCTGCCTTGACACACAGGATCTCATTGTACCCTCACAGCAATGGGCACGGCTATCCTCTGGAAATAGAACCCAGCTCCGAAAGGGGTCGTGGCCTGTTCAAGGTCATTCAGAGGGGAAATTTGGTTCTCAAACCCAATTCACCTATCTCCATGCCAGTACTCTAACATTTGTATTAGACTGTGAAGTCTAGCGGACTTCTGGGTCTTCAACAAGACCATCCAAATGCCCTGGTCATGCTGGCAAGGAGGGTGGAGGGGTGGGGTAAAGTGAGTCGGGGAGCAAGGGCAAAGCCAGCCTGGCCCCTGGACTCTGTGGACTGGAGAAGCTGACCTGGCGTGGCTCTGGTGGCTAGGGAGCCACGGGCTCAGAGAGCAGGTGGGGCCCCTCCTTCCCTCTCTGATCCTGTTGCTTCCCCACTTAGACAACTTTAGAGACCCTCTCCAGTCCCTGAATGGGGGACAAAGATAGTCCCTTAGGTTGATGTTTGGGGTCCTTCATGACCGAACTCCTGCTCTTCTTTCAACATTTACTCCTATTCTGTACCTTCTGTTCTCACCCACACCTATTGCCAGGAGCCAGGATTGCAATTTGAGGGCAAGGATAAAATCTTCGGCCTTTTTGGACCCCCAGGTCCTGGCCCAGCATCCGGAGCAGCTGTGATGCCCAGGAACTGCTAGAAGAACTGCCTCTTGTCAACTGGGTCCAGAGAGCTGGAATAGGAGGGATGGGGCATAGGACGTGGGGCAAGGAGGCCACACACGGAGGAAGGTCCAGACTGCCCCTTCTGACTCCAGGGCTGAGTTCAAGAGATCCTGGGCCTGGGCTGCTTGGTCTTCTCTCCTTTAAGTTAAGTTCTAGCGCCTGGAGTTTTGGTGCTGTTGAGGGCATTAGGTCCAGGCTGTTTCCAGAAGGAGTCCTTCTCCAAAGAGTTGGGCACAAATATTAGACTGTGAGTGTCTGGCTTCCTGGGTGTGCATGCCGGCGCATCCTACTGGGGAAGGAGAGCACAAGCATTTCCGGAGTGCTGGCAAGGAGCCAGGAATCATTCTGGGGTCTGGTGGCCCAAGAAGCACACCCAGAGAGGAACCAATCTAACTCAGACGTCATTTTTCCCCGACAAAGAGTAGGAAGGGGCTTCTTTTCTTTCCACGACCATGGCTCTCAGAGTCTGGGGGCCTGGATGTTTGTATTCTCAGTTCCAATCCGTGTGTGTTCCCTCCTGCTCTGGGTTGGGCAAGAGTTAGCTCTTCGCCGGGGCCTCTGGTAGGAGAAGTCATTTCTCTGCCGTGGCTTCTCTGCGGTTGCAGCCTCAGGGAGCACTGCGAGCCATGGCATGGCCGCTGGACCAAGCTGCGCCCTCGGGGGCATACTCTCTTCCATGGTCCCTGTGCTCTGAGTCCTCTGGGAGGCTATTATCACTCTTATTCTGCAGGTGAGAGAAGACAGAAGGAGCCTCAGGGAGAAGCTGGAGCTGAATCTGGAACCGCAGTCTCCGTCCAGAGCTGCTACTTTGGTACTTGTGTCCCTCATCCAACTAATGAGGAGCCAGCGCCTCACCCAGAGGACAGTAAAAGCTCCAGGCTTTGCGCTCCATGCCTGGCCCAACCGCCAGGGTACCTGGAAGCCACTGGTTGCCCTTTGAAAAAGCATGTGGTCACTGAGACATGATGAGCCAGCCGCCAGGGGGACCTGGGG
The DNA here is from genome assembly GCF_054177405.1 of Leptonychotes weddellii. Classification (NCBI taxonomy): domain Eukaryota; kingdom Metazoa; phylum Chordata; class Mammalia; order Carnivora; family Phocidae; genus Leptonychotes; species Leptonychotes weddellii. The sequence goes on from NC_138379.1 coordinate 39,532,937, forward strand.
CTTTGGCTGGTACGTGCTTTGGACCACGGACAGTCCTGTTCCACCCCAGGCTGAGTCATCCGCGGACAGTCACATGGGGTCACTCTACGGCCTCATGTTACTTGTTTTATAGCATTTCTGGGGTTCTTGCAGACCTTCCCAAACCTCCTTTGGGGGACCAGTTTCATAGGCAACCACTACTGAGCTCACTTGCTTTTTCACTTTTATTTCCACCGCTCCTCATTACGGCTGTGCCGTTTCCTCCCATAGCCTGTGTCCCTAAGAAAGGAAAGAGCTCCTGTTTCAGGAGAACACCTCATATGCCAGGCATGGTGACGTATCATCTCTTTGAATTTAATCCTTATAACAGGCCTCTGAGAGTTCATTCCCATTTTTACAGTTCAGGCTGATAAGACGGAAGGATTTAGTACCTTTCCTTATACAGCTAGTAAGGGGCAGAGCCAGAATTTGAACCTGGCCTTCTAACCCCACCTATACTTTCCCATACACCCACGGTCCCCTAAGGAGGTTGGCTGCTACTCTGGTGGCTACTTAAGCTCAAACTCAAGCTTGACCTCTGCTATGGCTCCAGACTGGCTCTACTGAGCTTCCAGACTCTTCTCTCCCAGGTGCTCTGCTCAGTCCTTCTTCCTAGTGATTTTACTTGCTGAGAATCCTAGGCTCTGAGAGCTGAACGGGACTTCAGAAGTCACCCAGTTCCCCCTCCCCTGGAGTCTGAACCTCTTGCCTGATCCTCACAGCTTCCTTGGAGGTAAGCAGGACAGGTATTGTTTCCTTCTTTTTTGAATAAGAAAATGTTTTCAGAGAGGGCATGTGGGATATTCTCCATTTGCCCCTGCAGTCCTGCTTTCAAACTTTCCCTACCCTTCTCTGTGCTCCAGGAGGCTGCAACAGCTGGCCTCCCTTGGCCTCTGGGCAGGAGGCTGGAAGGCTGGAGTAGAAAGGAGGTTGTTCATGCTCTCTTGCTTCCTCCCTGCCTGGCCTCAGTTTGCCGGTGGTAAGTAGATTCCTTCACCGAAAGCCACAGCTCCTGTCCAGCGGCCCCTTCCTTGCAGCTATCGGTCTCACTGGGTCCCCACAAGACCCCTGTGCCCCTGGTCCTGGCATGGTACCGGCTGCCCAGTGCTGCTGGTCTCCAGCGTGTCACCAGCCCTCAGTGATTCCCTCAGGCCCGCCCCCAACTTTGAAAATCATTCCTTCATTAAATTCCCATGAACCATCCCATTGTTAATCTTGCTCACTCCTTTGGAATGGTCCATCCATTTCCTGCAGGGACTCACCTGAGACAGAGGTGAAGTGACTGACCCAAGGTCTCTTGGCCACTGAGGAGTGGAGTTGGTTTTTGAACATGGGGCTCAGGACTCCTTATACCTGGGCCAGCCGTGCTCTCCAGCCTGAACCCTTCTGCCCAAGACTGAGCACAGGTCTCCTGCGTGCATTCCTGGGGTATACAATGGCCTACTCTGGGTTACTTTTTGGGGACTGATTACCCTTGGCTCTTCTTAGGTCAACGTTACTGAATGCAAGAATACCCCTGGGTCAAGACCCTTCACTTTTCCCCCTGGTTGGCCCCACCTTCTCAAGGGCTATCATTGCTGACCCAGATATAGTTCAGTCCTTCAGCCTAGCAGTCAGAGCCTAGCCCTTGAGGGCCTTTCCTGGCCTGGGGCTCAGCCCTTTAAGGATTTCCCTGAAGCTTTGAATCTGCCAAGCTCCTGGTCACTAGCTAGGCAGGGGGTCAGAACCATCCCTCTCTGCCTGATGTTGGATATTAGCCACCATGATTGTCTCTTCCCAGGTCCACCCCACCTAAATCTTGTCTGAGCTTCCGAAGCCACAGTGCTTGCTGCCTCTGACCACCGTTCATGGTTGGGCTACTGATCGCCAGAACTCTGCTGTCATCCACAGTGGCGAAGTTCTGGGAACTCTGTCTCCTTGAGGAGGACCACAAACAATGGCCAGATTTTGGAGCAGAGATACCGACATCCTTTACTCCCGACCCCTAGCAAAGGGAGCACTGTCTGGGCACGCTGTCAGAATCTCAGTCAGGCAGCGTGGACTCATAATCAGTAACAATTCTGTGGGGAAATAAGAGTGCCAGGAAGGGAAACTGAGGCAGAAGTCGGGTGTGTTGGGGGAATGGTGATAGGCCACTGCTCAGATCACAGCCTCTTAGGCCTCGGCCACTGGGCATGAGTAAAATAATGTCACTGGGGCGCTGAGGGTGCCCCCTGTGGGCCCTGGGCCTGAAGGAGGCTGAGCATGCGGGGGGGGGGCCTCCTTGTCTGAGGTGCACGTGGTCTGGGTGTGTGTGTGCACATGCGGGAGCAGAGCAGGGGCCTACAGGGACAGGTGGGCCCGCCCACCTGGTTTTTTGCCCATTTCTCTTGTTCCCCTATGCAGGGGTAATCCCTCCCTTCTCTTTCCCCGCTGGTCTATCATGAAGCTTTTTAAAAAAATAAATTTATTTATTTATTTATGCATGCATGCATGCCCCCAACATGGGGCTCAAACCCATGACCCTGAGATCAAGACCTGAACTGAGATCAAGAGTCGGACACTGAACCACTGAGCCACCCAGGCGCCCCTATCAATGGGGCTTTTATATTCCTATCTCCCTCATCGTATGTCATCCTAGAAGGATCCTACTGCCTCCTCATCAAGCCCCGTCTTGAGTTGCAATAATTCTGACTTAGTCTAGTAGATAGAGCACGAGTGTGACATATTTCTATCCCCTTTGGAGACATCCCTGGGGAGCTGCTGGGCATTTGATTTAAATCCTGACCCTGCAATCCCTGGCTCCCCTGGGCTGGAATGGCGGCGGGCAGGGCTGCCCCGAGGAATGGGCGAGAACTTGACCTGCAGAAGGAGCGACTCTGCCCATGGGCCACATTTGGGCCAGGACCCACGTGGGTCTTGCATGGGTCATGAACAAGCCGAAGGCTCCATTGTCCCACAAGAGCTAGAAGCAGTGTGGCTAGTGCAAAGCACATGCGCTGGAGAGCAGTGCAGACCCGAGCTCTACCACTTCTGGGCTGTGCAACCTGGGGCAGCTCACTGATATCTGCAAAATGTGACGCTAATAACCCCTCCCTTATGGGCTTGTGAAGATTAGCAGAAATGCTTATAGACAGAGTGGGTGTCAAGCACGTTAGCAGCTTAAATATCATCCCACGAAAGCAGAGGGCAGTGAGGTCAGAGGCCCCTAGGGCCAGCTTAGCTTAGCCACCAAGAGGTTCTGTGGCCTTGGGCGGGCTGTCCACCTGCGAGCCGGCAGGGCTGGATGCGGTGATTTCTCAGTGCCCTGGCTGCAGCGGGCCAGGGTCCCGGGCTGCAGGCTTGGAGATGCGGGGAGGCCGCACGAGGCAGACAGGGGCGCAATGGCAGGAGCACCTGTGAGCGAACGAGATACACCTGTCGGGAGCACAGATCACAGCACCCACAGCTGTGAGGACAGCCCCTATGAGGAGGCAGCTGCGGTGAGGCCTGGGAGAGAAGCCAAACTGCCAGGCGCCTGCCAGGAGGACTCAACCCTCTCACCGGAGCGCCGAGACGCCCTGGATGGATGGAAGTAAGGTACCAGTCCTTGTGTCCCAGGGTGGGGGACACTTCCTTGGCTGAGGTCGCTGGTGCGGTGGGAGCACCTGGAGGAGGTTGGGGAGAAGAAGGGAATCAGCGCCAGGTCCTGAGGGGGATCTGGGTGGGCGCCCAACACCCTCAGCAACAGCCTTGCCCTCCTCTGGCCATTTCTAGAGGAGAGACTTGGTGTGCTGGCTTCCCGGTCTCGGGGCTGGCCTGGCCTGGCCTTCCGCAGCAGAGGAGAATCAGTGTCTGTCCGTGAATACTCACCCTCTGCACGGGGCTGCCAGAAATTCTGGAGGCAAAAGCTGAGGAATTCGAAGCATTTATGACTTAGCGGGATTGTTCCCAAACTGCAAGCTTCTCTAAAGAGCCTTCTGGATTTCATTGTGGTTGCTTCTCAGCTCTTAGATCCTGGCCAAGGGCTCCCTGGGTCTCACTTTTCAGGGCTGGCCTCTGGCTGTAGGGTCTGGGCCTCTGTGAGGTTGGCTGAGTAATGCGTGGGTGTTTGCAAACCTTGCTGCCTGCCCCAAGGTAAAAAGCACAGAAACTGAAGTTAGGAGTTCTAGCCCTTTCTAGAAGGTCATCTTGGCCACACCACTTAACGTCTCTGGGTTTTTTGCTCATCTCTCACATGGCTTGGTACCCCTGAGAACCTTGGGTAGTGTCTTTTCTAGAGGAGAAAAATCTGAGTAGAATAACATGCTTTTTTCTAGTAGCTGTTTCTCTTGACTTTGAATGGTAGCTACTATGTTCTTACAGATTCTGCCTCTTACCCTTATCCCCAGTTGCAGCTAATTGGCCCAGGGGTGAGCATCTGACCCACACAGGGCTAGCATTCAGGCTCTTATTTGGAGCCCCACATTGGTATCCTAAGCTATAAATACTGTGCACAATGGCCAATAGCTTTCTTTTCTACATTTCCTCTTCCCTCCACTCCACTGCAGACATCACTGGCCAGGAAAAGTGCTGGATTGATAAGTGATGTCTGCCATAGGTGTGTGAGGAGCAGAGTAAGCATGCCGCTATTTGCCAACTCTGGTCCTGTGCTTGGAGCAGTAACAGCAGTGAGAATTCATATGTGACCCGAACTCTCAGCTTTACCCAATGTCCGCAGCAACACTCTCGTTCAGTCCCCTCAACAAGCACTGGGTGATACAATGGTCCTGCTCAGTCTGGGAAGGTCACTGTCAGAGTTGGAGCACAGCTTCAAGCCCGAAGAGGGTGAGGGGGGAAGGAGACACCTGAGTCAGGCAAGCAGAACCAAACCCCATACTTAACATGTGATAGCCCCCCCCCCCCTTATACCTCACTACAAAGAAAGAGGCTCAGAGAGGTAAAGTGACTTGCCCAATAACACACGGCTAGCGAGTGCCAGGCCTTGAGCCCAAGTGCTATGTTCTAAGTAGAAGTTTCCAGGGCTTCTGGCTGTACCTAAAACATGTGCTTGTGCACTCTCGCGTGGGTCCATCCTGGGTCAGTGTAACTTGATTCCCTGACACTTTAGGGAAAATGTCGAAGAGGATGGCTGCTCGGTGGCTTGCTTGCTTTTCCCTGGAATTCCATTTTGAAACCTCTCATGCAGTTATTGTAAATATGCATGGTCGTGGCACCTTCAGCTTACAACCAGCATTCACGCAGAGGCCAGCGTGAGTAATCCTGGTTGTGAATGGAGGAAGCAGAGACTTTCGGTGGAGGGGCCTAGGCTGGGCCAACAGAACTATGCGCTCTCCGCAGGGTGGCCGGGCCTGGCCTGGACGGTGTGCCAGGATGGCTGTCCCCATGCTGCTTTGGTTGCCTGCGGCTGGGTCCACACACATTCCCTGAAGCAGATGCAGAAGCCACCCCCTGACCACGGGGTGGGGGGTGACAGGGAGGGGAGGGCGATTGGAAAGGGTGGAGAGAGGGCTCACGGGCAGCAGCTTGGCAGCCCTGGAGAGGCTTGGTTGCAAAGACCCAGAGTCTAGCTGGAGCCCCTGGGCACCTTGTTGGCAGTGCCCTCCTCCCTGGCTCTTTTGTCCAGCTCACAGGCCGAGCGCCTGCCTCCATCCCCACCCCCCCCACCCCCCACTGTGGGGCTCCGAGGCCAGCTGGTCCGTCCCCTTTGTGAACGATGCCCTCTGAGCTCAAGCCCTGCTTACTGCCCGGGCTCAGCCCTACCTGCCGGAGTCCTCCTGCCTGAACCGTGTCCAGCCTGTGGGAGGCTCACCTGCGAGACGTCAGCCGTTCTGGCTGCTCTCCTGGGCACAGCAGTGCTCAGCTGTCCTAGCCCCCAGGCCCCTTCCCTCCTTCCAGACACAAGCCTCATGCTCAGCCTGTCCCCTGCTTTCTGCCTAAGGCCAGACAGCCCCCCAAATCCCCACTCCAGGGCAAAGGCAGGTCACTTCTTTGCTGGAGAGAAAGTGAGGCTCCCTCAGCCATTAACACCTGCGCCCCTCCCCAGAGCACCCCAAATAACCAAGTGTTTGGCAAGAAAAGACACAGAACGGACCTTCAAAAGAACACCTTTGGAGTTTTGTTAAATCTTTCTTCATTCAGAGTTTCCTACAGTTAGTTAAGGAACGCTGCACCATTCCCCCTCTGCCAACCAACTAACTAGATAAATACATAAAGCATAGTCAAGAGGAAACACAGGATTTGAGATGTGAAAAGGAACACTGATCCACAGTTGGAATCAAACCCCACTGATCTTGCTCTTGACCTCCGTCTCTAGCCTGTGTGGCCCCAGAAATCTAGGATGCTAGGAATGTGGAGGCAGCAGGGAATTGTGGGGAGAATAAAGCCTTCAGAGTCAGAACCAAGTTTGAGTCCCAGCTAGTGAACTTCTATTTTCTCTTCTGTAAAATGGGTATAACAGTTGCCCCTCCCTGAGAGGTTGCTCGCCCAGTTTTCTGCAAAAGCCAGCCCTGTGCCTAGACACAGGGTGGCAACACAACAAGAGTTTGTCTCAAGTTTTTGCTTGACCTCTGGAGCTCATCTCTGACTCACGGCCTCCTGACCACAAAGGGGCTTGGAGCTGAGCTTTCCTGAGAGGGAGTATCCGTCCCCTGGCAACACCATCACAGCTTTGGCAAAACATGGGTTTTACCTGGCATGCAAAGGGGATCTGAGCCCCCTAACTCCCTAGCAGGAGCCTAGCAGGGACTGTGGCTGGAGCGGGTCATGCAGAAGCCTGGGAGGAGATGTAGCCCGGTTCTGTGTGGGGTCTGAATCGGGGGTCAGAGGACAGTAGCAGGGTTTGGAAGTCACTTGACTGTGGGCACATGGGGACGAGGCCATGCCTGTTTTGTTATCTGCAGTATTCTGCACCTCACATAGTGTCTGGTGGCGCAGGCAATATTTAAATCTTTATTGAACAAATGAATAAATGAATGACAGCCTTATCAGTCAGAGCCTGGTTGCCTCAGGAATTCCTTCTAGAAACAAGGCAAAGGAGAACAGCTCCTGGCAGGAAACAGGTCCTCCGGCAAACAGATGGGTCTGTCTGGATGCAGGGCAGCATAGAAGCGGGTTCTAGAGGCCTGGAGCAGGGCAAAGGGATTCTGGTCTCTGGACAGGCAAACCGCTGAGGGGACCGAGGAAGACCTCCTGAGTTCAAGAGGTTAGAACCTGAACGCTAGAGCCTGGCAGGCCGGGCTCACGGCCCAGCTCTGGCACCTGTGGGGCACGTGACCTGTATCAAGTACTGGATCTCTGGGCCTTTAGTTTTCCCTTTGTAAAAGGAGGATGCTAATAGGATGTACCTCACAGTCTTGTAGAGGGGACTCGATGGGATTATTTGTAGAAAGTCCACGCTGTAAGCGCGCAGTAAGTACCACTGTCAGTATTATTGGAGAGGGGGGGTGAGATGATCTGAGCTGGGTTTCAAGACCTGGAGGCAGGGAACGGGTGCAGGATGGATGAGCCCAAAGGGAGACTGGTTAAGAGGTCATTGCAAAATTCAGGCATGAGGGGATGAAGCCTAAATTAGGGGAATACTCAGGGTTTGAAGAGGAGAACAATGCAAAACAGGTGGTTCATGAAGAAGCAATCGATAGAACGGATCGGCTGTGGTTGGGGTGGGGAAGATCAGGGGAGGGGAAGCAGAAAACTCAGAACTCCTTTGTGCATCTGAGAGCACCTGGGAAGGAGATGGCACCTCTGGAAGAGACAAGGGATGTCTAGGGAAGGAGCAGGTATGGGGGGGCGGTAAAGATTCAGCGTGGGTGTGCTCGGTTGTGCTAAGGGGAGATGTGAGGCTGGAAATGCCCAACCAGCTGGGTGACTATGTCGGGGCTGGGGAGGAGACGGGCCATAGTGGAAGCCAGGCAGAGACCTAAGAAGTATGGAGGATGCCCCTAGGCAGCATTCACATTTGTGGAGCCGGGGAGATGGAAAAAAGCCCAGCTAGGAGCCAAAAGAGCAACAGAGAGCGGGAGAGAAGCAGAAAAGTATAGTGTGCGTGACCTTTGTAGCTGAGTTCCTGGAAGGAGGTGATGGCCAGCAAGGTCAGAGGCTGCAGGGCCAGGAGAAGAGGTGTCACGGCCAGCCCCGTGTGTGAAGAGCTGACCACGCAGAGAGCAATTTCAGCTGCTGAAAAACTAGTAGTGGATTCTCGGGGTTCATAAAAGGAAGGGGTAAGGGAGGAAGTGGAACCAGCTTGGATCTGTATCCTTCCAGGAGAGTGTCCCAGAGAAGACGTGAACAGGGGCAGACGATGGAACTGCCTGGAGAACTGGCTCAAGTGCCAGTTATTTTTCACTGTAGGAATCTGCATGGTTTGGAGCGAAAGCCCAGATGCTGGAGGAGAAGGAGGGCTGGGCCCGGAGGAGGGGCAGCAGCCTGGGAACTGGGGCGGGAAGACATGAGAGGCAGTGAGATGTTGGGATGCTCTGGAAAACACAGGAAGCAAACGGCTTTGATTTCTCAGTAAAGGAAGAGGTGAAGACCTCATGTGGGGAGGAAGTAGGCAGAGGGGTCTGGGGAGAAGGTAGGGAGTGGGTGTTTGGGGGAGGTGAAGGGAATCCATGAGAGAAGACAGAGGACTCAGAGAAGGCAAGGGGCATCTAATGGCAATTGAGTAGTCCGCTGGTTTGTGTCCATTCTGTGATTTGCTACAGCAATTCTATGCTGGGAACAAGAATAAAAATGTCCACTAATGGGGCTGACCAGAGGGTCATTTGGAGAGGCAAGGAAGCTTTGAGAGCAAGGACAGAGTTCAAATGATTGGCAATGGAGCCCGGCGTGGATTTTGGGGGACTGACTGGCTGTTTGCAGAATAAAGACAATGATTTCTCAGCAACAAGTATGACTTTAGACAAATGACCCTAAATCTCCATTTGGCTTTAGGGTGAGTTGTGTGTTCTCTTGTAGCAGCAAATCTGTATGGAATGTGAAATTACTGATCCTGGGGGCAGACGCCCCTAAAGATTATATGGCAGCTGGGGCTGGGTTATTTTCTGGGAGACTCTACCTAGATTCTCTCTGAGATACCTACTCAGTGGCATCTGGTCCTATCTTGTCATTGTCACTGAATTATTTTAAATGAGCTGCATCTGTCACCCACCTCCATTGGGATGGAAGAATCCATGTGGGAAGGGACCCTGTACTTTCCGATCCCATTTTGTGCATGGAAAGGGGCTGAACTCAGAACAAGGCTTCTTCAAATATTCCGCGACTTGATTGCATTCTGATCATGTGCAGTTTGGGGCCTGGCCCAGGGAGTTGACCGGGATTCCTATTGTCCTCTGGTGTTTGGTGTCCCACTCAACAATGCCAGGGCATACTCCTTGTGTAGGGATGGGAATCCTTGTGAAAAAACAGGAGAGAAAGCAATCTTACTGACAAATAGCACCGAAGGCATGCAGTTGAGGAAGCCATTTAATCCGGATGGGTGAGTTTTATGAATGAAAGAAATTTGGCAGGTCCCCTGATCAGGGTGGTTGCTGGTGAGCTTGGTCTCTCACAGGCAATGACAGACCTGGTCATGGGTCTGGACAACAAGTAATTCCAAAACGTGAGAGAGGGATATTATGGGAATGAGCTGCGAGAACCGAAGATGCAAGAACTCGAGGCTCAGAGATAGCACGTAGAATGCCACCACCCACGAGCGCACCACATTAACCGAAGACTCAGGGCGTGGACGAGATGAGGGTTCTGTGGCCTCAGGAACCTAGCTTAGCGCATGCTCCCCGGTCACCACTGTCATTGTCCATTATTTCAAGCCAACTGCCCCCAGTTCCGTGAGCGTTTGTATTCTCCAATATCATGACGAATGAGGAAAGATGGGGTAACCTCTGAAGCTGGAGTGGAAAAAGGCTTCCAGAAGCTGCTTTTCAGAAACACTGGCAAGTGTTTGCCAAGGGCGGGTCCAGTGTTTCTGTGGGCAGTTGGTGAGGCCATTGTCAGGGTTTCCGGAAAGACATGAGAGAGCCTCAGAGTCACACGGTCCCAAGCCCGTCTCCCATGCCAGGCCAATGTGTAACAGATTAAATGTTTATCTCTTGTCCTGTCTGCCTCAATAAAACATGGCAGTCTTTAAAACGGCTGTCTTAATGACGTTTGTGTGTCTTGGAATGCAGCCCTGGGCTAGCAAATCGCATCTGAAGATGTGAAAACGTGAAAATCGATAACAAGAAATGAAAAGGCTGTTTCACTGACAAAACCTCATTTATCTTAATCTGAGGGGCTTCTCAGAATTTCCTAAGTGCCCTTTGAAATGCCAGCGTCAAAGCCAGGGCCCACGTGCACTACACGTCAAGGCCTGGGTTGCTCAGGCCACGAAAGCCTCCTGAGAGCGTCCTTCTGGGGCAGGCACCCACGGAACTGGTTTCCCGCCAAATTGCTCCCCAGCGGGGGTTTCCAGGGCTATTTCTGGGATTTCAAAACTCCCCGTGAAAATAATGTACCATAGGAATGAAAGGTATTTCACAAGACCCGAACCGTGAAGCCTAAGTGATCCACTTCTGGTAGGCTTTATTATAATGTGGTAGGCACGCTAACAGTAATTCATGCTGACTAATGTGAACTGGGAAAATGAAATTATTATTCCACCTCCAGGAAGCCTATACCTTGTCCTGCCCCCAGGCTGGATGACCGCATTCCTGCCTCCCCCGGTCTCCTTCCCCCTTCTCCCCCCCCCCCATCCCCCACTGAATCCGCACAGGGACCAAACAGCAACAGTCCTCTGTGGTGACAAGGTTGGGAGCACTGAGCCCCAGGGATCTGCTTTCTGGCTGTAAGTCCTCCCCTTTGCTTCATGCACACAGCCCCATCCTGTCTTCTGGTTCCAGAGCCAAATGCAGGAGGCTTGGAGATGGCTTAGGTCCTCCTGCCCTGCCAGTAGCCCCAGGAGGGTGAGCCATTTCTAAGAACACCCAGGCTTCCAGCTTGGGCTGGAGACCAGATTGGGGCTGGGCAGGGGCTCCATCCCCTCTCTTGGTCTCCTTTGTTCTCCAACTGTCATCCTGGTTTGCAGATGGAAGGCCAGTCTCAGACCCCCTACGCTGACTGCTTTCTCCAGTTTTCTCACACACGGGCCAGAAGGCTTTTATGTATACGTTGCTTGCCATTTTTTTGATAAAATCCACAGGCCTCTGCTACCTCCAGTCTGGTACCTCTTCTCCCTGCCTCACCCCTTGTCCTCTAGCCATCCTGGCTTTCTGCAGCTTCCTCCAGGGAGCCAAGTCTTCTCCTGGCTTAGGATCCTCACCTTAGCTGTTCCCTTGAACGGCGAGCTCTTCCCTTGTGTGGGTGTCCCTTGAAAACCTCACTTTGCCAGAGACCTCTCTTGACCTCAAAACCTAAATGAGACCTCTCTCATAGACTTTTGTATTTGTTCTCAGCGGCTATCACCATTTGTAGGTACCGCTGATCTGTGATGATCTTTTTGTGCATCTCTCTGAGTGAGCTCCACAAGGGAGCCTCCTTCACCACTGGACACAGCACAACTAAGACGTCATAGAGGTTCAGCACATACTCGTTGACTATCTGGCCCACTGGCTACATTTTATGAACCGATGAGTTCCACAGAGCACTCATTCTGCAAATTTTTCAGGGGGCAAATAGGTCCCATGGTCAGATGCAATCCGGACGTGCCCTAGTCTGTCTCCCTGTAGAGGGTCATAATATATGTCCATGTAGGAAACTGAGATACGCTCCAATTAGAACACAAAAAGCAAAAAATAAAACCAAAGCTGTAGAAAGCGAGTTTACTTTTCTTTAGCCTCACATTTCCCAAACGTATTTGAATGTGACATTTTTTTCACTTAATATCTACTAACATCCTGCAAATGTACTTTAAGACCTGCTTCACTGGTGGCTTTGGACTTGGGAAGTCCGAAACTCCAGATTGTCAGGCTTGGTGTGGGGGCTGCTCATCCTGCGTTGAAGACCCTCATGGATGCCCAGGCATGTATTCGCGTCTGCACTCACCACCCTAGTAAAGCAGGGGGCGCGAGCAAATTTTGGAGCTAGCCTGGGCTTAGATTTTTCAGGGAAAAGAGAGGAAAAGACAGTCTAAATTTGGTATTTGCAGATATAACTTGGTGTTTGCAGATACGATCTTTGGAGTTATAACAGTGAGAAACCTGCACATACGAACTTGTCTTTTGTTGAGACTTGAATCTGCAGGTGTTGGGAAGCTGGTGGGTGGACACTGGTCCCTTAGTGGCTGAGAGAGTCTTCCTCCTACATGGCATTTCATTTCAATTCAGTTCTCCTGTTCTTAGTATTCCCTTGAATTTTCCAATAGACGTAAATGAATTTTACGGGGAGGGGGGTGATTGCATGCCATATTAGCATGAGTGGAGGCTTCAGGACCTATCCCTCTTGAATAGCTAGGATGTTTTATGTAGGTAGGGTTCCTGAGGTGGAGCTGTAGTAGATGCAGTGGGTCTCAAATTATTTTTGATCAGCCCCTACTTAGGGCAAAACTGCTTGACCTGCAGACTCCATCTAGTCTCATTTTCCAGTGGAAAAATAAATTAGTGATAATTTGGGGGAAGTGGATTATGTATACATTTGCTTTAGCACTGGAGTATGGACAATTCATATTTGGACCACAATGTATACATGTCTTAGAGTCTGGTTATTGGAAAATTATAGTTCCAGAAGACTTTTGATGCAAATAAGCTTCAGTATGCTATGTAGGGTTAACCAAGCAACCCACAACAAAATAAACTGATAATGATAAAGCTAAGCTGACAGTAATTCATAATTAGAAAGGACTGACTGTAGCCATTGCAAATCGGAACCAACTCAAGGCCACACTGATGAAGTGCTGATAAAGAGTCTTCTCCCAGATTCTGGGCACATCAACTCTGGGTCTGCACACGGGGAATGGGAGTTTTCTGATAGAACAGAGGAGCATTGCTAGGCTTATAGCAGAATACACACAGTATTTAGTAACCATTAGTACTTTCTTAGTCGACTACAAATTAGTAGCCGTAGTTATATGTACAAATGAAAACTTAATTAAACTGTACACATTCAGCATAATAATCTAAAGGAGGCCTTTCAAAAAAAAAAAAAAATTCAGAGGCCACCTGAGAATGTCTCTGGTGACATACCCCTGACCCCCAACTACTACCCACTAGAACACAGTTTCAACTTTTGAGATCACTGTCTAGGCAGCATTCCCTCCTTCCGGGGAGGGCTTTCATTTCCTAGCTCAAGCAGACCAGAGGTGTGCATTTGGATTTATAAAGTATTCATAGTCTCACTTGAAAAAGTTTTAATATCCAGTGTAAATCTCCAAGATATAACGTTAAGTGAAAAAAGCAACGTGCATGGCAGTATGTATAATATACTATTTATGTAAAAAAAAAAGATTTTATATGTGTGTTAATGCTTTATATGGCCTGAGAATCTCTGGAAATGAATATGCAAAACGGATTCAAATAGTTGCCTCTGGGGAGGGTTATTGGCCGCTGGGGGAGGGGAGGGAGGCAGACTGGTTTTTTACTAGATACCCATTCATGCTTTTTGAATTTTGTACCACTTATATGTGAACTATTAAAAATATCAATGAATGTAAAAAAAATAAAAATATCAATGAACGTAGGAGAGAAAAGGCACAATAATAACAACAACAACAACAAAAAATCCAGTAAGCCCACAGAGACTTGATTCTTGGTTTCTTTTTCTTTCTTTTTTTTTTTTTTAAGAGGTGAGGGTGAAGTTTGGTTTATTTATTGTTCTGATGCCTTTCTCCACCTCCAAAAACACCATTGTGTGTTAAGCAGGAGATTCTAGAATCTAAAGGAAAATCTCCAGGTGAGGGGAGATGACAGACCCAGGCCCTAGGCCTCTGGACTGAGGCAGAGACCTCCGTCTGGTTGTTTAAAACCTTCCCAGTGTTCTGATGTGTTTCCATTACCATATAAACACAAAATACAAAAGGGGTGCTCTTAATGAGGCCCCTTGTACTTTGTACATTTGCAGCTTGAATGTAAAGAGAAAAGGACAACAAAGGAGACAAAATTCGCACAGCAAAGCATGTTTAAATGAATGCATTCCTCTTATTTCATCCCGCTTTCGGACTGGTCAAAGAGACAAAGCAATGGTTTATCTTGATTTGCTATCAGGAATTTAAATGAGCGCAAACAGAAATATTACACTATTTAGTGTTTCCTAATGAGAAAAATGTAATATTGCGTTAATCCTGTAAAAAGAATTGTGTTCTTTTACATAAATTGGCACAAGAGAGTGCATTGTCTTTCTATCTTAAAAGCTCATTATGCTGAGTAACAATTATTTCTTAGAGCAAAATATCCACAGAAATATGCAGTCTATCTAAACTTTATGGGTTCAGAGTTACAGCAGGTAGACAGAGAGCAGGAAATGTTTCGAAGCTGGAAGGAAATGTTTTGGACAATATGGGAGGCCTAACTTGGCGGGGTGGGCGGTGATGGTGATAGAGATCAAAATTAATTCCTCTAACTGGAGGTGGGCTTTGGGCAATGATCTGAAAACAGTGACAAAGCAGGCACAGACTTCGGGTGGGTATCTAGGCTGGTGTCCATCTGGCAAATTTAGGAAAATTCTATAATGAAGTTGTAATAACAGAACGAGTTATTATTTACCCCAAGGCCTTAGGCAATTAAGGGCAACTGTTAAGTACCATAAGCCCCATCTCTCTGTCTGGGGGTACTCCCCCCGCAAGTCAAGTGTGCAAATGCTTCCCCTCGCTTCCTGTCCTTCTGGTCCCTCCCACTTCAGCCCCTTTCCTATTCCCAAGGAACGCAGCAGCCTGGGACAAGCAGAGCCCTGTATTTCAAAGCTGGGTTCATGGAGAGGGGATACAAGTAACCACAAACCCGCGAGTAAACCCACGCAAGGAGACTGCTCGACTTGGGTCTAAGGGACTTACATTTTTCCTCGCCTGAATTAGCCGGTAATTGCACGTGGGCAGACTTAGCCGGAAATGGTCTAAATGATCAATTAGAAGGCAAAAAGGAGTTCCTTTCTTTAAAGTTCAAGGGTTCCTGTTGAAGAGCCTTACTTCCTAAGCCCTGCTCACATGGGCCTGCGCCCAGCTCTCCGTGGTGCCCGAGTATATTGTACATTTGCTTAACGATAATGAATTGAGTACCTATTTTGCAGGAAAATATAGGGCACTCCCATTACATGCAATCAAGCAAAAAGGCTGCAGAATGTGCCACTCCATTAATTTTAAACAGAATTCTTCCCAAATGTCACCCTGAAACCAGAGTATGGGGTGATTACAAATCTGAAGGAATTGAGAGTAATTTTCATTTGTACAAAGTAGTTGAGGGACAGGACTCCTGCCACACACACACACACACACACACACACACACA